>NC_083424.1:13730195-14355195 GCF_020745735.1 Hemiscyllium ocellatum
CCATCCAAATGCCTCTTAAATGTTGCATTTGTACCAGCCTCCACCACTTCCTCTGGCAGCTCATTCCATACAGGAACCACCCTCTGTGTGAAAAAGTTGCCCTGTAGTTCTCTTTTATATCTTTCCCCTCTCACCCTAAACCTATGCCCTCTAGTTCTGGACTCTCTGACCTCAGGGAAAAGACTTTGCCTACTTACCCTATCCATGCCCCTCATAATTTTGTAAACCTGTATAAGGTCACTCCTCAGCCTCCGACACTCCAGGGAAAACAGCCCCAGCCTAATAAGCCTCTCCCTATAGCTCAAATCCTCTAACCCTGGCGACATCCTTGTAAATCTTTTCTGAACCCTTTCAAGTTTCACAACATCTTTCTGATAGGAAGGAGACCAGAATTGCATGCAATATTCCAACAGTGGCCTAACCAATGTCCTGTACAGCTGCAACATTACCTCCCAACTCCTGTACGCAATATTCTGACCAATGAAAGAAAGCATACCAAATGCCTTCTTTACTGTCCTATCTACCTGCCACTCCACTTCCAAGGAGCTATGAACCTGCACTCCAAGGTCTCTTTGTTCGGCAACACTCCCTAGGACCTGACCATTAAGTGTATAAGTCCTGCTAAGATTTGCTTTGATAGGCAAGTTGCTATTTTGACCTTGCTCTTGACCTTTGAGAAGAGCTTTCTTGTGTTCTCGAAATGTCTTCTTTGTCCTATTCGGTACTTTGGCCACTCGAATGTTGAGAGGACAAGATCTGGTGGGGGAGAACGTTGTCAACTTTGCAGTGCCCAGATCATTGAAGTTGGTGCTTTGCAGGAGTTTTGCCTGAGCTTTTGTAGTTTTAGCTTCAAGAAAGACACAATTGTTCAATGGTTCTTCCACTAATCCTGAAGGAGGCATTGCTGATGAAATCTCTCTATTGCTGTAGGTGTCAGGTCATATCTCCCCACAGTTCAGGAGCATGGTGATATCAACCGCTTGAACTTCTGTTGAATTCACATGCTCACTGCCCTGGTTAGTAGCGGCTGCATGAATGCACCTGATCCACCTTTGGATCTCCTCATCAGTGGTGGCTTTTTGTGCTGTGGATCTGATGAGGAATGGGGAAATGCTGAATATATTCCTGAGTCTCTCCTTCAACATGTCTTGGAGACGGAATATCGGGCTGTTCTCCTTGATCTGTTCTGTCATCGAGAACTTCATTGTCAGACAAATCCAAAAACAATTGTCAAGGGTAAAGTCATTTGCGTTCATCGGCCTGACTCCATAAATCACAAGGTTCCATGGACCTGTATGTCCACACTATCCTGCATCTGTTTCATGGTAATCTAACTATAATTGCCTTGACCTGAAACAGACGCCTTCAAAATCTGCCTTTATACAGGAAGTAGATGCTGCCCAGAACACTGTGTTTGTTTCAATTTCCTCCTCTACGACAGAGAGTGCTGGAGAAATTCAGTGGGTCAGGCAGAATCTATGGAGAGAGAGAAACAGTTAATGTTTCGAGCCCAGTATGGGTTGGGAAGAAGAGTTAATGAATTTGAAACAAGAACTTTGCTGAGCTGCAGGTTTCCCAAACTAAATTAGTCCAATTTGCCTGTGTTTGACCCATATCCCTTTACATCTTTCCCATTCATATACCTGTCCAAATGTCTTTTGAATGTTGTAACTGTACCTGCATCTACCACGTCCTCTGTGCTTCATTCTTTATATGCACCACCCTATGTGAGAAAATATGGCCCTCAGTTCCCTTTTAAATCTTTCTTCTCTTACCCTAAAATTATGCTGTCTGGTTTTGAACTCCCTTACCCTAAGGAGAAGATCTTTGCTATTCACCTTATCTTTGCCTCTCATGATTTTATAAATCTGTACAAGTTCACTCCTCAACCTCCTATGCTCCAAAGAAAAACACCCAGTCTATCCAGCCTCTCCTTATAAGTCAAATCCTTCGGTCAAGGTAATATTCTTGTGAATCTTTTCTGCACCCTGTCCAATTAAATGGTATCTTTCCTGCCACAGGGTGACCAGAATTGTACACAGTACTTCAAAAGTAGCCTCACCAACATGTTGTATAGCTACAATTCTGAGACTCACTGGCCTGAGCAATGAAAGCAAGTGTGCTAAATGCCTTCATAACAGCCCTACCTACCTGTGTGCAAATTTCAAAGAATCATGTACCTAAAGGTGCTCAGAATGATGCCAAGGTTTTGTGTGACAAGTGAAAATGTTGCTGAGGTATTCTGTTGAAGGGAAAGTCAGAGGGAGTACGTTCATCCCCATAGCCTTCCATCAGGAATGATGTTTGTTCACAATAATGTGTGGTTAAAGTCCTCACCCTGGGGAGGAAGCAGTTTAAAACGCTCGCAAAAAAGTATAGATACAGATTGGCGCTAAGTGAGTAATGGATGGTCAGAGGGGAGTCGCAGAGGTGTAAAGTGGCCAAACCACACTTGTACAAGATGAAGGTGGTAAAAGGTTTTAGAAGCTCTCTTTGGTGTGGTTTGTTTTATAGCATTATAAGTGCTTTCCATTTCTGCTGTTGTTTATAAGCAGAGGTCATTACTAACCCCAGTGGGTGGACTGTGAAATTGAGAGGCCGCTGGCAGTTGCTATGGCAACCTTTGGAAAATGATGCCCACAGCATCCATGTCCGAATATCAAAAGAGTCAAAATACGGGAGGAACTGTTTAGTTTGCTGAGGACAGCCATGAGTTTGAAAGAATATATCATTTGAAGCAAGCACTTGCTGTATCTGGTTTGGCTTCACATTTTGAAAAAAAAACCTTTTGTCCTCTTGTTAAGATGTTGTCTCTTGCGTGGTCACAGTTTCTCTTCGAAGAAATACGTGCTCATCACACTGACGCACCAACTATATAACCGCTTTCTGTTTCACATTTATTGAATAGCATCGAGAGGAATAACAGTTTGACTTCAAACTATTTTCTTCTGAACTTGAAGTCTTCCACCTTCTATCTTAACCCTTAAAGTGCAGGTATCATATGGATATATATCTGCACTGCACTCCCTTCAAGGGCAATATATCCTATCTAAGATGTAGTGCCCAGATCTGCTCACAATCTTTCAGGTGTTGCCTAACCAGGATTGAAACATGGCTTCTATCTTCAGCAAGGTGGCAGCTTCTCAAGGGCAACTAGGAACAGGCAGCCGACCAGCCTGTGACTCACATCCCATGAATATCTAGGTGGTGCATTCTTGACCCTAACCACCCACTGCATAAAAATATTTTCCTACTGTCACTGATGCTTTCTTTTGTCATACACTTTATCTCGCTGTCTTCCAGTCTCAATCTTTGGCCAATGGGGAACAGTTTCCACTACCTTCTGTGGCCAAGTCTCTCATCATTTCGAACATCCCTGTTAAGTCACCTCTCAGTCTTCACTTGTTCAAGGAGAACAACCTCTGCAGTCTCCCTACATCATTGAAGTTCCTCATCCTTTGATCCATTCCCCCAAATCCTTTCTGCAGCCTCTGATGACTTCCCATTTTTCTTAAGTATGGTACTCAAGACTTGACCCAGACTTCATTTGAGGTGGGACCATTTAGGATAATCATGATGTCCTTGTTTTTGTACTCTGCGGCCTTATTTATAAAGCTCAGGGTGATGTATGTTTTATAGACTGCTTTCTCCATTTGCCCTGCCACCTTCAGTGATTTGTGCTTTGGATCCTGCCCCAGTTCAGATCAGAGTCACCGATATTCTCATGGCACCATTGTAGTAGCACAGGTTGCCCTACAAGGGGATGTGAATGTTAGCACTGAGCCTGTTAAATAAAGGAGCAGGCATATGGATTAGGCAAACAGTCTCTGGAATTCACTCTTCAACATAGATTAGGAGTTTTGAAAAAGAAGAATGAAGAAATAGAGCTAATTTTGAAATGCTTAATGTTTACATTAAAGGACATTCTTTCTGGAAGGTATCCTCTGAACTGAAGGCCTCTGTGTCTTGCTGGGCCTGTTGTATGTTCCTTGCTGCCTGCCCTTCTGTTCATTGCCGTCAGCAGGTAGTTTTTGGACTACGTGCAGTCAGATTCGAGTTTGACCCTTTCGCCTCAGTGATCACAGCAGATGGCAAGCTCAGCAGTGACCATGTGCTAGACAATTGGCAGAGCTGTCTAAGCCAATGGCTATTGAAATGAATTGTGACCTCTCTCCAACTCTAACAAGAGCATCTTATGGAGCATCTTCTGTGCATTGAAACATCCTAAAGGTGCTTTTCAGGAATATTCTCCTGTTAAGATATGATGTGAGTCACATAGGTGGTATTCCTCTTCTCTGCCTGTAGGTAGGTCTCACCATGCGATCATCTCACTGGCTGTTATGATTAGGGTCTGGGCAGGAAGCAAGACCCAAATCCATCCCAGCCAGAATGGTGATTGAACTCTGTGCTATTGGCATTACTCTGGCCACCTGGCTAACTGGCCCCCTATGCAGTCCAAGTTGCTGTAGCAACATATACCTTTCCAGACATGTTGAGGTCTGGGGTTGTGGGAGGTGCTGGATGTTGGAGGAGGCTCTTTCCATCAGATGGCTGTCTCTCCTGAACTGAGCCCTCACTATTGATGAGCCAGGTACAAGTCTACACTTGTCCTGTTTTGCCACATTCTGAACACATCTCCTTTTCCATCCTGGGGATAGGACCTGACACTTGGACCGTCTGACCCATAGGCACGGGCATTACCTCCTCCACTTCCAGATCTCTTCAGGCTATATTAGGACAGGCAAGTAAAGGCTAGCTTTTCTGGGAATGTCTTAAAATAAGTGAGAGAGGAAGTGAGGCTTAGAGAGGGAATTCTTGGATGAGATTGGATAAGCTAATTCTGAGGAGAAATTGAGTTTGACTTCTTGCTGCGCACCTCATTTGTATATCAAGTAGTGGCATTAATAGCTGAGCCACTGAATATGGAAGGAAGGACTTATTCCTCAGATCCTGGGGGTCGGTTTAGCTCAGTTGGCTGGATGGTTAGCTTCTGAAGCAATGCGATGTCAACAGCATGGGATCAACTTCCATCACCTGCTGAGGTTACCATGAAGGACTCTCCTTCTCAACCTCTCCCCTCGCCTGAGGTCAGGTGACCCTCAGTTTAAATCACCACCAGTCATCTCTTTATAATGACAAAGCAGATCTATGGTCTGGTAAGACTATGGATTGATGTGGCCACTGCTGTTGTGATATAATATTCCCACCCTGTCTCCCCCATCCCTGCCATTCTCACCCAGTTTCCGGCAATGATTTTATTTGGTTGGGGAATGTTGCTCCTGGGCTTGTGAGATAATGGAGGGTCTATCTGGGGGAGTGGAGGAGTAGGGGGAACACTGGATTGAAAATTGACAGCTAGCAGATGAGGAGCAGATACTTTAGTTCCCCAGCCACGGATTGTGCTGTTGGCTACAATGCTAGGTCGTTTAAATAGCATGGGAATAATTGACAGAAATAGCTCTGTAGGCGGTCATTGAAGAATGAGCCAAATGGAGGAATTAAATATTTATGGGTTTTTCAATTGCAGTTTGAATGCAAGTCAGGCAATGTTCCATCTAAATGAGACTACAAGTTATTAATGAGGCTCTTAGAGAAACCGGATTTTAATTTATTGTTGCTTTTATGCTAGTGGCAATCTTGGGCCATTTTATTTTCCGGCTTTTCTGCCGGTCGCTTCCTGCAGTTTAAGAACAAGAACACCTGCCGAGGTCAGCAGTGTACACACTTCTCCTCAGTGATCAGAGGAATTATCATTGGCACATTATTCAATCAGTAGGGACATTGCCACTGAACCTGGTCCTGATGCTGCACATGAGCACTTTCCAGTTGGTCTGAGTGAGCACTGGGCATTGTGGAGGGTTCTGGTTCAACCTCACATTGCAAGATATTTCAGCATCATTCAGTCTGTGGCATGAGGTCTCATGGAGTTCACATGTGGCATATAAAGACCTGGAGCAGGAGTGGCGAATCCAACTGGGAATTGCATCTTCAATCTTCTATCTTCCCCCAAAGACCATTCATTAGCTCCCTGACCAGGAGCATCATCATTATCCCATCCCCCCTCCTCCCAACAAAAAGTGGAGAGAATTCCACTGTCTCTGCTGGGCACTGGATTGGAATGGCAGGGTTTGGAAAGGTGAGGGGGAAATACTATTTCAAAGCAGCATTGGTAGTGGCTATATTCACCACTCCATGGAAAATCTGACCCCAAATACTCACCATACTAGAATTTCTTCCAGCATTTCTCCCTGTGGTCTAAATAGTGATGTTTCAGAGTTCTGCTTACTTCACATTAATGTCTGTTCCCAAACATTTACATTTCTGTGTTTTTACAGAATAAGAAACAGCATCTATTGGAGGAAGTTTCCAATCTTGTCCTTATGAGTCGATGAGGAGATATCCAGCCTCATACCGCCTTCCTGCATGAAATCTACAGCCTGCCACCATTTCCATTAGAAATCCTAGTACTTGATAACTGTGGTTGAGAGATTCTGCCTCCACCAGTCTTCCAGGCAGTGGGTTCCACCCTCATCTCTTGTCTAATACTTCTGCCCATTAACTTTCAACCTACGCCGCTGGTTTTTGTCCCCTGTGCCAAGGTAAATAAATCAACCATCTCTATTTACTTGACCTAGGCCATTGATAATTCTTTCTTTTCAATTAAGTCACCTCTAAACCTCCTCTATTCAAAGGAAAACAGCCCCAATCTATTCAATCGTTCCCCATGGCTAAAATTTTCCCATCCTGCAAACGCCCTTGTAAACCTCCTGGGCACCTTGACCAATAAGTCCCATCTCTTCTGTAAAATGATGATCAGGACCATATGCTGCATCAAGCTGTGGTGCAACTTGTGTTGGGTACAGTTCCAGCACAAACTCCTCACTCTTATGTTCTATGCCTCAGCTAAAGTATGTACATCTTCCTACCTACCTTAGTAACTTGCCCTGCTCACTCTCTGCTGTAGTGGTACTAACCACAAGTAGCTTGTGTTTGGACCCAACCCTGCTATTTTTTGCTATTTTTAATCAACCTGTTCAGAGATGTTTCCACACACCACTGGAGCAAGTGAGACTTCAACGTGGGCTTCCTGACACCAAGAACTTATCAACCTTCTTTTTCTGCTCTTTTAAGCACACCTAAAATCAGGTTAGACAGCCCCTGCTGGAGCACTGTAACAAAAATACAAATTGTTGGCGAACAGAAACTTAGAGAAAGTAGCAGAAACTTACCAAAGCAAAATAACATCGCTTAGGGCTAATGATGCACGCCAGCCCCTGTGGTGCCCACTGGGTCTGTAAAGACAATCTCCCTTTTCTGCGCTGAGTGTTAAGGGCCTATCTAATTAGAAACAGGCAAGAATAAACCACTATTAATAAGAAGAGGCACTTGAATTACACAACAGGTTTATTGAATGGTAGCAATAGGTACAATTGACTTGTTAGGCATACTTATAAAGACTATCATGAGCCAGAGATGGCACATTTGTCTTCATCAGGATTTCATGCTAGTTGGCCCCTGTGTTACTACATCAGACTGGGTGGAGCTTTATGAAGCATCAATGTGAACTATTTCAGAACCATTACTGTATGCTGTAGGACATGTATTCCAAACTCCTTCTGTTCCTGTCTACCACTCAGTAGTTGTTATATCCCTCAGTGAATCATCTCACTAAAACTAGGATTAGGTCCAACTGACAGAATCAACTTCCTAAAATATATCTCAGCCTGACTGTTCCCCTTCAGAGTTGAGATTCTTTTTGATTTGTTGATGCTCACAGTTGAATTTCCCTTTCATGAGAAGTGGTATTGAATCAGGGGCCAAGTCACAGAGAGCAAAATAAAACTTTGTACGTCACATTGATTGTGAATTGTCAGTGCAAGTTTTTCAAGACTGACTCAATGAGACTAAATTAAGGAGAATTTCAAGAATATAATTCTGTCTTGTGCTATTAATGGAGGAGCTTTGTTGTGACATTACTCACTGAAAGAAAAAAGGAGATTGATTTTTGAAAGGAAGTTTTCACTTGTTTTGGTGAACCCAAAGCTAGGGCATTTTGAGGTAAGACATTGTCCCAGTAAAAAGAGGAACAAAAAATAAACAGGAGATTCAGAATTTCCTCACTTGAAAGACTGACTCAGAGCTGGCTGGCCACAGCCAGTGTACTGTGCAAAGGTAAATAAAGGGTGACTTGGTGATGGGACGCCAGTCTCTGTGCAGTCAGTGTCATAGAGTCATAGATGTACAGCAAGGAAACAGACCCTTCTGTCCAACCCGTCCATGCCGACTAGGTATCCCAACCCAATCTAGTCGTACCTGCCAGCACCCTGCCCATATCCCTCCAAACCCTTCCTATTCATATACACATCCAAATGCATCATTGCATTGTACCAGCCTCCACCACATCCTCTGGCAGCGCATCCCATACACGTATCACCCTCTGTGTGAAAAACTTGGCCCTTAAGACTCTTTTATATCTTTCCCCTCTCACCCTAAACCTATGCCCTCTAGTTCTGGACTCCCCGACCCCAGGGAAAAGACTTTGTCTATTTGTCCTATCCATGCACTTCATAATTTTGTAAACCTCTATAAGGTCATCCCTCAGCCTCCGATGCTCCAGGGAAAACAGCCCCAACCTGTTCAGCCTCTCCCTATTGCTCAAATCCTCAAACCCTGGCAACATCTTTGTAAATCTTTTCTGAACCCTTTCAAGTTTCACAACATCTTTCCGATAGAAAGGAGACCAGAATTGCATGCAATATTCCAACAGTGGCCTAACCAATGCCCTGTACAGCCGCAACATTACCTCCCAACTCCTGTACTTAATACTCTGACCAATAAAGGAAAGCATACCAAATGCCTTCTTCACTATCCTATCTACCTGCAACTCCACTTTCAAGGAGCTATGAACCTGCACTCCAAGGTCTCTTTGTTCAGCAACACTCCCTAGGACCTTATCATTAAGTGTATAAGTCCTGCTAAGATTTGCTTTCCCAAAATGCAGCACCTCGCATTTATCGGAATTAAACTCCATCTGCCACTTCTCAGCCCATTGGCCCATCTGATCCAGATCCTGTTGTAATCTGAGGTAACCCTCTTCACTGTCCACTACACCTCCAATTTTGGTGTCATCTGCAAACTTACTAGCTGTATCTCTTATGCTTGCATCCAAATCATTTATGTAAATGACAAAAAGTAGAGGACCCAGCATCGATCCTTGGGTGAGCTGAAATGCTCCAAATAACTGAGCAATCAAGGCCTGAGAGTTGTCTCATTTGGTTGCTGTGGTGACACAGAAGCACACAAACCCCATTTGCCATTACCTCTTCGATTATGGACAGATCCATTCTAAATTCAACTAATTCTATATTTTAGCTCTACTCACGAATCTCATCAATAACTTGCAGCAAGGTCTGTGTGTCATTTGTAATAGAATAACCACCTCATGTGAAAAGGGTTTGCTAATGGCAGTGTTCTGTAAAACTAAACCCATTCTGTCCTTGTGTCCTCACTCTACCTTTCCTGAGGTTCTGTTCACTCATTCTTGAATGTAAATTTAGGGCATTGTTCACTGTTATATTTATTAACTTGCTTGCTGGGATGTTGTCACTGAGTAAGTCACCCCAAGGCCGAGCTAATGCCTTGAGAACATTTATACATATCCCATTAAAGCACTTGGTGAAATTTAAGTTCAATCATTTAATCCATAAACTCTGGGGAGTGGAAGCTCGTGACATGAAATGATCATCGATTTACTAAAGCTGTTTAAGGAAGGCTTATCTGGTCTGGCCTACATGTGACTCCTGCAGCGATGTGGTTGACTGTGAAGTGGCCCTAGCAAACATTCAGTTCAATGTGGGAAAGAAATGCTGGCCTTGCTGACCATGCCCATATCCAATCTCAGGAGCCACCACCCCTCTCTATCCAACGCTGCCCACCCAACTCCCTGCTTTTGTTTCTTTTTCTTTTGTTTTCATTTTTCTTCGTTTTCTTAGCTTTAAAACCAATTGTGGTGATTCAGCAGCTTTGGCACCGCAGCGAGAGCGGGCGGTTCATGGAATGGCAGCAGCCTCTCGTCAGTTGGTGGTAATGGTTCCACCTGGGATCCTCTCAATAATCAAAGGCAGTGGCAGCACTGCAACAACAGTGAGACCAAGCCATTTGTATAATGGCTGTAGCCACCCAGCAGTACCAGCGATTGTATGTGGTGACATCAACGACAGCAATGACGTGGCTTCTCCCAGCATTTGGGACCTCCGGCAGCAGCAAAGCTCTTCCCAGTGGTTGGAAGCATCGTCAGTTGCAACAAGAACACGGCTCCTCCCCTGCTATCGATGTGAGATACAGGCTGACTTGGACTCCATGCTATGGCTAGGCCCAGATGCCTGCGTTGGTGGTTCCAAACACCTTTATGGAAATAAGACTTTAGACTTTAAGAGCTGGACTCTTTATCTTTAAGTTCTTTTTTAAAAATTTTTTTTTAAATTATGGTTTTGTACCAAGATGGTGCTGGAGAATGGTAATTCTGTACACTTTTCACTGTACTCATGTATTTCTATACTCGAGTACACATGACAATAAAATCTAATTCTAACTATTCATGTTGTACACTAACGATCTGGACGAAGGAAGTGAGGACATTGTTGCTAAGTTTGCAGATGACAAAAGATAAGTGGAGGGACAGGTAATGGTGAGGAAGTGGGGAGGCTGCAGAAGGACTTTGACAGGCTCAGAAAGTGGACAAAGTGGCAGATGGAGTATAATTTGGGAAGGTGTGAGGTTCTGCTCTTTGGTAGGAAGAATAGAGGTGTAGATTATTTTATAAATGGGGGTGGGGAAGGCTTCAGAAATCTGAACACAGAGATTTAGGAGTCCTTGTTCAGGATTCTCTTAAGGTTAACATGCAGGTTCATTTGGCAGTTAGGAAGGCAAATATAATGTTCGCCTTCATTTCAAGAGGGCTAGAACCCTGTACTGCTGAGGCTGTATAAGACTCTAGTCAGACTGCATTTTGAATATTGTGAGCAGTTTTGGGTCCTATATCTAAGGAAGGGTGTGCTGGCATTGGTGCAGGTGTAGAGGAGGTTCACAAAAATGACCCCAGGAATGAAAGGCTTTTCTTTTGAGGAGCGGTTGAGGATTCTGGATCTATGCTCGATGGGGTTTAGGAGGATGATAGGGGAATCGGATTGAAACTTACAGAGTACTGAGAGGCCTGGAGAAAGTGAGGTCTGCAGATGCTGGAGATCAGAGCTGAAAATGTGTTGCTGGAAAAGCGCAGCAGGTCAGGCAGCATCCAAGGAACAGGAGATTTGACGTTTCGGGCATAAGCCCTTCTTCAGGAATCTGAAGAAGGGCTTATGGCCGAAACGTCGAATCTCCTGTCCCTTGGATGCTGCCTGACCTGCTGCGCTTTTCCAGCAACACATTTTCAGCACTGAGAGGCCTGGATAGAGTGGATGTGGAGAAGATAATCCTGCTAGTAGGAGAGACTAGGACTTAAGGGCCAACCTCAGGGTGAACGCATGACCCTTTATAACTGAAGTAGGGAGGAATTTCTTTAGCCCGAGGACGGTAAACCTGTGGAACTCACTGCTGCAGAAGGCTGAGGCAGCCAAGTCATTGAGTGCATTTAAGACAGAGATGGATAGGTTCTTGATGAGTAAGGGGATCAAGGGTTATGGGAAGAAAGCGGGAGAATGGGTTTGAGAAACATATCAGCCGTGATTGAACGGCATAGTACACTTGATAAACAAAATGGCCTGATTCTGCTGCTATATCTTACAGTCTTATCCTTTGTGTAGAAGTTGAGACTGTGAATGACTCATGGAGGTAGACCCTCTGCAGTGTAGCCTCTGACTGTAGCTGAAGCCAAGCTTGCATGTGGAACTGAAGTGGTGTTCACCCCATGGTCTGCTGACTCTTGTCTGTTTTGTGACCCTTGTCACCATGAGGAACTGAGGACCGACTGGAAAATCTCAATCAACCAATGACTGTAGGCCCTAAGAAGCCTTTGAATGCAGGATACAGTCTGGGAATGGCAAAGAGATGAGGGGTGCTTACTTCCACACCCATCCATCTCCATTTTATCACCAATTAGGAATTAAAAACTGAACCCATGGTTCCTGAGAGAGGCCTTCAAGCAGTCAGCAGTGGTTAGGACTTTGACCTTCAGCTTATTGTCTGTGATGCTGCTTAAAATATACAAATCTGAAAAAGCCTGCTCTCAGAAGCTAAGCAGACTAAGGGCCTGGTAAGTACTTTGTGGGAGATTGCCTGGTCAATAGACGGGACTTTTGTCATGCAGTGGTAGTAATGATATCTCTGTAGAGGTTGATTAAAATGTCTATAGATCAGTGTAGCTACCTAAAACATACAAATCTGGTCTTCAAAGCTAAACAAGCTCAGGTTTGGTAAGTACTTGGAAGGGAGGCCATCTTGGTGCAGTGGTAGTGCCCCTTTCTCTGAACCTGAATGCTTGGGTTTGATTCCACCAACTCTTGAAGTGTGTAATACCATCTCTGAACAGGTTGATGAGAAAATATCTACTTTGGGACTCTAATGCAGTGATTACTTTATCTCTGAGCTAGGAGGCTTGGATTCAATCTCACATGCCTCAGAGGTATGTAATAACATCTCTGAATGGATTGATGAGAAGGATCCCTAGTCAGTGCAGCTTATTGTAAAAATGCTGGTGGCCTCTATGTTGTCAAATTAAGTTGATCCTGATCTTGCCTGATCTTCCAATGACTCAATAGGGAATGATGGCAAGGTGAATGGAGAAATAGTGACTCCTGCACCAGGACTATGATTCTGGAACAATTATTCTCAGAATTGTGTTAGATATCAGTTTCTAGCCAGCCATGCTGTAAACAATAAAAACCACAAAATTCGATGCGGAAACATTATCTCTGTCTTCCTGGCAATATGCCTAGACTCTGAGAACATCACACGTGTCGTTTACAGAGACTTATTTCTTTAGATCCTTACGACCATTTTAATACCTCAGTTTGATGGAAATGAATATTGAGATTATCTGTCTGTAAATAAGAGCATGGGGTGGAGGATACATGAACCTGCTAACAACTATAATAACGTTTGGAGAGTCCAACATTCAGCAATGGATTCCTGAAAGCAAAATTGGGAGGCCATAATCTAATGTATAGAGGCTTAATTTACTCTTTAATTAGCTGTAGTTAGGTTTATAAATTTCATTGGCTGTTGAAATTATACTTAACCTATCTTATACCCTTCATTTACTTTATAAATATCTATAAGGTTACCTTTCAATATCCTATGCTCCACCTATCCGAAGTCCCACCCTATCCAGCTTTTCGTTATAATTCAAACCTTCCATACCTGCCAACATTCTTGTAAATCTCTTCTGAAAATTCTCTAGGTTAATAATATCTTTCCTATAACTGGCCTTTTATATAAATGGAGGGAGAGTGTAGCTAGAGACACATTTCTCCAGGCTACAGGGAAAGCGAGGAATTGAAGAACGCTTTCAAAAGGTTGGAACAGGCACGAGGGGCTGAGTGGCCTCCTGTTCTGGATCATTAAGGGATGGATTCTTTTTAAAGAGATGTGCAGTCACTTCAGAGCAAAATTACTCCATTGGAAGGTTCTGGAAGAGTCTGACATTTGATCAAGATACTCAAGATTGAGTGGAAGGATTGAGAAGCAGAGGACATGGAGTTAAGTCAAAAGGTGACAGGAGGAACTGCTTTGCTTTAAATGAGAGATTAAGATCTGGCATGCACTGTCCAAGAGTGTGGTGAAAACTGATGTGATCAGGTCTTTCAAAAGAGAATTAGATAATTATCTGAAGAGAAAAGAGTCAGAGGGCTTCAGGTAAAAAGCAAGGAGTGAGGCAATCTGAGTTGCTATTGTAGAAAGCCAGCCCAAACATGATAGACCAAATAGCCTCCTTCTCTGCCGTAACCACTCTGAATGAATCAGATGGAGTGTTCTTTGAGGCAGATCCAGACTTGTTTCATTGGCATTGGAGAGTTTTGAGAGAATTGGTTTCAGGAAAATGGATTCTACCAGCAGCAGAAAGGGAGAAAAAGGTGTTCTTGATCTTTCCCGAATTAACGAAAAACCACCGTGGCTGTGTGCATGTTCTACTGAGGACTAAATATTCCCCTGGTTTACAATGTACTACCATTGATGGAAGAAGTCTGCTATTAATGTCAGTGGTGCTGTTACAGTTACAATTGGCATTTGGACAGGGAAAGTTTAGAGGGATATGGGCCAAAAGCAGGCAAATAGAACTTGTTGAGTTTGGGAACCTGGTTGGCATGTATGAATTAGACTGCAGGGTCTGTTTCTGTGCTGTATGACTCTTTGACAGGTAGTCTGAAGCTTCACTCTTGCCACACCTGGTCTGCAATCCATGACAGCACATCCCAGGTGTGGCTAGTTACTGCAGCTGCAGGTTCAGTTCTGCTGCTGTCCTCTGTATCTCAGCTGTGTCAGGAGGCATTTATTCCACATTGTGCAGAGCACCAGGTGAAGAGAGTGAAGATGTACTCACGCTGTGCCTCTTCACAACCTCAGATTGTTTGAAAGTGTCTTACAGCCAACGAAGTTGTTGTCGAATTGTGGTCACTGCTATAATCTTGGAAGCACAGTAGTCAAAATGTGCACAGCAAGATTCCACAAACAGCAGTGCCATAATCGGCAGCCAACCTGTTTTTTTAGTGATAATCATTGCGGGGTAATCAGTTGTAACTCTGGGACAGTCTATGCTCTTAAGTGATAAGCTGTTAGTTCTAAGACATAATGATGGTACATCCGTTCAGAGGTCCAGTTTGATTAGATGTGTGCGAAGAGTACTTTATAGAATTAAGAAAATGGTAGCAGTGCGAGCAACAGTAACTTCTCAAAGTGCGATGCTTGATTGCGCAGCCATCAAATGGTGCAGGGATTCAAAACGTGAGGAGCCTTTTTAAACAAAGGACAAGAATATTTGTGCTGGTGATTCTGTGTGCGAAGAGTGAAAGTTCTAAGCTATAAGATTGCTTTATTGGTGTGTTGCAAGGTGACAGCAGCCTCTGATTGATTGAATTTTCTGTTGATTGGCCTCACAACTGTGTCACTGTACAATAGGCGGGGTATAATTGATGCATATTTCACTAAGTAAAAGGTCCCTGTCTTTGTTGGACTTGAAATCTTTCCCTCAATTCGTTAGGAATAAATGGAAAATGAACATTAGATAGATGTCAGGATGTTCCACACTGCAATAAAGCTGAATATTTTTTGTTGCTAGTCTTGTAGCTATTTTCTTTAATGTGTGGCTCCTCTGGGTTGTTTTCCTAGTTCAGGTAATCCTGGGAATTATGTTTGCCAGCATCATCTTTCCCATCTGAATTCATTCCAGCATTACAGATTCCAGAGCTATTATATTTGAATTCAGATTCTGCTCTATGGTATATAGTCCTTTGGCAGCAGGGTCAGCCTATCAAGAGACGCAAAACAAACACAGAAAATGCTGGAGAAAATCAGTTGGCTGGCATCTGATGAGATAGAAACAGAGTTCATGTTTCGAGTCAAAACTGATCCTGGAGAAGAATCAGAACCTTATGAAACATTAACTCTTGTTTTTCTCTCTCCACAAATGCTGCCAAACTTGCTGTGTTTCTCATGTATTTCTTTCAGATTTCTAATGTTTGCAGTATCTTTCCTTTTAATTAAAAGTTCTTGCTAGTTAAATGATCCAAGTCAATGTCCTGCACCTTTTCAGCCTTACCACAAACTCTTGGAAACATTTTGGATGCTTCTGGAATGGAGGATCATTGCATCGGGAATTCTTGCAGCTTCCAGTGAGAACAATGTGAGCTTCCCAGGCGTCATCCAACATCATTTGGTTCTGAAGAAGAATTGCCCTAGAAATGTCAAGTTGGTTTCTCTCTTCACAAATGCTGCCAGTTTCACCAGTTTCATCTGCAGTATTTTGTTTTCATCTACCACAGGAAAACTGGGAAGGCTGACTATGAAATTATCATTGATTGTTGTTTAAAATATGTCTGATTCAATGATGCTGTTTAGGCAAGAAAGTCTGCCCTCCTTCCTCAGTCTTTTCCCCAGTTTAATTCAGTACATATTATTACAGTGTCACAAAGAGCAGAGCTTAAAAGCAGGATTTTTGAAAGGTCACAAAAAACAGATGATCTATTTATTTTCGCATGGTTGGTTTCAGGAGCTTGCTTTGTACAAATTGGCTATCCGAAATTGCAACAGCCACTACACTTCCACAGGAATACAGTTAACTAGCTGAAGGGTATGATACAAATGCAAATCTTTCTCCCTGAGCAGTTCCAGATTGTATCACTGGAACTGACATTACCTAATTCTCTTATTCTCCAGGATAATTAACAAGGGGAATTGGATTAGATTGATTTTGCTTTTTTTTAACCTTTGCCTTTGTGTTTTCAAAATTGTCTCCACTTCTGACAAATCCCACTGCTTCTGGAAAATGATCTTTTCCTAAACCTTTAACCTTCTTAAACTAACTGTTGAAAACACCCTCTTTAATATTACTGTTTCTATTAAGAGGCACTTGTTGAACACAGATATAGAGAAGTAGAAATATCACAACATCTTCAATCATGGTAGATGAATTTCAACTACAGCCTGCTGACAAATGGCCAGAACAGATCTGATGAAAATGACAAGATGGTGAAAGTTGTATGATAGTTTTGCCTGCCTGGGAGTCTTCAACTTCTAGTGCAATGGCTTCTAGTGTCTGCCCCTGAGCCAGAAAGTTTGTGTTTGAGCCCCTCCAGGATTCAATATTCAAGGAAGGCATGTTTGTAATATAGAAAAAAAAGCAAATTATGAATCTACTTCCAGTAGGTCTATAGTGGACCATAAGAGTGAGCCATGTCTAATGCAGCATGGTATCCCTCAAGATATAACCGTAAGCAACCTGTTCTACACAAAACCAGCCAAAGAAACAGACATCACAACATGCTTTGTTGCTTTATCAATCGCTAGACACAAGGAAAAGAATTAAGAAGATTACAACTTGGGATCATAATCTCAAGATAAAAGGACTGAACTAAACAGAAATTTCTTCACGAGTTCAGAATTGTTGGAATTCTCTACCTTGAAAGGCTGTGGATCCTCAGCTATTGAGTACATCCAAGGCTGGATAGGTAGGTAGATTGTTGTTTTCTTAAAGAATTGAGAAGATCGGTCATTGCAGATCAGCCAGGATCTTTTTGAATGGCAGAGCAAGCCCAAGGGGCTGTAAGACTAACTCTGGTTTCTGAAACATTCCACTAATATAAACATAGTCTATCCTGTTCTGATTGGTGTTTGATTCCTGTGCAGATATCCATGGTGATTGAAAGTGAGCAAAAGCTGACAACTCAAAAGCAATCCTAAAAGTAGGTCCAAAAATGTGAGGAAAGCAATCTGAGCTGGCTGCAAATGAATCCATGGACTTTATATTGGTCAGATATAAACCTTTCTGAAGGGGAGAATGGATTCTGAGGCCTGAGATACATTTACTGAGAGATCAGAACATTCATAAGAACACTTGTGAAAATGTTGACAAAGGCAGATTTTTTAAATCATTTAGAATCTTCAATTATTCTTTCATTTAATTTAATAGCAAGTTGCAAATAAAATACATTAAAAAATGTATGCCTGGTGGAGTCACAAGATTAAAAATGCTGCAGTGCAGTAACAGAGTGTTTACAGGTTAAATAGAAATAATCAGAAGAAAAATCAGATAATTCACAGTAACATCCATTCACTTTAGTTCAATGGAACCTATTTAGAGTCTGAAGTAAAACTAATCTTGCAGTGTGGAAGCATCTCCCTTGAATGTGACTGCTGCATAGAGTCATAGAGATGCACAGCATGGAAACAGATCCTTCAGACCAACTTATCCATGCTGACTAGATACCTTAAATCGAATCTCATTTGCCAGTTTTTGGCCCATATCCCGCTAAAGCCTTCCTACTCATATACCCAGCTGAAAATGTGTTGCTGGAAAAGCGCAGCAGGTCAGGCAGCATCCAAGGAGCAGGAGAATCGATGTTTTGGGCATGAGCCCTTCTTCAGGAACCTTCAGGTACACTCCCCAGGACCTTACCATTACCACAGTCCTGGCAAATTAATACTTCCAACTCCAGCCTTCCTTTCTTTTCCAAACTACTTCAATGTTTTGTCACCTATAAAATCCTGAAGAAGGTCTCATGCCCGAAACGTCGATTCTCCTGCTCCTTGGATGCTGCCTGACCTGCTGCGCTTTTCCAGCAGCACATTTTCAGCTCTGATCTCCAACATCTGCAGTCCTCACTTTCTCCTATTCATATACCCATTCAGAAGCCTTTTAGATGTTGTAATTGCATTAGCCTCCATTACCTCCTCTGCTAGTTCATTCCATACACACCACCATCGTCTGCTTGAAAAAGCTGTCCCATAGGTTCCTTTTTAAATCTTTCCCCTCTCACCTTAAACCTACATCCTTTAGTTTTGGACTCCCTTACCCTGGTGAAATCTTCTTGACTATTCATCCTATCCATGCCCCTCATGATTTTATAAACCTCTATAAGGTCAGCCCTCAGCCTCTGACATTCCAGGGAAAATAGCCCCAGCCTGTTCAGCCTCTCCCAATAGCTTAAACCCTCCAATTTCTGTAACATCCTTTTAAATCTTTTCTGAACTCTTTCAAATTTCACAATATGTTTCCTACAGTAGGGAGACCAGAGTTGAACACAGTGTTCAAAAAGTCCAATGTCCTATACAGCCACAACATGATCTCCCAATTCCTATATTCAATGCACTGACTAATAAAGACAAGCATACCAAACACCTTCTTCACCAACCTGTCCACCTATGATTCCACTCTCAAGGAATTATTAACCTGCTTGTTCGGCAACACTCCCCAGGACCTTACCATTACCACAGTCCTGGCAAATTAATACTTCCAACTCCAGCATTCCTTTCCTTTCCAAACTACTTAAATGTTTTGTCGCCTATAAAATCCTTTTCTATTTCTCCTCCAAGCCCATGTCAGGATCTTTCTCATCAGGTTTGCACTCCTCTTACAGAAATGCAGTGGCAAAAGACAAAGTCAAAACTGAGGTCCTTTGACACTGCCCTTCTATGCTTGCTGTCTTTTCAGGTGGTAGTGGGCAGGTGGGCCTGTTGCCGGGAGGGGAATATAGGTTGTTCTATGGAGGTGCATGTAACCCAGTGCTGACTCAGTGAGGAACCAAGACAGTTGGGGATAGGGGCAAGTGCACCTGATAAATGCCCCCACTTCTCCTTTAACCTTAAGCAAATGAATCAGTGGAATCCAGTTTGGATTGGATGTTGACCGGATTGTCACTTAGCCTATCGTGACAGCCTCATTGAAGAAATGATTGAGTTTGACCTACTCCCCGCTCTGCATCCATGATCATGTATCATTCTCCAAAATGCCAATAGATACAAACAAGTCCTATTCTGAAGTGAAGAATCAATTCTTGAACCGTCGTGAGATGCACATTTTAAATCACTTTCTTGCCATCTGAAAAGCTATTATGGGAGTGTACAAATTGAACGACTGTTTCTGACAACCTGATAGAGTTCTTCACTTGCAAGCAAATCGAAATTAACTTCTGATTTTACTCAAGGCAGTTTGTCTTTGCTCCTTCCGCTGTCGAGATATTTATCTGTCTCTGGCAATGCCTGGCCGAGTCTGACTTGCTGTCTCTTCCATTGCATCTAAATGGTACATGGTCTTAAACAGCACAGAGGCAGGCCATTTGGCCTAACAGATCCATGCAGGCTTTTTTCCTCCACTCAACCCTCCCCACATGTTCTTCACGCATCCCCTTCTCCCCCTCTCCAATCTCCATCGACATAGTCAACTTCTTCCACCCTCATGTTACTCCTAGTGGCAGTTTGTTCCACATTTCTACCACTCTCAGATAAGTTTCTCCTGAATTCCTGATTGCATTCATTCACATTCATGTCTTTTAGTTACGGATTCGCTCAAAAGTTAAAGTATCTTCTCAATGTCTACAAAACCAAATCCCTTTCAAAAGATCGAAGACACTTATCCCATGTCACCCTTCAGTTTTCACTTTCCTGGACAAAGGACTTCCACTCTATTTAGTCTCTCCTGTTGGATATAATCTTTCAAGCCATTGTCATTGTTCCTGTAATTCTTTTCTTTTTTGCATCCTCTCTAGTGCCTCTATCTCTTCCTTATAAAAAGTGGTACTATCTGAATACTATTAATTCAGAGACCCAGGTTCAAATCTAGCCATGGCAGATGGTGCATCTTGCATTTCCTAATAATCTGGAAATGATGCTAATGATGACCATGAAACTGTTGTCAATTGTCAGAAAAAACCCATCTGATAAAGTAGTTTAATCTAAACAGTCTCTTTGTTTGGTCTGCTGAGCCCAGGGCTCATCTACTTCCATCTACTTTTTAAAATTTTAATTTTGCTTTTTTACTTTTTGCATTTTGCTCCAATTTTCGATGGGGCAATGGCAGAAGCAGAATGACACAATGTGGCGGGGTGGCATGTTCCAGGATTCAGCAGCAGTAGCATTAGACTCAAGGAGTGAGTTCTGAGGGCCGGCGGTGGCAGTGTTAGTGAGTTCTGAGGGCCGGTGGTGGCAGTGGGAGTGAGTTCTGAGGGCCTGCGGTGGCAATGGGAGTGAGTTCTGAGGGCCGGTGGTGGCAGTGGGAGTGAGTTCTGAGGGCCTGCGGTGGCAGTGGGAGTGAGTTCTGAGGGCCTGCGGTGGCAGTGGGAGTGAGTTCTGAGGGCCTGCGATAGCAGTGGGAGTGAGTTCTGAGGGCCTGTGGTGGCAGTGGCAGTGGAAGTGAGTTCTGAGGGCCTGTGGTGGCAGTGGGAGTGAGTTTGCACCTGACCTATCAGCCAAAGAGACCAGACTCACCTCACTGTACTGTTGTAATATTTGGTGCAGACATTAAGCCAAGAAGCTGGCTGGCTCTGGTTGTCAGCAGGTCTCAGGCAAGTTAAAGAACAACCTGTGACACCGGTCCAAGCCGTGCTTGCTCGAGGGTCTGGATCCACATCTCATGGGGTTGAGAAGGTGTATAGGAGGAGCTGAAGGGCTATAATTGTTGATGATATTTGACAGCTGCATGACCTTGAATGTGTCCTGTGAACATTCCTTTATGGGCCAAAGATGGCACCAGCAGTTTGTTTCTCATTAGCTGTTTCTCTGTAATGGCTGTTTGTTACACTGTATAAGAGAGAGGAAGTTTTGTTCTGAGAGTTGAGCTTCACTTCGGACAGAGATCGCGACGGTGCCAGGAACAAACTTAAGCTTCCAGACCAGCCATCAGTCGAGGCATCCTCAACATGCAGGAGGGCGTGAGACTTATTGCTTTTCTTTCTTTCTTTCCCATTTATTGTTAGTATTATCATCGTTATTATATAATAACATTCCTATTAAAGCAAACTTCAGTTGTCGCGTTTTCTCTTAACTACATTTAACAGAATCCAAAAAGAACCACTCGGATACACCGTGTGATCCAAGACAGAAGCCAAACATTGGGTAGGCCAAGGCCAACACTGATGCTTTCTGCCCTACTGTGTGCTATTTTCCTTCTGGAGTAAGGGAGAGGCAAGAATTAGGGGAGATAAAAGTGGGTGACACAACTGTTACAATTGGTACAAATGGAAAGGTGGCCTGAACGAGTGAGTGGGCAGCAGAGGGTATGCAGGGTTAGAGGATGGTGGGGGGAAGAGGTGGATGGATGAGGTCAAGTGGGGGAGGTGCGGCAGGCATGAGATTGGTAGAGCAAGAGGCTGGTTGGACGTGGGTACGGTAACAGAGATTGAGTGAGTCTGATGTAACAGTGTAAAGATTGTGGTTCATACCCAGAAAGAGAAGACTCCTATGGAGCAGTGCATTCCTCCAGACATTGAGACTGCACTGACCCTGGGGGCAAGCTGGACCAGGCTGGGCATGGTCTGGTGTTGTGACCTCCTCCATTGGTCCTGGGGAAAGAGCAAGTCCCACCCCATCCGGGAGGACCTTCAGGTTCCTCACTTCCTTGCCTGCTATGTGTAGAGCAAATATCAGGAACCATGCAGGCCAGCTGCAGACAGGCGGGACTTCTCTGGGTGCACAATCATGTTTTAAAGGTGCTGCCAGTGGAGGGGATGACCATTAATTCTGGGATATTGGCTGAGTGATGAGTTGTTCTGGCAGATGAAGTGAAAACTGGATGAAATACTCGTCGTGAAGGCTAAAACAGCAATTAACGCGCCGAGTTTGATAAGATGCAGCAAGGAAACACACTCAACCTCGTGGTAAAAATCACTCCTCAAACACGACTCAACTGCAAGCAATCGTAAAATCCTGCTCGTACCCGCAAATACACTACAGTACAAATCCAACTGATGATCATAAATTCAAATGATTTGCTGACATTTCAGTGTATTCAAATACTTTGCTGTCTATAATCTCTTCCCATTTGTCAGTGAGTGTAGAGAAATGGCAACAGACTTGTTGAAAAGACGGATGCTCTTGCTGACTGGCAGAGTTCCCAGAACGGTTTGGTTTCTCTGAATGGTGTAGTGTTGTTCCAAACAGATCGCACTTGGCAACAACAACCTCCATTGATTTAGCACCTTTAATATACCAAAACATCCCAAGGGGTGTCACAGGAACATTATCAAAGAAAATATCACACCGAGCATCATTATGAGGCATTAGTGCCACTAAACAGGCTGAATAGACAATAGACAACAGGTGCAGGAATAGGCCATTCAGCCCTTCGAGCCTGCACCGCCATTCAATATGATCATGGCTGATCATTTCTAATCAGTATCTGCTCCCTGCCTTATCTCCATAACCCTTGATTCCACTATCTTTGAGAGCTCTATCCAACTCGTTCTTAAATGAATCCAGAGACTGGGCCTCCACTGTCCTCTGGGGCAGAGCATTCCACACAGCCACCACTCCCAGGGTGAAGAAGTTTCTCCTCATCTCTGTCCTAAATGGTCTACCCCGTATTTTTAAGCTGTGTCCTCTGGTTCGGCACTCACCCATCAGCGGAAACATGTTTCCTGCTGCCAGAGTGTCCAATCCTTTCATAATCTTATACGTCTCAATCAGATCCCCTCTCAGTCTTCTAAACTCAAGGGTATACAAGCCCAGTCGCTTCAGTCTTTCAGTGTAAGGTAATCCCGCCATTCCAGGAATTTACCTCGTGAACCTACGCTGCACTCCCTCAATAGCCAAAATGTCTTTCCTCAAATTTGGCGACCAGATCTGCACACAGTACTCCAGGTGTGGTCTCACCAGGGCCCTGTACAGCTGTAGAAGCACCTCTTTGCTTCTATACTCAATCCTTCTTGTTATGAAGGCCAGCATGCTATTAGCCTTCTTCACTACCTGCTGTACCTGCATGCTTGCCTTCATTGACTGGTGTACAAGAACACCCAGATCTCTCTGTACTGCTCCTTTACCTAAATTAATTCCATTGAGGTAGTAATCTGTCTTCCTGTCCTTGCCACCAAAGTGGATAACCATACATTTATCCACATTAAACTGCATCTGCCATGCATCTGCCCACTCATCTAACTTGTCCAGGTCACCCTGTAATCTCCTAACATCCTCATCACATTTCACCCTGCCACCCAGCTTTGTATCATCAGCAAATTTGCTAATGTTATTGCTGATACCATCTTCTATATCATTAATATATATTGTAAAAAGCTGCGGTCCCAGCACGGATCCTTGTGGTACCCCACTGGTCACTGCCTGCCATTCCGAAATGGAGCCGTTTATCATTACCCTTTGTTTCCTATCAGCCAACCAATTTTCAATCCAATCTAGCACTTTGCCCCCAATACCATGCGCCCTAAGTTTACTCACTAACCTCCTATGTGGAACTTTATCAAAAGCATTCTGAAAGTCCAGGTACACTACATCTACTGGATCTCCCTCGTCTATTCTCAGAGTTACATCCTCAAAAAACTCCAGAAGATTAGTCAAGCACAATTTCCCCTTCATAAATCCATGCTGACTCTGTCCTATCCTGTTACTACTATCCAGATGTGCCGTAATCTCATCCTTTATAATAGACTCCAGCATCTTTCCCACCACTGAGGTCAGACTAGCTGGTCTATAATTTCCTGCTTTCTCTCTCCCACCTTTCTTAAAAAGTGGTATAACATTAGCCATTTTCCAATCCTCAGGTACCGATCCCGAATCTATCGAATTCTGGAAAATCATCACCAACGCATCCACGATTTCCAGAGCCACCTCCTTCAGTACCCTGGGATGTAGACCATCAGGCCCCGGGGACTTATCAACCTTCATGTAATCCCTTCCTATATCTTATTAGGTTAAAGGGGTCAAGCAGGTAAGTTTTGTAAAAGAAAAGAGGGAGAGGTGAAGGGTTAAAAAGATGAAGTGGTGGAGAAATGGAGAGATGGAGAGACAGAAGGAGAGGTCGAAAGATAGATGGGTGGAAAGATAGGTAGAAAAATGGAGAGATGGTGAGGTGAAGACACAGAAAGATGGAAAGTTGGAGAGACGGAAAAATGGAGAGACAGACAGGTGGAGAGATGGAAGGGTATACGGACAAAATCCTAGAGTTCATGACATGAAAGAAAACATGTGAACTAGTCAAACCTCTACAGTTATATTTTTGCATTGTGCATTCTGGAGTACCGACCTTCAGTTTGGAGCAATATGTTGAATTAGCAATAACAGTCTTTGCTGATTCTTCAGAGAACTATTTGGCTATTTACCCTGTAGACCTCTGTGCCCCACAACTTGGCTTCTGAACCTTACTCAAGCCAATCATGATGTGGAGAACAGTCACTGCCTAGGATTTTCCCCAGCACAGACAATTCTCATTTAGAAGCAGGTTTGCTGTCAGTACAGGGTATGCTCTGGAAGCTAGAGGACCAATCTGATGCCTGCCGACAAGATGTCATAGTACGTAAGTTAGATCCATTGGGGAAATATGTTCCTCTCTCCATGTTCCTCAAAGGTTAAATGTTAAAAGTGGCCTCTTAAATAGCTTGGCCACTACCACACCACCCATACCCTCTGCCGTTGCTGGGAATATGGAGACTGACTGGACAATCCCAGTCGGCCTCCAGGATGTGAACTTAAGTACCAGTTAATCAACCTGTTTGCCTGGCCAACCTTTCCCAAGGAATGGGATTGAGCTGGGGAAACTGGCAGGCAGACCTAGTGACACTGTTCCTCGCACCAGTCTGCCTCCATCTTCATGGCATCTCAATCCTCACCTCGATCACTGTCTCTGCAACCCTTAAGATAATTTGACATTCTCACTGCCTGCTCTTTCTAGCACTCCATAATGTAAAAGTTCCAGTAAGAACAGAAATAGGCCATTCAGTCTGTTCCATCATCCTGTGAGATCAGTGCTGATCTGATAATTCTCAACTCCACTTTCCTGCCTTTTCCTCATAACCCTGGATTCCCTTCCCCAATGCCTATTGTGGAACTGAGCCACCTTTTATGATCAGAGTTCCAAGCTTAATTAAGATGATTGTAATTAAAGCTACAGTGAAGATGCTATAGATGCAGTTGGCATCTCTCAGTTAAGAGGCTTTCCCTTTGGTGAATCACCATCAGAGTTCATATCTCATCATTACCTCCACTATCAACAAGGTCAATATAATGTGAACAGAAAAGAGCTGTCTTATGTATTGGTGTTGTGATGGGTTGATAGTGGGTGCAGGTTTCTATTGAAAAAACATTGTACCTTATTCAGGAGACAAGCCTTCTGTATTCCTATTACAGTATAGGTTGAAATCATATAATTTTTCTTTGGTTGACACGTTGTAGAATTTGGAGTCGTTATTGAAATTTGATGTAGCTTCACCAAATCTGTGAAAAATCTTTACCAAATTCATATGTAAATACTTTTCAGGCAAAATGGCCTGTGCAGTCAACTCTTCTGTTCCTTCTGACCTCACCTTTCCATCACTCTGAATGATATTCTTATCATTCAAGATTTCCTGATATTCAGAGGTTTCTTCAATGTTTGTGTTTGCAGGTGAAGCAGATCATGGAGGAAGCAGTGACCAGAAAGTTTGTTCATGAGGATAGTAGCCACATCATCTCCTTCTGTGGTAAGTCTCGGCATGAATGGTGTGTCTTAATGGATGTACTTTGTCAGCAGTGAATGCTAGATCAGTTATTAACTACCTTAGTATGCAAAGGTATTAAGGGATTTGGACCAACAGCAGATATATGGAGCAAGGCCACAAACCAGCCATGATCTCACTTGTTCTAATGTTTGTGCAGGGGGTGGGGGAAGGGAACCTTCTGGCGTTAGTGGGGCCTGGTATCTCTGGTAATATCAACATTTATTGCCCATCCATAATTGCCCCTTGAAAAGGTAGAGGTGAGTTGCCTTTTGAAGTACTGGAGTCCATGGAATGTAGGCACACTGTCAGAGTTATTAGGGAAGGAGGATTTTGACCCAGTGACACTGAAGGAATGATGATATATTTCCAGGTAAGGATGGTGTGTGGTTTGGAGATGAGCTTGAAGGAGGTGATATTCCCATATATCTGCTGCCCATGTCTTTCTCAATGTTAGATATCCTGACTTTGTAAGGTGTTGTCAAAGGAACCTCGGTAAGTTGCTGCAGTATATCTTGTAAATAGCACACGCTTCCCTGATGAAGGGAGTGAATGTTGTTGATGGTTGAAGGGACTTGTTTTGTCCTGCATGGACAAAGATTTCATCCGTCACTATTGACTCTTCCTGTCATTGTGAAACAGAATTTGCTGCGCGTCAATCTGGGCTTGAGTTTGACTTGGGAGAGAGGTTTGTGTTAACCTCCTGATTTATGTGTTGCAAAAGTAATCCTCCTCAGCATAAGAGGAACTGCAGGTTCAGAGATCTGCTTGGCTGACGAGTTAACAGTGTGAAGCTGCAGTGAATGGCAATATGACTGAATGTTTGTTAAACAGGTTACAAATGTGCAAGTTTCAAAAGACATTCAGCACTCAAAATGATGAATCTGTTCTTGTTCGTTTCACTGATGTGTGTCAGTAGCAAATCAGTTGCTTTGGCTATTGTTTAGTATTGTAGTTCACTGTTTCTATAATGAGTTCACTTTGAACATGCTCCCTTTTCCTGAAAATGCCTGCCATCAAGCGGCTGCTCTGTCTTGGATGGTGTCAAGCTTCTTGAGTGTTGCTGGAACTGCACTCCATCCAGGCAAGTGGGGAATATTCCATCCCATTCCTGACGTGTGCCTTGTAAGATGGTGGACAGGGTTTGGCGATACAGGAGGTGATTTCCACAGAATTTCAACCCTCTGACTTTTGTAGTCATAGAATTCATACAGGATTATAATGTCTACAGGATTCTTAAGGGGGAGGGAGAGCAGTCAGAAGTTGTGGTACACATCAGTACCAATGTCACAAGTAGGGAAAAGGAGGATGACCTGAAAAGAGAATATAGGGAGTTAGGTTGGAAGCTAGAAGACAGCACGTATAGAGTAGTAATCTCAGGATTGCTACAGGTGCCATGTGCTAGTAAGGCTAGGAATAGAGAGTGGGTGCAGATGAACATGTAGCTGCAGGGCTGGTGTAGGAGGGAGGGTTTCAGATATGTGCATAATTGGGATAGCTTCTAGGGAAGGTGGGACCTGTACAAGGACAGGTTGCACCTGAACTGGTGGGGCACAAATATCCCTGGTGGGATGTTTGCTAGAGCTGTTCGGGAGAATTTAAACCAGATGGGCAGTGGGGTGAGAACAGATCAAATGATGGAGTAGTAGTGAACAGCCAGATACAGTGTGCAGGGAGTCTGTGAGGAAGGAAAGGCATTGATAGGGCAACATTGCAGTCAGTGTACTGGGTTGAAGTGTGTCTATTTTAATGTAAGAAGTATCAGGAATAAGGGTGATGAACCCAAAGCATGGATCAGTACTCAGAACTATGATGTTGTGGTGATTAGAGACTTGCATATCATTGGGGCAGGAATGGTTGTTGGATATTCCAGGGTTTAGATGTTTCAAAAGGAATAGAGGGCAAGGTAAAAGAGGTAGAGGAATGGCATTGCTAATCAGAAATAATATCACAGCTGCAGAAAGGGAGATTGTCGAGAAAGGTTTGTCTACAGAGTCAGTATGGGAGGAAGTCAGAAACAGGAAAGGAGCAGGCACTTTATTGTAAGTTTTCTACAGGCCTCACAATAGCAACAGAGACACGGGGAAACAGATTGGGAGGCAGATTTTGGAAATGTGCATTAGTAACAGGGTTGTTGGCTTGGTGACTTTTACTTCCCCAATATTGATTGGAACCTACATAGTTCAAATGGTTTGGATGGAACAGTTTTTGTTAGGTGTGTCCAGGAAGGGTTCCTGACACAATATGTAGACCGACCAACGAGAGGGGAGACCATACTGGATTTGGTGCTTGGCAATGAACCATGCCAGGTATCAGATCTCTTAGTGGAAGGGCATTTCAGTGATAGTGATCACAACTCCATGACCTCTACTGTACTCATGGAGAGGGATAGAAGCAGGCAGTATGGGAAAGTATTTAATTGGGGGAAGGGGAATTACAATGCCATTAGACAAGAACTGGGTGCCTAAATTGGGAACAGATGTTCTCAGGGAAATGCACAACAGAAACATGGAGATTGTTTAGGAAGCACTCGCTGATAGTGTTGGACAGGTTTGTTCCACTGAGGCAAGGGAGGGATGGTTGTTTGAAAGAACCTTGGGTGACAAGGAATGTGGAACATATAATCAAGAGGAAGAAGGAAGCTTACTTAAGGATGGGGAGGCAAGGATCTGACAAGTCTTTAGAGGGTAACAAGGTAGCCAGGAAGAAACTGAAGAAAAGAGCTTGAAGGGGGCTTGATAAACTTTTAGCAAGTAGGATTAAGGAAAACCCTAAGGCATTCTACACTTATGTGAGGAACAAGAGGATGGCCAGAGTGAGGGGAGGGTTGATCAGAAATAGTGAAGGGAATGTGTGCCTGGAGTTGGAGGAAGTACGGGAGATCCTTAATGAATACGTTGCTTTAGTATTCAGTACTGTGAGGGACCTTGACATTTCTGAGGACAGCATGAAACAGACTGATATGCTATAACAGGTTGATGTTAGGAAGGATGCTGAAAAATTTGAAAAATATAAGGATAGACCCTGGGCCAGATGGGATATAACCTAGGATACTACAGGAAGCGAGGGAAGAGATTGCTGCGCATTTGGTGATGATCTTTGCATTCTCACTGTCTACTGAAGTAGTACCAGATGATTGGAGGGTGACAAATGTTATTCTCTTATTCAAGGAAGGGAATAGGGATAATCCTGGGAATTACAGAAGTCAATTTTATATCAGTGGTGGGCAAAGAATTGGAGAGGATTCTGAGAGACATGATTTATGATTACTTGGAAAACTGTAGTTTGATTAGAGAGAGTCAGCATGGCTTTGTGAGCGGCAGGTCATGTCTCACAAACGTTATTGAATTCTTTGAGGATGTGACAAAATATGTGATAGAGGGCAGAACAGTGGATGTGGTGTACATAATATTAGCAAGGCGTTTGATAAGGTTCACCA
The DNA here is from genome assembly GCF_020745735.1 of Hemiscyllium ocellatum. Classification (NCBI taxonomy): domain Eukaryota; kingdom Metazoa; phylum Chordata; class Chondrichthyes; order Orectolobiformes; family Hemiscylliidae; genus Hemiscyllium; species Hemiscyllium ocellatum. Next base: position 13,759,758 of record NC_083424.1, read on the forward strand.
TGGTAGGCTCATTCAGAAAGTAAGGAGGCATGAGATACAGGGAAACCTGTCTGTCTGGATACAGAATTGGCTTGCCCATAGAAGACAAAGGGTCATGGTAGATGGAAATTATTCGGCCTAGAGCTCGGTGACCAGTGGTGTTCCACAGGGAAGTGTTCTGGGACCTCTGCTTTTTATAAGTTTTATAGATGCTTGGATGAGGAAGTGGAAGGGTGGGTTAATAAGTTTGCCGAAGACACAAAGGTTGGTGGAGTTGTAGATAGTGTGGAGGGCAGTTGTAGGTTGCAAGGGGACATTGACAGGATGCAGAGCTGGGCTGATAAGTGGCAGATGGAGTTCACCCTGGACAAGTGTGAAGTCATTCATTTTGGAAAGTCGAATTTGAATGCAGAATACAGGGTTAAAGGCAGGATTCTTGGCAGTCTGGAGGAACAGCGGGATCTTGGGGTCCATGTCCATTGATACCTTAAAGTTGCCACCCAGGTTGATAGGGTTGTTAAGAAGGCATATGGTGTGTTGGCTTTCATTAGCAGGAGGATTGAGTTTAACAGCCGTGAGTTTATGCTGCAGCTCTGTACTGCCCTAGTTAGACCACACTTGGAATATTGTGGTCAGTTCTGGTCGCCTCATTATAGGAAAGATGTGGAAGTTTCAGGGGGGGGTGCAGAGGGAATTTACCTGGACGCTGCCTGGACTGGAGGGCATGTCTTATGAAGAAAGGCTGAGGGAGCTGGGGCTTTACTCATCAGAGTGAAGAAAGGTGAGAGATGGCTTGATAGAGTTGTACAAGATGTTGAGAGGCATAGATAGAGTGGGTAGACAGAGACCTTTTTTTCCCGTGGTGGAAATGTCTATCACAAGGGTGCATAATTTTAAGGTAATTGGAGGAACGATTAGGGAAGATGCCGGAGATATGTTTTTTACTCAGAGAATGGTGGAAACATGGAATGGGAACATTTAAACAACTCTTGGATAGGCACATGGAAGTTAGTACAATGAAGGGTATGAGGATTAGTCTGATCTTAGGATAAAAGGCCGGCACAATATCAAGGGCCGAAGGGCCTGTACTGTGCAGCACTGTTCTATGTAATACAAACTATCGACTGATCCCAACTATGCTCTGCTCTCTATCTATTAACATACTCCATCAGTGGAATTGGGCAAGGCAGACAGCTAGTTTAGAGAGTGAATAGGGAGATTTTATGTGAGGGAGAAATGGAGGCAAACCAGCTTAAAATCCATCAAAGCCCTGAGACATTTTTAATTGGATTTAAAATCTGTGTTAACAAATTGGCTAAATCTTTCAGCCAGAACAAAATACCAGTCAATTGCAGTTCCACCAGATTGAATTCTCCTCACGTACTCCATGTTTAGAGATGGTTTTTAGTGGATGTCAGGGCTGAGGGGTCAATATTTGATTTGAGCATGTTTCCTGTCAAGAAAAGACTGGTGTCCCCAGCCAATGCAATGAGATGTTGTCTCATGAAAGTTATGGCAAATAATCAATAAGGGGCTATGATAGGAGACTGTCAGAGAAATGGGACCTAAATCTAACTCACTCAGTGTTATAAAGCCATAGAGATGTACAGCACAGAAACACACATTTCGGTCCAACTCGTTCATGCTGACCAGATATTCAACATTAATCTAGTCCCATTAGCCAGCATTTGGCCCATATCCCTACAAAAGCTTTCTGTTCATATACTCATCCAGATGCCTTCCAAATGTTGTAATTGTACCAGCCTCCACCACTTCTTTTGGCAGCTTATTCCATACACACATCACTGTCTGCGTGAAAAAGTTACTCCTTAGATCCCTGCCCTCTAGTTTTGCACTCCCCTACCCTGGGGAAAAGGCCTTGGCGGTTCACCCTATCCATGCCCATCATGGTTTTTTATACTTCTATAAAGTCACCCTTCAGCTTCTGATGCTCAAGGGAAAACGGCTCAAGCCTGTACAATCTCTCACTTTCACTCAAACCCTTCAATGCCAGCAACATCTTTTCTGTATCCCCTCAAGTTTAACAACATCTTTCCTATGGCAGGTACTATGTTGGGGTGGGGGCAGAGGGGTGGAAATGGGTTTGAATCCTGATTAATGAATATAGAGTATCAAGCTTAGTAATGCTTACCAACAAACACTGAATGTTGTATAACCTCTTTGGTTCATGCCTGTCCATCTCTGCACCCACAGTGATGTGTTTGACTCTTAAATAACTGAAAAGTCACTCAGTTCAAGAGCAAGTAGGAGTAGGCAGTGAATACTGGCCTTGCCAGTGAGATTCACATTCTATGAGAGTATTTTTAAAAAGCCAGGAGCATATCTGATAAATCACCTATAAATAGAAAGAAAGTAAAATTTTGGTGGGTTAAGAGGTATATGTTTGTTATTTGAATCTCTGTAAATAAATGCCTATGAAACTGTGCAAATATTAGGTTGAGTTCTATCCTTCATCACCTGTTTTTCTGGAGTTTAACACTCAAAAACCTTTGGTCTCAGAGTTAAAATCAGCATCATCATTATTGAGTTCCAGGTGTCTATCATTGACATTTATTTTCTTCTTAAAAATAAATGTGCACATTTCATTTCATAAGGAGTGATGGAATGAAGTGAATAAATTTTTGGCATTGGCCAATATAGCTATAATGTGCAATAAATGAATATCTAGTTGAGCAAAAGCTCAAATGAGGGAGGCCATCAATGATTGATTGAGGAACTTTAGTTTAATGAGAAGCAGTTATTCTGAAAGACAGGTCTCACTTGAGAAATTGCACTAACTTCTTTCCTTGGCTGATGCAGTGCATTCCAAAGAAAATGCAGAGGATCTAACACATTTGGACTTTGAAAGAGGTGTTTGATGTAGCTGTGTGGGAGATGTGGCAAAGATTAATGCTTGAGGACAGGAAGCTGAAAGACAGAAAGCAAGGAATAAATGAATAATTCTCAGCTTAGTAGAACCTAGCTGTGTGGCAGATTTCAGGGACCTGTTTGTTCTCTAGACACAGGGCTTTGAACGCAGGCTAGGAGAATGAATATCAGTATTTAGTACAACTTCAAAATTGGAGACATGGTGTAATAACGAAGAACATTGCAGACTGAAACATGATTTAAACAGATTAGAAATGAATGTGAAGTGGGACAAATGAATAAAAAGGGTATAGGATTAGAAAACAGTGCTAACATATTCGATTTGTAGTGGAACCCATGAATCTAGAAATGCAGACGTCCTGACCTCAGTGTACTGACATACACTATCCTCGGCTCCAGGCTCACTGTCTTCAGATACAGACTCACTGCCCTCACATACAGGCACGTGCCCATTGGGTACAGACTGACTATCCTCAGGTATACCCGCACCTTCACCCTCAAACCCCACCCCTCCAACCGTAACAAGGACAGAACCCCCTGGCCCTAATCTTCCACCCTACCAACCTTTGCATTAACCACATCATCCGCCGATATTTCCGCCACCTCCAAACGGACCCCACCACCAGACATATATTTCCATCCCCACCCCTTTCCACTTTTCACAAAGACCATTCCCTCCATGACTACCTGGTCAGGTCCACACCCCCCCCCAACAAACCACCATCCCCTCCTGGCACCCTTCCCTGCCACTGCAGGAATTGCAAAACCTGCGCCGACACCTCCTCTCTCATCACCATCCAAGGCCTCAAAGGAGCCTTCCACATCCATCAAAGTTTCACCTGCACATCCACCAATGTCATTTATTGTATCCGTTGCTCCTGATACGGCCTCCTCTACATTGGGAGCCTGGACGCCTCCTCACAGAACACTTCAGGGAACATCTCCGGTCCACCCGCACCAATCAACCTGACTGTCCCCTGGCCCAACATTTCAACTCTCCCTCCCACTCTGTCAAGGACATGCAGGTCCTGGGCCTCCTCCACCGCTGCTCCCCCACCACCTGATGCCTGGAGGAAGAATGCCTCATCTTCTGCCTCAGAACACTTCAACCCCAGGGCATCAATGTGGACTTCACCAGTTTCCTAATTTCCCCTCCCCTCACCTTACCTCAGTTCCAACTTTCCAGCTCAGCACTGTCCCCATGACCTGTCCTACCTTCAAGTACGCTCACGCTCAGACTGACTTACCCTCAGTTACAGACATACTGCCCTCGTGTACAGACATGCTGCCCTTGGATCTAGACACACTCAGACTGACCTCAGGTACAGACTCACTCCTCTCAGATACAGACAGACTACCCTCCGACATAGACTCATTTCTCTTGGTGCGTTGTGATATTGTCTCATAGTCAGTATACTTTTAAGAGACATGCTCACAATATCATCATTGTATCATAGCTTTATACTTTCAGATCACATGCTATCAGACTCCCTCTTAACCATGGCTTAACTTAAGCGTGGCATGCTCCTGAAAGCACACTGCTATTTGTAACCAAAGAGCCCAATATTAACCCATTCACAAATATGTCTGTGAAGGTAATATGTCTGTGAAGGTAATGATTGTATATAACATTGAGGGTGGCTCAGTGGTTAACACTGCTGCCTCACAGCACCAGGGGCCTGGGTTCAATTCCAGCATCGGGTGACTGTCTGTGTGGAGGGAGTTTTGGGAGGATATGTAGTTCAGGTTGAGGTTCTGGATGTAGGTTTGCTTGCTGAGCTGGGAGGTTCATTTCCAGAAGTTTAGTCACTCTACTAGGTAACATCTTCAGTCGGCCTCCGGGTGAAACATTGTTAATAATTCCTGCTTTCTATTTATATGTTTGGGTTTCTTTGGGTTGGTGACGCCATTTCCTGTGGTGATGTCATTTCCTGTTCTTTTTCTCAGGGAGTGGTAGATGAGGTCTAACTCGATGTGTTTGTTGATAGAGTTCCGGTTGGAATGCCATGCTTCTAGGAATTCTTGTGCATGTCTCTGTTTGGCTTGTCCTAGAATGGTTGTGTTGTCCCAGTTGAAGTGATGTCCTTCCTCTTTTGCATGTAAGGATACTAGCAAGAGAGGGTCATGTTGTTTTGTGGCTAGTTGATGTTCATGTTTCCTGGTGTCTGTGTGGAGTTTGCACATTCTCCCTGTGTCTGTGTGGGTTTTCTCCAGGTGCTCCTGTTTAGTTTTTTTCTTGAGATTCTTACACACCTGATACAACTGCAACACGCCAACTTTTGTGAACAAGCCAAATTTATTAATCACAGTAAGCTTTGGAGGAACCCTGAACACTCTTCGCCATGCTTGCAAAGCATGTCCAGGGAAGCTCTCCTTTATACAAAAGTAAGTAATGCTCACAAGACAATCCCCAGTCACATGCCACTCAAAACACAATGCAGTGATCTGACTATCTCCAGAAACTATATAATGTAAATCCTCCGTTAATGGTCAAATCTGTTGCAAATTTTTTGTTTTTTGTAACTATAGGGGAGTAGTCAAATTCCAACTGTAGTGTTCTTACTGATTTCTGAATAGGGAATGAAAATGTAAATAGTAGGAGATGACAATGTAAATTGCTGTGAATGGCAAGGCTATGGTCGTGTAAATGGCTCTGCATAATAGGAGATGATAATGTAAATTTCTTACAATATATCTGTCAGAGGCATCCCACCTTAGCCACGGGACATCCAATTTCCTGCAGGTTAACTCTTCAATATCGCATTCCCTCCTTTTATCATTCCATGATAGCCACCTAGATGGCACTCCACCTTCTTCATAAGAATCTTACTGCCAGTAACTAAGCAAGTTATTGACACACGACATGCAATTATTGTAACAAGAATTACTAGTCCATGCAGTGGATAGAATCTGCAGGATCCTCCCATGTGGAAAAAAAGTTCACCAGTAAAGTTCTTAAATCCACAGTCCTTAGTGACCACTCCACCTCCTCCAAGCTGAGTGTAAACAAGCCAGTTATAAGTCCAAAGCTGAAAATGTGTTGCTGGAAAAGCGCAGCAGGTCAGGCAGCATCCAAGGAGCAGGAGAATCAACGTTTTGGGCATGAGCCCTTCTTCAGCCCTTTCTTTGGGCTAATGCCCGAAATGTCGATTCTCCTGTTTCTTGGATGCTGCCTGATCTGCTGCGCTTTTCCAGCAACACATTTTCATCTCTGATCTCCAGCATCTGCAGTCCTCACTTTCTCCCAGTTATAAGTCTAACCTGAAAACAAAATCCAGTTTGTCCTTGCACATCACACCATGGAGAAATCTGAATTCTTGGACAAGGGCAGTTAAACATTTAACAAAACTGACGAGACTTCCATCCTTGTGGAGGTGCTTTACAAGGAGGATACCAGCCGTCTGAGCATGAAGTGCAGCAGCTGCAGCAGTAAGCTAGGTGAACACAGCATTTTGTACTGCTTCTGCTTCCGCTCTGCTGTCAAACATAACAAAGCCAACTGGTTGTTTTGATGTTAACTTGATCAGTCAACCTTCATATCCCTTAAATGATTGAAAGAGAAGGCAAAGCTAACGTAGTTTAATGTTCTTAGGAAGGCCAATGACAAAAAGCATATGGACCTCCTCTTCACTGTTGTTAGCTTCTTCATTTTTTGTGCTGATGACTGGGGAGCTGACTGAATCCTTTGGATCACATTGTGGAGGGGTGGGCGGTGGTCCGAAGGCATGCTTTACCTGTGAATGGAGAAACTCTAAGGATGATGTTAGCTGCTGAAAGTATCTTTGCATTTCTTCTCTCATTCCTTCCTTGCCAAGGTGGGTATCAGCATGAATGCAGTCACACATTTAACTACACTAAATTGTGTCTGCCTATTTCAACATTCTCGGTCGTCTTGAAGTCTGTTACTTTGTTCACTGTTTATGACATTATCAAGTTTTATACAATCCATAAACTTCTGAATTGTACTGCATAAACAATTCAGTCAATTATAAACAACAATCAGTGGTCCGAGAATCAAACACTTGGTGAACCCCATTCAGGTTATTCAAAAATTATTTTCCTTTAACAAATTAATACTTGGCTAATATGAAGGCTGTCAGGAAAAGTATTTCAAAATGTTTCCTGTGCTTTAGTCATTGAAGAGGCAATTTCAGTTCAGATTTAAATCTCAAATGTCCATGGAAGCACATACGGAATATATTAAAATATGTTCTCCAAATGAAACTTCCCAGATAAAACTACCAGAATTACAGTGGTTACAGACTAGTAACTGTATAACTTTGGTAGAGATCAATATTCTTTGAATTTGCAATATGAAGGGGGCCAATGATGTCTTAAAAATAATTAACAGAAGTTAAACAGCTCAGCCTCAAGTTCTAATATTCTCTAAAATACTAACAAAACATCAAATTAAAATGCACTCTTTTTTGTGATCATCCTGTATTAAAATACAGCAAAGATATTTTAATACAATACTCCCATCTGGCTAAAGCATGACCAGTGACGCAAGTGTTTTTTGAAACAGGCATTGTAGAATTTCAAACAAGTCAGGGGCTCAAGGACCTCAATCAAAGGACATAATATTGTATAATATTAATATAAAAACAAAAACTGCCCTATTACATAACACAAAAACCATATTGAATTGAGATCCTGATTCAAATAAGACAAAACAGTAACTTAAAAGGATTTTGGGTATCACCCCCACACTCCCTGTGAATTAAAACCAGTTCCCTGTAATTACAAATATTCTGCCGATTCACTCCTTATTCCCTGAATAAAGACAATGCTGTTGTATTAGGGCATCATTCATGTTGGGTTTTAAAAATGGTGGGAGTCTTTAGCACGGCTTTCCCTTACATTTTTCAACAATTTCCACCCTTGCAAATTTGACTGGTGTTATAAGCATCTTCAAATTTTGAGCATACACAACTAAAACTTAAACCAGCAAAAAGGTATCACTTAATATTTCAGTAACAAATCTGGATCTTGATTGACCCATTATGTCATAATCATCACCTATTTCCATATGAATTTCCTATCTACTGTCAGATATCAATAGTTTATTGTTTAAGCTACGATTACAAAACTCATGAAGAGTTCTGACTAGACTTATGCAAATAAAAGACTGTAGTGGGAATGCTTGTCCTACTTTTAAAGTCTCAACTTCCTAACATCTCTATATACTAGCCCAGTGTCCACACCCACTTCGTGGTCCTGACCTTCATGTGGGGGATTTCCCTTCTTAACAGTTGGTCTAAGGCAGGGCGATACAGACAGGCAAAGTAAATATCCTCTATCTATTTTTTATCTTACACTCTATGTTCCAAAGCCTCAATCTTGTGTCCGTAGTCTCCACATCCACTTCAGGGTCCTGACCTTTGAGGATTTCCCCTCTTAACTACTGGTCTAAGACAGGGTGACAGAGACTGACACAGCAGTGTTCTTTTATCTTACACTCTATGCTCAGGAGCCTCAAACCTCACCACAAGAAGACTCCAACCTCCTTTTCCCAGGAAACTTTAATCTCCCTTTTCCCAGAGGACTTTAACTTCCCTTTTCCCAGCGGACATTAACCTCCTTTTCCAGGGGGCTTTAACCTCCTTTTACCAGGGAACGTTAACCTCTGAATTCCTAATAACCTATGATTCTGAAAGTGAACTTGTTGGCGTGCAAGTGCATAAGTTGCCTCAGAGAATCCGTCACCACAGAGTCTTGGGAACAAGGGGGTCAATTGAGTGGTAGGTAAAGGACAGAAATCAAGGTAAATCTTACCTTGTGGGCCCATCCATCTCACGCAACCGGCACTCAAACAATCACTTATTCAGTCCACCTAGAAGCTCCATGTATGTTGGAATCCCACCACTGCCACCAAATGCTGAGTTCTTTTTTTCCTGAGATTCTTACACACTTGATGCAACTGCAACACGCCAACTTCTGTGAACATGCAAAATTTATTAAACGCAGTGTAATACAAGCTTTGGAGAAACCTTGAACACTCTGCCATGTTTGCAAGGCGTGTCCAGGGAAGCTGTCTGAACAAACAAAGTAGTTCTTCCTTTATACAGAATCTTTACATCATACTTACTAATGCTCACAAGACAATCCCCAATCACTACCAATCACTCCCCCCCCCATCTATCTGTAAGAGAGGCATCTCACCCTAGCCTTGGGGCATCCAAATTCCTGCAGGTCAGCAGAGCAAGGTAACTTTAATATCACACCATAGTCCAAAGATGTGCAGATTAGGTGAATTGGCCGTGCTAAATTGCCCATAGTGTTCAGGAATGTGTAGGTTAGGAGTATTAGTCAGGGGTAAATGTAGAATAATAGGGTAGGGGAATGGGTCTGGGTGCATTACTCTTCAGAGGGTCAGTGTGGACTTATTGGGCCAAAGGGCCTGTTTACACACTGTAGGGATTTCTTGATACTGAGCTGTGCTACATTTTCAACTAGATCTTTCAATACCACATTCCCACATCTTGTTATATTATGAGAGGTATTATAAGCATTGCCACCTCAGGTAAAAAAAAACAACAGTGGGCAAAGGTCAAATCAGGATTTAGACACTCTGTTCCTGGACTACTGACACATCTGTTTAAAAGCGGGGTGAGTTTTTTTTTAGAAAATCTTAATTGAAAAACATAAATGTTCAGAGCAGATCTTAGATGACTCGAACAGAGTGGTGATATTGAATTGGTTTTGGAGAAAAGAAAGCATCTAGAACAGTGCAATATTGATTCAGCAAAATCACGTCAGACAAGAGATGCGGAATTATAATCAGGAGCCTGAAAATGGGCTCAGGCTATATTCATTGGATTGGAATGGCTAATGGGAAACTGAGGGGTAAATTGAAAGGATTGAGGGACTATATATTGAAAGTTTATTTTTCTTGATTTAGTGATTAGGGTTTAAACTCAAACAAATATGAACTTAGAAGGAATTTGTTCAATAAAACCCCAAATAACTGTTGAAGAAAGAGATGAGGAGGAATTTCATCTTAGAGTGTTCTAAGTCTGTGGAATTCTTTACTGCGGAGGGCTGTTTTCGAGGCTGGGTCATTCAGTATATTTAAGACTGAGATAAATAGCTTTCTTCTCAGGAAGAGAATTAGGGGTTTATCAGGAAGTGGAGTTGAGGATTATCAGATCAGCCATGATCTCACTGAAAGGTGAGGCAGATTGCATGGGCTAAATGGTTCACAGAAACAAAGAGTAGAAATAAATGGGTCCTTTTCTGACTGGAAGGCCGTGACTAGTGGGGTACTGCAGGGATTGGTAATAGGACCCCAGCTATTCATTATATATATTAATGATTTAGATGTGCGAATAAAATCTGCAGATGACACAAAGCTGGGTAGAAGGGTGAGCTGTGAGGAGGATGTAGAGATGTTGTAGTGTGAGTTGGAAAGATTAAGCATGTGGGCAAATACAGTATAATGTGAATAAGTGTGAGGTTATCCACTTTGATAGCAAAAATAGGAAAGCAGATTATTATCTAAATAGCTGTCAATTGAGAGAAGGGAATGTTCAACAAGACCCGGCCATCCTCCTCACTGAAAGTAAGCGTACAAGTGCAGCAAGTCTGCTATGTTAGCCTTCATAGCAAGAAGATTTGAGTAAAGGAGTAAGGAAGACTTGCTGCAATTATGCAGGGCATTGATGAGGCCACACCTGGAATATTCTGTGCAGTTTTGGTCTCCCTGTCTGAGGAAGGATGTTCTTGCTGGAGAGGAAGTGCAGCAAAGTGATTCCTGTGATGGAGCACTGACATATGGGGAGAGATTGAGTCAGTCAGGATTGTATTCACTGGTGTTTAGAAGAATGAGGGGGGATTTCATAGAAACCTATACAATTATAATATAGGACCAGATAGATTAGATGCAGGGAGGATATTCCTGTTTGTAGGGGGAATCCAGCACCAGAGCTCATAGTTTAAGATAAGGAGTAAGCCTTTTAGGACTTGGGTGAGGGGAAATGTCTTCACCCAGACATTGGAGAGCCAGTGGAATTCTCTGCCACAGAATATGATTGAGGCCAAGCCATAAGTGTTTTCAAAAAAGAGGTAGATGCAGCTCTTGTGGATAAAAGGATTAAGGAATTTGGAGGGAGGGCAGATTTGGGTAATGCAACACTAATGCAAGAGGAATGATTTAAAAGGAACATTGGTACTTTCTGGAACAACCACCCAACCACAGACATGACAGACTAAATGGCGTTAGGTGCTGTCATTGTTGTGTGATTCTCTGATTTCCAGTGTCCACTATGTCTTGCCTTTGTGGAAATGAGAAATGAATCAGTTAGGGAATGGTGCTTTAACCAGTTGTGGAATGGATGCTTCCGGAACAGGCTCCATCCTCTAAATGTGATATATACCACAATGTTGGATGCATTTTAGTTTGATTCAGCCCTGTTCATAAATCTGTTTATTGGGGCAGCTCAAGGCTCATTTGTTGGAGTATTAACGTGGCTGTGGAGACAAGGAGTCTCTGGAGTGGTTAATGATGTGAGCTCTTCGTTCACTGACTCTAGGTGCCCATGTACTTTACTCCACTTCTGGGCTCAGCTTAAGAACAGCAATGCTGGTTTTAAAGGGAGCCAGGATCTCAAACAGCTTTGTGCGTTATTTTTAAAGAAATGTTTAATCCGCAGGGAGCAATACAGCTGCACTTGGTACCTCGTCCAACTAACCTTTTATTTGACAAGAGTTGTTGTGACAACTCTTGTCTTCAATTGTGATGACTGTGGTAACATAGATTTGATTAAACTTTTGAATTAAAATTTTCCTTGAAAAGCAAGGCCCTTCCACACAGTCTGTTTACTGCCAATAATGTGGACATTCTAAAGTTTAAAAATTAGCTTGCAGGTTTTCTATTTTGGGTACAAAATTCCACTGGCAATGGCTCCATTCTGAGCATATATTCCAACATCTATTCAGCTTACTTAATACTTTCACAATGGGCTATTTTAACTGTGTATTTGTCATTGTACTATGACCACTCCCTATATATTTGATTATATTCTTGTCCACAAGAAGAACTTGTTGCTGGTTGTGTTCCCATGTAACTGTTGCCCTCATCCTTCCAAATGTTTATGGTCTTGACTTGCCAGTGGTGTGGACAGGGATTGTACAAAAATTATTCTGATTGTCTGATTGAGAGGTAAAAATTCTTCCTCTAAGGCAAAGCTTGACAGCTGCTAGGTTAGATCATGGTCACATTTACTGACAATAACTTCAAAGCAGCTCCTAAAGGGTTATTCATATTCTGCTGATCCTAACTGCAGCAGTGACTGGGGTTAATCAACCTCAAACTATTGGACTGAATAAGGGTATGTTTCTATTTACTTCTACTGTATACTTTCAGAGGATGGATGAGGGTGCTGTTGGAAAGGGCAACATTTATTGCCCACTTCTGACTGCCCTTGAACTGAGTGGCTTACTCAACCATTTCAGAAGTCTGGAGTCACATGGGTCAGGTTGGGTAAAGACAGCAGATTTCATTCCCTAAAGTGCATTAAGCAGGCCACATGGGTTTTGACAACAATAACAAGAGTTGTTATGGTCACTGTTGTTGGAACTAACTTCATAGTTTAATTAATTTAAAATTCTACCTTCTTTTGTGGTGGGATTTGAACCCACAAACCATAGAGCATTAGTAAGATTACAAGCCCAGTGACATTACCACTGCACCACCTAAGATTGTAATGCAGTGTTTCCTGTTCCAAACATTTAGACATCTGGTGATGGTTTTGCTGGTTTATTTTTTCATTTTGTTTTCTCTTTCCCTTATTTTTGTCCCCCTTTCCCAAATCATCTCTTGGAAGGACACTGAAAGAGTCAACTCAATTTGGTATCTTTGGAATATGGAACCACCTGCTGCCTTCTGAGGTGGAGCAGTGAAGCATTTCCAAGTCACAGATGGAATTGGAAAATAAAAAGTGACACAACTACTCGTTTTGCTTATTCCATTTTGTATTTGCAGTGTGTTTGTTGTTAACTGTAATTGGAAAAAAAAGGACTGTGAGCTCAAAACCAAGTTTGATGCTTCAATATGGTCCTGAGGGGTGCCACTCTGGCAGAGAAGGCATGCTGAGGCCCCAGCTTGCTTGGGTGGGTGTAAATAAAAATTCCGTGGTGTTATTTTGAAAGAAATGTATCAGAGTTATCCATACTGTCTCAACCAATATTTATCTCTGTCTGCATCTCAAAAAACAGATGATCTGGTAATTGTCTGTGGGAGCTTGATCTCTGGCATTTTGACATCTCTCCCTTGGAGTACTAGTCGATTCTGACATACTGTCATTTGATTTGCCTGATCAAAGAGGGACTCAGCAATGGTGGGGGCAAGGGTGAGGGAGAAACCATTACTTAGCCAGCTACACTATTCTGATGCCTGCTTCATGAGGCAGTTTCCCTTGACTAAAAATTAATGCAAGACAGTTTGCAACTTTAAGATCTCTGAGATTACTTCAAAATAAATTTATTCCAACAGGGTGCACCAAGCAAACACTGGCTTAAGCATCTGTAAGAGGAAATCTATTTCCACCAAGTTCAGATTGTGATACCAAACAGCAATGCATTGAATCAACTTCACTAAGTTTCTCTCTGCTATCCCCCATTAATTATTTTTCATTATTTTGCCAGGGGTAGACTTTGAAGTTCCCTTTCTCCTGAACTAACCTACTCCCATCACCTCTCCACGGGTCCTCGTAGTATTGTGTGGAATGAAGGTCTTATGAAGGGAGGTTGAGTAGAATGTACTAATTGGAATTTAGAAGAATGAGAAGAGACTTCATTGAAACATGTACGATTCTTAAGGGCTTGACAATATTGGTGTGGAGAGGTTGTTTCTCCTTGTGGGAGAGTCTAGGACTAGAAAGCATAATAAAGAGTAAGGAACTGCTCAGTTAGGATGGAGATGAGGAGGAATTCCTTCTTTCAGAGGGTAGTGAATCTCTGGAATTTTTAACTGCAGGGTTGTTGATTGTAAAATATATTCAGACCTGAGAGACATTTTTAATCAGGATGGGGATTGAGGGTTCTTGAGAAAAAAGGAAGGAAAGTGAAGTTGAGCATTATTAGATCAGTCATGGTCTCATTGAATGGCAGGCAGACTAGATAGGCTGATGGCCTACTTGTGTTCCTGTCTTATGATCTTACTGTCTACATGACCTTACCCTGTGGTGGACAGTCACTGTCATTTTACCTGGGCAATACCAAGGCCTGCCTTTGCCAGTTGAACATTAAGAGGAGCTCACAGCTTCTTCTCTTGACCCACTCCTTCCATATCTTTGACCTTGTGCAGCAGTAAGCCTGAAAATAAATCCCAAGTGAATGGTGACTTTGTGCTTTGGCTCTGCCAGCTCATGGTCAAACCCTTCATTGCTTCGTGGAGCAGGCCAGTGTTTATCTCCAAAATATCAAAACTCCCAGTGTTGTTATTGGGACTTATTGCTGTAAAGGTGTTCGACATTTACATCAACAGATAAGTATAATTAATATTAATCGAACGTTGTATACAGTTATGAAAGCTTTATAAAAGAACTGGAAATTAGGTTATCATACTGCTGCAGTTTTTTAAAAATAAATATTTTCATTGAACAAAAGGTTTTGAATTTTTTACAAAAATATATAATTACTACAAAATAATAGAACCATCTTGCAAAATAATAACAGTAAACTACTACTCTACTTCACAAACAATTTAGGAGAGAAAAAAAACTACACAAACTGCAATTCAATAAATAACTAAATCAAAACAGTAAGAAACTAAATTAAATCGAGCTGAACCAAGGCAAATTAAATTAAATTAAATTATGTTGTTACGACACTCAACGAAATCCCACCAAAGCTCCCCATCGCCGGGAGCATCAGTTGGCATACCTGTATTTGTTCAGAATTCTTCCTCCCAGAGGGCCCTGGGCCACCAGACACAGTCCTCGCCACTACACAAAGCCCCTCACCAATACAGCTGATAAGTCCGCGTCTACAGAGGAACCTTGATTATCTGAATTCCAATTATCCGAAAATCAGATTATCCGAAGGAACATTACATCAAAGTGTGTCCAACACTGATTGTGTCTTTTGTTTACAGTGACTAAAAGGCTGCGGAGAACAGTCCTGGGCTGATGGAAGCACAGGCACCGTCTCTAAGTGACTGACTTCCCACCCCCTCTCTCTCTTCCCACTCTTTCCCTGGAGCTCTACACAGGCATGTACCCTGAACGCCCTTTCCCCAGATAATCTAACATTGGCCTGCACAGTGCAGAGGTGAAACCTGTCAAAATGTTGCAATGAAAAATTGTGTGTGCGCGTGCGTATGTGCTTGTGCATGCTATTTGGAGACAACCCCACACCCCCCTCCCTCCAAAAGGCAGTAGCAGCAGCAGTCTTGTTGGTGTCGGTGTCCAGTCGAGCTGCCCCAGAGACAGAGACAGGGTGAGGACAGAAGTGGGGAGGGGGGGTGCGGATGGGAGGGGGCGCAGTGTTGGGAGCGGATGGGGGAGGTTGGGGGCAAATGTGGACAGTGTTGGGGTCTGGCAGCAGGCAGTGTTGTGGGGGGACAGAGGGGGCTGATGGGAGTGGGGCAGCCAGGAACAGTGTTGGCGGCGGACAGGGGTGTGTGGGGGGGGGGGGGGCGGTGTTGGACGGGGTTTGGGGGCAGACAAGGGCTCACGTGCGCTGTGCTGCTGCTAGTCTCCTAAACAGGGAGCAGACTTAATAGAAAACCCCAAGTCCCAGAGGAAAGGCATTTAATCGATTAACCGAATAATCAATTATCCGAACGAAATAGTGCTCGCCCATCTCGTTTGGATAATTGAGGCTCCTCTGTATATGGTTCAAAAAGGGCACCACGTCCTGTAAAAAAGTTCCATTTTCTGGTGCACCATACTTGTAATGAAGTCCAGGGGGATGTGGTCCATAACTAGCCTATGCCACCCTGAGGGTACTGGGGGATTTCTGACAGCCAGCTCATCAGAATGTTCTTCCTCGCACAAAATGAAAGAATACTAAACAATTTCTTTCCGTGGGGAGCTTCGGCGAACCCAAGAGGAGGGACACTGGATCTACCTTGACCTCAGTTCCCAAGACCCCTCCCAAAACACTTGCTATAGCGCCCAATACCTACGAAGCTTGTGGCATGACCACAAGCAATGAGTAAGAGTACCAACATCTATTTTACATTTGGGGCACAGATGCTCCTGTCTTAAATTTCGCAAGCCATTCCAGTGCCGAATAAACCCTGTGGAGTATCTTCAATTGCATATCTACTGCAAATCAAAATCTTCCTTACGTTCTCCAAAATATCCTCCCACCCCTCTGGTGAGATCTTCATCCCCGATTCCTGAGCCTAACTTCCACCTGCCCTTCGATGTCCTTCGAGACACTACCTCCTAATAATTGATGGAGGGTGCTGACCAAGAAAGTGCACATGGACCGAAGCATTCTCCTTTCCATATCCGGCTTATAGGGACTAACTATTAATGTAGTCTTTTTCTGTATAATCTGGAAGTAACGAAAGAGGTTCCAGCTAGATAACTCATATTTCTGGCTCAGCTGCTCGAACGACATCATGACCTCCCCGGCAAATAAGTCTCCGAAACAGGAAACTCCTCTGGACTCCCAGAGCCAAAAGCTGGAATCCATCAATCCTGGCCAAACCCTACCAATCCTACTAAGAGAGTAATTGGGTAAGTTTGTTTGTAAATTGTCCTCACTTTGTTGCATCATTGTCCATGCTTTAACTGTGTTAAGGGCAATCGGGTTTCTGCAATGTTCTGTAACAGTCCTCATCTTGTACATGAACAACAGATAAATAAGGGGACATTTTGCCTGGGAGGCTTTGATGTCCGGCCAGATGACTACAGGTCCTGGCAAGCCCAATCAGCCACATAGGATAGTAGGCAACTTAGTTGTTTTTTTTCAAACTCTGGAAAATCCACAACCCCATCTCCTGCGGAAGCTGCAATTTGGCAGGCTTAATAAGAGGCAGCCAGTGACACCAGATAAAAGAGCCAAGCCAACTCCATAGCACCTGCCTGACCAGCATCAATGGGAGCACTGGAATTGGATATAATAAACGAGGAAGAACATTCATTTTAACCAGAACTATTCTACCCACACAGGATATCAGAAGATCCTCCCAACGCCGAAGGTCCTATCTTATCTTCTCTAGCAAGTGTACAAAGTTAGCTTTATATAATTGATCAAAGGCCGGGGTGATAAAAATGCCTAAATACAAGAAACCTCCCCGTGACCATCTGAAAGGAAATCAGATTCCACCCCCAAGGTTGGGGACTCTAGGAAGACCCCCGACAGGCATGGCCTCCAATTTCATAAAATTGATTTTATATTCCAAGAAAGAGCCAAATAAATTAATCACTTGCATTAAATGGGGCACAGATATTGTCAGGTTAGTCAGAAAGAGATGAACGTCATCTGCATAAAGGGTGATCTTATGTATCCCTGATCCTACCTCCAGGGTAGTTATATTGGGGTTCTTCTGGATGGCCTCTGCCAACGGCTCAATCACCAATGTAAATAGCAATGGTGAGAGGGGGCACCCTTGTCAGCTGCCTCTGCCAGTGCTAAAATTGTCAGACCTTATACCATTAGTGAGAACTGCTGCTTTAGGGTCACTATAAAACACTGCCACTCACCTGGCAAAGACCTCTCCAAGGCCAAACCGTTCCAAGACAAAGAAGATGTACAGCCACTCCACCCAGTCAAACGCTTTCTCTGCATCCAGGGAGACTGGGAGCCCGGAATCAACCCTTGCTGGCACACCTGAACCATTTATACACTCTCCTAATATTACTAGAGGACCTGCGACCACTAATAACACCTGTCTGGTCCTCTTTTACAATGAAGGGCAAGACCTTCTCCAGCCTCAATGCCAGCATTTTTGACAAAATTTTAAAGTCCACATTTAATAACGATATATATGAACTGCAATCCTCTGGGGCTTTCCCTCTCTTGAGAATAAAAGAAATATTTGCTTCTCTCAGAGAGGATAGGAGGCAGTTCTGACTGAACGAATAATTGTACATATCCAACAATGGCCTGGCCAGCATGTCTATGAATTCCTTAAGTTCATCTGGGCCGGGTGTTTTACCACGCTGCAGCTGCCTCACCACCTCCTGTATCTCTTGGATTGTCAGAAGGGCATTCAAAAGAGACGTCTGCTCTGAATTTACACCTGGGAGGTCTAAAGTCTTAAAAAAGGACTCCACTTTGCCAATTTGTCCTCACAGCCCTCTGACCAGTGCAACTCAGAGTAGTACCTCCTGAATACTGCATTATTCTTCTTGGGATTACAGGTGACAGTACCAGCAAACTCTCTAATGGCTGTGATAGATAGGGGTGGGGGGGGGGGGGGGGGGGGGGGAGGAATCTTCTTTCTGGCAAAGTTTGACAAATACCTACTTGATTTATCACCATACTCAAATATCCTCCGTTTCGCAAAGGAAATCTCCCTTTTTACTGTCTGGGTAAGCGCAGCGTTTAGAGCAGCCCAGACAGCTGTAATCCACTGCAACTTAGTTACAGACAGTCTGTCAAAATATGCTGTTGCGGCTGCCTTCAGCCGAGTCTCAAGCATGCACTACTGTACCCCTTTCTGTCACTTCCAAGTCGCTGAGTAAGAAATAATCAAATCTCTTGCATAGGTCTTGGCAGTCTCCCAGAGCACCGACGGATTACTGGCCGTACCAGAAATAATGTCCCAAAAACTTTTTAATTCCTATGAAAAATACTCAATGAACTTGCTATCCTTCAGGAGGAAAGGATCCATGCACCAATGCCGTGAACCTGTCCCATCGCCTTAACTTCCATGTACACTGACACATGATCAGAAATGGCTATGTTCCCAATTCTGTAGGACAGCACCGAATTCAAAAAGGCCAATGGGGCAAAAAACATGTCAATCCTGATATGTCACTTATGTGGGTAAGAAAAAACGTTGAAGTCCCTATCCTCAGATGAAGATATCTCCACACAACCACCCACATCCACCAACCCCAGTTCCTTGTGCAGCTGCCTGGATTGGGGGGATATACCCGAGAGACCCCTAGGCATCCTAGCCACGCAAAGGACATCTGCTAAAAATTTGAAGGGATGTGCCGGGGGTAATATACATTCAAGATCCCATATTCTTCTCCATGTATTAAAGTTTTAAGGATCAGAAACCACCCATATTCATCCTTAATTTGGTCTCACAACTGAAATGGAAGGTTCTTCTGAATGAGTGTAGCTACCCCTCTACTTTTCGAATTAAAGGATGATTAAAGAATTTAAAAAACACCCGGCTGAACCCTCCCTGCTGTAACTTTAAGTGTTTCTTATCAGTGAGATCTGTTTCTTGCAGCAAGGCTACATTGACCTTTTCCTTTCTAAGGCTTGAAACTATCTTTTCTCTCTTAGTCGGTGAATGACTTCCTTTAATGTTCTAGGTGCACCATTTAAACAAGCGGTTAGCCATAGCTATCTGAAGCAGCCCGTGACCCCCCGGGAGAAAGAACCCCATTTATAGTGCGCTGAGTGAAAACAGTAAACAGTTTATATAAACTTGAAAATACAACTACAAAATCTACCAAATCAAAACTTCTAACAACTGCTTCTAAAATGAACCAACATATAACACAAAAAACAGACTTTGCCCTTTGCAGGGGTGCTCATACTACCCACTCACCCTCCATGGCTCCTTCCAGCTGCCCCAAACCCAGACAAAACTAAATACAAAAAAAACACGCATCTTATAACAAGAAAATTAAAAAGGCATTCAACCCAACTACTAAGAAAGAGAAACGCAAAGGGAATGATAAAAGAACAAAGGATAACAGGAGGGGAGAAAGAAGAGAGGAGAGAGAAAGAGAAAAAAAGGAGACTCCCACATATTAAAAAGACAAAACAGATAAACCAGGCAAACTACAGAAAAAAACAAAACAAACACGATTGTCCATATTATTTGAGCCAGCCAGCCTATTTTAAGGTGTCCAGGAAGTCCTTTGCCTTTTCTGATGAGTCAAGATTAAAAACGGACCCTCCATGGCTGAAATATATTACTGCTGGATATCTTACAAAAAACTGAATATTCAAGTCCTTCAGCTTCCTTTTTAACCTCATCAAAGGCTTTCCTCTTACGGATCATGGTCGCAGAAAAGTCTTGAAAGAACATACATAATTTTTGAACCTTTATTTATCAGAGCCTGTGGATCCTTCCCCAGTGCTCTAGAAACTTCCAGCACCATTTGCTTGTCTCTAAAGTGCTGGAGTTGCACTAGGACCAGGCGGGAGAGCTGGTCCAACCCGGGCCTGCGTACGGCGACATGGTGGACGTGCTCGATCCGCACCCAGTCCAACCCGACTTCCAGCTTCAAAAACTGTGGGAGCCATTGCTCCAAAAAGCTGATCAGCTGGCCTCCCTCTTCCTGCTCTGGCAGCCTGAACAAGAGAATATTCTTCTGAGATCTTCAATTTTTGAGGTCGTTGATCTGTTCAACTAAGGCCCATACCTGCCGTTCCAGGGCCTGCACCCTGCACTCCGAAGATTCCACTGCGGTTTCGGAAGCCGCGGCCCGCTGCTCCACCTCCACAATACGCCACCTGAGACACTGGATCTCCTCGTCATGCTTCTGCAGCATGGCCGAGATTGATTCAAGCCTGGCGCTGGTCTCTTCCATCGCTGAATCGATCTCCTCTTGGAGTTTCACAAACTCCAAGACCAGACTCTGCTCCACAGATAAGTCCCCAGGAGCATTTGTGGAGGCTGACGCCACGGCTGCATCCTGTACTGCAGGGTAGTATCCTGCTTGTTGCGATCCTCGCGGTCGCTTTCCCTTCGTCATTTTTGTTTCTTTGCGAAAAAAGCACTTAAACTAATAAATAGCAGTTCTAGGTGGTCTAAAACCAGCGATTTGCACCACAATGGGTAAAAAGGGAGGGTAAATGCACGACTTTGTCTTGGTTTTTCGGCAGACCCCAGCAGGGTAGACCTACTGGATCGCCGCCATCTTGGATCTCCTCATGATGCCGCAGTTTAATCATAGTTTATCTAAATGGTTAGTGTCCAACTCCAGGGCATTTTCAGATATTGAAAACTTTATTCTTTCACTTTTTCTCCACCAGATTCCTCTCCTGGAGGGAATTGCCCACAGTGACATTCCAAATGAACATCTTGTGCCCACCCCATGGGCAACCCTGGATCATTCAGCTTTGAGGCTTAACCTGTCCAAAAGTGGTGCCATTGTGATGATCCTTGTGAGGGAAGCTAATGAACACTGAGAACATATCAATGGATTAGTAACAGGTGGAAGTGTTGCCTGTATCCAAAAAGGGTGCAGGAGCTAAAACAGAAGCTGGTCCTCTCATGTTGATGTGCTGGTGTCCCTACGCCTGAGCAAGGAGGCCTAAGTCACTGGAGCTCTTGTGGCACAGTGATAGTGTCCCTACCTCTGCACCAGGTGGCCTAGATTCAAGTACACCTTCTCTTAATGCAGTACACCTGTCAAAGGTTGAACTTTAAAGAAAACACAAAAGGTAGTGTTTCCAATCTTACTCCTGTTCCTTTATTAAAAACATATTGATATACGAGAGAATTTCAGTTTCTTCTTCCTCTCCAGGATTCTTAAATACACACTCCAGCCAGCCACCATCTCAGTGACAGCACAGTCTAACACCTGCACCGTCAACTTCATGGCTGAAATTTGATTTCAGGTCAACCTTTAGAATGGCCATTTTGCAATTCTCTTCACCTTTTGGCACAATTTTGGCTCAAGGCTGTGAAGAGATCTCTGGACAGCTTCTTCACATGTTTATGCTAGGATTGTTTATCATCCAGTTCTTAAAAAATTGCAAACTATAGATGATTTTGTAAGGATAGTTTTAATAATTTTACATGAGAGGGTGCATCTGAAAGTGTGTGTGCCTGTGGAGTGAGCAAATGGTGTAGTGCTTGTGCCGAGTGCGATGAGAGGCAGTGATGTGTATTGTGTGAGGGTTTTGTGAGTGTGTGTGGGGGACCTGGGGGACGCTTTGCCTTGCCATGTATTGGACGCTTTGTGCTGGTGAGTAAGTGTGTGAGGTTGTTGTGTGAGTGTGTGGATGAGTGTGCGCAGATGGATGAGTGAGAGAAAGAGTGTGTGGGGCTGTGCAGGTGATTGTGTAAAGTGGTAACCAGTCCCAAGGACAGAGCTCTTAGACCCTGGTGAGAGCCCCAGACTCAGTAATTAGTACCTGTCTCAGGCCTATCTAGGTGTCTGTGAGGATATAGATGGTACGTATGTGTGTGAAGGTACATTTAAATGACTATGTCAGAGTGTATGGGGTGGGTGTGTGGGTTGTGTTTGCAGGTGTGTGGGATGATGTAGGCAGTATGTATGTGGAACAGTGTATTTGGGATGTTGTGTGCATGTGGGGTGATGACTGTGTGGGTGTAGGATGAGTGTGTATGTGAAGAGTGGTGTAGATATTTGGAATGGCGTGTATGTGGGTGTGGGGTGGGTGATGAGTGTGGAATATGTGAAGCAGAGTGTGTGGGATGCTATGTTTGAAATAGGGTTGAGTGTGAGTCTGGAGTTGGAGTGGTGAATGATGTGTGATGAAGTGTGTGCAAGTACAGGGTGTTGATTGTCTGGGTGGGGTGGTGAGTGTGGGTGCATGGGACAGTGTGTGTGAGGGGCTCTGTGTATGGGTGCATGTGTGTGTTTGCGGGGGGGGGGAATGTTACTAAAGGCAGTGTGTGTGTAAGATGCATGTGTCTGGGCTGGTGCACTGTTCTGTTCAGAGCACCATCCCCTTAGACAAGTATAAGGTTTCATCGGTACGTAGCTGTTCCTTACTGTTCCAATCCCATTGACTAAAAATTTTAAAGTGATTGTTGTGGTCAGTGACCTTTGCTGATGGAAAATTGATCTTTGCAGGATTCTGAGCAGTGTTTTTTTTTCAATCTATAATTTGCGTGTGAATCAGTCCAAGCAAACATTTTCAGCACTGGATTTCAAACTGATAACTTCACCATCCAACGGAACCTCCTCATGGGCAAAATTGCTACTGCATCTCAGTTATTGCAAGATCTGTAATTAGGCAGCTGTCTTGGCTTGTTGGGTTTGTAGGTTACATGCTGGAGGGTGTGCAGAGATCTGAGTGTGTGAGCATTGTGCAAAGTTTCAGAATATTGTCATGAAGTGTATTTGGTACACATCACCCACTTGCCTTCTCAATGCCTTAAAGCCAAAAGGATATGGGTTCAAATCTTACTCTGGAAATGAGGCTCTCAGTGCAATGCTGAGGGAGTGCTGTAATATCTTGGGGATGTGGCATAAAAGTGATACTCAGTCTGACCCCTTGGATGGACATAGCACCATTTTCAAGGAGAGCAGAGGAGTTTCACATGATTGCCCTGACCAGTGTTTGTCGCTCACTTAGCATCATGGAAACATATCATTTTCTAAGTGCAGTGACTGAGATCTTGCTATGTGCTACTTGTTCGTGTACTCAACATTACAATACAGCTATACTTCAGAAATTCTTCACTGGTTGTAAAGTGCTTTGGGCTAAGCCTGAGGTTATGAAAGGTGTTATGTCAATGCAAATCTTTCTTTTATCCTATCCTCAAAAAGCTCAGCAACAGGAGCTTTTTGAGGATAGGATAAAGCTAATAAGAGTTGGAGACATGGTGAGATTCAGCTGTCTTGTTTGGCTGACACCTAGTTTAGATCTGAGTGGATTTTAGCAGGAAGGGGGTGACTCAGAGGAGGCCAGGAATGAGTAACGCCTTTTAGAGGTTCCAGATGGACAATGTTAATTAGACAGTTGATCACAGCAGTGCTCCCAAACATGTGGATGAATCAGCAATATCAAAATCAAACTCTCACAGATTGGTTCTGGTCAATTCAGCATGAGATGACTTGCCTTCTTTTTGTCCAATGACTGGTTGTACTAACCCTCAGAACAACATTGGCCCCTGGCCTCCCCCCAACTCTTCTTTCTGGCCTTTACTATCAAGGGGGCTACATTGAGTTGGTATTGTGTTATAGACGCATGTTTGTGGATGTAGGTTTGCTCACTGAGCTGGAAGGTTCATTTTCAGACATTTTGTCACCATTCTGGGTAACATCTTCAGTGACCCTCCGGACAAAGCACTGCTGATGATTCCTGCTTTCTATGTTTAGGTTTCTTTTGGTTGATGATGTCATTTCCTGTTGTTTCTCTCAGGGGGCTTTACCCTGAGAACTGACATCACCAACCCAAAGAAACCCAAATATATAAATAGAAAGCAGGAATCATCAGCAGTGCTTCGTCCAGAGGCTAACTGAAGATGTTAGGGGAGGGTTTAAACTAACTCCGCGGGGGCATGGGAACCAGGACTGTAGCTTTAGGGTACAGGACCTTGAGTGTAGGGAGGTTAGGAATAATGCAGCGATCTCTAAGGAGGGTGCCTGTAACCAGAAAGGTGGATTGAAGTGTGTATACTTCAATGCCAGAAGTATAAGGAATAAGGTAGGTGAACTTGCAGCGTGGGTTGGTACCTGGGACTTCGATGTTGTGGCCATTACAGAGACGTGGGTAGAACAGGGACAAGAATGGCTGTTGCACGTTCCAGGGTTCAAATGTTTTAGTAGGATCAGACATGGGGGTAAAAAAGGGGGAGGCGTGGCATTACTTGTCAAAGACAGTATCACAGCAGTGGAATGGACGATGGAAGAGGACTTGCCATCTGAGGTAGTTTGGGCTGAGGTTAGAAATAGGAAAGGTGAGGTCACCCTGTTAGGTGTTTTCTACAGGCCTCCTAATTCCCGACTCAGGTGACTGACTGTGTGGAGTTTGCACGTTCTCCCCGTGTCTGCGTGGGTTTCCTCCGGGTGCTCCGGTTTCCTCCCACAGTCCAAAGATGTGCGGGTCAGGTGAATTGGCCATGCTAAATTGCCCGTAGTGTTAGGTAAGGGGTAAATGTAGGGGTATGGGTGGGTTTCGCTTCGGCGGGTCGGTGTGGACTTGTTGGGCCGAAGGGCCTGTTTCCACACTGTAAGTCTAATCTAATCTAATAGTCCTAGAGAAGTAGAGGATAATATTGCGAGGATGATTCAGGAAAAGAGTGAAGGTAGCAGGGTGGTTGTTATGGGGGACTTTAACTTCCCAGATATTGACTGGGAGAGCTATAGCTCGAGTTCATTAGATGGGTCGGTGTTTGTACAATGTGTGCAGGAGGGTTTCCTGACACAATATGTCGACAGGCCAACAAGAGGGGAGGCTATATTGGATTTGGTTCTAGGTAATGAACCAGGCCAGGTGTTAGATTTGGAGATAGGTGAGCACTTCGGGGACAGTGACCACAACTCGGTGACTTTTACTTTAGTGATGGAGAGGGATAATCATGCGCCGCAGGGCAAGAGCTATAGCTGGGGGCAGGGAAATTATGATGCTGTGAGGCATGACTTAGGATGTGTGGATTGGAAAAACAGGCTTCAAGAGAAGAACACTAATGAGATGTGGGGATTGTTCAAGGAGCAGCTACTGCGTGTCCTCGATAGGTATGTACCAGTCAGGCATGGTGTAAAGGGCCTTGTGAGGCAGCCGTGGTTTAGTAAGGAATTGGAGTCCCTTGTGAAAGGGAAGAAGGCGGCATATGTAAAGATGAGGCGTGAAGGTTCAGTAGGGGCGATTGAGAGTTATAAGGTAGCCAGGAAGGAGCTAAAGAGGGAGCTAAGAGAAGCGAGAAGGGGACATGAAAAGTCTTTAGCTGGTAGGATTAGGGAAAACCCAAAGGCTTTTTATAGGTATGTCAAGAATAAAAGGATGACTAGGGTAGGTATCGGTCCAGTCAAGGATAGTAGTGGGAAGTTGTGTGTGGAGGCGGAGGAGATTGGAGAAACATTAAATCAGTACTTTTCATCAGTATTCACTCAGGAACAGGACACTGTTGCTGATGTGAATATGGAATCACAAATAATTAGAATGGATACCCTGGAAATATGCAGGGAAGAGGTTTTGGGAATATTGGAAAGGATGAATATAGATAAGTCTCCTGGGCCTGATGGCATTTACCCCAGGATCCTATGGGAAGCTAGGGAGGAGATAGCAGAGCCATTGGCCTGGATTTTTATGTCGTCATTGTCAACGGGAATAGTACCAGAGGACTGGAGGATAGCGAATGTGGTCCCATTGTTCAAGAAAGGGAGTAGGGATAGCCCTAGTAACTATAGGCCAGTGAGTCTGACTTCAGTGGTGGGCAAAGTCTTAGAGAGAATGGTAAGGGATAAGATTTATGAACATCTGGGTAGGAATAACGTGATCAGGGATAGCCAGCATGGTTTTGTGAAGGGCAGGTCGTGTCTCACAAACCTTATTGAGTTCTTTGAGAAGGTGACTAAGGAAGTGGATGAGGGTAAAGCAGTAAATGTTGTGTATATGGATTTTAGTAAGGCGTTCGATAAGGTTCCCCCATGGTAGGCTAATGCTAAAACTACGGAGATATGGCATTGAGGATACATTAGAGGTTTGGATTAGGAATTGGCTGGCTGGAAGGAGACAGAGGGTAGTAGTTGATGGATTATGTTCATCTTGGAGCGCAGTTACTAGCGGTGTACCACAAGGATCTGTTTTGGGACCATTGCTTTTTGTTATCTTTATAAATGATCTAGAGGAAGGACTTGAAAGCTGGGTAAGCAAGTTTGCGGATGACACAAAAGTCGGTGGAGTTGTGAATAGTGAGGAAGGAAGTGGTAGGTTACAGCGGGATATAGATAAGTTGCAGAGCTGGGCGGAAATGTGGCAAATGGAATTCAATGTAGCTAAGTGCGAAGTCGTTCACTTTGGTAGGAATAACAAGATGATGGATTACTGGGCTAATGGTAGGCTACTTGGTAGTGTGGATGAGCAGAGGGATCTTGGTGTCCATGTACACAGATCTCTGAAAGTTGCCACCCAGGTAAATAGTGCTGTGAGGAAGGCATATGGTGTACTGGGCTTTATTGGCAGAGGAATTGAGTTCCGGAGTCCTGAGGTCATGTTGCAGTTGTATAAGACTCTGGTGAGGCCTCATCTGGAGTATTGTGTGCAGTTTTGGTCGCCATACTATAGGAAGGATGTGGAAGCTTTAGAACGAGTGCAGAGGAGGTTTACCAGGATGTTGCCTGGAATGGTAGGAAAATCTTATGAGGAAAGGCTGAGGCACTTGGGGCTGTTCTCATTGGAGAAGAGAAGGTTTAGGGGAGATCTGATAGAAGTGTATAAGATGATTAGGGGTTTAGATAGGGTAGATACTAAGAACCTTTTACCGCTAATGGAGTCAGGTGTTACTAGGGGACATAGCTTTAAATTAAGGGGTGGTAGATATAGGACAGATGTTAGGGGTAGATTCTTCACACAGCGGGTTGTGAGTTCATGGAATGCCCTGCCCGTATCAGTGGTGAACTCTCCTTCTTTATGGTCATTTAAGCGGGCATTGGATAGGCATTTGGAAGTTATTGGGCTAGTATAGGTTAGGTAGGATTCGGTCGGCGCAACATCGAGGGCTGAAGGGCCTGTACTGCGCTGTATCCTTCTATGTTCTATGTTCTATGTTACTTAGTATGGTGATGAAACATCTGAAAATGAACCTTCCAGCTCAGCAAGTAAACCTACATCCAGAACCTCAACCTGAGCTACAACTCGCTAACCCATATTTTTGTTTGGATTGAGTCTGAGGCTTCCAGTTGGTCACATTTCTTCAGCTAGAGAGTGGTAGGCCTGTGGAATTCATTGCCACAGAGCGCATTGGAGGCCAGGACATTGAATGTCTTCAAGGCAGAGGTTGTAAATTCTTAACCTCGCAAGGAATAAGGGATACAGGGAGAGTGGGGGTACGTTGCATTGAAATGCCCATCAGCCATGATTGAATGGCAGAGTGGACTCAATGGGCCAAATAGCCTTACTTCCATTCCTATGTCTAATGGTCTTATTCCAATGTGCAAAAAGGGCAGGAGCTCTTTTCCAGTCCAGCCTGGGTTTGGATCTCCAATCACGAGATCTACCCAAGTTGGGATGAATGTGGTTGGTGATGTGCGTGCTCTGTATTTTCTCACCTTTTGTTGATTTGACAAAGTGAATGGATGAAGACAGTTCCCTCTGAATGACTGAGTGATGAGTGAACAGGTGATAGAGGGAGGCAGAAACTGTGGGATTAGCTGTTAGTAGACTAGCAGCAGGATTGCAGCCAGGAAGAGAGGGACAAACTGATTAAGAGGGGTGGGGGAAGAATGGACAATCAAGTCTCTCTGATGTTTGGTGCTGTAAAACAGCTAATGGGGTCAGGCAGACGTGTGTATGGCATGTCACATCCCCTTAATCCCAAGTCTTTTCTGCCCATTATGTGGAAATTAATATTGAGGCTGTAACTTTCACCCCTTCAACATTCTCAACAGTCACCCACACACTGGTCCAACTAAGAAGCAGCTTTTATTTCCATTCATTCTTGAGATGTGGGTGTCACTGGTTCAGTCAGCATTTGTTGTCCAACCCTAATTGTCCAGAGGGCAGTTCAGAACCAACCATATTGCTGTGGATCTGGAGTCACACTTAGGCCATTATGAACCAGATGGATTTTGACAACAATCATTAGTCGTTATTCAGTTCCCTTTAAGCCAACTTTAATTCCAGATTTTTATTGAATTCAAATTTTGAAACCATTTCCCCAGAATATTAACCTGGGGTTCTGGATTCCTAGTCCAGTGACATTACCCCTATGCACCGCCTCTCCTTGGTTCATGAAGGGGTTAAGGTGGAAATGACTAGGTTGGAGATTGATGAAGTGAGAAGATTGGACATGACAGAGATAGGGAGCTGTGTAGTTATCTACAAGAGCTCAGTCTGCAAGCATTGTTTATCAGGAGCAGGCTCAGGCTGACTGTTGCTATGGAGACAGTGCAGAAGAAGGTTTAGATGGAGATGTGCAGATTGCTCATCTAATTCTGCTTCCTGCTCACAAATTGATAATTCAACATATTTTCTCTCCAATTCTGATTGCTGCTCCTTGCCTGTTCCTTCCAGGAGCACATTTAAATTTGTTATATTATCTCATGTCTCACAAGATCTGATTTCAAGGCTGCAGTTTATTCTGTAGCGATCAATCCCAAATAGCTAGTAGGCAAAGTATTGACTAGGCTATAGCCCAGTTAACATCACGGACTATAAATCTTGTCCTCCCAGCCAAGAAAGGGTTTCTGTATCTACGTGCTCAGACACTCACTCTGTTCTCGTCTGCTACGTGCTAAGCTAGGAGTGCAATTTTAACTCAACGATAAATTAAAGCAAAAAACAAAGACAAGTTAGGTAAACTGTTTACATTGGTTGGCGGTTCGATAACTAGGGGACATGGTCTGAGAACTAAGGCCAGACCATTTAGGAGAGATGTTAGGATACACTTCTGCACCCAAAGGGTAGTAGTGGTTTGGGACTCTGGCAGTGGATGCTGGATCAAATTATTTTTTAATTAAGCAAAAGTAATATGGGATATGGGCCAAAGATAGGTGTATGAATTTAGGCCATAGATTAACCATGATCTCATTCAATGGTGGAACAGCTCGAGGGATAGAATGGCCTACTCATGATCATGTTCCATTTAGATTCAGCTGACCCCACTGCCCCAAGCTATCTTCTACCTGTTCATCTTGGGGAAAGGCGAGGTGGAGATGGGCATGGGGTGGATTGTTTCTCGGCAACTGATCCAGTATTGTCCCATTTCACGCTATTGGCCAAAGTTAAAGCTGACGCTGAAGAGAAACTGAAGCTTGATTTTAAAATGCCCAGCGGGAGTTTTCACTCTTACCCAGTGTTTTCAAACATGGCATCCTGTACACTGTACCCTATGCCACCACTGGTATTTGTCACTCTTGAAATGCCCCTCTCGAAATGCCCCTCTCTACACGTGGGTGGCATGGTGGCACAGTGGTTAGCACTGCTGCCTCACAGCGCCAGAGACCCAGGTTCAATTCCCGCCTCAGACAACTATCTGTGTGGAGTTTGCACATTCTCCCCGTGTCTGCATGGGTTTCCTCCAGGTGCTCCGGTTTCCTTCCACAGTCCAAAAATGTGCAGGTTAGGTGACTTGGCCATGCTAAATTGCCCATAGTGTTAGGTGAAGGGGTAAATGTAGGGGGATGGGTCTGTGTAGGTTGCTCCTCGGAGGGTCGGTGTGGATTTGTTGGGCCAAAGGGCCTGTTTCCATACTGTAAGTAATCTAATCTCATAAAAAGGAAGATTTACATTTATATAGTACCTTTCACATCCTCAAGATATCCCATAATGCTTCACAACCAATTCTGGTGTGCAGCTATTCTTGAAATTGGAAAAACCATTCTGCACACAAGAAGCTTGCACAAGCAACAGTTTAATGTGACCTGAAGCTTTGATCTCTACCATCTAGAAGGACAAGGACAGTAGATACATGGGCAAACCACTACCTACAAGTTCCCCTCCAAGCCGCTCACCATTCTGACTTGGAAATACAATCACCTTTCCTTCAGTGTTGCAGAGTCAAATTCTTGGAACTCCCTCCCTAACAGCTTTGTAGGTGTTCCTATACCACGCAGAGACTGCAATGGTTCAAGAAGGCAGTAGAATTCATTGCCGCAGAGTGCAGTGGAGGCCGGGACGCTAAATGTCTTCAAGGCAGAGATTGATAGATTCTTGATGTCACAAGGAATTAAGGGCTACGGGGAGAATGCAGGCAAGTGGAATTGAAATGCCCATCAGCCATGATTGAATGGCGGAGTAGACTCGATGGGCCGAATGGCCTTACTTCCACTCCTATGTCTTATGGTCTTATGGTCTCACCACGACCACTTTCTTGGGAGATGATCTTCCATAAAGGCCATTAGTGTACCAGATAGATATGTATAATAATGGCTACTTACAGTCAGCTTGTAATTCCAGACTTTGATTGAACCCAAATTTCATGTTTGCCATAGTAGGATTTGATTCCATGTCCCCAGAACACTAGCCTGTGTTCTGGATTACTATCATAGTAACATTACTACTATCTCCCATTGATTGGCCCAAAATTGCTATTAGTACCTAGTTAAAGAGCAGGGCAGAAAGCTTAAACAAGTTAAACAGCGGGTTTGCTGTGTGTAAATACATTAAGCGGCAATACACTGAATAATGTAGGTATATCATATGATAATGTTAGATTCTGAGGAGGCTTGACAGTGGAGATGCTAAACAGGTGCCCCTCTCCTAGGGGGATGATTTCAGAGCAAAAGGTTGTTCATTTAGGATGGAATTGAAGAGTATCCTCTCTCAGATGGTTGGGTATCTTGGGAATTTTCTACACAGACAGCTGTAGAGGTTACATTCTAAACTGAGGTAGACAGATTACTATCGGAGAATCAGGGTTTGGGAATAGGTGGAAAAGCGACACTGAGACAAAGATTAAATCAGACACAATCTAATTGAATGGTGGAGTAGCCTTGAGGGAGTAGGAAGAATGGTCTTCTCTTATTTCTTAGTTTTATTTCTTCATAAATCATGGAAACTTTAATAAGGAGGAATAGCTCTTTCGATATTGCTTCAGATGTTACTTCAATAGCAGTGTCTGTTATTTCCATGGTGTTGCCATGTCAACTGTTTTGGGTTCTCCAGAGAGTCCAACTCTCCGGCTGTGTGATTAGTGTGATGCCACAGTGATGTATGTGAAATGAGGCTGGGAAGAAGCCCTGAATACTGCTCTATTTGCCATATTAGAAAAAGGGTAGGGTAGCACCCATCAAAAAAGATTGAACTAACTTGGGGCTTTTTCTCAGAAGACTGAGGGATGCCCAGATAGAATTCCTCAAGATGATGAGAGGTTTTAGTTTAGACTTAGAAAATATGTTTGCAATTGCATACAAGACCAGAATAAAGCAATGTAAATGTAGACAGTCACTAATAAATCCAAGAGGAATTTCTTCACCCAGAGAGTGTTGGGATGTGGAAATTTGCTACCACAGGAAGTGGTTGAAGCAAATAGTTTATGCAAGAGGAAACTTGATAGATAATTGAAGGAGAAAGAAATGGCCAAGATATGTTAAGAAGAAATTTGTGCACTTACATCTTGTTTGTTCACCACCATTAGATATCCCAAAGTGCTTCACAGTTAACTATATTCTGAAATGCAGTGATTGGAAACCCAGCAGACAAACAACAATATGGAAATGATCAGATAATCAACTGTGATGCCAACTGAGAATCAAATAAGGAGAATTCCCCTGCTTCTCTTCAAAACAGTACCATAGATTCTTTTGGGTCCACTTGAAAGAAACAGAGTGGAGATTTTTCATCCCACCTTCAGGGCAGTACCTCTGACACTGCTGCATCCTTTCAGCACTGCACTGCAGTATCAATAGTGCTGAACTCTCTGGAAAAGGACTTGTACCTAAGACGAGCATTTGATGAGGTTAGATAAGGAGGCTTCGGTTGGGGAATGGTTAGAGATCACGTGGAGCATGAACAGTGATATACGGGTTGTAGGATCAAATGGCTTGTTTCCATTCTTCTGATCATTCCTAAGTCTAAAAAGCATCACTGTGGATTGATCGTACAAGTACTTCCAATTCACTAATATCCTTGAGGGAAGGAAATCTTTTGTCTTTACCTGGGCTGGCCTATGTGTGACTTCAGACTTACAGTGATGTCGTCGACTCTTGACTGCCCTCTGGGTTAAAAGGGTTGGGCAGTGTACGCTGGCTTAGCCAGTGCTGCTACATCCCATGAGCGAATTAAAATAAAATCGTCCTGATTGTGACACTGTGATGTAAATATTGAAATTTACATGTAAGGAAAATAACAACATAAGGAATCATTCAAACATAAACCTTTGATATTTTCCCTGAATCTTTTTTCATACTCTTGTGATATGATGTCAAGTGCATTATGGGCCAGCTGGTTTCAAAATGGCTGACTCAGTAATGCTAGTTTAACAAGAGATCAAGCTGTGGGATGTTTGGAAAGGTTGTGAATATTGAGAGTGATTTCTACTGCAGTGATGGGATCTCAGAGATAGTACAGTGCAATCAGACACTGAAGTTCCAATGACCTTTGGGAAGGAAATCCACTGTTCTTAACCAGTCTGGGAGAAAGTGAAGACTGCAGATGCTGGAGGTCAGAGTTGAGAGTGTTGTGCTGGAAAAGCACAGCAGATCAGGTAGCATCCAAGGAGCAGGAGAATCGAGTTTCAGGTATAAGCCCTTCATCAGGAATCTTATGTTGACCTGCTGTGCTTTTCTAGCGCCACACTCTAGACTCTACCTTGCCAACATTGACAACATTCTGAAAATTAATTTTTAAGACAAAATGTGGCTTTTAAATATGTAGGATTGATGGACTGAAACCTCCAGAAATTGGGAGGGAGGGTGATCAGTCTCCCAGGGTTGATGTGGAGTATCCATCTATTAAAGATTCTACTGGATACAGCTGCAGTACACCGAAGGGAGAAAACCCACAGGGACCTTTACATCTTTGGTCCTTTTTGTTGTTCACAGAGGCAGACAGAGCAAGTTTAACCGGGTGAGGTGAGAGGTCATGCAGTGAAGCCTTCAGGAGTTGACACAACAAGAGTTGGTTACTCTTAGTTGAAGGTGTGGCATAGGACTGACTTTTTAATGGAAAATAAGAGGTGAAATGTTAGTAGCGTTGATGTAGCTGTTGATGTTGCTCCATTTACTGCCTCACCTGCAGTGCTCTCTCTCTCTCTTCCCCCACCCCCCCAACTTTCTCTCTCTGCCCTCTTCCTCTTCCCCAGCTGCTGTGGAAGCGTGTGTGTTGCACGGACTCAAGCGAAGGGCGGCCGGCTTCCTCCGGAGTAACAAAATAGCCGCCTTATTCATGAAGGTGGCAAAGACCTTTCCTTTGGCTGAGGAGCTGTGCAGGAAGGTGCAAGAACTGGAGCAGCTGATTGACAGCAGGTAACACACTGTGGAGGACGCATTAGAGAAGATTGGGCAAGCTGGGGTCAAGAGCCCCTGAAGTATTTTCTTGAGTCCGTGAGAAACTTCTTTACCAGCTTTATATTTAAATGCGTGGTTCCACAGAGGCAGCAACTTAAAGGATCTGCTCCCATGTATCTGAAAGGAATTTGTGTTGTCCTTTGGCAGATCCAATTTAATTGGAATAATTATCAGAGGTTCTTTTAATCCACTGGAAAAGAGAGGCCTCCAAAATTCTTAAAGGACACAATGTAAAATAGATATGGCTGACAGCAGAACTATTAAAAATGGACCCAAATAAATCCAGTAGGGATTTCAGGAGTAACCAATTCTTATCTTGAGAAAAATAAGAACCTCCTGCTGTTTTTCAGAACTCTTTCAACCTTTGCAAAATGGTCCTAGTTTCACCAAGTCACTTTCAAAACATCTCAAACTAGGACAAATCCTCTGATATAAATCCTCACTGGTAAAATTGTATCCTTTAAAAGAATGTTTCCAGAATTTTGAAAATTTAAGTACTCATGCTGCTGAGGCTAAACTGGGGATTTTTTAAAAAGCAGTAGATTTCTAAAATGTCATATCATTCAAAAGTATGGGCCTCGTGCAGGAAGGTGGAACTAGTGTAGATTTAGTCTGTTGTCATTGGTACAGACTTGCTGGATCTCTCCTGTACTGTATGATTCTATGATAAACCTTTCAGCCAGAGAACAATGAGAATATGGAACTTGTCACCATACGCAGTGAACAGCATTGACGCAGTTAAAGGGAGGTAAGTGTGGGGGACAAGAATAAAAAGATACACAGAGAGGGTGAGATGAAGCTTAACTCGGAGAATGATTAGATAGAGCATAAAGTCTGGTTTTATTTCTGTGCTATACTTTCAATGTACTGGACTTTAAGGGGGAGGGGGGGGCACAGTTCTCACCCACAACCTGTGAAGACGATTGTTAATCGCTTTAAGGCAAGGCTTAAAGTTTCGGGAAGAGACATTTTTATTCAACCTGTCCAGGAATATTATGACACATACAAATACAACTTGAATTTAGGCTTCCCAGCTCAGGGTTAGGAACACTAGCACTGCATGGCAAGAGCCCCACATTTGGAACAAGGTCCTGGGCTCTGTCTTTAGCCTGGAGATTGATGTATCATCCAACCTGGATTGTTGGGGTGAGGGTGAAGGCGCCAGTGCAAGTCAGGAGAGGAGTAGTATGATAATGTGAGACAAGGCCTCCAATGAGCCCAGGAAATCCATAATCTGCCTGTGTAGCTGAAGCATAGCTTGTGCTGACCCTTGCCACAGGGTAAAATAATGCCCAGTGATGAGACCCTAAAGTCGTCTTTAATTCATAGCTTCAGTGGGTCCAGGGATGGGCAAGCTGCCTCAGGTGTTCTCCCCATGCGTGCATGCACGTGCGCGCACACAGACACACATCCTCCCCAAGTAAAATGACAGGTCAGTGAGAGTGTAGGTGATGAACAGATCACATCACTCCTTACCTTTCCCCCAACCCCACCCACTGGCGAGGGGATGTTTAAAACCCAGCCTCGTATTGAGTGCTAGAAATGAACATGTTGACCACTTCCGTTTTTATAAAATGTCACATTCCCTCTGGATTCCTGTGTAGTGTAGGTAAGGAGGTGAAGTTCTCCAGTGCCAACATTGCTGCCTCAGACTAGAGTTCTGCCTATTATGGTGACGGCTTGGTCAGCAATTATTGGAAGCTGCTGTTTTGGGCTGTGCACACAGTTTGGGAAATCAGGTTGAGAAGGGAAGTTGACCTAAAGGTCTTTACTCAAAGATATGAATGGTGGAATATGGCATTCAGAAAGACTAGAAAAGTGTGCAACACAAATGGGTTCCATTCAGATTGTGACTGTAGCTGCCGCAGGCCCTAATCTCTGAAGTTCTCTCCATGTATTTCTCCACCTCTCTCTCTTTTAAGATGCTCCTTAAAACTTACCTCTCTGTCCAAGCATTTAGTGTCATACCTTTATTCTGCCAAGTCCCCTGACTTGATAAAGTTGCGACAGAAAAAACTAGCTGTGGGTTGAAGTTGGTCTGTTGGACTCTCCACTATCAGGGACTCCATCCTAAAAACATGCTGTTTATATCCACAGGAGGAGCCAAGGTGCAGCCCCACAAGAGCATGTTCGCAAATCTCAGAAGGTGCCTCATCTGTCCGCTCAAGCTGTCAAACATCTGTGGATCCGCACTGCCCTCTTCGAGAAAGTTCTGGACAAAATCGTGCAGCACCTTGTGGAGAATAGTAGGTTGGTACTGAGCTGTTTCAACTGTGCCTTTGAAATAAATAGAGCCCTTTCTCTCTCGACAGAAAACTGAGTTGGACTGCTGAGCAGTGCTATTCCTAATGGTGGCACAATGGTGACCCTTTATGTACAGAATGGTTTTACTTGGCTTTTTACAAATTTAGATTATTTGCTCGATTACAAGAGGGGCTGTGGAGACGAACATTGCTCCGTTCGTGGGCTTAGAATGTTGTCTCTTTCTTCTCCCAGTTGTAGAGTCATACAGCACAAAAACAGACCCTTCGGTCCAACTCATCCACACTCAACAGACATCCCAACCTGACCTAGTCCCATTTGCCAGCATTTGGTCCATATTCCTCTAAACCCTTCCTGATCAAATACCCATCCAGATACCTTTTAAACTGTGTAATTATACCCACCTCCCCCTGGCATTCCATAAACATACCACTCTGTGTGAAAAAGTTACCCCCCAGGTCCTTTTAAAATATTTCCCCGTCATCTTAAATCTATGTCCTTAATTTTAGACTCCCCCATCTGAGGAAAATGACTTTGGCTATTTTCCCTATCCATATCCCTCAGGATTTTATAAACCTTTATAAGGTCACCCTTCAGTCTTTGATGCTCCAGGGAAAAATCCTCAGCCTATTCAGCCTCTCCCTATAGCTGAAATTCTAAGCATACTTGTAAATCTTTTGTGCACCCCCTCAAGTTTAACAACATCCTTCCTTTAGAAGGGTGACCAGAATTGTATGCAGTATTCCAAAAGTGGCCTCGCCAATATCCTGGAGGAGAAAGTGAGGACTGCAGATGCTGGAGATCAGAGCTGAAAATGTGTTGCTGGAAAAGCGCAGCAGGTCAGGCAGCATCCAAAGAGCGGGAGAATCGACGTTTCGGGCATGAGCCCTTCTTCAGGAATGAAACGTCGATTCTCTCGCTCTTTGGATGCTGCCTCACCAATATCCTGTACAGCTATAAGATGACATCCCAAGTCCTCTTCTCAATGTCATGACCAATAAAAGCAAATGTTCCGAATGCCATCTTCACCACCCTGTCTAACTGCAACTCCATTTTCAAGGTCAATACACCTGGACCCCTTGGTCTGTTTGTTCAGCAACACTCCCCAGGGCCCTACCATTAACTGTACAAGTCCTGTCCTGGTTCTCCTTAGCCAAATGCAGCACCTCACATTTATCTAAATTAAACTCAATCCATCACTCCTTGATCCATCTGATTGAGGTTCCATTGTACACTTCTTCACTGTCCACTACACCACCTATGTTGGTGTCACCTGCAAAGCTACGAACCATACCTCCTATACTCATATTTAAATCATTTATATAAATGAGAAAAAGCAGTTGATCTAGCATTGAACCTTGAGGCATACCGCAGGGCATAGGCATCCAGTCCAAAAAGCAACCCTCCGCCCCTACCCTCTGACTCCTTGTCAAGCTAATTTTGTATCCAGTTGGATAGCCCCAAATGAATCCCATGTAATCTAACCTTACTAACCAGTCCACCATGCGGAACCTTGTCAAATGCTTTGCTGAGGTGCATATGGACAATGTCTACTGTTCTGCCTTCATCAATCTCCTTTGTCACCTAAAGTTAGTGAGGCGTGATTTCCCATGTACAAAACCAGTCTGACTATCCTTAATCAACCTCTGCCTTTCCAAATGCATGCAAATTCTGTACCCGAGAGTCCCCTCCAACAACTTACCCACCACTGACTTAAGACTCACCAGTAGATAATTTCCTGACTTTTCCGTACAGCCTTTAAATAACAGCACATTAGTCAACTTCCAGTCTTCCGGTACCTCAAGTGTAGCTAGCAGTGATGCAAATATCTCAGCAATCCCTTCCCTAGCTTCCCACAAAGTTCTGGAAAACACCTGAACAGGTCTCAATGATTTATCTACCTTTATGCAGTTTAAGATCTCCAGTATCTCCTCTTCTGTAATATGAACTCTTTCAAGTCATCACTACTTATTTCCCTAAGTTCCCTCAGCTTTCATGTCCTTCTCCACCATAAATATTGAAGCATTGAAGCATAGTATTTGTTTAGTATTTCATCCATCTCCTGTGATTCCACACTTGAACGGCCAAATTGATCTTTAATTGGCCCTATTCTCCCACTGATTACTCTTTTGCCCTTAATGTAAGCTCCCTTGTTCAAAGGCAACTCCAATACATTAATCCTGAGCTGTAAACCTTTGGAGTGCATCTGCTGTCAGCCTAAATGACCGATATTTGTGTCAAGTGACAGGAGTACACAATGCATACACTCTATGCTGATGTTATAAATATCCTTTGCTGTACTGATGAATTGAGCTGGCTTCTTGAGATGTACAACATTGACTTCTGTTGGTGTAGCTGCAAGACATGGACATCAGTACCCTGTGGGACGGTGGGTTATTGCATCGTATCTTCCTTAGTATGAGCAAAGGTTTTAATCTCGAATCAGGAGTGGGTTGCAACCCTAGTGTGATTATTGGCAGTAGATGAGAGATTTGCTTCATTTTCTGTCAATGCAGGTGGCCAGCGACTTCCTTGAACTACCCCTGAGTAGATGGTCCAGAGATACAGTTGGACATATTTGTCTCCTTCTGTATCTGCACCTCAAGCTCTTAGGGGCCGAGGTAGTGTTCCCTATGTCTGGGCCAGGAGCTCCTGGTTCAATTCCCTCAAGACTTGATGGCTATGGAAAATGTATCACACCAGGCCAAACAGGTTGATTATCAATTTGTGCATCCTTCCAATGCACCTAAGAAGAACAGGAGTGTTTCCTGCTCTGCCAGAGCTATATGGGAGCTGCATTAGCCTATTTTAAGTCTCCTCAACAAGTTTCTTGGCATAAACGAGCACCATACATACATCCCAAAGATCTGAAACAAACACACACCTCCAAGATATGCTGGGAATTTCACATTGTGGGGCAATCACAAGTAAACAACTAGCCAATTCTGATGTATCGCTTTGCTGTAAAGTATTTCCCCAATGGAGAAATTCTTTAGCAGAAACAGAACTTCGGGTGGACAATGTCTGTGTTTGGGAGCACCCATATCTACTGTCACCAGGTGATTCTGACTGAGATGCTTGAAGTGAGAATAGCTTCTGGTTATACTGAGCGCTGTGCCAATGGAGTTGGGTGAAATCTGTATTAATATTGCTGCAGATTTGTTCCGTAGGACTGAATGTTACAATTACAAACAATGCAGTGGACATGATACAGAACACATTGAATATTGCTCATGCTGTTAGTCTGTGATGCTTTACACCCTCAACACTACATTCCTTCTCTGCTTACTGAGCACACATAGGCCACGATTGGGTACAACCCATGGCCAATTAGCCTGCTGGCACTACCCATCCCAGCTGACAGGTAAACAAGGGTCACTTGGGAGTAACATAGAGTCCATAATCCCAGTGAAGACATGGGTGCCTTCAGAAGGTAGTTTGGGGAGGGGGGGTTTCTCTACAGACATTTTGACAATCAAAAATGTTTTCTGCATCTTTTCTCATTTCAGTAAATACTATGAAAAGGAGGCTCTCATGATGGACCCTGTGGACGGGCCGATTTTGGGCTCGCTGTTAGGTGAGCACTGGAGAATTTTATATTGAAGCAAAAATGGCTGCGAGATGGAAGCTGTGCAAAAGATCATTTATATTTCTTCACCAGCGAGACAGAACTGCTAC
Organism: Hemiscyllium ocellatum; assembly: GCF_020745735.1. Classification (NCBI taxonomy): domain Eukaryota; kingdom Metazoa; phylum Chordata; class Chondrichthyes; order Orectolobiformes; family Hemiscylliidae; genus Hemiscyllium; species Hemiscyllium ocellatum. The sequence continues at coordinate 13,799,525 of NC_083424.1, forward strand.
TGTTGCTCAGATAGTGGTTGTCACTAATTCCTCTAACACAGGAAATCTCCCATCATGGCTTCTATCTAATTCACCACAATGAAAGCATTGGTAAAATTGATCACTTTAAAATAGTTTGAAATACTCTTTTTAAGTGATTATTTTGAGGATGTCAAGCATGGCTCTGTGGGGAACATGCTCACTTCAGAGCTGCAGATCACATTCCAGAGACTTGAGCACAACATGCAGGCTGACGCTCCAGTGCAGTACAAAGTAAGTGGTGTATGATCAGAGGTTACCACCTTTTGGATCAAGTTAAAGATCTGATTGGCAATATTGTGAGGAAGAGCAGGGGAATTCTCCCTAGCATGTTGACCAATATTTCCAACTCAGTGAACATCACAAACATTTTTTGGTACGGTCTTGATGTCATGAAAGATGCTATCTAAAAAATTTTGTTTTGTTTTTATTTTCAAATGTATGCCATTATGATCTTTAGTATGAAAAGCAACCATTCATTACTGCAATGCATTTGGTATACCAGTTAGAATTACAGAAATGACAATTGGAAAGCATAATGGGCGATGAAGAGACTGTTGTTTGCCCCACATATCAGGTGGTATTGTGTACTGTGGTATCTGTACACGTGTGTTTGTATCAGTAACTCCATATCCAGGGCGAGACATTGCATTCCCCAAGGTTTTACAGATGAGGATTTTCAGGTTAGTTGTAAATCAAAACAATAGCAAGTAATTAAAAACCAAATATAACTGGGGATGCTGTAAATCAGAACCTAAAACAGAAATTGCTGGAAAAGCTCAGCAAGTCTCGCAGCAACTGTGGAGAGAAATCAGACTTAACCTTTCTTGTTCAATGACCTTTCCTCAGAAGACGTTGAGAAAGGGTCACTCGACCCGACAGTTACCTCTGATTTCTCTCCACTGATGCTGCTAAACCTTCTGAGTTTTTGCAGAGTTAAAAATCACACAACACCAGGTTATAGTCCAACAGGGCGATGACCTGGTGTTGTGTGATTTTTAACTTTGTCCACTCCAGTCCAACACCGGCACATCCACATTAGAACTTTTGCAACGATTTGTCTTTGTCATGGAGCAAATAATTAAATGCTAGTGTTAAAATGGTGGTTTGACGCCTCTTGCCTGAGCCCGAAACTCATGGCTGTGACTACACCGTGCTCTCCTCTCTTTCCTCCAGTCGGGCCGTGTGCCCTCGAGTACACGAAGATGAAGACAGCCGACCATTTCTGGACGGATCCTTCGGCAGACGAGTTGGTCCAGAGGCATCGCATTCACAGCGCCCACTGTCGCCAGGACTCGCCCACCAAGAGGCCTGCCCTTTGTGTGAGTTGGGTCACGTTTACCTCCCTTTTTTTTGAGAAGCCCGAGCCTGTCGTGCAAATGACCGGGCGGGGAGTGAGGGGAGCACATCGATCGAATCTCCTCATTCCCTTCTGCCATTTTGGAGGCCGACGCTCGAGAACGGGCCTGGACTGTCTAGGACATGGCGGCGAGCAATCTCAGGAAGAGACAGCTGGAGCTTTCAGTAAAACTCACTGGGGGGGGGTTTGGTTTTTCAGTGGAGCTTTCTAGTATCTCGGACACTGTAGTTACAGACGGAAAAAGACGGCGGTTGCAGATTTTTTTTCAAAATGGTGTCCCAGCGCGCGCACGAGAGTTTCCAACCGCCACGGAGGGCGATGGGTCGACTGACCAATGGTAGGAGGCAGGCTCAGGTCATGTGATGGCATCGTCCCGCGCACGTGCGCACACCGAGACGGAGCTGAGGGCTGCCGTTTTTCTGGGAATTTGACATGATACCTGTCAAAAATCTACAAACATAGAAAATAGCGGTTGGAACAAGCCATTCGGCCTTTCCAGTCTGCTCCTTCCTTCAGTAGGGTTCGGACAGTACAGCAGAAAGAAAAGCCCTTCGAGTCTGTGCCAGTCAAAAATTATTTTAATGTCATGTCTGTGCCAGTCAAAAATTATTTTAATGTCATTTTCTAGCACTTGGTCCATAGCCTTGTAGGTTTGGTGTGATTATGATTGATCATCCAACTCAATATCCAGTCATGCTTTCTCCCCATGCTCTTTGATCCCGCTAGTCTTAAGAGTGATATTTAACTCCTGCTTGTAAAGATCCACTGTTGTAGCCTCATCCCCTTTCTGTGGCAGACAGGCTCACCCATTACCTGGGTGAAGATACTTCTCAGCCCTGGTCCTAAATGGCCCACCCAGTTCCCTTAGACTGTGAACTCTGGTTCTGGTCATTGGGAACGTGCTTCCTGCACTTAGGCTTGTTCTGAGCTTTCCCTCTTCAAAGGGAGTGGGAAATGATATGACTCAAAAGTAGCTGGCTGATTGGGCAGCTTTTCAAAACTTTAGTTCCCTTCCAGCTTTCTTCCTCCCCGAGGCTGTGGATTCACTCTGCAACTATAGTTTCCCAGAGTAACAGCAGCCTGTGAGTCGCATGAGTGAGTCAAGCTGCTGAATGTCAGTCAGTAAATTGTTCAAATCTGTAATGGTGGGGAATGCAACACAGCGCCAGCTCTGCCCAGCCCAAATGCTCCGATTGTCTGTGCCTGATTAGTTTTACAGCAAGGAGGTCATTAGATTGCAGTTGAATGTAGGAGTAGGGGTTTGACAGGTTGAATTCCCCTGGCCTTAAGGACAAAAGGTTGATTATTCTGAATTTAAATGAGAAAAAAAATTTCTTCACTTGAAGGGCTGTGAAACTTTGGAAGTCCTAACCCTGGAGGGTTGTGAGTACACCATCATTGAGTATATTTAAGGCTAAGAGGAAACAGATGTCTTTCAGGAACTAGTGTGGATGTCACTTACAGATGTGATTGTATTGAATGACAGCAGAGCCTAATTGGCTAAATGGTGTATTCATGCTCCATATTCTTATGCTAACAGTTGCTTGGTTGTACATAACTATTGTTGAAAAGAGATATATGCTATTGAAACAGTCATTAGGACAAAGGCAAGAATTTTAATAAAATCACACAAATGTATTATGGGAGAAAAGGATGCTAGTTGATTGGCTGTGGCATTGCCATGGAGTCTTGCCAGTCAGGATCACCATGCCAACCAATCAGCACCCTTTCCTCTTATATGAATTGTTATGATCATTTGGAATTTGGCATTCTTGCATGTGTTCTGATGATAAAAAGTTTCAGTAACATGTCTCTCAGCAACATTCAAATTCAGAGTTTTCAACCTGAGTCAAGTTCCAATTTATGTTTTTTCTGTCTACTTTATTTTTCTTCTGCCATTTTTCTCCTGACCTGGAATCTGGCTGTGACTGAAATTGGCTGCTAGATTTTTCTTATGACAGCAGTGACAGTGCACAGAGTCATTCAATGGCTGTGAAGAACTTTGAAATGTCTTAATGATGGGGGACTGCAGGGGTTGGTTTAGAAATACGAATGTATTCTTTAGTTTTCATAATGGATTGCTGCATGTGATGTTCGGGACCTCAGGACTGGAGGGGAGGGGAAAAAAAGTATTAAAAACAATTTTGGATAGACTGTCCTATTTTTGGATGCAGGGTGTGTGGTTTAAAATTACTTTTTCCTCATGTGAAGACACATGTAGCCCCTGACTCGATGAGCTGCTTTCATTATTTGTTGCCTCCATTAAGGTAGAATTATCAGTTGTGGTTTCAGCCAGTTAGTCAATCTCACAATGTCAACTTCACTGTTTCCCATGACCTGATGCCAATTGCCTATTAGTAATGACCTGCTCTTCACTAATTAATGAATGAGAATGGTTGAAACCCTTCCTTATTATCACCAGAGCTACAAGAATTAATAGTTCACACTTGCTGAGTAAGGAGACCTGCTGAACTTCTTCTGGTGTCAGTGTTTCCTGTAGTTATTACTGTTGGGAATAAGCTGATTCACAGACCATAAATAGAAACTTAACAAGAATCGCTGGAAATATTCATTAATTTTTAAGAAAGTTCCTTCCTTCTCCCCTTCAACTCTATCCCCTCTCAATTACAGAGAGCTGTGACGTGTTTGGATGTGAGAGGGTTTGTACCAGTTGTGCCCCAGTAACTGGAGGCATTTTCCCTTTGAGGAACAAGTGTCAAGGCTTACTGTGAACGTGGTGGGTTGGGGTGGGGCGGAAATCCTAGGTTAGTGTCACTGCCTGTGAGCTCCGCATTTGAGTCCTATTCCAGGACTTGATGTCCAAGGAAGATCCATTTATAATGTGGTCAAGAGATTAAGTATCAGCCTGAAAATCCTTCCAACACATGCCTATGGCAAATGGTAAGAGAAACAGAGACTTCTGGTCAATCATATGATGGGGAGGATGCTGGACCCAAAACCGTCATCATCCATATCTCTGAGCAACAGCATGGAGGTAAAAATGTACATTACCAGAGCAACACAGACCCCTGAGTGAACTGTAGTACACCACCATGATGAGGGAAATAGAGGTTAGCTGTTTGTATTTAAGTGGTTTGAAGATTAGGTGACAAGAATGTTATGAATACAATGAGAACTGAAAAGCCAATAAGGAAATATCACACAAAGGGTCTTAGAAATTAGAATTCTGTGTTACACACAGCTGTTTGGGTGGAGTTCATTGACATTTCTTGAGGAGAATGAGTAAAACTATTAGATGTAAGAACAGAAATAGGCCATTCTGCCCATTGAGTCAACAACACAATTTGATGAGACCATGGCTGAACTGATAATCTTCAACTCTACTTTTCTGCTTTTCCCCACAACTCTTAGTTTCCTTGCCAATTAATAATCTGTCCCTCAGCTATGAATAAACTTAAAATAGTTATCTGAGAAAGAGAAAATGGAAAAAAGATATTGGTCAGTCTCCTGAAGTATTGCCATGAAAGCTGAAAGAAGTTCATTAAAACATATTTGGGCAATAAGACAAAGGGAATATTGTTCTTTTTGGCTCCCGTTCCAACTGAATTCAGATCCCAGGTTATTTAATGACAGAAAAAGATCGAATTTTGTCAAAAAAAAAGGAAGGAACTGTGTTATAGCTGAAATGGGCTCGATGGTCTTTCTCCTCAATATCAACTCAGTATAGGGCAAGTGACCTCTCTGTGCTTTCCCTTGGTCCCATGTTATTGACACCATGCTGTTACAAGTACTTGTGTACAATCATCTGGTGTCATTGGCTGCTGCTCTTTTCTCCTGTGTGTTGTTTCCAGATTCAGAAGCGACATTCTAGTGGCAGCATGGACGATCGGCTCACACTTTCCGCCCGGGATTATGTCGAGTCTTTGCACCAGAACTCACGAGCAACGCTATTGTATGGCAAAAACAATGTTCTGGTTCAGCCGGTGAGTAACTGTTCAATTGTGTGCATGCATTTTATTGTATGTGCTGCAAGGATTGTGTGTGCTGGTGTCGGTGGTTGAGTGGGTAGGACTCTTGCCTTCAAGTCAGTGGGGTGTGTGTGTGTGTGTCTGTCTGTCTGTCTGTCTGTCTGTTCGAGTCTCACTCCAGAGACTTGAGTACATAATCCAGCCTGACAGTCTGGTGAAATACTGAGGAGATGCTGCATTGTTGGAGTTACTGCCTTTCAGATGGAATGCTAAAGTACAGCTTCACCTGCCCTGTCTGGATCATGTAGAAGGTTCCGCAATGTTGCTGAGAAGGATTTAACCCTGTACTGCTCCATGGTGGGAACTTGCTGTACACAAATTAATTGCTATGTTTCCTACATTACATACAGACATGAAAGTGGAACTGACACCACAACTTTATTGAATGGCTGACTGATCTACTCCTGTTTTTAAGATCCATGTTCCTGTGTAAACAGTGAGCACAATTTCAAAGTACTTCATTGGCTATAAAGTGCTTTGTAACACCCTGTAGTCAAGGTGACAGTACAATCGATATTGTCACTAAAGCTAACTGCAACATCAGTTGTTGTTTATACCACTGAATCCTAATTCACATTGTTTGGAATTTATATAATGAAGTCATCTGAATTTGAGAATTCCTATTCACATTTTTAGCGCACAACTCACAAATCTGCCTGTTAATTATTTGGAATGCTTCCTGAATGTGGGTAAATCACCATTGTTGCATTGACATACATTGCACAATGACTTATGTGGAGATGTTACCTTGGTTTAATTCAAAATCTCACAGCTGTCAGTGGTGATATAAACTATTTCTCCTGATTCACCCTTGCTCCACATATTGCACACACATAATCAGGGAACTTGAGCTATGACAGATCCACAGTCTGTGTTTGATTTGTCCTCTATAATCAGTTATTCTGATGTCCCTTCAACCGCATGTCTCACCTATCATTAAATGTCAATATAGTTTCAACCACAGACTCCTAATGTGCGCTCTATCTCCTCCCAACTTCCCTATAGAAACACTCATATTTAGTTTTCGACCTATACCCACTTGTTCCAGAGCCCTCAGACACATAATTGATCTTTGTTTTGATTTATACATAATAGAATGTGCATCTCGTTGGCTGGGTCAGCATTTATTTCCCAGCCCCAACTGCCCTTGAGACGGTGGGGGTGAGACCGCTGCCTTGAATCGCTGTATGATGTGGGTGCATCCATAATGCTGTGAGTGAGGGCAATTGGGGATGGACAACAAATATTGGCATAGTCATCGATGGCCATATCCTGTGAATAAACAAAAGCAAAGCACTTCAGCTTGCTAATTCAGCGACAGCGAAGGAACAGCAATATAGTCTCAAAACATGAATGTGTGAGTTTGCAGCAGGAGTAAGTCATTTTGCTTGTTTCGTCTGAATACTTCATATTTCTGGCTATCCCGATAACCTTTCACCTCCTTACTTACCAAGAATCCATCTATCTCTGCCTTAAAAATTTTCAAAGACTTTAGTTCTATCGCCTTTTGAGGAAGACAGCTCAAAGACTTATGATCCTCTGAGAGAAAATGTTTTGATTCATCTGTGTCTTAAGTGGTCACCTGATATTTGTAAATGGTTACCCCTGGTTCCCAAGTCAAGATCATCTATGGCTTGGAGGAGAATTTGGAGGTGAACTTGCTCCCGTGTGACTGCAGGTGGAAGGGTGGGTAAAAAGGAAACTCCAAACTTTGCATGTATAGTCTGCTGGGGGTAGCAGGGCCTGATTCTATTCCTAAAGTCAAGGCGGATTAGGTTAACTGCCTGGAGAAACATTTGATGGAAACATGAAAATGATCCTGGGTTCTGCTACGTCCTGTACAAGGGCAGGATGGACCAAGTGCTCTTCATCCCTGTTTACTAACTGGAGGACTTCAGGAAGAATTGTTCCTTGGCACCAATTTTGTTTAAATTCACTGGTGGGACATGGGTGTCACTGGTTGACCAGCATTTATTGTCCATTCCTAGCTGCCCTTGAGAAGTTGATAGTGGTGAGCTTGCTTCTTGAATCACTGCAGTCTACATGCTGTAGATTGACACACAATGCACAAAAGGAGGGAATGCTTGGATTTTGACCCAGCGACAATGAAGGAGCAATGATATATCTTCAAATCAGGATGTTGATTTGCAGGTGGTGGTGTTCCCATGTATCAGAAGTCCTTGTTATTCCAGATGGAAGTGGTCATGGGTTTGGAAGGCACTGTCTTGTTGAATTTTTGCAGTGCAACGCTCATCTTAATTCCTGTCTGGGGCTGTACAGTGGGTCAGTGGCAGCATTGCTGCCTCACAGCACCAGGGTTCCGGGTTCGATTCCAACCTCGGGCTACTGTCTGAGTGGAGTTTGCATATTCTCCCCGTGTCTGCATGGGTTTCCTCTGGGTGCTTTGGTTTCCTCCCACAGTCCAAAGATGTGCAGGTTAGATGGATTGATCATGATAAAATTGCCCAATGTGTTAGGTGCATTAGTTAGAGGGAAATGGGTCTGGGTGGGTTACTCTTCGGAGGGTCACTGTGGACTTGTTGGGCCAAAGGGCCTGTTTCCACACTAGGGATTCTAATCTAATCTAATCATTAGCACAGTAATTCACACCTCTATTAACTAATGTTCTCTCTTCAGAAAGACGATATGGAACCTATCCTGGGATACCTTTCGCTTCATCAAACAGGAGACACCATGACGTTAAAATGGACACCCAACCAGCTGATGAATGGCTCAGTGGGGGACTTGGATTATGAGAGGAGGTAACTAATTTACATCAGAGCTGGAACCCTCCTGGGTGCCTTTTACTATTTTTGGCAAGATGTGAGAATTAAGAAGCTGGATTTGTCAAAGTCGAGCTTTGTTCACCAAGCCTAACTTTCAACTAGAATTGCTGTGAGACCTGGACAAAATCTGCTGTGAGTTTAATTCAGGCTGAGCTGAAGACTTTCTTCATGAAATGTATCCCTGGAATACTCACCACTGACAGTGGGAACGCAATTCCCGGTGTGACATTATTCATGAATATCCAGATTCACACTGGCTTTGCAGATACTGTAGTCATGGCAGGGAGCGGAGGAGTCAACTCTATGTTCATCAATGTGCTTGGCAGTGGGATGCCTGCATGTGTCTGAAGGCAATGCAGTACAACTTCGGTTATTAGAACATACGGATGAGATCTCAAGGTCCCAGTGCTTGGGTAAACTGTGATATCTGAGCATTTGAATATCCAAACATTCGATTATCCAAACAAAATACTCCCTATTCGTGTTGTTTGGATAATCGAGGGGCTTGGGTGAGTTGCCTACTATGAGGCGTGGAGGGATAGCCATTTAGATAGCAGCAGGAACCTGAAGTGAAAAGCATCTCAGTGAGAATCAATACCTTCAGCAAAGGAGGCAAATATCAAACAAGGAGCGATGATTTTAGTGTGCATTGATACAGGTCACAGCTTTGGTAATTGCACTGACTTTGATTGAATGTGTGAAAGGAGCTTGGCGTTTGGGTGCAGTAAAGCATGGCAATATTGTGACGTGTTTTAACATGATTTTTCTTTTTGTTTTTTTTGTGAACTTATTGTCTGTCTCCTTTTTCATTTCAATCCTGCCACTCATTTGGGTTAATGCTGGTGCCAATGGCTATTCACCGTTTCTGTTGCTGTATTTGCCTGTGCTTTCTCTGCTGTCTGCACTGCACTATGTGCTCTCCAAATTTATCACCCTGCTCTACCTGGTACTTGGTCTCTCTCTGCTGATTTTGCTATGTGACTCCCAGCATCAAATGCCAGACATCTATCTGGCCACTGGGGAAGAGAAGCAGAGCTCTCTGGTAAGTTACAGCTCCCTGGGATAGTGTTGAGTGTAAAAATCATTCCGATCCATGATTTGACAACTGGAGCTTTTGAAAAGTCTATTCCGTGTTCACCATTATAATCAACAAATCATTCATTTATTATCTTTGAAGCCGAGAAGAGTGCAGAATCATTTTCTCAGTAAAAGAGCTTTCTTTGACTGGGCCACACTGTTGGATTAATGGATCGTGATTGGGGGATGTAGGCAGGTAATCTGTAGAAGGCTTCTGGACCCTTCAGTTACACAAAGGGGAAAGTCAGTTAATGACCCCCCCCCCCACCCCGGCCCCCGGATCACAAAGCTGTTCATTTAATGGGACTGTAGTGTCACCCATGTTTGAAACATGACTGTCGTTCCCAACCTAAATTTGTATGTTGTAGTGTTAGGGCCCTGAGATCTTTGGAGATGGTACACCAACAAAAATCAATGGCTTCAGGAGATGTAAGGAGGAACAAAGGGAAAACAGAATGAAAGAAAGTGACCAAACTCAGCAAGGATATAGCTCCCTTACCTGCTGTGAGATGGGATAATAGATTGTTCCATTGAAACTGTCCTTTCCACTGGGGTACAACATTTACTGGTGACTAGGTAGCACATATCCACACAGCTTTTTGTAAATCCTGAAGCCGCATATTAAAGTTCCTGAAGAATAGCATAACTTGGTGCAAGAGGTAAAAATTTAATTGTGATCTTAACCTTCATGAAGTTTGTTTAATAATATGTACCATCTTTTACAGCCATATTGGATTTCCTGGGGGTACCATCCACATTTATAGTTCGTGTTATTAAATAGTGACTTAAGATATAGGTGACATTGGCAAGGCAATATTTATTGTCTTTGAGAGTATGGGACTATATAATTAATTCTGTAGGTGGGACCTGGCTCCCTTTCTTGAAAGGTATGTTGGCTTTTTGCAACCTGGTCACTCCCTGGACCTACCCATTAGTTAGCACATTTCTCAAATCTAGCTTCACAACTTTTTGTGATGGGACTTGACATTGTGTTATTGCTCTTGTGGTTACCAGGAGGTTACCATCCCAGTTTAGTTAAAAATCTCACAACACCAGGTTATAGTCCAACAGGGTTATTTGGAAGCACTAGCTTTCGGAGCACTGCTCCTCCATCAGGTGATTGTGAAGTATAAGATCGTAGGACACAGGACACACAACCACCTGGTGAAGGAGCAGCTTTCCTAAAGATGGTGCTTCCGAGTAAACCTGTTGGATTATAACCGGATGTTGTGTGATTTTTAACTTGGTACACCCCAGTTCAACACCAGCACCTCCAAATCATGAATACCAATTTAGGATTTTTGTACCTCATTGGAAAACAAATACTCAATAAATTAGTTTGTTTGCAGTACATCTTGTGACGTAGTTATAGTATTCCAGTCTGTGGGTTGAATGATCTGAGTTCAAGTTTTAACTGCCCCAGTAGTGAACCATAATATGGTCAAACAGGTTGATTTTTAAAAAATGTTTGTTTATATGCCTGAAATTATATCCTGAGAAATTGCTTCACTGTTATTAATACCAGGAGTGACAGAAACTGAGGGAATGCCAGTGTGAATCATTTTGAGATAAATGACTTATCCTTGTTCCATTGGAAATGGTAATTCTAAAGGATGATCACCAAGTCATCCTCTGCCCCTGGCAATCACTAGAGTCTTATTGATGAAATGTGCATTCTTGTCACTGTCATCTTTGCTATCTATATTATGTTGTGAACCTACCTCAGAAATTGCTGGGGAAGTTAAGGGCAGCCTGCACAAATGCTCGGTAATTTGGAAGGGATCTGGTGAATAAAGGTTCTCTGCTTGGTTCAATCAACTCTGTATCTCCTCATCTGGTACAAGCATCTTGGACCTGTCTGTGGCATAGGAAATGGCTGCTCACTGTGAAATGTCAGCATTTAAATGATTTGATCTTTTTCAGTATATATTGGGACTATGCCATGACCATTCGTCTGGAGGAAATTGTCTACCTGCACTGTCATCAACAGAGTAAGAAGGAAAGAACTTTTTCTATCAGATTTTATATGTTAAGGCTTTATTTCCAGATACCTTGGTAATATGAGGTATCAGCTGTACTTTATGCATTTTTTTAACCATTCCCAATCCCAAAACAACAAACTGAGGGTGTTTTTTTTTAGAAATAATTTTTGGGCAATGAGACTGCCATTCATTTTCTGTCTCCAGCTATGTTAGCACAATGGAGGGATTTATAGGTCTCACAGGACTATTCAGAATCAAACCCATTTGTGTGGAGCTAGAGTCTCATAAATAAGCAGATATGTAATAAGCAAAAGATTTCCTTTCTAAAAAAACAAAGTGCTAGAGAAACCCAGCAGGTCCAGCAGCATCTGTGGAGACAGAAACTAATTGAATGTTTCAACTCTAATATGACTTTAGAACTTGAAAAGGAATCATATTAGACTTGAAGTGTTAACCTCTGCTTCTACCTCTATTAACGCTGCCAGACCTACTGAGCTTCTCCAGCATTTTCTGTTTTTATTCAGATTTCCAGCGTCTGAAGTATTTTACTTTATTTTCAGCAGATTTCCTTGTCTGCAGGACTTTTTCATGAAATCATGACAGTAATTCATGGTCACATTTACTAATTATGAGTTTTTAATTTAAATATAATATGCTTTCAAACCTTTTAAAACTGAATTCAAAATTCTCAGGTCATCACAGTGAGCTTTGAACTCCTGTTCTCTGGATTGGCAGTCGTGGTACTCAATACAATGTGGCTAAAATCATTTTGTTCGTGTTTTTCCAGCTTTGTATGCAGTCAAGGTGGTTTCACAGAATCACACTGCATAAAAAGAGGCCATTCAGCTCATCATGCCTGTGCTTAAAGGACTGTCCAATTTGGCCCAATCCCCTGCAAATTGTTTTCTCCTTCAAGTATTTCCCCAATTTGGAATATTATTCTTGGAATAAGCTTTCACCAGGCTTTCAGCCAGTCTGTTCTATATCACACCTCACAAGGTGGTGCAGTTTGTTGGATGATGCAGCACTGACCAGGAGAGCAGCATGGTATGGGATTTGGTCACATAGCATTTCCTAACTTGCCACACATCAATCCCTGCTGGGATGGTCAGTACAGGCAAAAGTGCAGCTGTTTATTCACGGGAGATGCTTCCAAGCCTTTGAGCAAAAACCTGTGCCTCTTGTCCCAATTGGAATGCTTTGAGCTTTCTTAACCCTTAAGAAAGGGTTAAGTTCTTAAATGAGGCTGAGTCAAACTCCCTTCTCCAGCAAAACTGCCACCTGAGTCTCCTTAACAGATAATTTCAGAGGCACCTCGAGTACCCTCGCTCAGGAGTTTCTGTTTGGGATTGGGACCCTACCATCGGGGTCAAACAGGGGTCCCTATATGTCTGGAGCAGTCAACCTGGCACCTGATCTGCCTGAAGAGAGATCAAGTGGAGCAAATATAAGGTTACTTGAAAAGGTGCAATCTTGACCTTTAAAAAAAAATATTGAGAATAAATAATGAACAGACTTTGGTACATTCTAGTTTCCTGCTTTTGTTTTCTTTTGGCATCAGAACTAAAATAGCACCACCGCTTTGATACTGTGCCACGCAGTCTTGTACCTTCACAGGTAAAATGACTGTCTGCCGCCTCCCATGGCTGCTCCTGTTTATATCAGCTGCTGCCACTCATGTCAGCCATTCTGCGCCTAATGGGTTTGTTTTTCTTCCCTGTGTGATCACAGTTGACAGTGGTGGGACAGTGGTTCTGGTGAGTCAGGATGGGATTCAGAGGCCTCCCCTCCGGTTTCCAAAGGGAGGACACCTGCTGGCTTTCCTGTCGTGTCTGGAGAACGGTCTCCTGCCTCGTGGACAGCTGGACCCTCCTTTGTGGTCACAGAGAGGAAAGGTACGCAAATGTTCCTCATGAGAATTGCGTAAGATTCTTCGATGACTTAATAGGGCAAATACAGAAGGGTTCTTTCCATTTTTTGGGAGAGTCTAGGACCTGAGGGCATAATCTCAGAAAAAGGGGGTCACCCATTTAAAACGGAGATAAGGAGGAATTTCTTCTCTTGGAGGGGAATGAATCTGTGAAATACTTTACCACAGAGAGCTCTTGAGTCTTGAGTTTGAGTTAAATATATTCAAGACTAAAATAGAGAGATTTTTAATCTGTCAGAGAATCAAATATTATGGGAAAAGGCAGGAAAGTGAAGTTGAGGATTATCAGGTTGGTCATGATTTCATTGATTTAGGAGTAGACTAAATGGGCTGAATGGCCGACTTCTGTTATGGTCTAATTATGATCACAGCCACACTCTTAATAGGACAACATGATCCATTTAAAATCTCTAAGTTTCCCAATTGTTGCCTCCCAGATCTGTGCTCTGCCGAAATTAACATTCCATTTATGTTAATTGCACCTTGGTGGAAGGGCATTGTTGTGCTAGAATGATGTTGTCAAGGTCTACAATGTCAGTAGAATTAGCCATGACAGGTTGGAAATCTCACTTGTGCTTGTGAGCAGATCGGAGAGAAACATTAAAGTGGGCTCTTTGCAGATCATAGAATCCCTACAGTGTGAGGACAGGCCCTTCGGCCAACAAGGGAATACTGGCCCTCTGAAGAGTAACCCACCCAGACCCATTCCCCTACCTTATTGTCCTGTATTTTCCCCTGACTAATGCACCTAACCTACACAGTCTGTTCTCTTCGAGCTGCTGTGTAATAATCCTAGCAGGGCTAATAGGTACTAAATCAGCAGTTGGGGAGGGTGTGCTCTGGGAACCAATAGACCCTGGCTAGTGTTGTCACTGATGAGCTACTTAGGCAATGCAGAAATTGGCTTTAATTTGCATTGAAACATGATGAAATTGAGCGGACCTGCTTGATTCTGACCCTAGGAAATTTGATATGCAGAAGTTCCATTTTCTTTCAATTGAAATCAGCAAGAAAAATATTTAAATATTCTGGATCATGTATACTGCTGAGATAACACCAGCAGCACGTGCAGGTATTTTAGCCTCAATGCAGAGGAGCATTATATCAGACAGCTGCAGCTCTCGAAGCCAATATTTCATATTGACTGTCTCTCTCTGCAGAAGGGGAAGAGTGAGGAGATAAAGGAATAACCTGCTGCTACCATGTGGGTCTCAGTCCCCGAAATGCCCACATCATGTGGGATATTACTGCCACTGTGACCAGTGGCAGTGAAGTGCATTGTTGACTGGAAGAATGATCGTGACTTGCCCAGTGCCTTTTGAAGGTTGAAAACGTCTAATGCAGAAACTACCAGTTGGGATCAATCTAAAATTGTGTCTTAGTGATACCGAGGGCAGGAAGCTTCCCCCCGTAAGGAGTGGGAATTGGGATGTAGTGGAATTTTGCACTGATGTGTTGTTTGTTTAAGGGCAACATGTGCACCTATCCCCCAAAAAAAGAACCAGACCTACATGGTTTTGGGAAGGCCAGGTTGTGAAGGACAAACACTTGACTGCACACTTGTGGTGAGGTCTAGTTTAAGGATTTACTGGCCAATTAGGACCGTTGACCAGAGGTCATCGGGGATTTTTCAGTCATCCCGAGGCTTAGCTTGAGGCATCTGGGGCAGGCTGCTGCCTGGAGCTCACCTCCTAGCAAGGGACCTTGCGGTGCACAGCCCAGCAGTGTGCCCCTGAGCCAGGCCTAAATGATAGTCTTGCTGAGCTGTAAAGGAACAGTCTAGTGATCCAGAGGCTGTGACTAGTGTTTCAGATGAAACTTTTTCAAGGTGGATGCACCCTCTCTGCTGCTGCAGCCCATTCACTACTGATGGCCCTTTCTCCCTCAGTTGGATGGCAAGCTTGCTCTTTGGCCACTAATAGTCCAATCCAGGCAAAATTGATGGCAGGTTCCTTTTCCTGACATAATTAGATCTCCATTTAACCCTAATGTTGGGATCTCAAACCAAAATGTGAAATTCTGTCCCCAAAGTCTTTCATCTCATATGTACAGAGTTAGAATATTTTAACAAGGCTGTTGACGCATCTCAGATTAGATTACTTACAGTGTGGAAACAGGCCCTTCGGCCCAACAAGTCCACACCGACCCGCCGAAGCGCAACCCACCCATACCCCTACATATACCCCTTGAGATCTCAGTCTCAAGTTTAAAATTAATGATTGACAGTGTTCATTACAATAGCGTCCAGTGCATTTTTCTCATTTAACTCCTGAGTACATGCAGTCTCATGTCTGCACATAATACCACATTTATTTGCAAGCAAATGATTACCTCAGTGATCTCATGTCTTCCTTCCTTCTAGATAATGGAGTGTTAATTGTTGGCAGGTTTGAAACTATTCTGTTTTCCTTTCAGTTTCCCTCTCCCTCCCCTATCTTTGTAGCTTCCCTCTGATTCTCATCCCGCTTACAGCTTTCCTGTCTCCTTGTGGCCTTCCTGTCTCCCCCTACTCTGTCATGGATATTTCCTTACTCCTAGTCCACTTGCTGCTTACTTATCACCCCTCCAGCCGCTTGTGGCCTCCCCCTCTAACACAGCCCTCTTGTAGCATCCCTGTCTCCCCTCATTCCTCCCCACCCTGGTCTCCTCCATCTACCTTTTAGCCCACTCCAACAGTAGGCAGATGGCAACAAGGTAGCTCTCTACCTCCTTTCCTGGTATCAGCAAAAAGACTGCTCTTGTCCCTGGCTACCCCCTCCTCCCTTGGCAAAACAACTACTGGCCCTCTTTTACCCCTCCTAGACTGCAACCCTTGCTCCCAGACCTTGAACTTTTCTCCATTCCTTGTTCACTGCACCTCCAATCACAGGTTGTTACCCTCCCTTGTTTGTTGCTGATAGGTTTGCCATTGAGCCTATCAGCAGCAAGCACAGGAAAGAGCAGCAGGCATGATGGGATGAATGACCTCCTTTGATGTAACAATTCTGTGAACCAGCCTCATTTTGGCGGTGTAGCTCCTCACCATTTTTTCGGTACTGGGGAGGCACTTCCTTGATTGGCTGACCGTATGAGTGAATTTGCCCGCCGTTGTGCTGATTTTGGGGGTGGAGTTTTCACCTGTCCATACAAAGCTTTCTACTACCCTGGAATTCAACTCATGGTATAGCCCTCTTGGATGGTCCATTTTTTCTGCTTTCTTTAAATGTACACTGGAGTTTCTTCAGTCGAAGACAACTCAATACTCCAGTCGAAGAACCCATTTTTGGGCAAAATTGATAGAGGGTATTGAGCAACCAGATTTATGGATCCATCAATCATAGAATCATAGAATCCCTACCGTTTGGAAGCAGGATTCAGCCCATTGAGTCCACACTGAGCCTCCAAAGAACATCCCATTCCCACCACCCCTGTAACTCTACATTCACCATGGCTAGTATACTGAGCCTGCACATCCCTGGACACTATGGTAAATTTAGCATGGACAATTCACCTAACCTGCACATCTTTGGGCTTTAGCAGGAAACTGGAGCACCTGGCGGAAACTCACACAGACAAGAGGAAACTATGCAAACTCCACATAAGACAGTCACCCACACTGGAAGCAAACCCGGGCCCTGGAGCTGTGAGGCAACAGTGCTAACCATTGAGCCACTGTGCCACCCTCAGATGAGTTTTCACAAATGAGAATGAGCACACAATCAGTCAGTCCAGATTTTTGAAATTTCTAAAGTAAGCATATTATCCTGTAATGTGTTAAATGCCTCCTGCTGTTTACTGAGGGGTGGGGGGGGGACATACTTAGTCATTGGCATTATTTCACTGTTGCCATTCCCATTGTATACTCTGACTCACTTTTAGCAAGTAAAACACAATAGACATTCACAGCAAGTGTAAAACTGCATAAGTGAGATTTTAATTATACATGTAGGAGGATTCTTAAAAAACCCAAGGATACAGACTGATGAAGACATTTAACTGGCAACATTCAAAACCTGGACTAGCTGATCTGCTCAGGAAGCATCACCAGTGGACTGCATCTTTTGCCATTGACTTCAGATGATCTAGCTCCCAATGTCAGGTTGTCTGTTGGCTTTTTATAAACATTAAAATACAGGAAGGATAGTATCACCTCACTCTGGAGAGAAATCTCAATGGCTCCATCTTGAGCTCCTCAAGTTTGCTCCAGTCAATGGTGCTTATCTTTATGTAACAACAAAACCAGTGATGGACCCTTGCCCCACAGTGACCAGAAAGTGTTTGTCCTTCGACATCTCCCCACTGTATTGAAATGTAAAGTGATCAAAGCCATTCAGACCACCTCCCGCCAATTTCAGTAAAGCCAGCAAGTGCTCTTCATTCCACTCTCGTGGAATGGAGCGTACGTAGAGAATATGTATGCATTTCTCTTTTTAATCATTCCTGGATGTGTGTTTGTTGACCGTCCCCAACTGCTCTTGAGAAGTTGGTTCTCATATATCTGCCCTTCTAGCTAGTAGGAGTGACAAGTTGGAACTTGGTAGAGAGTCTGTGTTGAAGGTGGCAGATGGGGCATCCATCAAGAGGAGTTGAAGGAGATCATATTGAATAACAGAGCACGCTCAATAGAAGGGGAGTCTGCTACTCATCCATTTTCTTCCTGTAAGATCAAAGGCTGATTGCTGGCAAAATGTTCTAGGTAGGTTTCCCTCCACCAAGACCTGTAACTATGCACTTCAATTCTTTTGGCATGTTTCACGTATTCTGACCCTCACAGGCCATTGAAGATTTGAGACTGAAATTGTTCATCTGCTTCTAGGGCAAGGTTTTCCCAAAACTGCGAAAGCGGAGTCCACCTGGATCAGCAGAATCCAGCTCCGACAAAGAGGAGGAAGAGGCAACTGACTATGTTTTCAGATTAATCTTCCCGGGAACTAACTCTGAGTTTGGTATGTACCTGATAAACTTGTGAATGTAATGCGGTCACTAATGCCTAATGAGGTAAAATGGATGTGTAGTATTTACAAACGGTTGGAACTTGCTTGTTTATCCATGTATAAACCTTTGCTAATTCGATAACTAAGAAAGGTCCTTGCTTTTTGAACAAAGAACAGGCCCTTTGGCCCACCAAGACTGAGCCAACACATGATGCCTTTCTAAACTAAAAATCTTTTCTGTCTACATGGTCTGTATTCTTCTATTCTGTGTGGAGTTTGCACATTCTCCCCATGTCTGTGTGGATTTCCTCCGGGTGCTTTGGTTTTCCCACAGTCCAAAGCTGTGCAGGTCAGATGAATTGGCCATTCTAAATTACCCATAGTGTTGGATGCATTAGTCAGAAGGAAATGGTTCTGGGTGGGTTACTCGTCAGAAGGTCGGCGTGGACTTGTTGGGCCAAAGGGTCTGCTTCCACACTGTCGGGAATCTAATCTAATCTATTCCCTGCCTGTTCATAAATATGTCAAGATGACTCTTAAACGTTGCTATTGTATCCACCTGCGCCATCTCCTCTAGCAGTGTATTCCAGGCACTCATCATCCTCTGTGTGTAAAAAAAAACCTGCCTCTCACATTTTGACCTATTAAAATTGCACAATCTGGATTATATTGTTCAATTGTCGAGGAGAATGTTGCTTTCATTAATGAGTCCAGCATTCAGTAAAGAACAAAAGAACCAACTTTCTCATCCGTGATACAATTGTGAATGTACACTGGGTCATTGATGTGCTGTTTCTTCATTTGTTCATGGGACTAGGACTTTGCTAGGTGGACCAGCATTTGTCTCATCCATAAATGCCTCTGAGGAATGTGAAGATGATGAGGTCCTTCTTTATCCATGAGGTGTGGTGACAAATCCCAAAGTGCTGTTAGGCAGGGAATTCTTGGATTTTCCATCCAGCGATAGTGTAGGAACAGCAATACAGTTCAAGTCAGGATGCTGAGTGGCTTGGAGAGGAACGTTCAGTGTCCATGTATGTGCTGCTCTTGATCTTCTAGATGGAAGTAGTCATGGATTTGGAGGGCAGGTATGGAAGAGGTTGGGAGTCAGATTGCAAGCGCGGGGAGAAGATTGGAGTCGGCGAGCAGGCACGGGTAGAGGATGGGAGGCAGAGAGCAGGCACAGGGAGAAGCTGGGTGTTACAGAGGAGACACGGGAGAGGCTAGGAGTCAGAGAGCAGGCGAAGGGAGAGGCTAAGCGTCCAAGAGCAGGCATGAGGAGAATCCACAAGGTACAGAGTTAGAGAGCAGGATAGGCTGTGGGTAATACGGCAAATTATGTTAAATGGATTGCCTGATGGTCAACAAGATTACATGCCTCATTAACTACACAATGTTAAAGAGAAACAATGTTAAAAGAGAGCAGTATTAAACAAGGGCTTGAACTACAGACTGTACACTTGTGAATCAGGCAGTGATCCTGCAGTTAGCCACTGATTCAGAAGTTACAACACTGCTGTTCAAAGTTGCTGCTTTAACAAATGAGATGCCATTTTCTCTTCTGTTGATTAGTGGACATTACTATCTACATTTAAGTTGTACAGTAATGGAGAGATTACACACACATCTTGCTCCAAGAAATGGCCAAGATGCACCTAAATTGGAAGGGGACGAATATACTGATGGAGATTTGCTAGAGCTTCTCAGGAGGATTTAAACTAGTAAGGTGGGGTGGGATGGGGGTGTGTGAACCAGACCAGGACCGGGACTGAGGGAGATAGTGAGTAAACAAATCAATCTGAGACTGGTACAGTTGAGAAAAGAAGCGAGCCGAACAGTTAGGGCAGGCAGGGACAAAGCAGAGAACAAGGTGGGACTAATAAATTAAACTGCATTTATTTCAATGCAAGGGGCCTAACAGGGAAGGCAGATGGTTAGGAACACGGGACTAAATTGGAAAAAGGCAAGGAAAAGGTATTAGGCAAGAACTCTCCAAAGCTGATTGGGGGCAGATGTTTGCAGATAAAGGGATGGCTGGAAAATGGGAAGCCTTCAAAGATGAGATAACGAGAGTCCAGAGACAGTATATTCCTGTTAGAGTGTAAGGAAAGGCTGGTAGGTATAGAGAATGCTGGATGATGAAAGAAATTAAAGGTTTGGTTAAGAAAAGGAAGGAAGCATATGTCAGGTACAGACAGAATAGATCAAGTGAATCTTTAGAAGAGTCCAAAGATAGTAGGAGTATACTTAAAAGGGAAATCAGAAGGACAAAAAGGGGACATAAGATAGCTTTGGCAAATAGAGGTAAGGAGAATCCAAAGGGTTTTTACAAATACATTAAGGACAAAAGGATAACTAGGGAGAGAAAATGGCCCCTCAAAGATCAGCAATGTGGCCTTTCTGTGGAGCCACAGGAGATGGAAGAGCTATTAAACAAATATTTTGCATCAGTGTTTACTGTGGAAAATAACATGGAAGATAGAGAAGGTAGGGACATTTTTCAAGATGGTGACATCTTGAAAAATGTCCATATTACAGGGAAGTAAGTGCTGGATATCTTGAAATGCATAAAAGTGGGTAAATCACCAGGACCTGATCAGGTGTACCCTAGAACTCTGTGGGAAGCTAGGGAAGTGATTGCTGGACCCCTTGCTGAGATATTTGTATTATCGATAGACACGAGGGGTTGACTGAAGACTGGGGGTTGGCTAACGTGGTGCCACTATTTAAAAAAGGTAGAAATGACAAGCCAGTGTGCCTGATGTCGTTGGTGGGGAAGTTGTTGGAGGGAATCCTGAGGAACAGGATGTACATGTATTTGAAAAGGCAAGGGCTGATTTAGGGATAGTCAACATGACTTTGTGCGTGGGAAATCATGTCTCACAAACTTGATTGAGTTTTTTAAAGAAGTAACAAAAAGAATTGATATGGGCAGAGCAGTAAACGTGATCTGTATGGACTTCAGTAAGGCATTCGATAAGGTGCCCCATGGGATACTGATTAGCAAGGTTAGATCTCAAAGAATACAGGGAGAACTAGCCATTTGGATACAGAACTGGCTCAAAGGTAAAAGACAGAGGGTGGTAGTGGAGGGTTGTTTTTCAGATCAGTGGAAGGCCGTCATTGGGTCCACTACTTTTCATCATTTACATAGGTGATTTGGATGTGAGCATAAGAAGTACTGTTAGTAACTTTGCAGATGACATCAAAATTGGAGGTGTAGTGGACAGCGAAGAGGGATGCCTCAGATTACAACAGAATCTTGACCAGATGGGCCAATGGGCTGAGAAATGGCAGATGGAGTTTAATTTAGATAAATGTAAGGTGCTGCATTTTGGGAAAGCAAATCTTAGCAGGATTTATACACTTAATGGTAAGGTCCTAGGGAGTGTTGCTGAACAAAGAGACCTTGGAGTGCAAGTCTATAGCTTCTTGAAAGTGGAGTCGCAGGTAGATAGGATCGTGAAGGCGGCGTTTGGTATGCTTTCCTTTATTGGTCAGAGTATTGAGTACAGGAGTTGGGAGGTCATGTTGCGACTGTACAGGACATTGGTTAGGCCACTGTTGGAATATTGCATGCAATTCTGGTCTCCTTCCTATCGGAAGGATGTTGTGAAACTTGAAAGGGTTCAGAAAACGTTTACAAGGATGTTGCCAGGGTTGGAGGATTTGAGCTTTTGGGAGAGGTTGAATAGGCTAAGCCTGTTTTCCCTGGAGCGTCAGAGGCTGAGCGGGCTAACCTCAAAGAGATTTTTTAATCATGAGGGGCATACATAAGATAAATAGACAAGGTCTTTTCCCTTGGGTGGGGGCATCCAGAACTAGAGGGCATAGGTTTAGGATGAGAGGGGAAACATTTAATGAGACCCAAGGGGCAACGTTTTCATGCAGAGGGTGGTGCATGTGGAATGGGCAGCCAGAGGAAGTGGTGGAGGCTATTACAATTGCAAGATTTAAAACGCATCTGGATGAGTATATGAATAGGAAGGGTTTGGAAGGATATGGACTGTGTGCTGCACGTGGGACTAAATTGGGTTGGGATATCTGGTCGGCATGGATGAATTGGACCAAGGGTCTGTTTCCGGGCTGTACATCTCTATGACTCTATGTTTGAGGCAAAAGCCAGAAGAGTACTCAAATGAATACAGTTTTCATGACTAAAATTAATCTTTCAATTTCCTTTTTATTTTCTCTACTGAAAGCTCAGCTGACTTCACTGAACTGGAGATTGAACATTGTCACTTTATTACTGAGCAAGTTCTGAATCAATTACAAGATCAACTTGAAGAGCATCGGGGAGGTGGATTTTTAATTTGACTTGGTGGTTTTGAATTGAAGATATCATAGAATCATAGAATCCCTTCAGGGTGGAAACAGGCCGTTTGGCTCAACAAGTCCACACCGACCCTCCGTAAAGTAACCCACCTAGACTCATTCCCCTAACCCATTACCCTATATTTACTCCTAACTCATGCACCTAACCTACACATCCCTGAACACTAAGGGCAATTTAGAATGGCCAGTTCACCTAACCTACACATCTTTGGATTGTGGGAGGAAACCAAAGCACCCGGTGAAAATCCATGCAGATTCTGGGAGAATGTGCAAATTCCACATAGACAATCGCCTGAGCTGTTTATGTCTAGCATGTATCTATTTCACTCAAACAAAACTGTGGAATCTTTTTTTGGCCAATTTAAATCTCAAATTAAGTTGTTTGGTCCTGTCCTTTTTGCTGACTTTTGGCGTACCTTCCCATATTCCAGACTTGTACAGCCAGATGCTGAGGCTGTTGTTATAATTTGTTGCTATCAATGCTGTTACAAAAGATTGATGTTGACCATTGAATATGTCATGAAAACCGTTGAAAGAGAGGTTACATCTACACCAATTACAGAGCTTAATGCACTTCACTCAGGAGTGACGGAGTAGGTGAAGGCCATTCAGCCCCTCAAGTCAATTTTCCTATTTGGTTCAGTCTGATCTCTATCCTAAATTCATTTATCTGTCTTAATTCCTTTCATGCCTAAAATAAGTAGATCAACAATAAACCTTGAAACTGTTAATTGGGAAAATCCAAGACTTCCACTACCTATTATATGAAGAATTGCTTCCTAACAATAGCCTTGAATGGCCAAGCTCAAATTGGAAAGCTATACTTTTCTCTCCATTCGAATATAAGCACCTTCAAACCCATTCTGTCATTTATTATGATCATGGCTGAACATCCACCTTCCATCTACTGGATTCTACTCACAGGGGACATTGTTTCTCTCAACCAAATCCTTTTAACATCTTGATTACTTTTATCTTTTAAACTCAAAGCAATACAAGTTTCATCCATTTGACCTTTCATCATCATTTTAATTCTATTAATCTCAAAAATCATTCTCATAGCTCCTCTTTCAGCTTGGTGCTTGCACCCTCCTCCCAGTGTGCTTTTTTTTTGTTGCCTTTCTGGAGCTTGCTAGTAAAACATTTATGTTTTGGTTTCCTGGATCTTGCTGCAGTTCCCCAGGATCTGATGGATGTTCAAGGGGGTGGAATCCCCCTCATGTGGCAGCCAAATGCACGCAAGTCCTCCTGCTCCTCATGCTCACAGAGTGGCTCATCTGACGGTGGGCCTTCCAATGGTTGCAACCACGAGAGGTAAGACCGAGTATGCAGGAGAGCAGGGTCACCACCAATCAGTCAAGTTTGCCAAAGTGTTCTATTGGGCCCTGGGGGAATCAACATTCACGAGAGATAAATATTGCTGACCGGGCTAGTGTCTATCTCTATTGATTCTTGAGAAGCTGGTGGAGAGTCACTTTCTCAAACTGCTGCTGGGTTTAGATGTTTAGGATAATGCAGAGTCTTGCTAGAGGGCATCGAAGAGTCAACTGCATTGCATAGTATAAAAGCAAGAAATGCTGGAGAAACTCAGCAGGTCTGGCACCATCTGTGGAGAGAGAAACAGAGTTGAGAAACATTTCAAGTTCAAAATGACTTCTTCCAGAACTCTAAAACATTGTAGATCTGGAATCACATGTAGGTCAGACCAGTTACTAAAAGGCACTAAAGAATGAGATTCCAATTGTCTTATGGTCTTTGGGTTGAATAACATCATAACAGGTAAGTGTTCTGGAATTTTATTCAAGTGTCTTTGGTGTTAAAGTGAATTTTTTTTATAAATCCTCTCCTCAGGAGAGCACTCAGCACCCATGTTGGAGCAAGTTGCATCTCATCTGTAGCAGAAGTGAAAACGCCTTTTTCCTGCTCCTCTCTTCCTGTACTTCATGGATTAAGGCTCTGCTATTCCCTTAGTTAATAAAAGTGTGATGCTGGAAAAGCACAGGAGGTCAGGCAGCATCCAAGGAGCAGGAGAGTTGACATATCAAGCCTAAGGGCTTCATCAGGAATGACTGCTATTTCCCTGAGCTTCTTAAAATTCAGATTGTGTAGAGGGACACATTCTCAAATTCAGTTTAACCCTTGAATCAGTGTTTACTTTGCTTGAGGCTTTGCATCTTAGGTGTCTGTTGTAATGCTAGATCTCTGCCATTGACAGTCTGTTAACCTGTAACATCCCATTGTATTCAGCATGGAAATTTTCATGAACTAAAATGAAAAAGTCTGCACATTGTAGACACTCCAGAGCCTGAGCTCAAAAGTCCAGGCTGACAATACAGTGCAATGCTGCCGGAGTGTTTCAGTGTGAAAGGTGTTGGTTCTCTGATGAGATGTTGAAATAAGATAATAGCTACTACTCGAATGGATGCTAAAGTCAGGGCTGGGGTCTGGGGGAGGGCTGGGATCTGAGGGAGCGGTGGTGTCAGAGGTGGAGATGGGGATCTGAGGGAGAGAGTAGAGGTCTGACGAAGGGGTGGGATTTGAATTGGGGAAGTCTGAGATAGAGGGAGGGGGCCTGAGGGAGAGAGTTAGTGTCTGAGGAACTGGTGGTAGTCTGAGGGAGAACCGGATAATGGGGGTGGGGATTGGGCTTTGAAGGAGGAGGGTACCTGAGGGAGGGGTGGAGGTCACTGAGAGGGGATGAGAGTCTGAGGGAGATGGGTAATCGAGGGATGGGTGCGGGTCACACCGTTGTTCAGAAAGCTCCTGACATTGTGACTGATTATTGCTCAGTGACTGGCCTGATTACATAAACCACATAGACCATTTGCCAAGGGGATGTCCCCAGTATTGTTTCCAGTATCAGTGTTACTGTGACCTGTCTCTTCCAGGGCACCACTGAAGATGCTGTGTGACAACATGAAGTACCAGATCCTCTCGAGGGCATTCTATGGATGTATGTATGAGGAAGATCAGCCTGGATATGGGCATTTACCTGAGCAGTATGCTTCTATCTATAGTGCTTTGTGACAGAAAACAAGCTGTGTTACATTTTGGCATTCTTTGGCCAATTCATTAAGGAGAATACCTAAATATAAGCATGTATAACTTGAATGACAAGCTCCTGAATGTCTGCATAGAAAGGGCTGATTGCTCTGACCAGCCTTCCCCATTGTGATGCCATGAGCATCACCAAACCTACTCCTTATCCACCTGAACCATATACACTTCTGGGAGGAGCACAGCCCTGTTAATAGACCTTTCAGCTGATCTAGCCTGCTCCACCATTCAGTGAGAGCGTGGCTGATTTGATAACCCTCAACTTCACCTTCCTGCCTTTCCCCATAACCCTCGATTCCCTTACTGATTACAAATCTGTCTTCCAACCTTGTATATACTAAATGAGGCAACCTTGACAGTCCCCTGTTATAAAGAATTCCACAGATTCACTACCTCTGAGATAAGAAATTCCTTCTTACCTCTGTCTTACGTTGGTTACCCCCTTCTTTGAGCCTGCACCCTCTGGTCCTAGACTCTCTCACAAGCAGAAACAACTTCTCGGTTCTAACCTGTCAAGCTCCCTAAGTATCTTGTATATTTCAATAAGGTCACTTCTCATTGTTTTAAATTCTCAATGAGTACAAGCCAACTTAACCTGTCCCTATCAGATAATCCATCCAGACCTGGAATCAACCTAGTGAGCGTTCTCTGAACTCTCTTCAATGCCAATATATTCTTCCTCCACTAAGAAGACCAAAACTGTTTATGGTAATCTAGGTGTGATAATCATTTATTATATCATAATTATTGATATTGATAATTCATGTGAGAAAAAGTGATTGTTTTTGGCTGGAATGGTACATTTTTCAAATATCGGTTGGGTGTGAAGCCAACACTGCATCTGATCCCATGGTTGTGAGGAAAATGGGACGTGCTTGTACAATCAGTTCTGCTATAGTACATGTTTCTTCAACATGAATTGGCTTAATGCGATTAAAGAATTTAGACCATTATTTGAGGAACACACAAACTTTCCTTCTCTGTATTGGCTATAATGCGATTCCAGCTTAAATGGGGAGGGGGCCAGAAAAGCACAGCAAGCCAAGCAACATCAGGATTCTGGTCTGGCTTGCTGTGTTCTTCCAGCCTCCTGCCTGTCTACTTTGGATTCCAACATTTACAGTTTTTTGTCTCTAACCATTAGTTTAAATGGTGTGGCTGTTGCATGATTTTCTTATAAAGCAAGATCGCATGAGAACCGAATTATCGCATTATATCAGAACCGACTGTGCACTGATATAGCTTTAGATCATGGACCTGCAATGCACAAGATACCCTTGGGTGGGAAAACTATCAGGCAGACTGGTAAATTAGGATACATAGCATCAATTGTATGGGTGGTTGGAGAGACATTAGATGAGTTGTCCACCTGTAGTTAATTTGAGGCCTGAAAGAAGGCAGTTTTTTTTTGTCCCGTTCATGGCCTCATTCCCACCTGCCAGTCCTATATAACAGGCTGGGAGACGCCCGTTATGCAGCCAGGAGGATTTAACCCTGAAATCTGTTGTACCAGCTGCTCAGTGATTAAACACTTACCTCCTTCACCCAATGCCAATTAGAACCTCGTCCCATCTCTTCAAATCCACACTGCACCCAGTCCTTTCCAAGATGTCTGCCACCATAGAATCCCCTCTTTTTGGCACCCGTTAGCTTGGTCCTAGTGAGATCCTGAGTCAAGAGTGTGGTGCTGGAAAAACACAGCAGGTCAAGCAGCATCCGAGGACTAGGAGAATCAATTGTTTAGGCATAAGCTTTATTCTCCTAGTGAGGTCCTGGACTTGCCTGAGTGCTCAGTATCCTTTGCTAAATGCCATGGCTTGGCTCAGTTGCAATATCCATAGTGGACATCGATCCTGCTCAGTGTTGCTAGTGCACAGAGTGCTAGCCTGTAGCTGCCAGTACTATGAGGTGGGACCTCTTCCTGGAGGCTCATAAACTAAATAGCTAGCACCTAAACATTTGGAAGAGGGCAAGCTATCTAAGTCAAGGCTGCACCTGAGGTTGAGGCATGGGAGCCCCTCCTTGTAAATTCTAACCTGTAAATTTTCTGCTTCGATACAGTTATGGGGACTTGAGAAGATATGGGGGCATGCGGGATCTCCTCCATTCAGGAGAAACCAAAACATTTCTTTAGCTGGGCTTTTGTTTCTGGGAGCATGTTGGGCTTTGAGCAGTGAATTCAGACAGTATCACCTCTGAAGAGTTTCAGCAGGTAGGGTTTGTGATGTGACATTGGCTCTCTCTTCATGCATGCATTCCTTTGCTTCCCAGGGCTTGCCTACTGCAGGCATCTGTCCACCGTCAGGACCCACCTCTCCGCACTTGTCAACCATACCATCATCTGCCCGGCCACATTGGCTAACGCAGACTGCGGCCTGACGAAAGAGATCTGGCAAACCTACCTGGAGGACAAAACGGTGCGTAGGGAAACAAGTCTTGACTGTTGAGCAGAGCAGGTCAGAGGGCAGTGTGGCCATCCCTGGGAGCTGTAAGACCTAGATGAGACTGATTGTCTCTCTGTAAAGGTATCTGTGCAAATACCTGTCACTACATAAATGGAGGAACTATCTGTGGCTGGCAATGGGAAATTCAATCCTTTATTTTCATTCCCCCCTGAGGTCAATGTTACTCCAGGTATGCAGGAGTCAAAGCTGACACCTTCTCTCTAACTCTCTGAGGAACAATAGACGTTGACACCCACATTGTCACAGTTACACTAACACTGGGCATTGTCCAAGTGCTGTCTTTGTGATTCGGTATTACTGAACCTTGGAGAGTACAGTCAGGGTTACACTTCCCCTTCATTCACTCCTGAAGGAAACATGTGAACATGAGGCCAAGATAGCTTCAGGCTCAACTGTGACACCATAAAATTGTTAAAGGTATTCATCCAAGAATCTAGATTCACAATGTAGATTCGGAGTAGGGGTAGGCCATTCTGCCCTTTGACAAGATAATGATGATCTGACTATGGCATCAACTCCAGTACCAGGCCTGCACACCCATGCCCTTTGACTCCTTCATTCGTGAAGTAATTGATAGGCATACATAAGGAGAAAAGAACAGAAGTTTTGACAGTGAAACTTCAGTGAGATGAGGAAGAGTGGGAGGAAGATTGTAATGAACACAGTCCAGTTAAGACTAATGGCGCATATCACACTGTAGATCTGCGTAATTTCATGTGATTAAAGACACTGCGTATGATTCACCGTTTGGGGAATTGAGTTGGGTGATTAGATTAGATTCCCTCCGGCGTGGAAACAGGCCATTTAGCCCAACAAGTCCACACCGATCCCCCAAAGAGTAATCCACCCAGACCCATTTCTCTCTGACTAATGCACCTAACACTATGGGGGCAATTTAGAATGGCCAATTCACCTGACCTGCACATCTTTTGGATTGTGGAAAGAAATCCACACAGACATAGGAAGAATGTGCAAACTCCACACAGACAGTCGCCCGAGGCTGGAAATGAACCCGGGTCCCTGACACTGTGAAGCTGCAGTGCTAACCACTGAGCCACTTCGGAATTGTCTTAAAGCAGGAGGTGCTCAACCTGGAGAAGAAGAGAAAATAATTTCAACATTAGGCAATGAATGACTCTCTGCTCTAAATATACGGTCACCATGTCATTAGAATTGCTTATTAAATTTGGTACAATCAAGTGAGGAGTGGTGATTGGCTCCTCACATTTTAAACACTTCCCTTGCTCTGTCCAACAAATATTTTTAGGTTTTAACATATATCTATCACACTTAGTTTAAGTTAACCAGATCAAATTGTAGAGTCAAGATCAAGATTTTCTTGAATCGAAAGAGTGGTTTTTAGTACAATAAAAATCAGAAAATGCTATATTCAACATTTGTGGGCGGCACGGTGGCACAGTGGTTAGCACATGACCAAAACACCTGACCTGCACATCTTTGGGCTGTGGGAGGAAACTGGAGAATCCGGTTGAGGCATGGGAGTCCCGCAGACACGGGGAGAATGTGCAAACTCCACACAGACAGTCACCTGAGGCTGAAATCAAACCCGGGTCCCTGGCGCTGTGAGACAGCAGTGATCACCACTGAGTCACCATCCGCCCAGAGTCAGCCACATTGCTGTGGCTGAGGGGTCACATGTTGGCCAGACCAGACAAGACAACAATTTTCTTCGCTAAAGGATATTATTGAACAAGGTGATAATTGTTCCATGGTCATTATTAGATTCTTAATTCTGGATTTTTTATTGAATTCAAGTTCCACCATCTCACCTAGGTATCTGAATTAATAAGTCTAGTTATAACATCACTCCTTCCCCCCTGCTTCCCTCAACCTATTGTTGCTGTTGTTAACAGCTGTTTTCCTGTTTCCTCAGAAATGGCAGAGCTCACAGATAACCTTGATTTATTGGTGACAGTGATTTTTTTTTCTCTAAGCACTTACTTTCAAGTTGAGAGACAGGGCAAAGAAGAGCTTTCAGAATCCTTGGTATACGATGAAGTTGATGTCTCCTTTGTTATTCAAAGCAAATGCTAAAATTTGCCTCAGATATTAAAACCAAATGGTGAAAGTTGATTGTCATTTTTGCTACAACTGTCACAATTTTTGTAAATACAACTGCAGAGCTATGAAGAACAGGAACTCTTGCGTCTCATTTACTATGGTGGGATTGAAATGGAGATTCGGAAGGAGGTGTGGCCATTTCTCCTGGGACACTATCAGTTTGGAATGACTGAGGTTGAAAGAAAGGAGGTTAGTAACTCAAAAATGCCCTACTATTTTGTCAGTGTAACATTAGAAATAAAAGATTTTAAGGGGCAGTCCTTCCATCCTCCTCCTGTTCTTTCAAAGATTATTTTTGATCCTCCTCCTGTATTTTCAAAGACTATTTTGGATTAGACTAAGTACATCATGAATTATCCTGATTTATTTATATCCTAATATGATTTCCTTGTGGTTCAGATATTGTTGGTGCCCATCCCTGAATAATTCTGCTTTCAATTTGTTCGCTTTATATAGGTCCTTTCCTCAATCTCAAAACTGAAAGCAATTACCTTTGATCAGGATCTTCCTGAGTTTCAGGAGGAGTAAGTCTGGGGAAGAGCTTAAAGCTCCCTCATACATTACATCCAAAACACACAAGACTAGCTCAAGACAGCAGCAATGCTCAGGGACAATATACTGCTCCTAGCAAGCAACAACAGCAGCTTACGTTTAGAACGTGCCTTTAATGCAGCAAAATGGCCTGATATGGACTTTACTTGACAAACTGATAAAATGACTTCAGGGAAACAAGCCAATGATTGATATTTCATTAGCATGTAATGGAGAGGGAGCCTTAACACGGTCTAGTTTAAAGCTCACTCTGGTGGGTTGCAAAACCTTCAAACATTATCCAGATTCATTCATATTAGGATTATAAAGATACTTAGTTATACCATCTGTACAAGTTGGCCCAATACAATGGGCTCAGTGCAGTCAGTGCATCACTAGTTCCAGCAAACATCAACAGTCTGCATTTGGTTAGTGCCTTTAATGTAGTGAAGTGTCCCAAGGCTCTGCATACGAGCATGACCAGGTAAGTATTAATGCCGCGCAAGGGTATTGACACAGATAAGAGGGAGAGATGGTTTTCACTGTTCTCTCCTGCCCATAAAAGCGGGTGATTTTAAAGTTCCTTTTCTGATTTCTCATTTCCCTTTTAAAATAATATGCTTTGGTGTGTTTGTCAAGATTTTTGTTTGTGAAGTCCAATTTTCAAAATTATCCATAGCAAATTGCTTTGAGTGAAAACAAAGTAGGGTTTATTATTGCATTCAAAACCTTGGGGGAATGGTTCGCACCCACATTCACACACACACATATGCATACAAAAAGACAGAAAAGAAACAGGAAAGGAAAGAAGTTACAAATTACAAAGCGCTTCAAATCAAAGCTATCAGAGCTAGTTTGCATGAATTAGACAATTCAGTTAGTGATTATCCAGTTGAATTTCTTTCAATTGGCTGTACAGTCTGCAGAAATCCCTCTTATTGGACCTCAGACTCTGTCAAATTACTGATGAGGCAAGTGAGTTATGAGCTGGGAATTGGTTCACTTTGCAGGCAAAGCACTGGTTTCTTTACAAGAATCAGATATATGAGTGATATTGAAATCAGAGGCAAGTTTTTCGGTAGCTTGGAGTGGCTTACTCTTCAGGTAAAACAAGCAAACTGATGAACAGAAGCCAAAGTTAAAGATGATTCAAATAAGCTACCAGTTTCAATCACGTGAGTGGAGTTGGAATTGAGACACTCAATTAAAGATGTGGATTTTGATGTCACCTCTTCAGCAGCCATTGTTTATTTTACAGCAGATAACTGTGGAGTCATTTACACTAAGTCTAGGATAAAGGGTTTTGATGATCTCCATTGGCCAGAACTGAGGATGATATCTTTTGTACTTGTCCTTTTTGCTGGATTGGTTGAAATGTTCATACTATGTAAGGAGTATCACATCCCAGGAATGACATGTTCGCTTTAGTCCTGGTAATTATTGGACATTTCTGGAAGAAGTCAATTTGGTTATTGTATGTTAGCAGTCATTTTAAAAATTGGCAAGAGTGCATTTTACAAAGAATTTAAGCAAGGGAACATAATCTTAAATAACAAGTAATAGTTCACGATCTCTCTCTTCCTGCCCTCTGAACATTGCAATATACTATAAGACATAGGAACACAATTAAGCCATTTGGCCTTTGAGTATGCTCGGCTAAATGTTTTAAAACATGTCCTTTGACGAGAGACAGTCCGAGAGGTAAAAGCAGGGAATTCGGGGCTGATACAACTCATGACGTGGCCAGCAATGCTGGGATGAAGTGCAAGAAGCCAAGGAAAGCTGGATACTTGATTAGAATGGTGCTGGAAAAGCACAGCAGTTTAGGCAGCATCTCCTACTCCTCGGATGCTGTGCTTTTCCAGCACCACTCTAATCTAGAATCTGGTTTTCAGCATCTGCAGCCCTTGTTTTTACCTAGGCTGGATACTTGAAAGGTTCTAGGACTAGAGGAAATTAGAGATGTGAAGGGATGAGACTATTGAAATATTGGAACAGAAGGATGATAATTTTAAATTTGAAACAAAGGCATCATAACTAACTCCTGTGTTGCAGTGCTAACAAGTAGAAGACAGTCTAAAACATGCTTCTGGTCATAGTGTTATTGTAGCACAGACCATTCAACCCATTGAGAACATGTCAATGTGCTGTAGTGCAATCTAGTCCCATTCCTTCACTCTCTTCCCAAAGCCTTGAAGGGTTCAGTTCCTCAAGAACCAACCCAATTTTCCTTCAAAGCCATTGAGCATATTGGCTTCCACCAACCCCTTACTGCATCCCTTCACCACCCCACTCAATCCCCTTGCTCAAAACATTAAATGGAGTCTGCACACTGGATTTAGATATTCAAAGTCAAATAATTTTAATCTTGTTGATACTTGAAGCATTACTTTTCTTGAATTTAAACTTTAATAAGAGGTTTCCACTGTGGTTGAGTTGCCCACTATTGGACTTTTTCCTATCCCTGAGTTTCTACACTGCAGTATTGGCAGTAGGTGCCAGGGTCTTAAGCTGGGAAGTTTCCTCACTAAACCTCAGAAACCACTGGCAGAAAGTAGGTGTGCTCAATCAGAATAGGAATGGCTTCCAACAGGGCCCACATGATAGCTTTGCAGCATTTGCCAGTGGAAAGCCAGGCTCGGAGTATCAAACGCTGGGTTGATAGCACCTGTAGAATCAAATGAATTTATGTCTGTACTGTATGTACTGCAGCACCTGCCAGTTTTGTTCAAGACCATTCCTGTTCCCTTTCAACCTCAGGTTGATGATAAGATTCGAACCAGCTATGAGCAGACCATGGGTGAGTGGATGGCCTGTGAAGCAGTCGTCCGTCAGCGGGAGAGAGAGTCACATGCGGCAGCGTTAGCCAAGTGCTCTTCCGCAGTCAGCCTGGACACTCAGATGCACCGAGACTCAACAGTAAGCAATGAGGTGAGGGTCAGCATGAGAGGTACATGGGGCTTGAATAAATGAGGAAAGGGCCACAGACAACTGTGTTATAACAATAGCAAGTTACATTTATGTGTCATCTTTAATGTAGCTAAAACAAATAATCGAGGAACCAACTAAAGAACAAGCTATCCTAGATTTGGGTTTGTGCAGTGAGAAGGAGGCAATTAATAATCTTGTTCTGAGAGATCCTTCAGGAGAAAGTGACGGAAGCTTGATAGGATTCTTCATTAGGAGAGAAAATGAAGTCCAATCTGAATCTAAGATCCTAAATCTAACCAGAGGAAATGACAAAAGTATGAGAGGTGGATTGGCTACAAAAAATGGGCGACTTCATTGAAAGGTGTGATAGTGTATTGGCAATAATTATTACTTATGGAACAAATGCATATATTTCAACACTTTCAGGCCAAAGGACACAATTTTAAAAAATGGCCTAATCCTAGCCAACAAAATAAATTAAGCGTAGTATTAGAACCAAAGAGGTTCCATATAAAATTGCTAGAAAAAGTAGCAAACATGAGGACTGGGAGCAATTTAGAATTCAGATAAGAGGAACCAAAATGTTGATTAAGTGGGGACATGAGTATGAGAGTAAACCTGCAAGTAAATGAATGACAGAATACTATTTTGGGAAATGTTGATGTTCGAGGTAAGTTAGTTAAGCTCAATTACTGGAAGCTGTAATCAAAAGCAGAAATTGCTGGAGAAACTCAGTAGGGTCTGGCAGCATCTGGGCGGAGAGAAAGCAGAGTTAACGTTGTGAGTCAGGTGACCCTTCTTCAGAAGCTATCAGGGTTAGAGAATAGTGGGAATTCCTATTCCTGAACATATTCTAGTAGCTGGAACATGATTCTTTGGGTGGGAATAAATTTGCCCTCACTGTAATGCCTTCCATTGCTTACAGCCCGCCAAGTCTCGATGTCCGGTTTGCATGGGAAGAATGGTCACTTCAGGCTTCCACAAGGCTAAACCACCAGGCTGAGCTTGACCTCATTTTAAAGATCTTCTCCTTTAACTCCCCTCACTTTCTTTAGGTCAAAGATGTGGTAATGGGTACCTGCATGGGCCCCTATCATGCCTGTCTCTTTGTGGGATACGTAGAACATTCGGGTCCCTCTCCACAACTCTTTCTCCAGTACATTGATAGCATCATCGGTGCTGCTTCCCTCTCTCATCCAGACTTAGAAAAATTTGTCAATTTCATTTCCAGTTTCCACCATGTTCTCACCTTCATATGGTCTATCTCTTACTCCTCCCTTTCCTTCCTCGACATCTCAGTTTCCATTTCTGTGGACAGGCTAGCCACTGAAAATTGCAGCAAGCCCACTGACTCCTAAAGTTACCTTGACTGTACATTATCACACACTGCTTCACATAAAGACTCCATCTCATCCTCCCAGTTTCTCCGTCTCCATCAGAAATGTCTGCGTTTTTCCTCAATCAAGGATTCCCTGACACTGTGGTTGAAAGGGCCCTGAGCTGTGTCCAACCTACTTCCTGCACTTCGGCCCTCACCCTCACTTTTCCCTCCCACAACAGCAGTTGGGTCCCTCTGGTCCTCAGTTCCCACCCCATCAGCCTCTGCATCCAAGGGATTATAAATCGCCGTTTCCGTCACCACCAGTGGAATGCTACCACCAGACACACATTCTTCTCCAATTCCTTGTAAGCATTCCCAATGCCTCTCCGCCTTCACGGCACCTTCCCATGTATTTGCAGAAGGTGTAACTCCATAAAAAAATGATTCTGAGCTTCAAGTTGCCTGCCACTTTGACACACTAGCATGTTCCCATGCCAACATTTCTGTCTCAGGCTTGCTGCAGTGCCCTTGCGAAGCACAACAAAAGCTGGGGAAACAACACCTCATCTTAGAATCATAGCAAAAAACAGTAAAGAAGAGGTCCTTTGGCCCGTTGAGTCTTCTGTCTGGTTACCTGTCAGCCTTCAGGACTCAACATTGAGTTTAACAATTTCAGAGCATGAGCACCTTCCTTCAAGTTTATTATACGCACTCACAAACCAAGGTTCTGTTTTGCATGGGTTGCTGTCTGCACATGAGAAAGTGAGGACTGCAGATGCTGGAGGTCAGAGTCGAGAGTGTGGTGCTGGAAAAGCGCATCAGGCCAGGTAGCATCCGAGGAACAGGAGAATTGACGTTTCGGGCACAAGCCCTTCATCAGGAATGTTATCTTTTTCCTGATGAATGGCTTATACCCAAAATGTTGATTCTCCTCCTTCTTGGATGCTGCCTGACCTGCTGTGCTTTTCTAGCACCATATTCTCGACTTTGCTCTCAGCACAGCCAACGTATTTTCAACCAGTCGTATTTTTCACTGGTACTGTCTCTGTTTGATCATCGTTATGCCTGTTGTTTGCCCCGCCTTTTCTTTTCTGTCGGCACTATGTTCATGTATTCTAATTACTCCCCCACCACCAACCCTGACCGCCATCAACAGCATAAATAACATCTTTTCCCAGCATTTTCTGTTCTTATTTCTTCTTCCTCCTTACTGACTTCCTATCCAATCTTCATTCGGAACCTCATGTTGCTGCTCCTAGTGATTCCCATTACCAAATTGGAGCAGTACTATCCCTCCCCAGCAATCTTTCTCTGCGGGCTCTTCCCGCCCTGCCGCCCTCCCCACCCACTTAATATTAAGCACCAGCACTGTAACATAAACTGATGTGGCAGCTTCTTATCTCAGTGGTCACCAGAAATAGGTACAGGTATAGACTTGCTCATGGCATTGATCTTAATGCTCTCTGTCATGAAAAATACTTTCTTCATTAGAACTGAGGAGTTTAAAGACAATTTGATGGAAACTTTTAAATGATGAAGCGATGGAACAGAATAAACAAGAACAGACAGTCCCCAATAATTGATGAGTCTATACCAAGAAACCATAGATGTTAGATTAAATATAAAAGCTTTGGGATAGAGAGCAGGAGAAATCTTATTACTGAGAGGCTGTGAACTGTACAACCTGAGCAGGGAATATGTAATATTTAAGAAAGTTAAGGTAAGTCTTTGAAGGAAGTGGGACTCAGAAGTAGAGAAATTTGCAAAGCACAAAAGGTTAGGACTAGGGCTCCTGTCAAAAGTAATCACTGGCATGCCCTTGCTGAGCTCAAGGATCTGGATGTTGATGGCTGGACCAGTATTTGTTGCCCATCTCAAATTGCCCTAAAGAAGGTGGTGATGAGCTACCTTCTTGAACCACTGCAGCAGCTCACCAAAGCTTCTTTGACAGGACCTTCCAAATTCACAACCTTAACCAACCAGAAGAAGAAGAGCAGCAGATACATAAGAACGCCTCCACCTGCAAGTTCTATTCCAAGCTACTCACTATCCTGACTTGGAAGGATACTGCTATCCTCCACTGTCACTGGATCAACTCCCTCCATTATGGCATTATGGGTCTACTTACAGATTGTGGCAATTCAAGAAACTCACCACCACCTTCTCCAAGGCAACTGGGATTGGCAGTTAATGCTAGCCCAGACGTGGGTAGTTGCCCCCTTGTGAAAGAATGAAAATAGTTGATGTTTGACCACTGGCTGCTCTTCCCATTTCCAGCAGAAAGCTACTTCACTTTTTGAAATCAGCAAAGTGAAACATTTAACCTCATAAACACAAGATTTCTTCATTTGGGGTTTAAGTTGAATAGCAGTAGAAAAATATGGTGCAGTGACTTAGTACCCACCCTCTTCCATTTTGAAGAGCTGACTTTTCAGTTCAGAGCAGACTGATGTAATGAAAACTCCCCTCTCGACAATCTAAATGGAGTGACCCTTGATAGTCTTCAGTTAGTTACAACAGCCCAGTCAGATTCCCTCAAATGCTGGTTCTGCTGTGTAGCTAAGAGCTTGAGACCATGAAATATCACAATGATAAAGATCACAGACAGGGCGTGGTTCACTGAAAGTATAGTTGGACTGTTAGATGGGCAGCAAGATTTGAAATGGTGCAAAGGAACAGATCTCATTGAAATTGTCTTTATTTTATGCTTCTCATTCCTTTTAAAATAAACTCAGAAATGCAGACATTCACATCTTGCAAAGGACAGAGGTTGCTAGTACCAATTTCAGACAACTTAACTAGTATTTTTAAAACATCTATCTACTAAATAGCAAGAAAATTGCAAAAAAACCTGATGTTTTAATGTTTCATTGTGCAGTTTCTCTTCCCTTCACTTCTCTAAGTGTCTCTGCTCTCCTTTTCCAGTCTTCACAGAGTTGCGGCTCAGACAGTCAGAACCATTTGCGTCTGCAGAGTGATTCCAGTACAAGTACACAAGTAGGTTCCAGCCTTTCTCTAAAATCCTGTTTGCAGGTGTCTCTATTGTCATTTAATGTTTTTGCTGCTAAGCTGATACAAACAGTGGTGGCAGCAGGAGGAAATGGATGCACTAGCAGTCTCAACCTGGAGTATATCACATTGCCTACAGTTTGCAATGATAAGCATTCTCTTCAGTGGTGACAGAATACCACTCAGCCACAGAATGGATTGGATGATGCAGCCCTTGTCTGTATTTCAACAGCAAGGCCAATTTGTCTTTAGCATAGGAGCTGACTCTAAGCATTTTGTACACATGGAGAGAGATTTTTAAAAAATTAAAATAGATAAGTTGAATAAAGGTGACATCTGCTGAGCACTGATTGTGAATCATGGAATAGTTTGGTGCAGAAAGACACCATTTGGTGCGTCCAGGTTGTCAGCTCCTTTGAAGAACAATTTGGTTGTTCCCAATCCTTTTTTTTAAAAAGGTATTTTTACTGAAAAAAGGAAATTTTTAAAGACTTTTTTTTTTCAAAAATTACAAAAGTACTACAAACAAGTATACACACCAGTGTAAAATTAAATAAATGAGAAAAAAGAAAAGAAATAAATAATAACCGAAACAAAAAAAGAGAAAAACCCAACTAACTACTGATCTATCCTACAAACATAAAATAGGATATCGTACATTACTAATAGTAAACAACAGAATAATTAAATAACTAAGTACATGCTCAAAATAGATTTACATCAAGTCATAATGAAACCTGTATTAATATGGGATTCCTCCTCCTGGGGGTCCCTGGGCCAGCCAGAACCACTACCACAGCCAGACAAAAGCCCTGGACAGTATGGCCGAAATATCTGTGTCAATATAGTTCAAAAAGGGCTGCCATATTTTATAGAATAGTTCAGTTTTTTGGTGCACATATTTGTGAGGAAGTCAAGGGGATATATTCCATGATTAACCTGTGCCAGTTCGAAAGTCCTGGAGGGCCTTCAGCTGCCCAATTCACTAAAGTATTTTTCCTTTTATAAAAGGAGAGAATGGAAAATAGTTTTCTCCCGTGGTCTAGGAATAGCAAGCCGAACTGTTCCGCAAACTTTAATCCCCCATCAATGGAACTATTTTTGTAAATCATTCTGCATCCTCTCCAAAGTTTTCACATCCTCCATAAAGTGAAGTACACAAAATAAGACACAAAACTTTGACAATGGCTGATCCGGACTTCTATAAAAGTTTATGATTTCCTGACTCTTGTTCTCTACCCCTCTGAAAAGCCCAAGAGTAGAGACACTGGATCCAATCTAATCTCCGATCTAATCCCCAAGATCTCTGTCAAGGCATTCATTACTCTGTCCCAATACCTGCTTATATTATGCCATGTCCACAGACAATGCCAACTTCTATTTTGCATTTAGGACACAATGGGGATGCTCCTACCTTAAATTTTGCGAGTCGTTCAGGTGCTATATGAGCCCTGTGGAGTATCTTCAACTGAATAGCTTGAGTTCTATGTTCCCAA
This sequence comes from Hemiscyllium ocellatum, assembly GCF_020745735.1. Taxonomy (NCBI): domain Eukaryota; kingdom Metazoa; phylum Chordata; class Chondrichthyes; order Orectolobiformes; family Hemiscylliidae; genus Hemiscyllium; species Hemiscyllium ocellatum. The sequence continues at coordinate 13,838,807 of NC_083424.1, forward strand.
TCCTTAACAATTTCCCCATTGCCCTGTAATGTTTTACTTCTTCAAATATTTATCCACTTCCCTTTAGAAAGTAACTTTTGAATTTGCGCATCTCCCATCAAACAGCATATTTCAATTGTGTAAAAACAGTACTTAATCTAATTTTGGTTATGTTTATTTAGCCAATTGCCTTATATTTGTGCTTTCTACTTGTTATCCCTTCAACCAACGGACACAATTACTCTTTATTTACTGGGTCCAAAGCCTTCATGATTGCAAACGCTTCCAATAAATCTCCTCTTTTCCTTCTCTGGTCTAGGAATAGCAAGCCGAACTATTCCGCAAAACTTTAATCCCCCATCAATGGAACTATTCTTGTAAATCATTCTGCATCCTCTCCAAAGTCTTCACATCCTCCATAAAGTGCAGTACCCAAATAAAACACAAAACTTTGACAATAGCTGATCCAGACTTCTATAAAAGTTTATGATTTCCCGACTCTTGTACTCTACCCCATTTATTTGTAAACTCAGAATTCAAAAATGCCTTTTTAGTTGCTTTGTAACCTGAGCAAGCCCATCTGTCTGCTCTTGGGCCCTCTTTAAATTTGTACCAATATTGGGAGAGTTAGGAGAGGGATGAAATAGATTACTCATATTTATATTGTGGCTTGGACAGCTTCAGATATGCAGATAGGCAGAAAAGTGCAAAGGTCTTCTGAGGTTATTCGTGTGCCTGAAGAACGCACAAAATATCAGTGTCAAGAAGCCAGATAACATGGCAGGGATGTTAGATGGATGGTGCAGACAGAGAGTGGGGTGAGACATTGGAGGATTTGTCCTTGAATGTTTCGGAAGATAGGGATTAGAGGATCTCAGTCAGGACAGGGATGATGTGCGAATAAAGGAAAGTGGATTGATTGGGTAACTGAGTTTTCAATAAGTTGAAATTTCTGATAGTTGGCACTGGGAGGCCTGTGAGAAAACCATGAGAAATTGAACCTGTAGATGACAAAAGTGTGTCAAGGTGTAATTGTGATTTGAAGGGGGAGTGCAGGCAATGAAGGTTGAATTGGGTTCCTCTGGGCATGCGTTCTAGATGACACAGAAATCACCAGCAGTGACTTTCAGAAGCATTTTAAACAGTACTTGGTAGAGCTTAGAGCTTGCAGCCAGTGGCAAGAAGTTATATGTAGAGTCTTTTAATGTGTAGCAGTTGTTGCACTGTACCTACCACAGGATTCTGGCTGACCAGGAAACTATTGGCCTTACAGCTTACTTTAAGAATTAGGGACAAAAAAAACTGCAGATGCTGGAATCCAAGGTAGACAAGCAGGAGGCTGTAAGAACACAGCAAGCCAGGCAGCATCAGCAGGTGGAGAAGTCAACATTTTGGGTGTCCTAGTCTAACTACTTTAAGAATTGGAAGCGCTTTTGCAGTTGGCTGTTAGCCTGTTTGTTCACGTTCTGATCACACCTTGTGTGACCATCGCGTCAGCTGGGGCCTAATACACCCTTGAAGTGCATCCCCGTTGGGGGTGACCACAGGCTGCCCTTTTACTTATTCATGAGAAGTAGTTTAACTGAAGTTTGCTTCTGAGCTGATCTCTCACCAGTGAAGGACATGCCATAAAGTACAATCCACCTATCCTCCGAAGAGCCGAGTTTGTCCTTATAACTCATCACCTTTGCATTGGTGATGCCACTGTAAAATACACCAGAAGAGAATGTAGCTGTCTGACAGGGGGAGGTTTGGCTCAGTACACTGGATGGCTGGTGTGGATGAATTGGTACTAACAGCACAGATTTGAACCCTGGGGTGCACTTTGCCCCATCCAAGTCGAGCTCTCAGTACTATGAGGCAGACTTACCTTTGGGCAGAGATCTAAAGAAAATAGAACACATCCAAAGATTCTGTCTTGGAAAAGACTTCAATAGCTTTAGTATAAATAGCTCTTTTAATATGTACTGTAATGAGTATTAAAACTAAGCCAAAGAGATTTCTATGTTCATTGATGAGGAGTAGGCATCACCAGCTGGGTCAGTATTTATTGGACAGCCCTAATGACCCTGGATATGGTGGGGCTGAGCTAGGAAGGGTGGCTAAAGGATCATAAGATGTGGGAGTAGAAGTAGGCCATTCAGCCAATCAAGTCTGAGCTGCCATTCAGTGGGATCATGATTGATTTGATCATCCTCAGCTCCACCTTTCTCTTAAAATAACCCCATCTTAATGCTTCACACTTGTTACTTTCCTAGGGTCAAAATTGGTGTGAGGTCAGGGATGTGGTGACAGGGAAGCCAGCCAAAACTGAACCAGGGATGAAATTAGATTCTCCCATATATATTCATTTGGTCAATAAGGGCCATTTCATGCTTTATGCTAACATAGTTGTGCTGTCAATTGTTTCCCATGCGGCAGTGAAACCCCACAGCCTGATCTTGCTTCTGACTGCTTGGCTTTCAGAGTTTTAACTGTTTATATTTTCATGCCTTAGATAGCAGTTTTTCTGACACATTCAACTTCTCAGATAAATGTATGTTCACCTATAAGCTGCAATTGTGAGGTATATATGTCTCTTAAGAATGAGAAAATCAAAAGAAGGTCATAACTGATACTTTTCTCTACATTTAACCAGCAATTGATTTTGTTATGACCGAATTTTCAAAAAATCAGCGATTGATCCCTTAACTTCCAGTCTTGTTGAGGCCACCCAAAACCATTGGTGATGCAGGAAACATTAGTGCAATAGACTGGACAATGTACTTCCAGAGACAAAGAAAGTATGATTTTCTGACTAAAGACTCATTGGGTTGAACTTTACCTGGGTCGCAAGAAGTAAAGGTGTCAAGCCAGAAACCTGGGCAAGTTCAGCAGATGCTCCTTCACCCACCAACCATAGATAACAGCCAATTAAGGTAATTTATTGGCCTGTCGATGGCCACTTTTGAGCCAGTATTTTGAGACACCCCCCCCCCCCCCGTCGTGTGGTGAGTCCACCATCTACATCCAAGATGGCTTCTGGGCTCAGTCTTATTTCCTGAAGGTGTCATGGCCCATAGAGGAGGATCCTTCTGCACTGCCACTATAGGTGTCCTCTCCAATTGCCCAGGTCTTTCTGTATTAGGCCCTCCCTCCTCCCTGCAGCCTTAGCATGGCCACCTCCATTAGGGATGCTGCTTAGAGTTGAGGATTGGGGCTGGAATGGGTAGGTGATCTGCATTATGGTGTTGCCGCAGGGACTGAATCTGAGACTGAGTGCATTTCCAGCAGAGGAGGTGAGAAAGTTGAGGGACTGGGGACAGTGGCTATCACCTGATGAAGGAGCGTCGCTCCAAAAGCTAGTGTGCTTCCAATTAAACTGTTGTGCTATAACCTGGTGTTGTGTGATTTTTAACTTTGTTCACCCCAGTCCAACACCGTCATCTCCAAATCATAATTAAATGTAAGTATTTACATTAGCTGAATAGTGATTAAAAGTCAACAATGTTTGCATTAACTAAGATGCTGGGTTTAAAGTGTTGTTTACATAATGCCTTTAGCCATAGTGACATATTATGTTCAGGATTAGACACCAATTTGTTCATCAATGTTAATCCCAAAGCACTCACTGTATGTCCTGTTGCTTGTCAGACTCTGCAAAGGCTGTGGTGTTGACACAAGGTACAGGTACATTGCTCATTGTTAGTTAGGTCCTTGTCACTCTCGTTTCTGAGTAAATGAAGTGAATTCCTGAGGTCCACTCAGGCTAGGTCTAATTGGCTCCAGCAAACCTTGCCTTCCCAAATGCCATCAAGAGTCACCTCATGTAAACCAGGCACCCCTTCCATGGAAGGACCAGGGATGGGGAGTGGGGGAATAAAGTTCCATGGGAAAGATTAACAAGCTGTTGACCTCCATCAAACCAGGTCAGGCTCCTGTGGAAAGGTTTAGTGTAGATCGTCTCTCAGCTGCTCGATCACAAAATGCTGAATGGATCACCTGTCCTCAGCACAGACCCAATGGACTGAAAAGACTCTTCTGTGTCTTATGACTCTCTGAACCTCTCGACTCCTCCACCCAATCCGAGCATGTTGACCTCCACAGATGTTTTAATGCCTGTGCAACGGGAATATTCTATATGTTTGGTGACCTCCCTCTACTCCCTAAAGGCCTCCCATCCTGCTCCTAAATTGTCACTCAGTCAGCTTCCCTTCACCAGTCTTTTGACATGTCCAGTGTTTCACCTCAAGCTTGGAAAGGGTTTGAGTTTGCTGATTGGCTTCGAGATCCTAGAGACTCAAACTCAGTCAGGTTCATGGGTAAGCAAATAGTAACTGGACCCAGAATTTATTGATGTCATCTGCACCTGGCATTCACATCATTTTAAGCAGTGAATATAACATGGAGACGAAAAGTGAATATTATAAAGTAAGGAACATAGTGCTGGGGTCAGAACACTGAACTAAACATCAATATCAGGAAAGACTGTGGGTTTTTGTTGTGTTCATCGGTCACAGCAAAAATATTTGGGCACTAATTGGCATCCTTGGTCTAGGAAGGAATCTATCATGTTTTGTTTGCTTCTTGCTTGCTGTCATAGTGTTTCATTCTCTAAAGTGAACATGTGTGGTTAAGAATGGTTTGGGCATCTTTGTGATGGCCCCTGTCTCTGGTTGAATAACCTGTTAATACAGGGGGTCATTGTAACCCTGGCAACTCATCCAACAGAATCAGATTGTCCCATTTTATGCTCCAGTTCATTCTTAGATTCAACAATGGCTCTTTGGGTTGCACTCTGACTTCGGAGATTGTGGGTTCGAGTTCCACTCCAGGGTCTTGAGTGTGTAGTCTTGGCTAACAGCACCGTGTGGGCGGCACGGTGGTACAGTGGTTAGCACTGCTGCCTCACAGCGCCTGAGATCCGGGTTCAATTCCCGACTCAGGCGACTGACTGTGTGGAGTTTGCACGTTCTCCCTGTGTCTGCGTGGGTTTCCTCCGGGTGCTCCGGTTTCCTCCCACAGTCCAAAGATGTGCAGGTCAGGTGAATTGGCCATGCTAAATTGCCCGTAGTGTTAGGTAAGGGGAAAAATATAGGGGTATGGGTGGGTTACGCTTCGGCGGGTCGGTGTGGACTTGTTGGGCCGAAGGGCCTGTTTCCACACTGTAAGTAATCTAATCTAATTACTGAAAGAGTTACGATTTTTTGAATGGGGTATCAAACCTTTTCACAGAATTGTTGATCGAATAAGATAGGTTTTCTGGTTCGATCCCAGCCATTGGAGTTTACTGGTAAACAACTCCCAAATGTTTACAGTGTGATAGAGTTATACATAGAAAAGCTACTTTAGCTCACCCATTCTGCCAAACAACAAACACCAAACTATACTAATCTCATCGAGCTGCATTTGGTCCTTAGCATACTACTCTCTGGCATTTTAAATAATTTGTCCAGATGCTTCTTAAATGTTGTGAGAGTACCTGCCTCTGCCACCCTCTCAGGCAGCATGTTCCACATTTCTACCATCCTCTGGCTGAAATTTTATTTTTGCAAATCCCCTCTCAACCATTTATTTCTCACCTTAAATCTATGCTCTCTGGTCTTAGAAATCTCTGCTCAGGGAAAACAAACACAGTCTGTCCTTATAACTGAAACTTTCAATCCCAGGCAACCCCCTGACGAATCTCCTCTGCACTCTCGCCAGTGCAATTATCTCCTTCTGATAGTGTGGCGACCAGAACGGCACAGTATTCTGCCCATGGCCTAGCCAGTGCTGTATAAAGTTGCAACAAAACTTTCTTGATTGTGAATTTTTCTACAAGTATTTGGATAGGCAAGGATTGATGAAGGATAGTCAGTTTGGTTTTGTGCATGGGAAATCCTTGGCTCACTAATTTGAGTATTTTGCAGAAGTAATGGAGAGGATTGATGAGGACAGAGTGTGGACATGGTCTATATGGACTTCAGTAAGATGTTTGACAAGATTTCTCATGGTAGACTGGTTAGCAAGTTTAGATCATTTGGAATCCAGCGAGAACTTGCCACTTGGATATGGAACTCAAAGGTAGAAGACAGCGGATGGTGGTGATTGCTTTTCAGACTGAGACCTTTGACCAGTGGTGTGCCACAAGGATCAGTGCTGGGTCCACTGCTTTTTATCATTTATTTAAATGATTTGGATGTAAACATAGAAAATATAGTTAGTAAGCGTGCAGATAACACCAAAATTGGAGGTGTAGTAGACAGTGAAGAAGATTACCTAAGAATATTACAGGGTCTTGATCAGATGCACCAATGGACAAGGGGTGGCAGATGGAGGTTAATTTAGATAAATGTGAGGTGCTGCATTTTGGAAAGGCAAATCAGGGCAGGACCTTTACACTTTGGTAATTTCATGGGGAGTGTTGCTGAACAAAGAGACCTTGAAGTGCAGGTGCATAGTTCCTTGAAAATGGAGTCTCAGGTAGATAGGATAGTGAAGAATTTAGAATGCTTTGTCTATTGGTCAAAGCATTGAGTATAATAGTTGGGAGGTCATGTTGCGGCTGTACAGGGCATTGGTTTGGTTAGGCTACTTTTGGAATATTGTGTCCATTTCTGTTCTCCCTCCTACAGGCAGGATGTTGTGAAACATGAAAAGGCTCAGAAAAGGTTTACAAATGTTTGCCAGGGTTGTAGGGTTTTAGCTATAGGGAGAGGCTGAGTAGGGCTGTTTTCCCTGTAGCGCCACAGGCTGAGGGGTGACCTTATAGAGGTTTATAAAATCATGAATGGCGTGGATAGGATAACTAGGACTCCCCCTGGGTTGGGGGAGTCCAAAATTAAGGGAAAAGGTTTGGGGTGAGAGGAGAAAGATTTAAAAGGGACCTAACGGGCAGCTTTTTCCACGTAAAGGGTGGTGTGTTTATGGAATGAGTTGCCAGAGGAAGTGGTGGAGGCTGGTACAATTACAGCATTTAAAAGGCATCTGGATGGCTTTATGAATAGGAAGTGTTTAAGAGGGATATGGGCCAAGTGCTGGCAAATGAGACTAGATTAATTTAGGATATCTAATCGGCATGGACGAGTTGGATCGAAGGGTCTGTTTCTGTGCTGTATAGCTCTATGATGTATGAAAGCATGCATCCTATTTGCCTTCTTCCTCACCCCTATCTACCTGTGCTAACATCTTAAAGGATATCTGGGTTTACTGTAGTAGGGTGGGTCTAGATAGGATGCTCTTCAGAGAGTTGGTGTGGACTGGCTGGGCCAATTGACCTGTTTCCACACTGTAAGGATTCAATGATTTATGCACCAAGGTCCCCTTGTTCCTCAGTATTGCTCGGGATCTACTATTCATTATGTATACCCTTCTCTTATTAGACTTGCCAAAATGCATCACTTCATACTTATTGAGATTAAATTCCATCTTGCATTCCATCATCCAATTTAATAGCTGATCAATATCAGACTGTTTCTGAGACCATCCTCTTCACATTCAACAACACTACTCATTTTCATTTCATCTGCAAGCTTACTAATTATACCTTCTACATTAACATCTGCATTGTTAATGTACATAATGAACAGCAAGTGTCCCAGCACCAATTCCTGTGGTACACTGTTGGTCACAGGCTCCTAATCAATGAAAACCCTCCATCTTTGCCTATTTGCAAGCCAGGTTTGGATCCAATTTGTTCACTTGCCTCGATCCCATGGACTCTCACCGTTTGGTTCAGTCTTTCATGTTGCACCTTGTCAAAGGCCTTATTAAAGTCCTTGCTGAATCATCAACTGCTCTGCCCTCATCAATACATTTAGTCACCTTTTTAAATAACTCAACTAAGTTATGCAGGATCTCCCTCTAACAAATCCATGCTGACTATCCAGTTCAGTTCCTGCCTTCCCAAGTGTGGATTCATGCTGTCCCTCAGAATTATTTCGAATAATTGCCACTGATGTCAGTCTGTAATTACCTGGCCTGTGCCTGCTGCTGTTCTTGAAAGGAACTGCATTAGCTATCCTTCAGTCATCTGGCTGTTCACTTATGGCCAGCAAGGTACAGTTGGCTCTGTTACAATGTACGCTTATTCAATGCGAACTGGCTTTAACGTGATTAAAGAATTTAGACCATTATTTGCAGAACGTGAACTTTCCTTACCTGTATTGGCTATACCATGATTCTGGCCCCATTAGTTTAAATGACGTAGCTATTGCGCGATTTTTCCTGTAACATGAGATCGCATGAGAACCGATTATGTCATATCACTACAGACTATATTAAATATCTCCATCAGAGCCCCAACAATCTCCTCCCTTGCCTCCCATAGCAGCCTGGCATACATCTCTACAGGCTCTGGGAACTTTACACTTAAAAGATCTCATTACACTATTGAAATAAGAACTGTGGAGTTATCCATTGTGTCCTTGTCAACGTTTCTGCCTTAAATACTATCTAAAACCGACTGGCCACTTATCCCATTGCCTGTTTGTGGAAGCTTGCTGTGCACAAACTGGCTGCACATTTCCCCTATATTACAACAGTAACCATATCTCAAAAGTACTTCAATGGCAATAGAGCACATTGGGGTGTCAAGGTCATAGTAGGTGTCAGATAAGTGCAAATTATTTCTTTACATTGGCCGAGGTCTCTCCTGGCGTTGTAACGTTAAAAGATCAACCCAGACCATCTCAGGCCCCTGAAGTGAGCTACAGGAAAGCTGCCAGGAATATCATAGACTCATTGTAGAATTCTTACAATGTGGAAACAGGCCATTTGACCCAAAAGGTCCATACCGATTCTCTGAAGAGAATCCCACGGAGACCCATTTCTCCTAACTAATGCACCTAATCCACACATCCCTGAACACTATGGGCAATTTAGCATGGCCAGTTCGCTAACCTGCACATCTTTGGACTGTGGGAGGAAACCCATGCAGACACGGGGGGGAATGTGCAAACTCCAGACAGCCGGTCATCCGAGGCTGGATAGCAGACAATTGCAGCAAGTGAAAACAAAAAAAAAGTCATCTTTTAAAAATAATGTCACAACCTTTTATCCCCTTTCCATTCATCTTCCTTACCCAGTACAAAATACAACCAGGGAAATGTATTCCAACAATTAGAATTTAAATGTCAGAAAACAAACTAGAAATAGGGAAGAACTGAAAAAGAACAGTCAGTAGAAATCAAGCCACATGAGAGTCACCAACTTTGTAGAGATGTTGTGCACAAGATTGAGAGTTGAAAACCACTCCCAAACCCAGGTAAAACACAAGGGAATGTGTTTTTTTTTTAACTCAATTGTAGGAAAATGCTTCACAATTTTAAACTAGACTGAAGACTGAGATTGAGCTGGCTTTCAGATGGACACAACTTTGAAGGTTGATGTTGCTGCCTATTTGGTGTGAGTTCTAACTACTGGAACGCTACCACTTACAGTGTAACCTTTATTGGTTTTTGTTTTGCTCTCAGGTGTTTGAATCTGTGGAAGAGGCTGAGGGTGAACAACTGGAGAAAGAAGTGGGCACAGACAGTGATAAACAGGCTGCACCCATTCCCAATGGCACTGTGCCAAATGGCACTTGTTCACCAGACTCTGGACACCCGTCCTCTCGCAATTTCTCCACGGCATCTGGCTACTCTGAACACAGCTTCAGCACAGAAGAGGTGATACAGTGCAGCCAGCACACCATGGCACAAAGGTGGGGTGGTGGGGTATACAAAGCAGAGGAAGAATTTCCTCCACAACAGGAGCTGCAGGACAAGGTACCCTCCCTGGAAGGGCTACTGGAAGTACTCCCTCCAGATGAAAGATCCAAAGAAACACTTCTCATAGCAGATGGACCCGAACAGGTGGTTCCAGTGAACGTACAATCAGAAGGTGCAATTTCTGTCACAGAGGGATCAGACAAATTGGCTCATGTTACAGATGGCTCTGAGAAAATAGTTCCTGTGACGGATGGATCTGAGAAAGTAATTCCTGTGACGGATGGATCTGAGAAAGTAGTTCCTGTGACGGATGGATCTGAGAAAGTAGTTCCTGTGACGGATGGATCTGAGAAAGTAATTCCTGTGACGGATGGATCTGAGAAAGTAGTTCCTGTGACGGATGGATCTGAGAAAATAGTTCCTGTGACAGATGGATCTGAAAAAGTCATTCCTGTGGTGGATGGATCTGAGGAAGTCATTCCTGTGACAGATGGATCTAAGAAAGTAGTTCCTGTTGCAGATAGATCTGAGAAAGTAGATCCTGTGATGGAAGGATCTGAGGAAGTAGCTCCTGTGGCGGATGGATCTGAGGAAGTGATTCTGGTAGCAGAAGGATCTGAGGAAGTGGTTTCTTTGGCAAATGAATCTGAATTGATTCCTCTTCCCAGAAAGTCAGAAGAAATAGCCGCTGTGGTGGATGGATCAGATCCTGACGGTGATGCCTCAAAAGCTCATGTTCCTTTGTTTCAAACTGAAGAGAATATGACTCAACAGGAGCTGGTGAGACAACAAGCTCTCCCTGAGGAACAGGAAATGGAAGGCTTTAGTCAGCAGTTAGCAACAACTGAAAACAATGTCCATGCATCTTCACCAGCCTCCTCTACTGGAGTGATATACGCTGTGAGTACTCTTCATCAATGAACACCACACTTTTGTTGCTATGGGAGAACCAGCAAGAACTCTATCATAATTTTCCTTATATACAATCCCAAAAATTCGGCAGCTGACCTTTTTTGTTTGTGGTTTTACAAACAAGAACAAACATAATGTGTTCCTCTTTTAATCTTTTAGCAAGAATTACTAGACATGTACACCGTGAACCTGCACAGGATAGAAAAAGACGTTCAACGCTGTGACCGTAACTATTGGTACTTCACCCCCACTAACCTGGAGAAACTACGTAATGTCATGTGCAGGTAGATCTTGTCTGTTGTGATTTTTAAAAATAAGCTTTTGATTCAGTGCCATGAGGAAGGCTGAGACTACAATGCCACCCTGGTGGATTATTTTTAAGCAGCGATTGCTACTTTATTCTTTCAGTCTTACCAGCTCCTTTCTTGTTGTGTTTTTTGGCGAACCACATAATCCTCTGGAACTTGAGATCAACTCCGTTCAGGAGTTCAAATCAATAAGACTTGGGCTCTTTGATCCCTGTTCTGTGCCACTTGCTGCTCTGTTTGTGGTTGGTGTGGTTCTTGCACTTGACCATGACTCTCAATTGACAGTCTCAGATTCCTCCAAAGTTCAAGATAGATTGACAGGCAGTAGGGGGGAGGTTCAGAATTATATCCAGTCTTAAGAGACAGATTGTTTTATGTAAATATTGGAGGAATAAGGAACAAAACCTGTAAAATTCACAAAGGGACTGAACACAGTCCAGTTAGACAGATGGCAAACAAAAGGAAATGATTGCAGTTCACATCAATGTTTATTTTAACAATTGTCTCCTTTTACAGTTATATTTGGCAGCATTTAGAGATAGGATACGTTCAGGGAATGTGCGACCTGCTGGCTCCCCTGCTGGTTGTCCTGGATGATGGCAAGTTCTTTATCTATGATTTAATTAACTTTACTGATGGGTGAATGGCTAAGATAAATGACATCTTTTCAAAAAGAAATTCAATATCGATTGTCAGTAATAAATCTAAATTGGATTTGTAAAGTAATTTGATCAGGATTTTGATGTCTCTTCGGCTGTTACATGTACCATTTACATCTGCTGGCAGCTTTGCTCTTCAGACCATAGCAATGGTAGGAGACCGTCCAATCCCTTGAGCTTGTTTCTGCCATTCAGTTGATCAAGATGGATTTATATCCAAGTTCCATTTGCTTACCTTTGCTTTTCTTTCCCCTGTAAACTCTTTAATAAGAAACTTTTCCTATCTCAGTTTGTAAAATTTAAATTGTTTCCCACATACCCTTTGACAGCTTTTTAAAAAATATTTTCTAGCCAACCTGTTTGGAGATGTTATTACACACCTCTGGAGCAGGTAGGACTTGAACGTGGGCTTTCTGCCTCAGAAGTAGGGACACTACCACTGCGCCATTAGATTTTACCCACAATATTATATGTGAGCATACTAATTAGGAAAAGAGTAGGCCACGTGGCCTGTTGAGGCTGCACCTACAGTTAATGGCTGACCTGATTACATTGGCCAGAGGATGTGATTTATTTGGATTTCCTGAAGGCCTTTGACAAGGTGCTGCACAGGAGTATGCTAACTAAGATAAGAACCCTTGGTTTAGGGGAAAAGTGCTGGCATGGATAGGGCATTGGCTGAGTGGCAGAAGGCAGAGAACAGAGATAAAAGGGTCTTTTTCCAGATGGTGACTCGTGGAGTTTCGTGGGGGTCCATGTTGGGACCACAACTATTCACATTATACATTAATGATTCGGAAAAGGAACTGAGGGCTTTACTGCTAAACTTGCAGATGGCACAAAGATAGATGGAGGAACAGGTAGTTTTGAGGGAGTGGGAAGGCTGCTAAGACTTGGACAGGCTAAGAGAATAGGCAAACAAATAGCAGATGGAATCTACTGTGGGAAACTGTGAGGTTATGCACTTTGTTAGGAAGAATAGAATCCCTACAGTGTGGAAGCAAGTCATTCAGCCCATTGAGTCCACACAGGCCGTCTGAAGAGCATCCCACCCAGGTCCACACGCTACCCTATCCCTATAACCCTGCATTATGGCTAATCCATCTAGCCTGCACATACCTGGAAGCTATGGGTAATTTAGCATGATCAATCCACCTAACCTGCACATCTGTGGGAGGAAACCAGAGCACCCAGAGGAAACCACGCAGATACAGGGAAGATATGCTAACTTCACAGATAGTCACCCAAGGGTGAAATTGAACCCGGGTCCCTGGTGCTGTAAGGCAGAGTGCTAACTACTGAGCCACTGTGCTGCCTGTAGAGGCATAGACTGTTTTCTAAACAGGAAAGGCTTTGGAAATCTGAAGCACAAAGGGACTTGCGAGTCCTAGTATAGGATTCTCGTAACATACAGATTCTTTCAGCGGTTAGGAAAGAAAATGCAATTTTAGTATTCATTCCAAGAAGACCAGAATACAAGAGCAGAAATGATGTATTACTTAAGCTGTAAAAGGCTGTGGTCAGTCTGCATTTGGAGTATTGTGAGCAGTTTTGGGCCCTGTATTTAAGCAAGGATGTGCTGGTATTGGACATGGTCCAGAGAAGATTTACAACAATGATTCGGGGGTTGAAGGACTTGTCATATGAGAAGTGGTTAACGACTCTGGGTCTGCACTTGATGAAGTTTAGAAGGTTGAGGGGAGATCTGATTGAAACATGCAGAACATTGGGATGCCCAGATAGAGTGAACACGGAGAGGATGTTTCCACTAGTAAGAGTACATATCGTTAGAGTGAAGGGATGACCCTTTTAAAACTGAGATGAGAAGGAATTATGATTGGAAAATCTGTGGTTCTCAATGCTGAAGAGGGCTGTGGAGGCCAAGTCATTGAATATATTTATGACATTGCTGGATAGATTCTGGATTAGAAAGGGGATCAAGGTTTACAGGGAAAAGGCAGGAGAATGGTGTTGAGAATAGCAGAGCAGAGCTGAAAATGTGTTGCTGGAAAAGTGCAGCAGGTCAAGCAGCATCCAAGGAGCAGGAGAATCGATGTTTCGGGTATGAGCCCTTCTTCAGGAAACTCATGCCCGAAACATCGATTCTCCTGCTCCTTGGATGCTGCCTGACCTGCTGTGCTTTTCCAGCAACACATTTTCAGCTCTGACCTCCAGCATCTGCAGTCCTCACTTTCTCACAATAGCAGAGCGGACTCAATGGGACAAATAGGCTTATTCTGCTCTTATGTCTTATTATCTTATTCCACCTCCGATAACCTTTCACCCCCAGCTTATCAAGAATCTATCCACCACTGTCTTAAAAATATTCAAGAACAGAGGTCACACGATACCAGTTTATAGTCCAACAGGCTTTCGGGCACCACTCCTTTGTCAGGTGTGACTTCTGACCTTGTCCAACATTGGCACCTCCACATCTTAAATATATTCAGACTCTGGAACTCACTTCCTTGACCAGGTGGTGGAAGCAAAGACTCTTTTAAATGCGTGACCCCTTATTTTGAAACCTAGCTGTAGATTCTGCCGCAATAGGAAGCACCCTTTCTTTCCATGTGCACCTGTCAAGATTTCGCTCTTTCAAGCAAGTTGCTTCTTACTCTTCTAAACCCCAATGGATTGGAGCCTGGCCTGTTTTTTCATGTGGGATAGAGTCTCAGATGTCCTCTACCTTATCCTGCTCTGTCATAAATACATTCAATGACTTGATCTCCATAGCCCTCTGCAGCAGTAAATTCTGTCCACTGGTTAAAGAAATTGCTCGTCATCTCAGTTTTAAAGGGTCGTCCCCCCACTCGACCCTTTATAAGGAGACATCTATTGTGACATCATTCCTGAATGACTTAACTCCTTGTTCTGAATTCACCCAAACTGAACTATCTGCTTCTAGTACAGGTACGTTTGGGAGGTTGCTGAGTTAGGTGAGGGCCCATGGTGTTCAAGGTGAGCCATTGGCATGGATTGAGGGTTTACAGTCTGACAGAAGGCGTGGACTATTTTCTTAATAGTGAGGAAATTCATAAAGCCAAAATATAAAGGGATCTGGCAGTGCTTGTCCAGGATTCTCTGAATGTTGATTTGCAGGTTGAGGCCATGGTTAAGAAAGCAAATGTAATGTTGTCGTTTATCTCAAGAGGGTTGGAATGTAAAAGCAGCGATGTGCTATTGAGACTTTACAAAGCTCTAGTTAGGCCCCGTTTAGAACACTGTGGCCAATTCTGGACCCCATACCTCAGAAAGGACATACTGGTACTGGAGCGTGTCCAGTGGAGTTTCACACGGATGATCCCTGGAATAGTAGGCCTAACATACAGTGAACAGCTAACAATCCTGGGATTGTATTTAATTAGGGTTTAGAAGATTGAGGGGAGATCTAATAGAAACTTACAAGATAATGCACAGCTTAGAAAGAGTGGACACTGGGACTTTGTTTCCGTTAGGCGGGATACTAAGACCCGTGGGCACAGCCTTAGAATTTAGAACGGAAATGAGGAGAAAGTTCTTCAGCCAGAGAGTGGTGGGCCTGAGGAATTCATTGTTACAGAGCGCAGTGGAGGCCGGGACGTTAAATGTCTTCAAGGCAGAGATTGATAAATTCTTGATCTCGCAAGGAATTAAGGGCTATGGGGAGACTACGGGTAAGTAGCGCTGAAATGCCCATCAGTAATGATTGAATGGCAGAGTGAACTCGATGGGCCGAATGGCCTTACTTCCACTCCTATGTCTTATGGTCTTAAGTTTGAGGGTTGGGCTGATTAGTTTGGTATTTAAGTTTGTAAACTGATATACAAGTGTTAATATGACAGTAATAAAAGTACCCAAATATTAGGGAATGGCATAGTGGGAGTGGTGAGACTTAAGGAGGTGGAACGTAGGGGGCAGAATGGAAGACTGGGGAGTACAGCCTATAAGGATTGGATGACATGTGAAGGTGTTGGGGGATGGACTTGGGAGGAAAGACGGGAGGTAGGGAGAGGGTTGGCATGCAAGGGATGGGGTGAACAGCATTACAGGGACACAGCATGGGTAGGTGGGATATTATGGGGCGCTATATGGGAATGAGGAATGGCCTGTGAAGGGACAGCTTAGTAGGGATGAGATGGGGATGGCATAAGAAGAGGGAATGAGTTGGAGGTGTAGGGTGGAGATGATAAGAGAGAGGTTGCTTTGTGATGGCAATTTAAAGAAGCACTGTTGTGTATCAACACCAGCATCTCCAAATCATGTTGTATATAAGTTTCACTCAATAGTTTTGTGGATCTCTGTCATTTAGGAATAATCTAGTTGTTGAAATACAAAACTCTTAGAATATAAAGTGACTTGGCTTTGCTTCTAACCTGCACAAGCAGAGTTCAGTGTTAAGATTGAAAGTGAGGAATAAGTGCTTTGAAATGTCTTTATTCTGCTCTTTCCCATCATGACCATATTGCTCTGTTGCCCTTGTGCAGAGGCCATTGCGTTCAGCTGCTTCACTCAGCTGATGAAGAGGATGAACCAGAACTTTCCGCATGGAGGAGCTATGGACACTCACTTTGCCAACATGCGTTCTCTTATCCAGGTAACTTCACTCTCTCTCACTTTAGTACATCCACACCAGTGACATGAGGCTGAAAAATTCTGTTAAACATGTATCGATCCTTAGATTGACCATACTCTGAGTACAATGCAATATTTAGCTGCAGTCTCCATATTGTAGAGTCATGCAGCACAGAAACTGGCCATTCAGCCCACAGTGTCTATGTTCATCAATATTCACTGAACTATACCAAATCCTTTGATTCGCACTCCGTCCATCACTGACCAATTTAGTGTCAGTCCAGATGTTCCTTAACTGTTTCCATAGTTCCTACCTCCTCCACCCTTTTAGACGGTGGGTTTCACATTTCCACCACCTTCTGGGTGAAAAAATGTTTTCTCAGATCACCTCTAAACTACTTTCTCCTCATTTAAATTTATGCCCTGGTCTCAGACATTCTTCCATGTGGAAAAGCATCTATTCTGTTTGTGCCTTTCATAATTTTGTAAGCTGAAAATGTGTTGCTGGTTAAAGCACAGCAGGTCAGGCAGCATCCAAGGAACAGGAAATTCAACGTTTTGGGCCAGAGCCCTTCATCAGGCATTCCCGAAACGTCGAATTTCCTGTTCCTTGGATGCTGCCTGACCTGCTGTGCTTTAACCAGCAACACATTTTCAGCTCTGATCTCCAGAGACCTCACTTTTTACTCGATAATTTTGTAAGCCTCAATCAGACCTCCCTCAGCATCCTCTCCTCCACGTAAAACAAGCCCATTTATCCAGTCTCTCTTCATAACTGAGTCTTCTCCTCTGCACCTCTCCATTCCACTCATATCCTTCCAATGGTGTGGCAACCAGAACTGCACACAGTATTCCATCTGTGGCAGAACAATGGAGCACGTATTTGGGAGTAACTACTTTCTACTCAATTAAGGGATATATGCCTCAAGATATAGTGTTGTCATTTTATGTGAATAAAGAGGGCATGTTCAGCCATTGATTGGATATAAATATCCTAGTAGCCATTTGTGTTAGTATCTGGGAGCTTCAGTGGATGACATTCAAACTGGATATGAATGTGGCCTTTCAGGAGCATGCTGAGAAGGCTGAAGGGATGCTCAGTCTTTTTCAACTCGAGCAAACTCCCTGCATCTATTTCACCAGCATTGGAATGAGTCTCGTTACCCTGAAAAGTACAATCCAGGACTAAGCTGTTAGCTTAGTTGGTAGCTGTTGGTAGCAAAATGGGAAATGATTTCAGGCAGAGATTTTCTTTCTGTTCTTATCTGTCTCTGGATGCTGGAAAGGGAGAAAAAGCCTCACTTTAGATTTGACTCTTTTCCAAAGGTAAGGGAAAAGTTAAACATTGATGAGGTGAATAAGGTGATAACTCTACTTGTACTTAGACATCTAAAATGTGGTAAGTGTCCTTTTGTAGCTTATTCACCAAACAGACAGATGAATGCCATACAGCTGATGCAAAACCTCTGAATCTTACAATTAAAGGCTATTTAAGTTATTACCTGAGTGTGCAATCATATATCCAGGGTCTGAAAGCTGCCGTGCTTCAGCTGCAAAAAAGCAAATGGCATTTTAACTGCTGGTAGGCCAATTCCATGCTTATTGCTTTTGAGCAGGAATAGCCTGAACACATTCATTGGAGGACACAGTGTTTTCTTACTTTCAAAAGGTGGGCAACACTGGTTAGACCAGTATTCATTGTCCACCCCTAATTGCCCAGAAAGCAGTTAACAGTCAGCCACATTGCCGTAGGTCTGGAATCACATGTAGATGAGATTGGGTAAGGAAGACAGCATTCCTTCCCTGAAGGACATTAGTAAGCCAAGTGGGTTACAATAAAAGACACGCTTATCTCTCCACGCTTCAGGCTCACTGCCTTTATTCCTGATAAAGGGCTTTTGCCTGAAACGTCGATTTCGCTGCACTTTGGATGCTGCCTGAACTGCTGTGCTCTTCCAGCACCACTAATCCAGAATACAATAAAAGACAGCAGTTTTATGTTGGCTATTAGGATAGCTTTTAACTCCAGATATTTGGATACCAGTTATAAGTAATTGTTAACCCCAGGCACATCTTTGAATCATGTCAAGTATTTGGGCACATATTGTAACATGCATTAAACTGAAAGAAAGAGAATTCAAGTAGGAATAATTATATGGCAGAGAGGTTGGGTTGGACAGGAAAGAGAAACTAAGTTGCTAGCAAAGAATGAATTTGAGAAACTGAGATCTGGGTTTTTATTTGAATGAAATGACTTTCATGTAGAAAGAACTTTAGTATGGTTGGAGATTAGGAAGAATGGGGTTGATGGTAATGCTGCTGGATTTTCATTTTCCACTGACTCAGGTTAATGTTCTGGGCATGTGAATTCAAACCTCAACAAGGAAGCTGGTAGAATTTAAACTTAACAAACTCTGGAATTGAAAGTTAGTGAACTATTGTCGATTACCATTTTTTCAAAATCTGGTTTATTAGTGTCTTGTCAGACAAGAAGCATTATTTACAGCTGAAAATGTGTTGCTGGTCAAAGCACAGCAGGCCAGGCAGCATCTCAGGAATAGAGAATTCGACGTTTCGAGCATAAGCCCACTCTAAGAAGCATTATTTAGTTTGGTTGACCTGTGTCTCCAGACGCAGATGCTTAACTGCCCTCTGAAATAGCCTGTTAAGGCCTGAAAGGCACGTAGGGATGGGAAACAAGTGATGGTCTTATCAGCAACACCCAAGAAAGAATTTTTAAAAAGTTGGTGAAAACAGAGAGAAATCATCAAGTTTGCAATGAAGAGTGAGAGGTTGGAGACCTGGGGTGAGAAGCAGAGTGGAGGAGTGGAGATCATGTGGGGTTGGTGAGGCCGGTCACCTATAAGAGGACAAACTGCTCCTTGTAGGAAGGCCAACAGTTGCTAATATGCTGTGTGTTTCCATGCCTGTTTCCAGATCTTGGATTCAGAACTGTTTGAGTTAATGCACCAGAATGGGGACTATACCCACTTTTACTTCTGCTACCGCTGGTTCCTGCTGGACTTCAAACGAGGTAAGTGGTTGTACTTGGCTGTTGTCTTCCCATCTTTTTTCTGCCATATCCCTCTTCGGAACACTTTCTAGCTTGACTCACTGTCGAGGAAAAGGTGGGCATTGCCTGTGCTTCAGAACAGCAAGTATCACAGCTGCTTCCTAGGACAACACCAGGAGACAATGTGGCAATGGAATAGTGAGCTGTTTGTCCATGCAGCATTGCATTAACTACGAAAACAACTTCTGTTTCAATAGCCCCTTTTATGTAGTAAAACATCCTAAAGTGCTTCAAAGGAGCAAAATTTGGCATCAAGCCACAAAAGAAAATATTAAATTGGATGACTGAGCATTTGGTCAAAGAGATGTTTGAAGGAGTATCTTAAAGGGGGACAAAGAAGTATAAAGATAGAGCTGAAGCAGTGAAGACCCTGCCAAAAATGGTGGTGTGAACAAAATCAGGAACGGAGGCCAGAACTGGAGGAGCCCAGAGAACACGGGGGAACAGTGGTGTTTGTGGGGCTGGTCAACCTGACAGAGATGGAATGAGGCAAGGCCATGGAAGTATATAAAAATTGAGGTGTAATTTAACTGGGTGCCATTGTAGGTTAGTGAGTACAGGGCCCAACTGCTGGCAAGCTATCTCGAGCAATGGGGCTATCTGTCACAGGGGTGGTCAAAGCAATGACCCAGCCTTCGGCAAATGGGCATCTTATTCTTCACATTGACCAGTGGCATATTATAAATTATGTTCCCTTTAAGAATAAACCGGGACATGCTCCAGAGATAATGGACAGTGACTAATGGAGCATATGTTTATTGATTGGTTTTTACCCCCTTCTGCTTTTTGCTTCAGTAAATGAATGGCTAGCAATGTAACACCAGGCTATTGCGACTGAGGACCCATCTCTGGCACGAGATCTTGCCTTCAAATGCACTTCTGCTGAACCAGGAAGATTTCACCCAAGCTAAGCACTGAACTGTCGTGTCTTTCACTGTGCTCTGGCAACCACCCCATCATTACCCCTTCTGCTCAAACCTGAATCAAACCCCCACAAGACAATATGAGGGTCAGACAAACCTCCTGCTAAAATTCCACTCATTGAGGATATGTCCAGTGCAGTACAATGTAGTTTTAAACTATTAGTGTTAACCATACAGTAGTCATGCCTTTATCTCTGGGCTGGAAAGTCTGGGTTCAAATCCCATCTGCCCCAGAGATTAGTCATGACTTATCAGAACAGGTTAACTAAAAAAAAGCATGCGCAATGATGACAGCTGGGAATAAGAATGTGTGCACATGTATATGTACCATTGAGACAGATCAACTTGATTTGTCAGTGTATACTGTAGAATCAACTCTTTTTATGATCAAGTACAATTAATTACACAACAATGAGGTTGCAGTCAAAACAATGGACTTTGCCCCCAGTTATTTGATGAACAGATGCTAGTCTGTTCAAATTATTCCTTTTTTTTATTACTATCCTGTTATGATAGTTCTTTACATTGAATATTAAACACAAATTTGGCTACCCTAAGCTGATCGGTAACACCAGCTCATGTAATCCATATATTTCTCCCTGAATTTTTTTCTCAGCAGGCTGAATCAACGAAGAATTACAGATAGGTCTGTTTAAGTTTTCATGTTTAGCCTAACCTAGCCTGAAGAATGCTTGTATGTCTAAAAAAAAATCCTGCACTCCTGGAGCTAAGCTCCAATATTTGCAGGAGATGTAGGAGCAAAAGTGTCACATTTACTCCTTTTTGCACTATTACACAGCACTGCCCCCCCCCCCCTCCCAAACCACAGATCTTTTGTACTTTGAGTTTCTGTAGCCTTGCCCTCCTTTCCTCTGCAGAGTTGGTCTACGGTGACGTGTTTTCAGTCTGGGAAACCATTTGGGCAGCAAAGTACACCTCGTCTGCACACTTTGTGCTCTTCATTGCATTGGCATTGGTGGAACTTTACAGAGACATCATCCTGGAAAACAACATGGACTTCACAGACATCATCAAGTTCTTCAATGGTAAGTGAGGCACAATGCAGGTTGAGAGTTCGATTTCTTTTGAAATAGCTGGGCGATGATTTACAGGTTGGTCTCTCACAGCTGTGGTTGTGAGCGGAAGCTGCTCATCAAGCTGTCTAATCTTCACCCACTGGAGCAGAGAAAGGTAACTCTTTCTTACACACATGCTCACACAAACACTCATACACACATTA
Organism: Hemiscyllium ocellatum; assembly: GCF_020745735.1. Lineage (NCBI taxonomy): Eukaryota > Metazoa > Chordata > Chondrichthyes > Orectolobiformes > Hemiscylliidae > Hemiscyllium > Hemiscyllium ocellatum. Next base: position 13,860,123 of record NC_083424.1, read on the forward strand.
ACACACTCACTCTCTCTCACACACACATAGTGACATATCCACGCACATAACCAGAGACATGTGTATGTACACATACTTTCTCTCAAGACACACTGCACAGTCACACACTCACAGTCACACACACACCACAGCCAGATACACACATTCTCACACAAACACAGATACACAGGGACATCACACAGACACACACATATGTAGAAACACACAGTCAAATTATAGGTAAAGGAGTGGGCTATTCAATCCCTCTGCTGTGTTTTGTCACTCAGCAATGTCTTGGTTGATTTGTACCTGTCCTTCTTTGTTGTATGACATTTATTACACTCCATCCAACTCCATTCATCCCTGCTTCTCCACATGATAGGATGGAGGCCGTTGAAAGACCTGTGTCATTAGAGGGGTAAACACATCATCAAAATGGAAATCAAACTCAGACTCATGAACTGAAAAGTGACTTGTTAGAAGCCATTGAAAGATACAACGCTCACCCCTCCACAACCAGCAATCTGGTCGAGATGGACGAGATGTAAAAATATAGAAAATAGAAAAGGAGGAAGCCATTTGGTCCATTCAATATGCTCTGCCATTCCATGTGATTATGGCTGATTTCTATGTCAGTGATGTTGTTCTGCTCTCTCTTCCAGTAGCTCTTGTCCCTCAGTAGTGTGTGAAAATCTTTCTGTTTCACCCTGAGGTCGACTGCTCAACCTCTGAACCCTGCCAACTACCAACTTCCTGTTTTTCCTTCTAGAAATGGCCGAGCATCACGATGCAAAGCAGGTGCTGAAGTTGGCGCGTGACCTCGTTTACAAAGTGCAGACATTGATCGAAAATAAATGAAGCTGAGGAGGAGGAGGAGAAGCGAACAACCCAGGCAGCATATCTGCTAAGGATTGTGGGTGGAATCTGGGCCACTCCAGCTATTCAATCCATACATTGTCATTTATGGTGTTACCTTTTTTCTAGGACATCTGGTTTCCAGGTGTTGTGTGTTCTGTGGCAGTGAGAGATGTTTTCACGTAAGGCTGCGGCTTAAAAATCCTTGAATTTCTCCATAATAGTGTGGCTGCAGGAGCCCTCAATTGCTGGTTCTGTGGGCCTTTTTTGCCATGTACAGTCTCCCTGTGTTCTGTTGCGTATATTCAGTGCAGCAAAGTGTTCATGGTGCCAGGGAACTGCCGTTTAAAATTGAGGAATTCAGGTAATAAGAAACAACGTCTGGGCAGTTCTTCAACCAAGGAATGCTCAAAACAGACAGTGTATTGGGAAGTGCTTCAGGAAATACCTCAGAGTGAAGGGATTCGGGCCAATGATGAGAAGGTAGGTTGAATGAGGCAATGACCTTTCAAACCTTAAAATAAAACAAAGAATGGTGGGTGCTGAAAATTGAAACAGAAATTGCTGGAGAAACTCAGCAGCTGTAGTAGCATCTGTAGAGAGAGAAACAGAGTCAACATTTCAAGTCCAATGACACTTCTTCAGAACCGGTCATTGGATCCAAAACTCTTGGTTCACTTCTCACAGATGCTGCCAGACCTCCTGTGTTTCTCCAACAATTTCTGTTTTTGTTTCAGATCTCCAGCATCCATAGTTATTTGCTTTATAAAAGTCTTGAAAATCAGGGTAAGAGGAAATGATGGTTTGGTGGACAGTCATTCATCAACTAATCGAACAATGATTCTCTTTTGCCCTCTAATCGGAATATGAGGGCAGCATACCACCATATGGATATGTTGGCCAAGTAATGGCTAGAACATTGGAGGAGGGCAGGGTGGGAAGACAAGGCCTATAATGAAACTTCCAGAAATAGATTTAATCACAATTGTCAGCCTGTTTTTTCCAGTCCTGTTACGCAGTGTTGTAATTGCTGCCCGAATCCTGTTTCCTATAGGAGCCCTGATTCTAGCTTTTGCCATTGGCCCCTATTCCTTTGAACTTTGCAGCAGTTCCTGCCTCCAACCAATATAGTCCAACTCAGTCTTTACAAAACACACGGTATGCTGAAGAAACTCAGCAGGTCTGGCAGCATCAGTAGATAGAGAACTGAGAGTTAACATTTCAGTCCTATGTGACTTGTCTTTGGAATCCATAAGTCTTTATGTAGACTCCTTTAGGTTGGGTTGGATTCAGATTATATTTTCAACTAGGCCTCATTGAGTAGCACTCTAACCTTTGAGTCTGAAAGTTGTTGGTTCGACTCCAGTGATTTGAGCTGTTCCTCCAGTGAGGGGCTGATCAAATGCTCATCGTTGGAGATACCATCATTCAGCCAAGTTGTCATGCCGAGACTCCCAACTGCCCTCTCAGGACAAAATGAAGGATAACTAATTTGAAGGAGAACAGGTGAGTTCTTCTGTATCTATGCCTCACCTACACCATGACAAAGATCATTGTCTTATTAACATTTATTGGACGGTAATCAGTTCAGCTGCAACATGAGCTACATTGCAACAATACAACAGAACTTCAATATAACTCATTGGCTGCAGGTGTCCTGATGTGGAAGAAGGTGGTACATAATGCAAATGATTACTTTTGCTTGTAACCTGTAGTCATGGGATAATCCTGACAGCTCTGGTACTCTCTCTTGTGGCTTATGATCAGAGAAAAATATTTGAGAAGATGTAACCAAGCCTGTATTGTAGAATTGGCAGTGCCACCGTGCCTCTTGTTCACCAGTCCCCATCCCTACCCAATCCCCTGCCGTCTCTGAGGAAAAGCCTCGAGAAACTCTGGGAGATTTGACACTTCCTATATAGCTGTGAGTAACTCACCAGCAAGGGGCAGGTTTTGCATTGATGTGGTCTCTGGTCCTAAACAGACTGTTTTGATGAGTTTTGAAGAAGAGTCATACCGGGCTGGAAATGGTAATTCTATATCTTTCTCCAAGATGTTGCCAGGCCTGCTGAGTTTCTCTGGTACTTGTTGTTGATTCATGTCTCATGATATGTTTGGCACCTTCTTGAAACAGACATGCTAAGTCTCACAACCAGAGACTGATACAAGTCAGTCGAAATGTTTGATCTATTCACAGATCTTTGGAGGACATCCCTAAATAGTTCCCACTCTCCCCCTGCTGCACTTGAGTTCTGAGTCAAGCAGTTCCTTTGGGAATCTGTTAACAGAACAACATGACCTGCATAGTGTAGCTGGTTTTGAATTTTTAGCCCTTCAATATTTACTCAAAGTTTGCACCTTCCTTACTTTTCATAGTAATACAGCGAACAGTGAGACTAGATTACTTACAGTGTGGAAACAGGCCCTTCAGCCCAACAAGTCCACACCGACCCGCTGAAGCGCAACCCACCCATACCCCTACATTTAACCCTTACCTAACACTACAGGCAATTTAGCATGGCCAATTCACCTGACCCGCAGATCTTTGGACTGGAGCACCCGGAGGAAACCCACACAGTCAGTCGCCTGAGGTGGGAATTGAACCCAGGTCTCTGGCGCTGTGAGGCAGCAGCGCTAACCACTGTGCCACCATGCCGCCCAAGCGACATTCTTCAGTCATCGTATGATGACCCTTACAATCTCCTTTACACCATACAACATACTTCTTTTCTCCATGAGATCAACCAAGACTTCAAATATTAGGGAAGCAGTTTTAACCCAGCGCACCCATCAGGAAACTGATGCGATCAGGTACAATGCTAGTTTGACCCCTCTCTGCCTTCTGCCGGATGTTACTCTCCAGTGAATTGAAGGAAGAGTAGCAATGGGTGGTGTATAAAACTAGTGTTCCCAGGCCAGTGAGTTCTTTCCTTTATGAAAAACTCCTTGCACGCTGGTCAGACATCACCCTTTCATTCAAAACATTACACTTTGCACAGTCAGATGAATTTTCCATCCATCTCACCACCTTTGCTGTATTCATGTGGTTCTGACCATTCCCACTCCTCCTAAATAAAATGTGTTATTTCTTTCTCATTCCTCTTATCCTCAATTTTTAAAAAACCATTGCTGAGTTTGCTATGCACAGGAAAACAAAAGCATCACTTCATGCCTTCCAGCAAAGGTTGATTTCACGTCCATTGCTTGTATTTATTAAATTCAGGGTAAGAGTAGGGTTGGATCTATGTGGCGAACATGTCAACAACCCAGAATCAGTGTCTAAATTGAAAAGTAGAGGAGATATCCCTGATATTCTAGCTAATATTTACCCTTCAATCAACATTAGTACAAGGCAGATTGTTTGACACAATCACATTGTTCTCATGGAAATAAGTTGCACAAATTGGCTGCTGTATTTCCTACGTTACACCAGTGATTACATTTCAAAGGTACTTCATTCACTGTATGGGCCTTGGATTGTGCTGAGGTTAGGGAAGGTACTACATGGATTCAAGATTGCCAACACTGATTCGCCACCTTTTGATATGGTCATGGCTGGTCATCCAGCTCAGAAGCCTATTCACACATTCTCTTTTGATCTCATTAGTCTTAAGAGCTATATCTAACATCTTCTAGAAGATATTAAATGTTTTGGCCTCAACCAATTTCTGTGGCAGAGAATGCCACAGACTCACCACTCTCTGGATGAAAACATTTCTCCGAATCTCCAGGCCAAAAACCTTTAGACTCTGACACTTGGTGCTGGGCTCCCTGATTGTTGGAAACATTCTTTCTGCATTTATCCTGTCCAGTCCTGTTAAAACTGTAAGGTTTCTATGAAATCTCCTCTCATTCTTCTTAACTCTGATATGAAGATGAAATGTACATGGTGGACCTTTTCCAAATCAACCTGCTCAGAGATGTTATTACACAGGTCTGGATCAGGTGAGACCTGAACCTAGGCCTCCTGGCTCTGTGGTAGGAACACTACAATGGTGTTGTTGGAATGACCCAAATTATTTTGTGTGTCTCCTAGTCTTTTGTTCCTGTTCTTGCTTTTTAGTTTCTTTGATTTTGCTGCTTTCTAGAGTTTGATTTCCTTGATCCGTCCACATTCCTTTCATTCCTACCCTGGCTATTCATTCTGATCAGTTAACCTCCCCCCATCCCATTAGTAGTTGCCACATGTAGCTTCACACCTCCACACACATTTCTATCTTTGAGACAAACCTGAAGGAGATGTCAATCTTCCCTCCGAAGTCAATCATCAGCAAATTCCAAATTAATCTTGAAAATTGGTTGCGAAGTTTTTCACCAGCACAAGATGCTAATATTTAAATATGGCCATGTCAAAAGGCTGGTGGAGTTTTTGCACTGGAAGTGAGTTGTAGTTACTCTGTTGTTCCTCCTCCTGTTTTTCGCCTCGCAGCACATGGAATTAAATAATACATTCATAGCCCGTAGCATATATTCTCCAGCCTGTATGGTCCACTTGCTGTATCACACACCTCAAAGCCTTTAGTCTTTTGCAAATTCATACTTGTAGCCAAAATTGCTTCTCATGGGCACTCAGAACAGGGAAGACAGGAGCTTGGATTCTAGCCATTCCAGCCTGATGCCAGCTGAACTGAAAGTTTGACAGGTTAAGTTTTTGATGCATTCCTGTTTCCCTCCATTTTTAGTTGGTGTCAGTTCAATTCTTGCAGGCGAGACTGGCTGTACAGTGAAAAAGGGAGCTAGGTTTTCTCTGTTCAATGTTGGTTCTAATTTAGCTAAACGTTTCCCTAATGTTCTGCCTGTTAATCCCCTAGGTCTGTCCAGAGCTGAGCAAACATTAAAAGTATTTTTTTGGACTTGCATTGAAAATGACATGCCAAAGGTCTTAAAGTTACACATATCAAAGTATTACCATGGAATTTAAAATGTTCAGTTGTGTTAGTCTTGTCTCTCCCTAAATATAACCTGCTTTGTGATTCCTGTGCTCTGATGTCTTCAGTGCCACTCCCACATTATGAATATTGGAGCTAGTTCATGGGTTCATTTTTAGACATAACAGGTGAGGTGAGAGAAAACCAAATCTGTAAGTGGCCTGAGCTTGTAAAAATCAAAGGCAAAGCAAATGGACCCATTAGCAGTCAATTTAAAAGCACTTGATTGTAACAGAGATAAGGGTGGTTACCATTAAACAAAAGAAAAGTTGTAACAAACTTTCAAATGAAAGACTTTGGATTTAGTTTGTAACACCCAAAATGCCATTTCTTGACCTTCTCTTTTGGTAGATGGTATTTGATGTATTAATTCTCTACCACTTCTTTATAAAATGACTTCTTCCACCTTCTCATCACTTCTTCCTAACAACTGTAAAGCTTTATTTACATAATGTTTAAAACTGTGTTTGTTATCATTTTTAAAATAATTCTCAGTGGATGCTGAGATTAATATGTTTAACCTTCAACTGCACTTCTGAAACTTTGTATTGTCATTCTTTGGAAGAGGAAAGCCATGAAGGTCCACTGAAAAATATTTTGAAATGATAACAGTCACGGTTTAAAACATTATGTAAATGAGCTTTGCTGTTTTCAGGAAGAAGTGTGAAAAGGTGGAGAAAGCTATTTTATAGAGAAGTGGTAGAGAAATAACACATCAAATGCACTGATAATGGTGAATACGTACCCACATGTTCCTGCGAATTCTGGAATCTGCTAATTAATGTTAACAATAATTTAGCATAAACCACTCATTACTGTATATACTTGGTTTCCCTGGTGTTTCTCTGTACTAACCTTGTCTTTTCAGGAAATTTTAATTCCTTAATTCCGTTGCGTGTGTATGTTTTGAAGATAATGAGTATGAGCACAAACTTCCAATACATCAAACCACCCCCAACCTAGTGTCTTCAGCAATTTCTCATTCTTGCAAGCCTGGGGCAAGTCAAAGTATGCTTCATCTTTAGCACAATACAGGAAAATGTTGAAGGCCTGACTGTACCACTCAAGACAAGTAATTTTAAATGGGCTGGCAGCATTATTGAACAGAATAGTGGCATTTTCTGAAGGTTGATTTCCACTGCTCTGTTGGCAAACAACTCATACTGGCTTGCAAGAGAAACAATTCCTGATTGCCTCCTTGGTGAGGCTTGAATGAAGTATGATAGCAAGGAAATCACACAACACCACCCAGTGCTTTCGTGTGCGCACAGCAAGGCGTGTACCAGGGCTCCTTCAGTATACAGAAGTGATGGCTTCTATAGCCCAAGTGCCCATGTGTCTGACTTGCAAAATCCAAAGCGTTTGTACATTTTGAAAGTGTCTCTGTGTCACTGCCTGATGTAAAATGTTGTTCTGTAAATGGAAATTATTTGCTTTTAAATGTTGTAGACATTATCTATTGTAAATGTTTAAACACAGAAAAGGTATCTATATGAAGATAAATATATATATATTATATAATATATATATAGTAGAAGTGAATTGTGCATTTGCTAAAGAGACAAAAACGAGCCACTTAGTGCTTTATAATGTGGGCCACAATTCCCTTCTGTGTCCCATTCTCTTGATATTGTGTTCTGTTAATGTTTCAATTGGTTTATATTTAATTGGATCATCTTATGTCAGCAATGGGCTTCACACCTTCACACAAAGGGAATAACCTCAAATTTTCCACCGCTCTCACAGGAGGTGATCTCATCCCATGCCAGTCACTATACAAAGGGGCATATATTCCCTTGCTCAAGGGTAAGTTACTTATCCATGTGTCTCCGCACAGGCACTGCAACTTTTTCACCACTTCATGGTCAGCCTGTATCACCATTCAAAGCCATATCTGGTTTAACTTTATCAATCAAGTGAATATGTTCTTTTAAATGCGGACCTTGGAAATACATTCAGGGGATATTAAGTCTCAACAAGAGCCCATTGCTGATGTAGTGAGGATTCTAAGGCAAAGTGACAAGGAATTGATCTTTCAACAGTTTGTGATCCCCATGTTTATTTTCCAAACCTGTTCTATTCCTGCCACAGACCAATCCATTAATGAGCTGGATTGTTTCAAGTACAGTGTTACCATTTTAAAAGCTGCCAAATTAATGTATTCCATCAGTTGTTAAAGAAAAATGGAATCTTGGAGAGCAATCTATAAAATGCGTAAATTTCAACAATGAACCTAAATCTAAATTAAACAGAATAAAATGTTGTCGGGCCTTTTCATTTTTAAAAGTCAGGCATGCAATATGGTGCGGTTGCAATAGAAAGAAACTGTATATAATCATTGGCAGCACATGTCCTCTGCAAGTAAAAGGACCATGTCCAGGCATTGTGCCTTTAGGGAATTAAACTAAAGCATCGGGGACAATGGTGCCATAACGTATTCTCCATGAAAATGCCCCAACCAATTAAACTCATCTCATTAAGTTATCAGAATCCCTTTTGTGTGCCGTAAAAATTGTTCTCCCTTTAAATTTTGGTATTCTTGCTTCTGTTCTGATGAGTGCAACACAACAATCTTTGAAAGCATGTTGCTTTTCTCCAGCAATAAATATCTGATTTGCCCATTTTGTATGCAAAATATTGAATCCTTTGTCGTTTTGTTCCTTTGCAGTGTCTGCACTGTGCTGTGGTTTGCTAACACTGCCCCATACTTACAGTATTTGCAGTTCTAATCTTTGTGAAGAACTAGACTGTATTTCATGGCCTCTAAGACTAACATTTCCTCAGATGCTCAAGTCAGCATATCTTTGTATGATGTGTACTATAATTTAACAACATACAGTATTTAGATTTAATGGACTCTCACCATTGTTATTACCATTGTTGACATAAGTATTTCTACAGTTTACATTTTCTTCTTGTTCTAAACCATCCTCAGACATTCTATAAATGTATTCCAATATACAGTCACATTTCTTCCTCTTCCTCTTTCTGTTCTATGAAGATTACAATCTGTCTATTGCCCTAAACGTCAATATTCCTGCTCCTCGGATGCAAATCTTCCCTCTGTTTGCCTCATTCTCTTCCTCCCATCTGGGCACTGTTTCCACTTATCCTGTTACTCCTTTACCTTACCCCACTAATTCCCTCACCCTCATCTTCAGCATATATATTGTACACCAGTTTTTCCTAGCTACTACCAGTTCTGATGAAGGGCCATTGGACTCAAAACATTTACTTTCCTTTCTCTCCACAGTAACTGCAAAACCTGAATTTTTCCAGCAATTTCCAATTTGATTGTCGGGTTAAGATCAGCAGTCAGTGCGCAGCTCAATCATGTCCTGAGATTTGTTAAAGAATCTCCAGAAAAGTGTGCAAGATTTTATTTAGACCATTTACAGATGGTGTCCTTCAGCTGTCAAAACATCAACGCCCCATATCCTCATTTAGCTTCATGTAGCATCATAACTACTAGCTAATGTCACCATTGATTGTTATACATTCCCAGTCTAAAGTTTAATTAAAAATAATGCACAAGCAGACACCCTGATTTTGAAAGAAAAGATTTCTGATGGGCTAATTGAGTTTAGGCTATGCTAATTTGTAGAGTTTCTTAAAAGCAGTGAAATGCAGTCTTGGGAACCTGTGCCATTTTGTGGTGTACACACCCTGACGTACTGTCATGGTTTGTCTCTCTTTGTCTTGAGGCTCTCGCTGAAGCACTGTCAACATGTGGTAACTTTATAATGTAGTAAAATATATATTTTATCATTGAATTTCTTTTCTAAAAATTGGCAGTTTAACAGGAAAATAAAATTATTTAAAAGATATATATATAAGTTCTATGGTGAGTGTATTTTAAATATGAGATATATCTATAAATAAATATATAAATGTTCCAAGTATTTTGGATGTGAGTTTGTGGATTTTGTACAGTTTGAAATGGATTCATCCAGCAGTGAAAGATTATCGGGTGGGAGGGATGTCACTTAAGTTTTGGTGAGCTTTTTGGGGGCTGCACACACAAAGATTGAGGTAACAACAGCTATTCAGACATCAAAATAATTAGAATTCTGTCCTCTGTTGAATATTTTTGGCATTTCAACTCAATCTCTCCCTGTTCTTTAAGTGGCTCATTCTCAAATTTGGATTAAGATTTGAGAATATTTGTCCAGCCCAATCTGACAGTTGGCCACATCAAGAACTGCAACCCCAGTGAGAACCAGATCATAGGATATATATCACACAAACAGGCCTTTCAGCCCAAACGGTTCATGCTGATGTTTATGCTGTATTCCCTTCCCTCTCTGTTCCAGAATTAAATGCACCTATATCATTCAAACATTCCCAGTAGTAGTGATTTCCACATTCCCATCAGTCTCTGGTTAAAGACATATATTCTCAATTCCCTACAGGATTTCTTGGACCATCTTATATTAATGGCCTAATTGTGCACAAATATGACCTCCATTGGATGCCATTTTATTCACATGCAATCTTATTGCAATATATGCAGCTTCATTTCGCTGGGTCAGTGATTTTCAACTCTTTTGGTTAAAGAACTCCATTTCAAATGGGTTGGTAATCATGGGTACTCCTTCACCCACCTGTGTGCAACACACACACACACACAATCATATTTTAATGCTCTGCAATAGTCATAACATGAAAATGCTGTACTGTGTATTCTGGTTTACTGCTTTAGGTTTTTTTTTCCCATTTACTGACTAAACAAATATGTGGAGGTCTTTGATGCGGTGGTTGGTGTCTCTCTGTCTCTGAATCAGAAGCTCCCACTCCAAGTCTTGATGGCCAAGGAAGGTGTGTTCATATGACAGTCAAACAGGTTGTGTATCAACATGTAAATCCATACAACACATGCCATTGGCAATCTGTAAGAGCCAGAGAGATTATTGATCAGCCACATGATGGAAAGGAATGGGCCCCCTCAACCATCACTAACCATAGTTCCAGACTACATCATGCTTGGGGCCACAGCAAATTGAACTCCTTGAATGAAATGCAAAGCACCAACAGCATCAGATGGTGTATGGCTTTTCCATCAATATTGTTGTGTTATGAATGGGGATGAAATCAGTACAGCATAAATGTTGGTTCATGAAAATATTTGATAGACATAGTCACCGGTAAAGTTAACAACTTACTGATTCTATGCTTTCTTATATCGTTAATCACTTCAGTTAAATCTGTTCTAACGTTCATAGAATGTTAGCGGAAAGCAGGCCATTGATAAAAGGTAAAGTCGTTAGTGTCTCATTGGACCATAGGGCTGCTGTCTCAGAAAGGGAGACAACGAATAGTGATTTAACTCTCAGGTGAGGGGTAAAGTTGGGAAGAAGAGCCCTTAATTGTAACCTCAGCCAGTGCAGAATTGAATCCATACTGTTGGCATCACTGTGCATTACAAACCAGCTGGCCAGCCAACTGACCTAACCCAGCTTCCAGAAGAAAGGGATGATGGCATCTGACATGGTGAATCTTTACACTGGTCTTAGAGCTCTCCATCTGCATTCCCCTTCTTGTGAGTGGCAGTTTTCCACCGTAACTTTTTCTCCCCACTGCCTCTCAAAAATGGTGGGATTACTACGGACCACTTCTTGTCTTATCTATTATGGGTCACACTAGGCAGAACTGAATGCCCTCCCTGTGTCAGGTTGGGACAACAGTAGATTCTGCTGCCTGAATGCCTCAACCCCAATTAGGTCTGTGATGGGAAGGCCCATGGATGGCCAGTTTATCGCCAGTTGAAGCCTTCATTGGGTCAACAAATGGCATTCGAAGATGTTCCCATCCCTGCCAATATGAATCCAGCATCTGACTAAGGTCAGGTTTGGGTTGTGCCATGGAGGGAGTACAAAAAGCAAACTGTCAAGGTTTCTTGGCAGCTCTGGGGGTATCTAAGTTCAAAATGACTCTGAGCTTGATCAAAGGATTCTGTTGGACGGGAGGTAGCCAATTGAGAACCAGTAGCATTGTTGCATTTAGCTGAGTTCATGGTTCCTTCACATCCCACAGTAAATAAAACGGAAGAATTTTCTTAGAGATTTGTAAGTGGCTTCTGCTAACAGAGTACTGCATCTTGTGTTCGTTATCAAAGCAGTCTACTGGTCATTTTTAATAATGAATCCCCTTTGGCATAACACAGATTGTCAGGCTCAATTTGGTGTTATAGTGCTGAATGTTATGTCATTCGTGTAAGAGGTGTGACTTTTAATTATTATTTACTTCAGAATTTGATTTTGAACTAGTAGCATTTGAGTTTTGGTTTCTGTGCATGTGAGCATTTAATGATTAGCTTGTCAATATTTGTGGAGTCACGGGCTTTTGAAAAAAAATGGCCTTGAGAATTTCTGGTGTGTTCATGGAAATTTGTTTGCAATGGGGAAGTTTTATGAGCAGACAGAAAAAGGGCCTGCTTTCAGTTGGAAGAATCAGGGATTCTTTTTTGCTTTGGGAAACATTATAGCATGTAAAGCTTTGTCTGAATCCCAAAGAATTAGTTTGGAAAAGTTAGAAATAGGTTACATTAGTATAAGATCTGAGTTTGCAAGATCCACATCAATGGTTAGAACCCTGAAGCGATAATTGGAAACTGACAAAATTTAAGCTCCGTGTGTGAATACTCAAGGAAGAGGCTATCAAACACTCAGGACTGGAAATTGAAACCAACTGTTAGGTCAAACCTATAGATGTGCTAGAGAAGAGAGCTCTCTGCTGTTTGAGTACTGTAAAGGGTTGCTGCTAGAATACATGGAATATTGTATGTTACTGTGCGTCTCAAGATTGTTAAAATTGTGTTAAATGTAAATAGCTTTATTGATTCTCTTTTAACTTCATTTCTGTTGCATGACAAACTTCTTTTACCATTAAAATAGAAACTGCAGGTTTGCACCTTTGTCTTTCAATGAAAGATCACCCTGTTAAATAATACAATGATCTATCAAGCCAGATTTCTGTCTGGGATCTGGCTTGTCCTCTCATAATATCGGCTTGATCATAACAAGTGTTAAGAATGGGTAGTAATCAAATTGCCATGGGAAGTAGAGAAGGGCCAGATGAAAGGAAGAATTTTGTTTATATAGTACCTTTCACAACCTCAAGATGTTTCAAATGATAGCCATTTCCTTGTTTTTTGAACTGTAGTCACTGTTGTTGGTAAAAACAGCTGTAGCAAGTAGCAAAGAGACTCGACGATAGTGATGTGACAGATGTTATTTATCTGGATTTTTAAAAGGCCTTTTTAGAAATACCCCATAATGGAACAATGAATAAGGTCAGAATGTGGAGTCAGGGGCCAAGTGAAAGAACTGATTGCTAGTTGTCTGAAGATGGAAAGTAGAAAATGAAAATAACAGAGAGAGGGAAGAAGTGTTCCACAAGGATCCAAGCTGAGACTGCTACTGTTTACAATTTACAATAATAATTTGGAATCAAAATAATAAATTCTGAATTTCAGATGGTCATTACTGAGGAAAATAGCAAAAAATTTACAGGACAACATAACTGATCTCACAGAATGGTCAATAAGTTGTCAAATGAAGTTCCACAAAGATAAAGATGAGGTAGTCCATTTGGGTACAGTAAAAAGATCACTTATTTCTGGGGAGGTATAAGTCTAGGTAGGACTGGAACAAAGAGATCTCAAATGCATAAATGTCACTTGGTCCATCCCTAAGTACCCTGTAGAAAGTAGTGGTGCTTGATGTGTATGTAGACCCACAGTGGAGGGAGTACCAGGACTTTGACCTAGTGACACTGAAGGAGTGATGATAAATCTCCAAGTCAGAATGGGAAAATGGAGTGAACTTGGGGGGGTGGGGGAGGGGATGGGAAGGGGTGAAGGTGGAGGATAGGGCAAAGGTGGAGGGTGGACAAAGATGGGGGGTGCATTGAAGATGGGGGATGGGGTGAAGGTGAGGGAGAGGCTAAAGGTGGAGGATGGGGTAAAGGGTGGATAAATGGGGTTAAGGTGGGGGATGGGCTGATGGTCGGGGTGAAGGTGGAGGATGGGTTGAACATGTGAGATGTGAAGGTGGGGGGTTGGATGGGGTGAATGCGGAGGGCGAAGATGGAGGATGGGGTAAAGGGTGGGGGAATGGGGTGAAGGTGGGGGATGGGGTGAAGGTGGGGGATGGGGTAAAGGGTGGGGGACTGGGGTGAAGGTGGGGGATGGGATGAACATGTGGGATGTGGTGAAGGTGGGGGGTTGGATGGGGTGAATGTGGAGGGCGAAGATGGAGGATGGGGTGGAGGGTGGGAGAATGGGGTGAAGGCGGGGGATGGGGTGATGGTCAGGGTGAAGGTGGAGGATGGGTTGAACGTGGGATGTGGCAAAGGTGGGGTGGAGGATGGGGTGATGGTTGGGGTGAAGGTGGAGGATGGGTTGAACGTGTGGGATGTGGTGAAGGTGGGGGGGATGGGGTGAATGTGGAGGGCGAAGATGGAGGATGGGGTGGAGGGTGGGGGAATGGGGTGAAGGCGGGGGATGGGGTAAAGGGTGGGGGAATGGGGTGAAGGTTTGGGGATGGGTTGAACATGTGGGATGTGGTGAAGGTGGGGTGGGGATGGGGTGATGTTTGGGGTGAAGGTGGAGGATGGGTTGAGGGTGAAGGTGGGGGTGAAGGTGCAGGACTGGTTGCCAACCCCCATGTGTTGAGGAGAGGGGTCTATTCTATGAGAACACATTCTCTCCATCACTGTCAGTCCAATGGACCAGCTCCTCATAGACTTCACCGCAGAGGCAGTGACAGCGCCACCCAGCGCACAGGAGGACCACACACACCCCCACCTCCCGCCCCAGGCACCGTCTCCTCCCGGGCGGGGTGACAGGGGGTGTGTGTGTGTGTCAGGATTGTCCGTGTGCCCGCCCACCCCCACGGTACGTCCCGCTTTCCCGTCCGGCTGGGAGCCCGGAAGGCTGTTCGCTGCGACTTTTGGTTCCGGATCCGTGTGGGAGGGCCGCCGTCAGTGTGTCGGAGCGGAGCGCGGGGATGCGGAGTGGGCCCGGGGCCCGCTCGGAGGCTGGTGACAGGCTGGTCCGGGAGTTCCTGCAGAGCGGAGCCACCGTGAGGTGAGGCCGGAGCCGGGCTCGGGCCTGGGCCTGAGCGGCTGGCGGTGACCGGCACATCCTCGCCTGGTCTGGCCTCCCTCCCTGCACCTTACCCCCCGGGATGGGGAGACCATCCTCCCCCCCCTCATCCCAGGCCTCTCCATAACCAAACCTCAGTGAGGCTCCCTGGCGGCCACTTCTCGCGGGAACGAACCGCGAGCTATTCGACTGCTGGGGGCATCGCGGCGAACACGTTGTGGTCCATTATCTGTCTGTCTGTGTCTTCAGGGTGTGGGCTGAGGGGGTAGGGAGGGGTCTGCAATCCTCTTGCTCATCCTCCTTGATATTTTCCTACATCAACCTGTTCGGAAATGTTATAGAGGTTCTCCTGGTCCAGAGGTAGAGTCACTACGACTGCACCACTAGAGCTTTAAAACGGAGGCAGAAGACCTTCAAGGGTTAGTAGGTATAGGTTGGGACATGACCACTGCATGACAGGAGCCCCTTTTTGCTTAACCTCCGGAGGGAGCTGAGGGCAATTGTCACAGGCCACCTGGAGTTACAGCTGAGATCTCCTTACTCAGAGTCTGGGGGGTGTGACAGGACCAGTTGTGGTTATATGGTTCTTTCAGAGTGAGTGGGCTGAAAACCCTTCCGAACTGTACAAGTCAACGAGCTCAGTATTGAAAAGGTATTGCTTCTTATGTTTGATGGGATGTCCAGGTTTGTGGAAGCACTAGTATTTTGCGTAGATCACTGAGTAGCAGGGGCTGACTGCCCAATGCATCCTGACATTCTGACAATCAACAAGTGCCTCTCTCCTTTTGTAAGGACAGCGTAATTGGGAAGGTAGTATCATCCAAACTTAAAATCTATAGAATAAGAATATTTGTGGAATCAGCTTGTCTTGACCATTTGTCAAACAGCATCACTGAGGAAAAAAAGATCAGATCATTGTCAGTTTGCTGTTTGTTAGAGTTTGCTGTGTGTAAATTGGCTGCTGGAACTACATTTTAACAAATAGTTAATTGGTATTAAAGAGATTTGGGATCTACTGACACTGTGAATTTTGTTGAACAGATGTCTCATGTAAAATAAACTTGAGAAAGAACAATTAGGTGAACATCTGGGAATTTAAGAAATAATCTCGTGCTACAAAGAGGTAAATTATACTATGCCTTTACATGAGTGAATTAAGATGAGTAGAATAGGACTTCCATCTGCAATAATTTTGGTCATTTTTCAATTATTGAGGTCATTCTCTGATAACTGATTCTGAATACTTTTTGCTATTGAAAGCAATACACAGTTGTTGTTTTCAGTGTATTTTCTGATACATTTTCAAATCAAGATGGTGTAGGGTTTGGAGGGAACATGCAGGTTGTGTTTTCCCATGTAACTCCTGCCCTTGTCCAAGTGGGTGGACAGGTCACTGGAGATGCTACTGAAAAGTTTTTGCTGCAAAAAAAACCTAAAAATGTGTTTATTATTTTACAGAACCAGAATGATGAAGAACTGGGGTGTTATTGGAGGAATAGCTGCAGCCTTGGCAGCAAGTATCTATGTATTGTGGGGACCAATTACTGAGAGGAAGAAGCGCAGAAAAGGTAGTGTATACAAGAAATGTAACTGTCAGTAATTGCATCAAGTTCTTTCTTTTCCTCGTATTTTATGCTTTTTGTTCTGAATGTATTTATATACTAGTGATAGTGGGTCATGTCTTTTTGTGGCTAGTTGATGTTCAAGTATCCTGGTGGCTAGTTTTCTGCCTGTTTGTCCAATGTAGTGTTTGTTGCAGTTCTTGCAAGGTATTTTGTAAATGACGTTCATTTTGCTTGTTGTCTGTATAGGGTCTTTTAAGCTCATTAGCTGCTGTTTAAGTGTGTTGGTGGGTTTGTGGGCTACTATGATACCAAGGGGTCTGAGTAGTCTGGCAGTCATTTCTGAGATGTCTTTGATGTGAGGTAAAGAGGCTAGGACTACTGGGGCCATGTGATGTTACCTAGTGTGGTGATGAAATGTCTGATACTGAACCTTGCAGCTCAGTGAGCAAACTCGCATCCTTATTCATGCCTCTTTCCATAATGTAAAATAGATAATTACATCCTTTGAACTGTTGCAGTGCTTTTTCTCAGTGTCTTACCGACAACTTGATGTGGCGGAATGTATCTTTTCTGGTGTGAAATTATACTGTAAGAAACTACTACGAGTACAACCTGTACCCACACTCATTCTCTGCATGATTATAGCTTTAAAAATCACAATAAGTGATGCACAAGCACATAAGATATCGCTTCGAAACAATTAACTTTGGCTGAAATGATTTGTGACTTTATGATCTGTGACGTTTTTCCTAATCTGGTCTTCCTAGAATATGGCGTACTTAAAGGAGATTTTTTTTGTTTCAGAATCAGAATCCTTTTAAAATAAATATGATCAAGATTAGTTGTCTTTTGATTAATCGATTTTAAATATTGATAACACTAGTTATTGTAAAATGAGTGTAGAATTTTGCTTCTGTGAATGGGAACGTTTTTCTGTAGAATAATGGTTAAACTGTATGAAGTTGCAACAAAACGAAGCCCTCTGGCCTCTTTAGCCTGCTCCACCACTCAGTAAAATCATGGCTGAACTGCTGCATCAACTCCACTTGCTGCTTTGTCCTTTGATTCCATTAGTGCCTAAAAATTCATCAATCTCAGCCTTAAATATACTCAATAACGCAGCTAGAGAATGCCAAAGATCCAAAACAGCCTGAATTAAGAGATTTCTTCTCATTTCAGTTCTAAATGATCACCACTTAATTCTTGGTTTGTGACACCTACATGCCCAAGCCAGCACAAGTAGCTTTTCAATATTTATCCTGTCAGGCCCTTTCAGAATGTTAGACATCACAATGGGTTCTTCCCCTCATTTTTCCAAACTTTCAAGTTTGTCAGTGCACTTCATTAATTCCGTCTCTCCTTGCAACCAAGATTAAATCTCTTGAATCCTTGTTACGTCCTCGTTAAGGCAAGTATATTTTTCCTTAGTTAGGAGACCAAGACTATCCGTTGTACTGTACATTTGGGTTTTTCAAAACCTTGCATAACCGCAGTAAGAAACTTCAATTCCTCTTTAGTAACAGCCCTCCTGTAATTACTTTCTGTATCTGCATTTCTTGCTTCATTTTGTGTACAAGAACACCTAAGTCTCTGCGTATCAAAATTTACTTTCAACAAAAAAAAATCTGCATTTCTGTTCTTTCTCCCAAAGTGGATAATTTCATATTCATTGAATCATACAGCACAGAAACAGACCCTTCGGTCCAGCCGGTCCCCCATGCTGAACATAATCCCAAACTAAACTAGTCCCACCTGCCTGCTCCTGGCCCAAATCCCTCCAAATCTTTCATAATCGCATACTTATCTAAATGCCTTTTAAACATTGTAATTGTGCCCACACCCACCACTTTCTCAGGAAGTTCATTCCACACATGAACCACCCTCTGTGCAAAAATATTTGCCTCTTATGTCTTTTTAAAATCTCTCTCCTCTCATCTTAAAGATGTGTCTCCTGGTCTTGAAATCACCCATCCTATGGAAAAGACAACTACCATCTATGCCCCACATTATTTTACAAACTTATATAAGGTCACCCCTCAACTTCTATGTTCCAGTGAAAAAAGACCCAGCCTATCCAGCCTTTTTTTATAACTCAAATCTTCCATACCCAACAACATCCTGGTAAATCTCTTCTGAACCCTCTCCAACTTAGTAATATCCTTCCTATAACAAGGGGACCAAAACTGGACACAGTATTCCAGAAGAGGCCTCACCAATGTCCTGTATAATCTCAACATCCTTTTAAACTCCATCTGGCATCATCTTACCAATCATTTAACTGGTCTGCATAAATATTGCGGTCTTGTACTTTACTCTGTCACCTAGCTTTGTAACATTAACAACATTGAAGGACCAAGTATAGGTATCCATTGAAGTCATTGATACAGATTTGTAAGTAACCGAGGCTCCAGTACTTTAATAGTTATACCTGCCATCTAAAAATAACCAATTTTTTCCTAACTTCTGATTTTGTCCTCTGGCCCTGCCAATATGTTACCTCCAATCCCATAAGCCCTAATCATCATCAATCGTGTCTTATTAAATGCCTTCTGAAACTCCAATGACACAACAAGAAGGCGGGGAGGGGCTGTTGTGGTCCGATGGTAGTGTCCCCACTTTTTGAACCAGGAGGCATAGGTTCAGGTCCCAGAGCTGTGTCGTAACATCCTAGAAAAGGTTGATTTGAAAATCACAGGTTTCCACTTATCTAACCTGCTAATTACAACCTCAAACAAGCACTCCTGGTAGGCATGTCCATCATGATATTCCTTTATTAAAGTTGTGTTGACGATTTTCAAAGTGCCCTCGTTAGCATTTGTTTAATTACAGATTAAAGCATGTCGTCAATTTCCAGAGAAAGGCAGACCATCCTGGTTCTTCTCCCTTTCCTTCTTCCTTAAAAGGTAGGGTTATATGTGCTGCCTTTCAATCAACAAGGAGCATTCTGGAATCCAAATTATAACTATTTCTGCAACAAACCTTTAAAACCTCTGATATAATGGGCTGTTGTGGTGCAGTGTGTAGCATCCTTGCCTCTGAGCCGGAAGGTTTGGGTTCAAAGGGAAGATGGTGGAAATGTGGTAGTGGTACTAGACTCTTATTTCAGAATCCCAGACTAATGTTCAGGAAACATGGGTTCAAATGACAACTGTTGAAATCTGCATTTCTGTTCTTTCTCCCAAAGTGGATAATTTCTTCAAATTTCTAGAAGTGAAACACAAAACTAGTGATTGAAATCACTGTTGATTATTGTAAAAACCTAATAGGTTCACTCATTTTCTTTAGAGAAGTAAATCTGCCATCTTTATCTGGTCTGTCCTACATTTGGCTTCAGACCAATAACATAACTGCCCTGTGGACAATTGCTGGTCCAGCCAAGAACACCCATACCCCAGGGATGAATATTTAAGGAAATGTCTCACTCCAGGACTTGATAATTGGAGGAGTTGTAGCATAGCCACAAACTTGTAAATCCTTCCAGCATATGCCAATTAGTAAGTGTACAGGTATTTCTACTCAGTCACAAAATAAAAAGAAACCAGAGCCATACCTCGGCCATGACTGTCTGTTGCTCTGGGCATACAATATACTTATTTGCTGTTCTGCAACTCAACTTGGGAAGTCACCTGGTTAGGTAACAAATCTGGATCAGATTTTGCCAGTATCGTGGGATTCGATCCCTATCTGGCTGGGGTAAATTTGGAACCTCCCTCTTTGCCCTACTCATAGCAGAGGTCATGGTCCTGTATGGAGAGTGTGGTGCTGAAAAAGCACAGCAGGTCAGGCAACATCCGAGAAGCAGGAGAATCGACAGTTTGGGCATAAGCCCTTCATCAGGAATGGGCTTGTGGGCCTGATCATACATTCTAATGAAGGGCTTATGCCCAAACTGTCGATTCTCCTGCTTCTCAGATGTTGCCTGAACTGCTGTGCTTTTCTAGCACCACACTCTCAACTCTGATCTCCAGCATCTGCAGTCCTCACTTTCTCGTCCATCATGGTCCGATGATTGGAAGCAATTTTTGGGCAGACTATAAGAAAATGTACACAGCCAGGTCTTTTGAGGACTTGTCAGCTTTTCTATTAATTTCTTCAGGACATTGGAGGGATATGGACCGGGTGCTGGCAGGTGGGACTAGATTGGGTTGGGATATCTGGTCGGCATGGAAGGGTTGGACCGAAGGGTCTGTTTCCGTGCTGTACATCTCTATGACTCTTTATTCTTTAATAAAATTAATTACTTTAGATTTCCATTCGAATCTTGGGTCATCCCAATTTCTTGTGGGTTAGTTGTGCTTCACCTGTGAACGGAGTCACTAAATGTTTGATTGTGCCTGTGGTTTCTTTATTCCCCACTATAATTGCTCCTGTAGTTACATTTTAAAATCATCTTATTTACTTATAAAAGCTCTTACGATCTGTTTTTATATTTCTTAGCCGTGTACATTCATATTCTAATTACTCCCTCATTTTCAACTTCTTGGTCGTAGAGTCATAGAGCACAGAAACAGACCCTTCAGTCCAACTCCTCCGCACTGACCAGACATCCCAACCTGACCCAGTCCCATTTGCCAATATTTGACCCAAAACCTTCTAAACCCTTCCTATTCATATACCAATCTAGATGTTTTTTAAATGTTGTGACTGCACCATCCTCCACCACTTCCTCTGGCAGTTCATACCATATATGCACCACCCTCTGTGTGAAAAAGTTACCCCTCAGGTTCTTTTTAAATCTTTCCCCTTTCACCCTACACCTATACCGCCTAGATTTGGACTCCTCCATACTTGGAAAAAGACCTTGTCTCTTTATCTTATTCATGCTTTCAGGGAGAACTTGCCAACTGCACATGTAATTGGCTTGATGGTAGGAGACAGAGGGTGGTAGTGGAGGAGGATTGTTTTTCAGACTGGAGGCCTGTGACAAGCAGTGTTCCACAGGGATCGGTGCTGAGTCCACTTTTGTTTGTCATTTATATGAACAATTTGGATGAGATATTCAGATGCGTGGTTAGTAAGTTTGCAGATGACACAAAATTGGTGGTATAGTTGACAGTGAAGAAGGTTTTCTAAGATTACAAAGGAATCTTGATCAATTGTGCAGTTGGACTAAGGAGTGACAGATGGAGTTTAATTTTGATAAAAGGTGAGGTATTTCATTTTGATAAAACAAACGAGAGCAGGACTTGTACAGTTAGTGATAGGGATTCAGGTAGTGACCTAGAGAACCCCCACCCCCCCACGGGGTTCAGGTACATAGTTCTTTGAAAGTTACATGACAGCTAAACAGGGCGGTTAAGAAGATTTTACATCACAGCTACAGGAAAAGTTATATCACAGCTAAACAGAGTGGTCAAGAAGGTGTTTAGCTCCTTCATTGAGCCTTCATTGCTCAGACCGTTGAGTATAGGAGTTGGGACATCATGCTGAGGTGGTATGAATGTTGGTGAACCACTTTTGGAGGACTGTGTACAGTTCTGGTCTCCCTGCAACAGGGAGGATAATTACTAAATTAGTGAGGGTTCAGAAAAGATTTACCAAGATGCTACCAGGAATGGAGGGTTTGAGTTATAAGGATAGACTGGTACTTTTATTTTCACTGAACATAGGAGGTGGAGGGGTGACCTTATAGAGCTTTATAAAATCACGAGCGGCATAGAGAAGGTGACTAGCAAAGGTCTTTTCCCTGGGGTGGGTGATTAGAGGGCATATTTATAAGGCAAGAAGAGAAAGGTCTAACGAGGGACCCAGAGGGGCAATGTTTTCACACAGAGGATGGTTTGTGTGCGGAAAGAACTGTCAGAGGAAGTGGTAGATGCAGGTACAGTTACAACATTTAAAAGGCATTTGGATAAGCACATGAATAGGAAAGATTTAGAGAGGTATGGGCTAAGCGCAGGCAAGTGGAACTATTTTAGTTTGGGAAACTTGGTCGGTATGGATGAGTTGGACTGAACGGTCTGTTTCCGTGCTATATGATTCTATGATTCTAGAAACGGGTTTCAGTGGCAAAAAGGTTACTAGCCAGAGTACACAAATCAGGCTGTAATGACTGCCACCTGGTGGCTCTGACATCCATCATTGTGAAGTGCTTTGAGAGCATAGTAATGGCACACATCACCTCCAGCCTCCCAGATCGCCTTGATCACTACAAATCACCTACCGTCTCAATAGGCAGATGTCACGTCCTTGCTGAAAATGTGTTGATGGAAAAGCGCAGCAGGTCAGGCAGCATACAAGGAACAGGAAATTCAACGTTTCGGGCATAAGCCCTTCTTCAGGAATGCCTGAAAACGTCGAATTTCCTGTTCCTTGGATGCTGTCTGACCTGCTGCGCTTTTCCAGCAACACATTTTCAGCTCTGATCTTCAGCATCTGCAGGCCTCACTTTCTCCTCGAAGATGTCACCTCCCTGGCCTTACACTCATTCCTCGAATATCTGGATAAAAAGGACATCTGCATCAGACTCCTATTTATTGACTTTAGCTCCTTCAACTCCACAATTCCAATCAAACTCATCTTCAAACCCCAAGACTCTGCTTTTCCTCTCTATGACTGGATCCTCGATTTCCAACCCAGAGATCGCAGTCAGTAAGAATAGGTGACCACATCTCCTTCACAATAACCCTCAACACCAGTGCCCTGCAAGGTGGTGTACACAGCTCCTTATTATACTTCTTTTACACTCACGACTGTCTGGACAAATTCAGCTCTAACTCCATTTACAAATGTTCTGATGGCACCATCATTGTGGGTTGGATATCGAACAATGAGGAACTTATCCCAGTTCTACTCTCCCACCCTCTTCCATTGTGCAGAAAATACAAAAGTTTGAAAGCATACCAACAGATTCAAAACAGCTTCTTCCCCACTGTTACCAGACTTACGAATGGACCGCTCATATATTCATCTTTCTCTGTACCTTCTCTATAGTAGTAAACACTATATTTTTCATTCTGTTCTATTACCCTAACGTCTTTCTGTAATGTGTGATTTGTCTGGTTGCATGCAAAACAATACTTTTCACTGTATGTCAGTACATGTGACAATCATAAATCAAATTTATATGAATTGGCAAAAGAAGCATGGTGGAGATTATCATGTTTTTAATGCTGATAGTTATAAGGATACGTAATACTATTGCACTGTCTGAAATGGTATTGAAAGTTGATTCAGTAGAAACTTTCTAAAGGGAGTTAGATAAATGATAAAAAGAGAGACAATTTTCATGGCTGTGAGAAATGGGTAAGGGAGAGCAATTAACTGGATAGCTGTTTCACCAGGCTGGTTCAAGTCGAATTGGCCAAATGGCCTCCTGCTTTGCTGTAATTACTCCCATGAATCTAGCCCAGAGTGGAATGAATTGAGCATCTCTTTATTTTTGTCTGTTGGCTGTGCCAATCTGATGTGAAATGCATTTGGTTGGTCTCAGATCCAGGGCTAGTCACCATGGGTCTTGATGTTCAGTTGTTGATTAGCAATCATGCTCAGAAGATGTTAGAGTGGGCAAGTGTCTCAGCTGGAGCTGTGGGGGAAGACTTTCGAATTTTGATACAGGGCATAGAAGTCTTTCAGTACCTCATTCCATACTGTACCTGATGTTCAGAGTGCTTCAAATAGAGACTGAGCACTGACAATACAATACTATTCCATTTCCTACTGCTGTCACCCTCGCCCTGAGTGGAAAAGTTCACCAACTGAACATGACACAATCCACTTCTCTTTTCTTGACCCGTGAATTCTGATGGCATTGCTGGGATGTGTTGTCTTCAAGGAGTCACAGAGGTCGGCCGCTGCTATGGGCTGAATTTATTGTAGTCATCGATCAGGGAAGGATGATTCAGCATTGACTGGGGATGCTAATTCAGCTCTGTCAAATGGTCAGGCTCAGTAACCTTGTCACGCTAACGCTCCCCCAGTGTTATCAGCATTCCATCTTTTAAGCAAAAAAAAAATCATTTTAAGCAATCAACCAGCTTGAATGGAGCAAAACAGAAAATTGCTTTATCCTTAAGTCATGATTTTGTGTAATTGTTTATTATTCAAGAGTAATCCTGATGGTAAGACACGCTGTATGTTCGTCTGTTTCTACCGCACTCTCTATATTTCTCTCCTCTTCCCATCCCTTCCCACTGCTTTTCCACTCTGACTTCCTTTCTATTGTTTTAAGTGCTGAGATAAAATAGCATGGTGCAGCCAAATTAGCATTTGAAGAGAGAAAACTCCAATTTCCTTGCTCAGCTCTGTCTCACCTCTGGAAGAGCTATATTGATAATCAGCTGAATGGCGGAGGACTGGACATAGGTTGGGTTCAAGGTTTCATAGTCAATGAGTACAGGATGTTTGTTCTTATTTGCTGGAGGACATTCCTTGAAGTTGTTTGGGGATAGACTGCAGGATATTTATCGTATATAGGTTTGAATGTGACCTGCCTCTTGAAGACCACTGCTGCAGCACACTGTGGTAATCCAAGTAATGTAAGTAATTTCTTGTAAAATTGCACTCCCCAGAGGAATAACCTGACTTTGTTTTAACCATTGTCTCATAATTGAAATGTGATGCATGCAGAGTGATAGAAACACAGGACTCTTTCAAAATCTAGATTTTGGACTAAGGACTAATGGTTTCCCATTGCCCAGCAATTGAAACCCTGGTGCCAAGGCAACTCAATCGACTGGTGCTAGTGTGTCGTCTCCATTAAAACCTTGGAAAGGGCAATTCTCAATGCTTTTACTCTTAGATGTGCAGAATCAGAGCATTTTGAGATGTATGCTAAATATAAAGAGCAGGGATTTAAACATTGTAACCCATGGTACATTTGAACAGCCTGATTTTATTACTGGTGCAGGTTATTAACTGAATTGCTAAGAGCTTATTGTGACTTTGAATATCATTCTTTTCCAGGCTTAGTTCCAGGCCTGTTGAACCTGGGAAACACCTGCTTTATGAACTCGCTGGTCCAGGGGCTGGCTGCTTGTCCATCCTTCATTCGCTGGCTTAATGATTTTACCAGGCATTACAACCTGGACAGCCCCCAGGAGGAGCGGTGTCCATATCTGTCTGTCACACTTCTCCGATTATTGCGAGGTGAGATACTAAAGAGGAATCAAGGTTCTGTCGGGTTAATCTGCAGATTATTGTCTTTAATGTAATCAGGGTAGGAAAGGCCAACAGAAATGCCCATTGCAAATCCCCCTTTAAAGTTGTGATAGCGCTGTGCTGTTTTATCATTCATTTGTTGCTTATGAGTACCACTGGCTAAGCCAGCATATGTTCTTCCCTAATTGTCCTTCAGATAGTAAGCTGCCTTCTAGAACCACTGTAGTCCATGAAGTTTAGATGCGTCCACAGAACTGTTAGAAAGGAAATTTTAGGATTTTGACCTAGTGACAGTGAAAGAGCAGCAGTACAGTTCCAATTCAGGAGGGTATGAGAATTGAAGAGTAACTTGCAGACAGTGGTGTTTCCACGCTTCATAACTTTCTGGATGAGAGAGCAATGCTCAAAATACATGGGAGCAGCAGATGTATGCAGCACACTGGAATTTCCAAAACACCTGGGAAATTAAATCACAGGGACTGACCTGACAGAGAAAATTCACCAGCACCGTCACCACAAGTAGTTGCTGAGGAGTTGCTTTCCCACTCACAGGCTAGGTACAGCTGCAGGGTGAAGAGAGGGGAGCTGCAAGGAGGCTGGAGTGGGAGGCTACAATAGAGAGAGAACAGTGTTAAACCTGGCAACAGGTCTCTGAAACCTGTCAGCTAACTAGGCAGCAAGAAACCTTGAAATCACGTGTAACAAATTCCTTGCAAATGCTTCGAGAGTCTCTAGTTTAAGGGTGCAAATGTCGAGGAGCTACAATATGAGATAAAAATGTAGTGAACACTCTTTTACTGATTTGTTAAATGTAAATTTGAGATTAAGATCTGAGATGCTGTAAAAACAATAGTGTCAACCTGTTTAAAATAATCCAACTTTGTATATGTGTGATGGAAATGTGTGATTTTACCTTCTGTGGAAGATGTGTTTAGGTGTGAGATCAGCTTTTTGTGTAGAAGTGTACATCATTATTTTGAAAGAAGTCTTTGTTGCTAATTTTTGCCTGTTGTCTTGTGCCAATTTAGATAGCGTGTCTCGAAAATTAATGCTTTCCATCTGTGTTGTAGCTTTAAATTTAATGGATCAGTGATTATTGAGGAGAATGACAAAATCTTCTAATTTTGTTTCTGTCCAAATACAGTACTGCAGACCTCAATACAAATACAAAAGATATTGTTGCTAGATGACTGAATCACCGAACAAATACAGTCATAGAGATGTACAGCATGGAAACAGACCTTTCGGTCCAACCCGTCCATGCCGACTAGATATCTCGACCCAATCTAGTCCTACCTGCCAGCGCCCGGCCCATATCCCTTCAAACCCTTCCTATTCATATACCCATCCAAATGCCTCTTAAATGTTGCAATTGTACCAGCCTCCACCACTTCCTCTGGCAGCTCATTCCATACACGTACCACCCTCTGTGTGAAGAGGTTGCCCTTTAGGTCTCTTTTATATCTTTCCCCTCTCACTCTAAACCTATGTTCTCTAGTTCTGGACTCCCCGACTCCAGGGAAAAGATTTTGTCTATTTATCCTATCCATGCCCCTCATAATTTTGTAAACCTCTATAAGGTCACCCCTCAGCCTCCGACGCTCCAGGGAAAACAGCCCCAGCCTGTTCAGCCTCTCCCTATAGCTCAAATCCTCTAACCCTGGCAACATCCTTGTAAATCTTTTCTGAACCCTTTCAAGTTTCACAACATCTTTCCAATAGGAAGGAGACCAGTTACACGTAATATTCCAACAGTGGCCTAATCAATGTCCTGTACAGCTGCAACATGACCTCCCAACTCATGTACTCAATACTCTGACCAATAAAAGAAAGCATACCAAACACCATCTTCATTATCCTAACTATGTGCAACTCCACTTTCAAAAACACCAAGGTCTCTTTGTTCAGCAACACTCCCTAGGATCCTACCATTAAGTGTATAAATCCTGCTAAGATTTGCTTTCCCAAAATGCAGCACCTTACATTTATCTGAATTAAACTCCATCTGCCACTTCTCAGCCCATTGGCCCATCTCGTCACGATTCTGTTGTAATCTGAGGCATCCCTCTTCTCTGTCCACTACACCTCCAATTTTAGTGTCATCTGCAAACTTACTAACTGTACCTCTTATGCTCGCATCCAAATCATTTATGTAAATGACAAAAAGTAGAGGACCCAGCACCTATCCGTGTGGCACTCCACTAGTCACAGGCCACCAGTCTGAAAAACAACCCTCCATTAGTGGGCGGCACGGTGGCACAGTGGTTAGCACTGCTGCCTCACAGCGCCTGAAGACCCGGGTTCAATTCCCGACTCAGGCGACTGACTGTGTGGAGTTTGCACGTTCTCCCCGTGTCTGCGTGGGTTTCCTCCGGGTGCTCCGGTTTCCTCCCACAGTCCAAAGATGTGCGGGTCAGGTGAATTGGCCATGCTAAATTGCCCGTAGTGTTAGGTAAGGGGTAATGTAGGGGTATGGGTGGGTTTCGCTTCGGCGGGTCGGTGTGGACTTGTTGGGCCGAAGGGCCTGTTTCCACACTGTAAGTCTAATCTAATCTAATCACCACCCTCTGTCTTCTACCTTTGAGCCAGTTCTGTATCCAAATTGCTAGTTCTCCCTGTATTCCATGAGATCTAACCTTGCTAATCAGTCTCCCATGGGGAACCTTGTCGAACGCCTTAAATGTCCCTTTAGATCACATCTACTGCTCTGCCCTCATCAATCCTCTTTGTTACTTCCCCAAAAAAACTCAATCATGTTTGTGAGACACGATTTCCCACGCACAAAGCCATGTTGACCGTCCCTAATCAGACCTTGCCTTTCCAAATATATGTACATCCTGTCCCTCAGGATTCCCTCCAACAACTTGCCCACCACTGAGGTCAGGCTCACTGGTCTGTAGTTCCCTGGCTTGTCCTTACCACCCTTCTTAAACAGTGGCACCACATTAGCCAACCTCCAGTCTTCCGGCACCTCACCTGTGACTATTGATGATACAAATATCTCAGCAAGAGGCCCAGCAATCACTTCCCTGGCTTCCCACAGAGTTCTCAGGTACACCCGATCAGGTCCTGGGGATTTATCCACCTTTGTGTTTCAAGACATTCAACATTTCCTCCTCTGTAATGTGGACATTTTGCAAGGTGTCACTATCTATTTCCCAACAGTCTATATCTTCCATATCCTTTTCCACAGTAAATACTGATGCAAAATACTCGTTTCGTATCTCCTCCATTTTCTGTGGCTCTACACAAAGGCTGACTTGCTGATCTTTGAGGTGCTCTATTTTCTCCCTCGTTACAAATACATTAAGGACAAAAGTGTAAAAACCTTTTGGATTCTCCTTAATTCTATTTGCCAAAGCTATCTCATGTCCCCTTTTTGCCCTCCTGACTTCCCTCTTAAGTATATTCCCACTTTCTTTATACTGTTCTAAGGATTCACTCGATCTATCCTGTCTATACCTGACATATGCTTCCTTCTTTTTCTTAACTAAACCCTCAATTTCTTTAGTCATCCAGCATTCCCTATACCTACCAGCCTTCCCTTTTACCCTGACAGGAATATACTTTCTCTGGATTCTTGTTATCTCATTTCTGAAGGCTTCCCATTTTCCAGCCGTCCCTTTACCTGTGAATATCTGCCCCCAATTAGCTTTCGAAAGTTCTTGCCTAATACCTTTGGCCTTTCTCCAATTTAGAACTTCAACTTTTAGATCTGGTCTCTCCTTTTGCTTCACTATTTTAAATCTAATAGATTAATGGTCGTTGGCCCCAAGGTGCTCCCACTGACACCTCAGTCACCTGCCCTGCCTTATTTCCCAAGAGCAGGTCAAGTTTTGCACCTTCTCTAGTAGGTACATCCACTTACTGAATCAGAAAATTTTCTTGTACGCACTTAACAAATTCCTTTCCATCTAAACCCTTACAACTGTGGCAGTCCCAGTCTATGTTTGAAAAGTTAAAATCCACTACCATAACCACCCTATTATTCTTCCAGATAGCTGAGATCTCCTTACAAGTTTAATGATTTAATAAGAATGTAAAAGTTACCCTTGAAAATCAAAACAGTAACCCTCAAGAAAGAGCCCTCATAAAAGAAAATATTTTGTGTCCACTGGTAGGGGTTTCAAATTTGGGTGGCACTTTTGTAGAAACCTTTGCTGCAGTGCATCTTATTGGTGTCACAGGTTGCTGTCACTGAGCATCAGTGGTGAATGGGATGCTATTTATGCACCACCTATTCAACCATGGCTGAGCTTTGTTTAACCCACTGTCTTATTCAGTCTCTCAAAGTTCCTCCATTATCGCCTAGAGAGTGATTCAACTACCAATCATTTCCAACCAGTGACTGACCATATATCAGTTTGTTTTGTTCAGACTTTGATCTTAAATGAGTTGGCAGCCTCCTGGTGTATTTTGAGCATTATATTTCAGATGTCCATTATTTCATATTTTTACAAAAAGAAATCCTTGAAAATGGTTTCTGCAGTTTATTTTCTTCCTTTGTGTTTCCCCTGCACTTGGCAAGATTGGAACCAGAGGGGACTTACTGAGAGAACTCACCGGCTTTGGCATGTAAAGTAGTGGGTGCAGATTCAATACTGACTTTCAAAAGGGAATTGCATAGATACTTTAAAAGCGAAACATTTGTAAGGCCATAGCAACAGAGTGAGTGAGTGGGACTATTGGACAGCTCTCTCAAAGAGGCGTAGGTACAATGGGTTGAATGGCTGCCTTCTTTTTGTGTGATTCTTTGGTCATTGATTTTTGTCTGCCTATTCTGTGCCAGCACCTGCTTGGGTACAGTCCAGTGTGAGCCAACAACTCTTATGGTATCTCTGCAAGGTGGGTATCCTAAAGACGTAAATGTAGCAATTATATTCATCTGTAGTGGGCACCAGTGCCAAACCTGATCTGGTAGCAGCACACGGGTCATTGGGGAACAATCAAATGCAAAAGCTGTAACTTATTTTCCGTTTACTCTGAAAATCAATAATACTGAGGCAAATTACAGTGTTGTCAACCTGAAGAAGATGAAACCACTCAGCATTTGCGTTCCTTGTAATTATTCCTGCTGCTGTGCAGAATCTGAGGTCCATACATGAAAGTGGCTTCTGTAAAAGGGAATCTGTGCATCTGCATGCTGTTCGGTGTGCGTGGATGCCGGTCAGTGTGCTGGATGCTCAAAGCAGATATTCAGAGGCAACAACAACAGAAATTGCTGGAAGAACTCAGCAGTTCTTTCTTCAGAACTTTAGAAGGAATTTTGCTCAACCACAAACCAGGGATCAAATAATGAATGGCTTTTGTAACGGACCTTTATCTACCTGCAACAAATGGATGTCTGGAATTAATTTGCCAACAGTTCAAAATGTAGATGTTCAAGAATTCAACAGTATAATTTCTAGAATTTCCTTGCCAATTTTTTTGTCAGTGTTTGTGAAGTTTGTTGATTACCGTAGATATATGAATGTACCACATTGTCTGAAATATGCCATGGGATGTCCTGAGGTTGCGAATGATATTTAAATGCAACTCTCATATCCTTTAGACTGCAATATTTTGTTTCCAGCGAGCTGTGTTTAAGATGCAGGGCTGAGTTATCTTGATTGCTGGGTGAACTGTGGGGCA
This sequence comes from Hemiscyllium ocellatum, assembly GCF_020745735.1. NCBI lineage: Eukaryota > Metazoa > Chordata > Chondrichthyes > Orectolobiformes > Hemiscylliidae > Hemiscyllium > Hemiscyllium ocellatum. The sequence continues at coordinate 13,891,286 of NC_083424.1, forward strand.
GGGAAGTGAGATGGTTTTGGGGGGAGAGTGATCTTGGTCACATGTTGTGAGTTTTACTTTCTCCTTTCCTGCTACTAGTGTTATCCAATGGGGAAGAGACTGCAGAAGATGTGGTGGATGCAGGAAGTCTCCTGGAAGTCTTGAGGATGTACAAGTGGCAGATGTCTTCATTTGAAGAACAGGTAAAAATAAGCCCATGGTAGACCAGTGTAATCACAATTAAGGAACAAAACTGCTGTCTGAATGTACACAATTGCACTCAGAAGGGATGTTACGTGGTTGATACTGTTCAGTCAAGCTGTAGAGACTTCCCCCAGTGCCCTCAGTGATGGGATATTGAGTGAGCATCCCTCAATAAGTCAAGAGAAGAGATCCTGATAAAGAACGATCAGTGCTATACCAGGCCACGTGACTGTTTCTACGCTGTGATTTCTGAGGTTTTCTATGTTGTCATTAATAGCATCACCAAGGATCATTTATCTCCAGAAAGGTAATGGCTCTCCATTTCATTGTGGTTCTACCACTGAGAGCTGCTGGCACAATAAGCTGCGTTTCTGTATTGTTTTCACATGCATTTACTTTTGAGTAATAGTCGGGCAAAATGAAAACTTTGTAAATTCCTGCCGCAGTCCTTGCTAAGTAATTTCTTCTTACCTAGGAGTTTACTCTTTACTGCCACGTCACATGCTTTTTCTGCCCTCTTTCCCTGCCAGTCATATTGCCTTGTATTTACAGGATGCTCATGAGTTGTTCCATGTTCTCACCGCGGCTTTGGAAGACGAACGAGATCGCCAGCCTCGAGTTGCACATTTATTCGACGTTCAGTCTCTGGAGGTAAAACGGCTTTACATTGGAATCGTGTTCTAGTCATTGTAAACTCACCACCGCCACCTCCAGGCTAACTAGGAATGTGTAATAAATGTGCAATGCCCACATCCTATCAGTGAATCTAAAAGAAGTGACTACAGAACATATGGCAAGTGAGGCCTTATGCTGAGAAACAGCTAGACCACCTTTTGTTGGGTCCGGACCTGAAATGGCCTTTTGAAAAAGAGACTGTACAAACACTAGGTATTCCAATAGTGGTAGTTGCCTATTTCACCATTTTCCACAAGAATTATTTGGAAACAATTAGCAACAAACACAGAATGCTGGAGAAACTCAGCTGGTCTAGCAGCATCTGTGCAGAGAAGTAGAGTTACCATTTTGAGTCCAGTGTGACTCCTCTTCAGAACTAGGATAACTTGCATTTTATGTGGCATCTTTTAAATCAGGGCCAGTTCAAACAGAAGCTGCTGAGGCAAAGAGGAGGTTATTTTTTCTATAACGAGCCTTGCGTTGATAATGTGAGTTAAAAACCTGTTGAACGGATTTTGAAACATTGAGGCTTCAATGGGTAAAAGTCAATTGACTGGTTTCTCATTCATTAACTTAAGATAGTCCCCATTCAATATGAGACTTGCAGAAGCTGGTTATCACTGTGTCGAGAGGGGAGGGATTAGGGATGGGGTGGGAAGAGCTACCTGTTTTCACGAGAAGGAGAAAGTTGGAAGAACAACCTCCCATTTACTACAAAAACAGAACAATAAAAGAAAAAGAGCTTGAAGTTAGAAATCCAACCTGAGCTGGGAGTGACAAAAACAGAAATTGCTGGAAAAGCTCAGCAGGTCTGGCAGCATCTGTGGAGAGAAATCAGAGTTAATGTTTCAGGTCCAGTGACCCTCTAGAACTCTAGAGATGGGAGTGAGCCTGAGTGAGGGAAAACAACACGCTTGACTGTAATCGGAATCTGATGAAAAGTTAACTTTGGTCACTTCTGTGGAATAATACAATCTGTTTTCATATATTCTGAGGTAGTATTTTTATGATTATAACTCCCTATATTCTTTTGCAGTCTGTAAATAAGTATCTTAACGCTAATTCTCAACAAATAACCCAAAGCACTTTACAAGCTAATGAAGAAGCTGTAAGGGCAAGTGACACCAAGATCGGTTAAAGTGGTGGGTTATAAGGAACATCTTAAAGAAGGATTGAGAGGGAATTTCAGAACTTAGGCCCTACTCCCTGCATCACCACTGACAGTGATGGGGGAAGGAAGTGGGGAATGGACACGAAGTCAGACTTGTAATAATGTGGAGCTGATGGAGATTTGCAGAGCTGGAGGAGATTATGGAGCTAAGGAGAAGCAAGGTCTGAACATGAAGCTCAGAATTTTAAATTCAAAGCATTGATAGGCTGGGAACCAGTGAACGGGACTTAGTGTGAGTCTGATTATGGGCAGCTGAGTTCAGTCTGACTGAAACACATACAACAGATGTGAGGACATGTAAAAGATACCATATCCAGTTCTTTGGGGTCAGTGTAATGAGACATCACCAACATTCCTTTTGGCTTATACTATGAATTATATAGATAGTCAACAGCATGACTGTTGACCTAAATGCAAGATGTGCATGTCCCAAATACACATGACCCAAGATAATGTCTGATTAGATCTTTGTTACTTGTTCACAAAACCGGGCGGCACGGTGGCACAGTGGTCGGGCGGCACGGTGGCACAGTGGTCGGGCGGCACGGTGGCACAGTGGTCGGGCGGCACGGTGGCACAGTGGTTAGCACTGCTGCCTCACAGCACCTGAGACCCGGGTTCAATTCCCGACTCAGGTGACTGACTGTGTGGAGTTTGCACGTTCTCCCCGTGTCTGCGTGGGTTTCCTCCGGGTGCTCCGGTTTCCTCCCACAGTCCAAAGATGTGCGGGTCAGGTGAATTGGCCATGCTAAATTGCCCGTAGTGTTAGGTAAGGGGTAAATGTAGGGGTATGGGTGGGTTTCGCTTCGGCGGGTCGGTGTGGACTTGTTGGGCCGAAGGGCCTGTTTCCACACTGTAAGTCTAATCTAATCTAATCCCTCGCTCACCCTTCCACAACCAAATCTACCTTCTAATCATAAGAAGGCCTGCAGCGCCAGATCATTTCAAACCTTTGAAAAGCATTTTTCTTTTCTTATCTGGCCCATGACTGAAATCAGGAAATTCCTTCTTGGTTTTTAGAAGAAAAGTATATGTTACGTCTTCAATCAATCTGTATCTCTGATTTTGTAGACTCCACCAGAATCGGAGGAAAAACAGCTGAGCTGCAGGAGCCGAGGTAAGAAGCTTTATTCCAAAAGTAACCTTACTAACATATGTCTTGATCCACTCTACGTTAGTAAATCCATCTGGATAGTGGGGTACTGAATAACAGCAACTTGACCGGAGAGATTTAAGCTCTGCATTTTCCTAGTACTGGCAGGATTGGGTCCTGATTTGAAGGAGTACAGCATGATAAGGCCTTGGCACTGACCAACACTGAAAAACATTTCCCTGCATTCCATTTTAAAGAATGTTGCTAATACATTTGGTTTAAAAGTCACCTTTAACTTAAGAAAAATGCCCCAAAGCATCTCACAGGAGTGCTACCAAACATTTGACACGACATCAGACAAAGTAATGTTGGGGCGTGTGACTAAAAGCTTGGCCTGAGGAGGTAGGTGTTGAAGGAGATGAGAGAGCTGGAGAGGTACAGAGAGAAAACTCCAAAGCTCAGGACTCACACAGATGAATGCACAGCCACTGATGGTGGAGCAAAGACAATCTAGGAAGAGTTGTGCACATCCTTGCCTTTCTTCTTATTGTTCCGTCTGGACTTTGTTTGGTGCTGACGAGCAGAAGTTGCCATTTTTTTTATGCCAGTGTTAACCTCACAAGTGTTCGGATGAGGAGAAACACTGTTAGAACAACGTAGTTCTATAACTTGCTAACTGTGTGCCTCATCCCCACATACACAATAGTACACCTTGCCCTGACCAGTGTGACATATTTATCTTTCTGACTCTGAGTAAAATTTTGAAATTCTGAGCAATTGTGGATCCATAATTCAAGGGAGTGGTCAAAACTCCAAACCAAGAGACTATTGCTAGGCTATGGTATACGTATTCTGGATTAGTGGTGCTAGAAGAGCACAGCAGTTCAGGCAGCATCCGAGGAACAGTAAAATCAACGTTTCGGGCAAAAGCCCTTCATCAGGATCTGGTTTCCAGCATCTGCAGTCATTGTTTTTACCCTATGGTAAAAGTATTGTCCACCCTCAATGTCAGAATGTGCCTCACTTTCAATCAGGGAGATCACTATATAATAATCATTAATGATTTCTCTGAATATTGCATTCTTCCTTTGCAAACTGGTCCCGGAGAATTGAGGTCAGATGTAGTGCTAGGAGTGATCTGTTAACTTGACAAGTGCAGAGTTCAAAGTAGAGCAGACTTTCTTGTCTCTTAGCTCAGAGATAAGACAGGGTAGTGCAGTTACCCAGAAGTTCATCTTGAGCATGTTTTCTGCACATTGTCACAAATCTTACCTTAATCAAACTATTTGGAGCGAATGTGAACTCAATCCAGTGACTAAACAAGCACATCTCAATAATTACCTATTGTTATTCATTTACTGCAGCTTTAATCTTTACAGTTCATAATTCTAGCTGGCTTTGAGATTGTTTTGTATCTTTTTTACAGCAGCCATTAAAACTGATTTAAATTAAGTCATGCGTTTGCAATGGACAAACTTATTCATCAATGGTTAATTCACCTATCTATTTCTCATTTCAGGGCCTTTGCTGCCACCACCAAGTCCCTGGAGATCTCAGCACCCTTTCCATGGCCGACTGACCAGTAATATGGTGTGCAAACGGTGTGAGCAACAGGTGAGTTTACACAAAGAAAGGTATCACTTTACCTAATACTGACTGTGCTTACGTCTACCAGAATAATAACTAGGGTCTAAGAGATTATATTATGAGGAGGAGCTGTACAACTAGGGTTATATTCTCTAGAATTTAGATGGTTAAGACATGATTTGAACGAAGTTTTCAAGATATTAATGGCAACATGTAAGTTAGATAGAAATAACTTAGCTGGATAGTACAGAGATGGGAAGCTCAGTCTAAAATTTAGGGCCAGGACTTTCACAAGTGAAATTCGAAAGCGTTTCAACATAGAAAGAGCAAACACAGTTTGGAAGTCTACAAAAAGCAATTGATGCAAGGGCAGTTTTAGATTTTAAAATGGAGATTAAGATCAATGAATTTCAAAAATCTGTCGAGGAATATGGAATGAGGGCAAACTTGGGCATCAGCCGTGATTTCATCGAAAGGCAGGATAGACTCAAGGTGCCAAATGGCCTGCTGCTATTTCCGTGTACACACATAAATGCCCAGATACACACACATACACGCACATGTATACACACACTTACACACACACACGTGTATATACACACACAGACACTTGCGTATATAAACAGACATATATACACACACAAACATGCAGATATACACACATATGCACATACACACACCAACAGTGAGATATATACACATAGACGTTTTTGAGTTTTTCATTTGCCCATTTTACTTACCAAATGAAGTTCCCAACTTGAATTTAATTCCTTTTCCCATTGCAAAAATCAGATATTCAAACTGTAGATGATGACATCTAAACACGCGCGAGCTCCAAGAGTCAGTGCTATATATTGTAAGTCTGTGCTTGTTCTTCAGCCTGAACAATCAATTTCAACCCTTCCACTGCTTATTGACCAATTCTCACAAGCTCTGGTGGATTAACTCACATTTAAAAATCCTTGTGCATGATAATGAATGCAAAGAACAGAATTGTGGATGATTGACTTGTTCCCTATTGCAATTGATAGTGCCCTATCAGAGTAGAATTAGCCCAGGAACAGGCCATTCAGGTCAGCTGGTCTTCAGCCAGTGTTCATGCTCAGTCAGAGTCTCCTCCCACCTCTCCACATCACCAAAACTTTCCGTTCATTTTACCCTCCAGTTTAATTAACTTCCCTTTTCTATGCAGCAATGGTAGTCCCTCATTCATCTTTTGTGGTAGAGTATTCCACATTTTAAGCACATTGGTAAAAGACCATTTCCCTGACTTCTTTAAGGGACTTAACAGTGACCTTTTACAGTCTCTAAACTGGAGTGATGCCTCTTAATTTTAAACTCCCCTGCAAGTAGATGCATCTTCCCTACCTCTACCTTGTCAAGCATCATCATAATTTGTACAAACTTTGTAAATCTAAAAGAACAGCCTGTACAAATGTTCCTGCCTTGTACAGAAGACCAGGATACTTGCTATCTGTTTTTGAAAGCAATAATACTGAACTGTGATTCAGTCTGGACCCCCTGTAATGCAAGTTCAGATACAAGGTGGTCTTTGCTTCATTTTGTTTACTTGCCCCAGTTTCTCTGGGATTGGCTGTGCTGACAGTGTGCTGTAAATTCAGCCAAAGACATTTGGAACAAAATGGGTTTGCAAATAAAGAGTGGGGGCCATGGGGGAAGGGGGATGGACCACTATCACCCTCCCTTTCCTGTCTGGCTAGAGTATATTATTTGAACCAGTGGCATCAGGAGAATGCACTGCAAGAACTTCAAAACATTATCACTGCCTTTACATTTTCTTATCAGAGTCCCGTGAGGTACGACACATTTGACAGTCTCTCTCTCAGCATTCCAACAGTCACATGGGTATGTACTGTCTGCATTTTATTTTGTGCTGATTACACCATTATTTTGACATAAAATATTATGCTTCCAAGTGATATAGAACTGTATAAAAGCAAATTACTGTGGATGCTGGAATCTGAAACCAAAAGAGAAAATGCTGGAAAATCTCAGCAGGTCTGGCAGCATCTGTAAGGAGAGAAAAGAGCTGACATTTCGAGTCTAACTGACCCTTTGTCAAAGCTCGACAGCTTTGACAAAGGGTCAGTTAGACTCGAAACTTCAGCTCTCTTCTCTCCTTACAAATGCTGCCAGGCCTGCTGAGATTTTCCAGTATTTTCTCTTTTGGATATAGAACTGTAACCCACTTCAGAGATTTGAGAATAAAACTCTCAGCTGACTGTCTCATGCAGTGCTGTCCTATTGAGTGGGGGTGTTCCTCAGATGAAATATTGTCTGTCTTCTCAGGTGGACAACAAAGGTCACTTGCCATTTTTCTTTTATGAGGAGCAGAGGGAGATTTCCCTAGTCTTCTGGCCTGTATGTGTCCTGCAGCCTGCAAAACAGAAGCAGATTGTCCAATTACTATTAATTTTTTGTGGGGATTTGCTGAGTGCAGGTGACAGTCACCACAGTTCAAATTCTTTGCTATCTGTAAAGAGCTTTGAGACCTTCTAAGGTGGGGAAATGCAGTCTATAATTGTAATTTTTTTTCGTCTTAATGAATGATATTGTGATAAATTATTGTGATAAAGCAAATAATTCCTTTCCAGTTTAAACCTAGAGAGCACTAGTGAGTTGGTTCCACAGTGAGAACTGGAGTTGGACAGTTCAGTTGGATGCCTGGCTGTGAGGTAGAGACAGTGAAATAGGCAGTCTGAGACAAGTTTGAGGGGATCAGTGAAGTGAGAGCAGAAGCAGCAGAGCTAGGACAAGGATGTTGGCAGAGATAGTGCTACAAAGCTTTGAAGGGTACTAAAGAAAGTAGTAATGTAGCAGCGAAAAGGACCAATGATGAGCAAAACAATGGGATTTAATCAAAATAATTGCTTTGTTAAAAAAAATTGGGAAATTAAATGTAAAGTTTCACCTGTGGAAGATGTGTTTGGATTCTGTCATTACAATGTTTCATACATCTCAGCACAGACTTCATTTCCAAAAACCCTGACCTGGTTGTAAATGGCCTGAGATCATGAAAGGTTCAGTCTTTATTTATGTCATACTGCATCCTAGAGGCTGCATTTGTGTAACGCATTGTGACAGGAATCTGATTATGGATTTCCCATTATCAAGTATTAATTATGTAGTTTTCCCATTGTAGTTGCTTCTATAGGCAGTTTCATTTGTAAATGTTGACAGTGCTAATTCAAAAGGAGTTAACAACATTTAGATTTACACTCTGTGAGGATGTGCACATGTCTTGTCAACTAAATAAACTCCTATAATGCACTTCTCATTGGATATATTGTCATAGTTTGAATGGGTTTAGGGTAGCTGTGGTAGAGGAAGCAGAATAAGCTATTTACTTAAATAAAAGCAAAATACTGTGGATTCTGGAGATCTAAAATACATTAGGGAGGTGATGGCCTACTGGTATTATCCCTCAGTTATTCATTCAGAGACCATGGTAATGTTCTGGAGACGTGGCAGATAGCGGATTCTGAATTCAATAAAGATCTGAAATTAAGAGTTTAATGATGATCATGGAGCCATTGTCAATTGTTGAAAAAGCCCATCTGGTTCACTAATGTTATTTAGGGAAGGAAACTGCTGTCCTTCCCTAGTCTGGCCTACATGTGACTCTACACCCACAACAACGTGGTTGATAATCAACTCCTTCTGGGCAATTAAGGGATCGGCAATAAATACTGGACTGGTCAGTGATGCCTACATCCTGTGAATGAATAAAAACAAAAAAAGTGCTGGAGAAACTCAGTGCATCTGGCAGCATTTGTGGAGAGAGAATCAGTGTTAATATTTCAAATTTACTGGGTCTTCATCAGAAATGTTTTTAAAACTGCCAGACCTGCTGAGTTTCTCCAGCATTTTGTTTTTATTTAAGCTAATTACTTGCTCAGTTCACTGACTGTTAGTCAGTTAATTGACTATTTGTTATCCCATACATTTCTGCCATGATTATCATGGGCTTATGGTTATTATATTAATGTAAAGATTGTGGGAATCAACTCCGGTTTGAAATGACCTGTTTTATACTCCTCCAGGGCAGACCTGTTACCCTAGACCTCTGCTTGCAACACTTCATCTCTTCAGAGTATATCAAAGATGTGGTGTGTGAGAACTGTACCAAGGTGAGCAGCCCTTCCATCATTCATTCCGATAAACATTGGTGACATATCTTGCACAGAAGCAGAATCCTACACACCATGATCTTAAAGTAAGAGCTGCTTCAAGAATATGACAAGGAAGTGAGACCAAAATGAACATAAGCCTCTAGAAGGATACAGCTGGGAAAATATTAACGGGAAACCAGGAAATGGCAAAGGAGCTGAATAAATACTTTGCATCACTCTTTCCTGAAGAAGACACTAATAGTATTCCAAAAATACTAAATCAAGGGGTAAAAATAGGGAGGCAGTCAATACAATAATTATCTCTAGAGGAAAAAGTACTAGAGAAACTAAGGGGTTAAAGACTGATAAGTCCCCTGTTCCTGATGGGTTGCATACCTGGACTTTAAAGGAAGTCACTACAGAAATCGTGGATGTGCCAGGAGCAATCTTCCAAACATTCTTAAATTGTGGAAAAATCCCAGATGGTTGGAAAACTGCCAACGTTATTCAAAAAATAAGCTGAAAACCAGGAATTATAGGCCAGTTAGCTTACCATCTGTCATTGAGAAAAACATTAGGATCTATTATAAAAGATATAATAGTAGATTATTTAGAAGTACTTAGTATGATCAAGCAGAGTCAGCGTACTGTATGAAGGGCAAATGATGCCAACAAATTTATTGCAATTCGTTTAGAAGATAACAAGCAGGATAGGCAAGGGGGCATCTGTTAGGATTTGCAAAGGCATTTCTTAAGGCACTGCCTGTATCTTAATAAGATAAAAGCATTTTGTGTTGGGGCTGGCATATTACGATGGGTAGAGGATTGGCTAACTAAAAGAAGACAGTGAGTTCAGACAAAGGGGGCATATCCTGTAACAAGTGGAGTGCACAGCGACCGGTGCTGGGGCTACCATTATTTGCAACATATGTATTTATGCCATTGATGACGCAAGTGAATGTACTATAGTCGAGTTTGCAGATAACACAAAAATAATTGGGTAGTCAAGTGGTGAAGACGGTACAAAGAATCTACAGTGGGAGATAGACAGGTTCAGTGATTGGGCAAAGATTTGGCGGATGGCATATAACGGCAGAAGGGTTGAGTTGGTAAAGTTTCTGAAGTGGTTAGAAACTTGCAGGTCATTAGAACTAAGAAAGTTTAGGTGTTTAGATTTATATAAGTTCATGTGGGTAGATTTGGAAACGATTCAACAAATTGTCTCCACTGTTCATGGCAAAGAAACTGTCAGGAGTCACTTAGATAGAAACATAACTAGTAAAGGTTTAGAAGAAGAGTTGATGTATGGTTGTAATTTCTCTGGATTTGAGTCTCTGTATTGGATAGTGTCTGAAATGGGTTACAAGGTATTTTGCTGTGTGTTTTAGGTCTAACTAACCGTCTTTGATATTTGGATAGCTCTGCTGTTTTCTTTCTGTGTATGTAATTCTGTTCGGTTATTAAAGTAAACTGCAGCCTGGTGACTGTTTCAGTAACTAACTACCACGTTAACTAACTAAACAAAAAATTACATAGGATCTGTCGAGTCAGATTCCAGAAGTGAATCTGACATTTTCAGTATTACCATTGCCTCGGATCATCGTAATTGTGAACCTTGAATAACCCAGGATGTACGAGGAGAACCAAACCCTGGCTGGAGATGGAGAAGTAAGAATGCAAGAAGTTGTCCACAGCAACTGGCTTCAATGTGCAATGTGCATGTTTGGACAGAGTTGCCATCAGCTAGCTTTTTAATTTTTTTTTGTACTCTCTGATGACGATCTCCACTCTTTCTATAAATCCAGGCAGGAGAAACACTGAATGGGCAAACTGTAGAAAATCAAAGGACAACTTTCATCAAGCAGCTGAAAATTGGAAAGGTGAGTTTTACGACAACGGCAGGATCTGCTTCGTGGGGAGTGGAGGAGGGGCAGGGCAGCTGATGGATATGCCACTGTCAGTCTGTAAAGGGTTACTTTATAGGAATTCAAAAAAGAGGAGACATGACACCAGAAACACCAAGCAGATCAGGCAGTAACTGTCCCCGGATGATGATGATAGGGTCAATGTTTCAGGTCTCTAATGCTTCATCAAATGTGGTTCGGATGAGGAGTTATGATTTGAAATGACGATATTACCATCCCTCTGTAACGTATCCTGCAGAATATTTCTGGTATTTTCTGTTTCTAAATGGCACAACCAAGACCTCGAGCTAAACAGTGACATCTCAGCATCAGAATTATCGTATTAATACCTCTTCTGTTTGAAAGATGGGTTCACCCTTTCTCTTCAGTTTGGTTCTGGCACCTGAAGGATTTACTTTTCCTCAGGTTTGCTTTGCAGGATCGAACCATCGTCCTATGCCCTTCAAGGAGTCATTCTGTAGCCACGAGTTTATATAGTGAATGTTTGCAGCATTGTGAAGTGAAAATTACTGGTTCATACTCAGTACTCGCACACACGTTGGGAATCAGTGCTATGACAGATTTCTCTATGTAGCCACATGATATGTCCCTGTTACAGGATGAGAGAGTCCTTTGAGGAGACCCACTTAAATTTGGAGCCGTAGAAGTAAGAAGGATCAGGGACTCAATACTGAATAATGTGTGAAAACAATAGTATGACTAAAATATTATTAATAATAAAAACTAGTTTTCTGATGAACGTTTCAAAGGAAGTGGACTATCTGCTAAATCTCTGTAGCCACAGCAGCAGATGCTAAGTATTATTCCTCCTTTAAGTCCAAATTCTGAATCCATTTCAACCTTTTGAGTCTCCTGTCCAAACATCCTCCAAACGAAAATAAAAGAACGTGGATGCTAGAAATCTGAAACATAAGCTGAAAAAATTGCTGGAGAAACTCAGCAGGTCTGGCAGCATCTGTGGAGAGTGAAGCAGAGTTCACATTGTGGGTCCAGTGACCAATTCTGCAGAAGGGTCACTGAACACAAAATGTTAACTCAGTTTTTCTCTGTCATCAGATTCTGCCAAACCGACTGAGTTTCTCCAGTAGTTTCTGTTTTACTCAAAACAAGAAACTGACAACCACGAGTTATAATCAAATTTGTTTTACAGGCACTGCAAGGCATGCAGACCCCACAGAACTCAGGCAGATTATACATCTGTTTGATCTTGTTTCCCACCTGCCATCAGCCAATTTGTGCTATCGATCAATGAAACTCTATCAAGAGTATTCATCCTGACTGTAGTTCAAAGGTTATTAATTGGAAAACCAAATCTAGCAAGAAGGGGGGAGAAACAATAGTTCAGAGAAAACAACAGCTGTAAAGTCCTTTAGGGAAAGGAACAGATCTACAGTTTAAAAAATAATACAATTGTTTACTCTATTGATTTGAATAGACCAAAGTCTACGAAGTAACTTTTTTAAAAATTCAGAACAGAACTAGCTTTTAATTCTGAACTAGTTTCCTTTTCAAAGAAAGAATGAACCAATCTCATCCAGGGTGACCAAAGAAAGAGTAAGTTGACCTTCGCCGCACTTGACTTAATGAAATGCCAAGAGAGGCTACATCCCCTTTGATGGCTGTGCAGTAGCTGATTGCTTTACATGTGACAGTAGGAGAAAGTGAGGACTGCAAATGCTGGAGATCAGAGTCGAGAGTGTGTTGCTGGAAAGGCACAGCAGGTCGGGCAGCATCTGAGGAGCAGGAGAGTTGGCGTTTCAGGCATAAACCTGGATTCCCGATGAAGGGCTTATGCCGGAAACGACAATTCACCTGATCCTCAGATGCTGCCTGACCTGCTGTGCTTTTCCAGCAACACACTCGACTGCTTTACATGAGCATGGGGTTTGTGCCCCAATTTTATTCCTCCTTCTGGGCTCTGCACCCCACCAATGCTGTGTCTCTAATTTTTATCACTTCGTTGTTAGCAGCCATGCATTCAGCTGCCTGGGAATACCTTCCTTCAAGCTTTCCATCTCTCTCCAAACCTTTCTCACCTCCTTTACAATGCTCCTGATATCTTTAACTCTGCCTTTGGTCACTTCTTTTAATATCATGTTGTTTGATTTGTTGTTGAATTTTATTTGATAATCATTCTTGTAGAGCACCTTGAGACAGTTTACCACATTAAAGGTGCAATATAATACAAACTGGAGTAGGCATTATTTGTTAGTTTGAAAGGGAAACTGACATTTAAGAAATAGGATCCCAGAATAGAGTCCGTGCTATTTGGTGAGAAAGCATGCTAAAGGTTAAACTGGGGACAGTGAAGACCCACGGTGAGCCTTCTCCCTGATATTTTCTTCTCTATCTTTTGTCCTAAGCTCCCTCAGTGCCTGTGTATCCATCTGCAAAGGCTCTCGTGGTCCAACCATGGGACACCTCTGAAACGCAATGAGCACGTGCAGTTCAGTGAGCTCCTCTCACTCGATACCTACAAGTACCGCAGCCCATCTCAGAGGCTGGGCCAGCGCAGAATGAGCAGACCGGCCAGCACAGGGAGTTTACCACGAATGCTAGAGGGCACCAAGCCAGGTACTCACCATATTAACAGGAAATGCAGCGGGCACCGTTTAAAAACAGTGCCAGGAGGCGCTACCTCACATTTTTTTGTTTTAATTAAGGTTTTTCATAAATTGAAGTTGATTCTTTTGGCGGATGTATCATTCTGTGTCACTGCTCCAGCCTACCCTGAGATACATTTTGTTCCTTCAATTCTCTCATCTCCAGCTGCTCCCAACTGGGTCATTATTACACAGAGCAGGCCCACTCAACTGGCCTTTCTTCAGATTCTAGCTGTCTATTCAGTCATGGATGCTGCTCATCTTGCCTCTATCCCGCTTCCTCTGAACAAACTCATTCCACCTGTTGAGCCAGATTAGAGCAAGGACTGATCACTGCAACCATCTCCATGGGATGTAGAATGTAATAGTGTGACTCGTCCACCATCTTCTGGTTAACTTGTGACTAGCCCTTACCTCTGGTGCAGTGAGGTTGTTACTATATGCACCCCTCCCCACTCCTCTCTCATTGCTCTTCACCACCTCCAGTTTCTCAGCCAATAACCACTGAACTCAGCATTGAGGGAATCCTGTGGTGAGTAACTCACCTGACTCCCTAGAGTCTCTCCACCTCTGAAAAAGTCCAAGAGTGTGATCTAAATGCTTCACTTGCCAGGGTGAGTGCAGGTCCAGTAATACTGAAGATGTTCAACATCATTCAGGACAAAAAACTCACATGATTGGCACCACATCCATCACCTTCAACATTCACATGCATTAGCAGCAGTATATAGTAATTCTCTAAGAACATATTACCAACACCTTCCAAACCTATGACCTTTTTCACCCAGAAGGACAATGGCATCAAATGCATTGGAACACCACCACTTACAGGTTCCCATCTAATCAACACACCATCCTGACTTGAAACTATACCACCGTTACTTCACTGTGGCTGGGTTAACTTGCCTGCCTGACGTCACTGTGGCTGTACCTTGATCTCATGGACTAGTGCAGTTGAAGAAGGTGGCTCACATCCCTCTTCACCAGGGCAGTTAGGGTTGGCCGAGCCAGAAATGCCCACGTCTGATGAGAAAGATGAAGATTAGAGCTAAACATTCAGTAACAGATTTGGTTTCTAACTTTGAAGAAAACAACTTTGCTCCAAATATCCATTTCATTCTGTAGAAGCTGGTCACTTGACACAACTAGTGTTTCTTTTTCACTGAACAATCCACCCATTTTCTCATCTAAATCTATCATTCTAAGAATCGCCCTCATTTGTTTGTCCAGTTTCTCCTTAAATATAATGCTATTTTATTCACCCACTCCTATGAGAGGGCTTACAATGTTCTTGCCACTCTTGGGAAAAGAGAATTTATTCAGCATCAGGTTCCAAGTGCCAAGACATTTAATCATTTTATTAATGTGGTTAGAAAACCAATTTCAAAGAGGGCACATCTTATTTGAGTGTATACAACTTCAGGAAAATGATAAACACCAACCTCACAGCAAAATTAATATCTCTTCAAACCTTACCAAGGTGGCATGGAGGTGCTGTGTGCTTTTTTACACTCAGTAAGGTGAACACTGCCAAACACTCAGTAAGATGAGACGCAATGTTAGAACATTGCCAACCTGCCATTAACTGGAGTGCAGAGATGTGAGTTCCTAACTCCACCTACAGTCTGAGTTACTGACATGTGCTGTCATTGATGGCAGGCCAGATGTTTCTCTGCAGGGAGGCAGGAACGAGGAATAATTGAAGGAACATCCCGAAGCAATTAATGTATAGCTCCTCTGTCAACCATCTCCCAAATCAGACATGTCTTTCAAACAAGATGACAGTGTAATCCTTATAAATAAGGGAATTAAACCAATCTGTGCAGAATGGTTATAAGTGTTTATTTCAATCACTGATGGATCCACCTGGCATTTTCTTGATTTCAGAATCATGATTTGGTTTTATGTGTATAGAATGACTGCAGTTTGCTTTGAATATGACTGCTAATGAAAGTCGATCTTTTATAAGTGCTGTTGACCCTACTTTTAAACATTTCATTGCTTCCCAGCAGCTATCAGTGAATTACTTCATAAATGATACTTTAAAATCTTTTATTTCTCCGTTTCTCCTCTTTTAGGATCCACACAACCCAGCCTTAGTAAAATGCAAGTTGCAAATGGAGCATGCTCCTCATCTCTTCTGTCAACTTCCTTTGCAACCTCTCCATCTCCTGTTACACAAAGTTACGCGTGAGTCTTTCTAGTTTGTTTTTTCTTCTCTAAAACTTAAAATTTAAGTTTGCTCTCAACAGAATTACGTGACCATCAATATGCACTCCAGAACCATTTGATCCTTCAGACTGGTTTCAGGGATGAGTATGGTATTAAAGGTAGACAACCCTTTATCTGAAATCTGAAGAGTTCTGAAATCTGAAGGTTTTTAGTAGTTTTTTCCGAATTAACAAGTTTGTTTGGCGTGCAAACAGTTAACCCAACTCCACACCCACTTGATGCATGTCACTCAGATGTGACATGAGGGGGCGTGGCCCAGCACTGGCAGGCCTCAATTCTGTTTCAGGGCTCAGTGAGTCTGCTGTCAGGTAAGATTGTTAAAACTTCCACCATCAAACTGTCACTTATTCTGAAAGTCTAAAAATTCTGAATCCTGAAAACCAGCTGGTCCCGAGCATTTCAGATAAAGGATAGTGCACCTGTACTCATACTGGATTTCTGTGATTAAAGATATTTTGGGTTAAATAATAGTGTTCTTTTAATGGAAAATGGACCGAGAATTGAGCTCATTATCTTCTGGAAGAGGAAAATGTTGCAGGCCAATGGGAGAAGAGCAAGGGAGAGAGAAGAATTGGTTCACTCTTTCAAAGTACTGGATCAGGCAGGATGGGCTGTTTGGCCTGTACTGTATCATTCAGCGTGTACAGTAGAATACCACTTGTTAGTGCACATTCTTCCCATGAAGTGGCTGGTGAGTACAATTGGTTGATGGCTACAATGCACTGCAGAATGATGAGATCAGAACACAGGTCCTGTCCCTGTAGGCCTGACTCCTGACATTACCCCACCCTTACCGATTGGAGCTCCTCAAACAATTTATAACCAATTGTCTCCCGCTATCTTGTGGTTCTTTGTGGACAATGGCTAATTAGCTCATCCTACAGTGCTTTGTTGCATCCTTCCTGTAGTGCAACTTTTACAATCGACCCAATGTTTCTATTTACTGAACCAAAGATCTCAACTCTGCCAAGAAGGGATGGGCAACAGAGTGATAATTCCAAACTGCTATTGAGACATACTTCCCCTGACATTATTGAGACTGGAGTTTTCACTGAAATCTTGGAGAAGGTCACCCAGAGTAAATGCCCACTAGAGTTCGGGGAGGAGGGAGGTAAAAGAGAACCTTTCTTTCCAGTGTAAGCCTAATGTTGTGCTTCATTCCCACAGCTCATCGATGTATTTGTTCCGACTGATGTCTGTGGTTGTCCATCACGGCGATATCCACTCGGGCCACTTTGTTACCTACCGCCGCTCGCCATCGGCATCGAAGAACCCAGCGGCCGTCAGTAACCATTGGCTGTGGATATCCGATGACACGGTCCGCAGAGCCAGCCTGCAGGAAGTCCTCGCCTCCAATGCCTACCTGCTCTTCTACGAGCGAGTTCGGCCGCTGGTGAGGCGAGCGAGCCGTGAGCTCGGGCCAGAGGAGTGAGCTTGTAGGCAGAGCCAGCCTTTTGGCTGCTGCTGCGAAAGAACATGTAATCTTCATGGGTTCTTAGAGTAAACCAATTGCTGGAAGGAAACGGAGCCCCATTACTACCCACCCAGATTCCCAATATTTGTGCAGTGAACCAAAAAGGTTGAGGTCTACCCATATTTAAATATTAATTTTCCACCTAATTCCATCTATAAAGAGAATAATAGTTACATACCTATACCTGTGTGCTTGAAACAGTTGAGAAATGTGTTTCTTCATGTGTGTAGTGTTATTGCAAAGAAATGTCAGCATCACTGAGCAGTGTCATGTTGGATTAATGAGTTGAAATCCTAAAGTGAGAATCAATTCATCTACGTATGTATCCAAGTTGGAATCATTACCCCCTTGGGTGCTAGCTATTTGAATATTTCTACTGTCATGACCCCGGTTTCCAGGGAACCATAGCAATAGAGGCATGGGTTTAGTGAGAAAGTTTTAAAGAAAGATTGAAGAAGTTCTCTTTAAGACCTGTGGGTATGTACACTGCATGTAGCATTTGTCCCTGGTTCCCCCTTCAGTCTGTGCTCATTCCAACATGTGACAATCGTTGGGGTTGCTACAAATTACCCCTTCACAGGGAGAGCAAAAATGTGGGTTCCAATTAACTGCCTGTAGATTGAGAGTCTGTCAGGTAAGGGCTAGACAGTGGTGCCCCAGCTCTCTGAGATTTGTGCACTAACAATAAAGTCTTGGCTGAATTATTATAGGCCCACCACAGCCTGTGGAAGCAGCAAGAGTTGACAGCATCAGAAGCGGAGGGATTAGACGCTTTAGTTTCAAGATCATACAAATTAGTCTGGTTATAAATTGCCCGTGTGTTATGCTCACTGCCTTGAAATGTGATGGGAGGAGGTGCTGATATAATCCCTGAATGTAAAAGGCAAGGTGATTTTCACCAGTTTTCAGAGAATGCATATCTCTATGCAATCATGCTGGCAATTGTGAGTCCTCATCCATAGGGACAAGTCTGATTGGCATGGCGTGCCTGTACAAAATAACACAAAGTGGGAGTAATTTTATGATCAGAGGTAAAAGTTGTGATCTGCCAAACAGAAACAGACACATGTAGCAAACAAAATACCTCAGACAGGGCAAAGCTACACATGAGCTGATCTCTCATTGAAATGGGAAGAAATGATCCAGAGTTCCTGCTCTTGTTCACTTGTATAACTGCATATATGTGTTTACCATAGGGTGTGAGAGTAAGATCCATAGTACGACTTTTCTGCTGTTTCTGGTTGAATGGCTGCCCAGTGTCTGAGGCACTGAAGCTGCACGTGAGCTCATGTCAGGGAAATCGGGAGGGCATTAAATAGCGTTGTCATTACCATTCAGGGAAAAAATGGGTAGGGTGTCTGTATAGTGTGTTACATAAACAACTCCAGTCCATGATGTGAATATCGATGGCTCAATCAGTCTGGGTCATGTATGGTAGCTTTAGAGGACACAGTGGCACAGACAGCAAAGGTGGAAAGACTTCGGTTGAATTGGTCAGCTTTTGTCCATTTTGCCACATACAGTTTTTATACGCCCTTCAGTTTTACTTACTATCTACTTTAAATTGAAAGTATAAGTTCAATATTACCTAGACGTTGTTCCATTTCAGCATTAGTAATGTTGTGTGATGTTCAGCTGGATAAAGCAGTGGACGATAAGAATCTGTTGTACAAAGAGGATTGGAGTGCATTGAATGGCACCCTCTCGCTGGCTGTTGGCAAACGCAGTATGGGACCAAATCATCATTATCAGGAACGTCTCAGGTAAAGTGGACCAGGGAGTTGACATTACTGGGGTGACAGAGACCTCCTTTACACCAAAGGCCCCCGGCCACCACCACCACTTTGCAAATCTTTCTATGTGGACATTAGATGATGATTGTATCAGGCTTTGGCAGTGAAAGTCAATGTGATCACATGACCTACAGACACATATTGTGTTTTTGCAAAAGCTGTGCTCAACTCAGACAAAATCCCAGAAATGTCACTGATTTTTGCCTTACAAAACCTTATTGGTGGTCACATCTCTGGTGAAAGCTTACCTTAACATTGGAAACTTTGGAAAGAGGGCAAGAATTTTGGGAGAGTTGATTGGGAGGATTGGGGGGGGCGGGGTTTGTTCAGTAAAATGATCTTTGTCTCGTGGAATGGCAATAATATGCTGTCTATGTGCCGTTCGTGTCAAGTCCAAGGTTGGTGTGGCAGTGGCCTCAACCACCAGTTCTGGTGGCCTGATGTGAGCCAAATCTCATTGGTTTTGATGGAATGACCACTTTCCCTTCCATCTCCACACCTTACATTATTGTGACGATTCCCCAGTTCTCAGTCATACTCCTCTGATGATTGTTGGGTATAGATAGTTACATAAATGCTGATCACCTTCCAGTATCTTACCCAGTCTTTGCCCAACCCTAGGCCTGGTGCATTTTTGACCTGAGTTCCTCCAAGCAGTGATCACTAATTTGGAAACAGTTGTTCCAGCCACAATCAGGAAGTTTTGCAGGGAGTTTTAACAAGTTCTGGATCTAGAATTGTCCATTGAGTGATGTATTTACCCCTGGCTCAGAGGTCTCTGAGAGCAGGCCAGTGAATGTTGGATGGGGTAGGTATAGTATGACCACTAAAACAATTTTACCAGGAGCAATCTGCCAGAACATTTTCTGATCCCAAAGCTCTCAGTAATGGAATTTGAATTCTCAAAGTCCTCCCTAATATGGACAGACAGAATGTGGGGTGCAGTCCTGCTCACCTGGAGCTGGACTTTTTAGGTGGTTTGTATAATATCTGTCAATGGATATACACCACCTAACCCACATTACTAGTTCAAATTAAAATTTGATATATAAATGTTGCTATAACCATTTCTTTAAACTTACAATGCAAGAGATGAGCATGTTCAGGTGCCTGTCGGTTGAATTCAGTACAATGTCCTATACTGCCATGGAATTGCATTGGTTTGAAACTGATGGGTTTAATCGGAGACCTATGAATGTGATGGCTGCAAAAGACTATAAACTCCAACTGCTGGTTCTCATTCATTTTGTACTTCAATTGTTTCATAAGAACATCAGCAGGCCATTCAGTTCGATCTTGGCTGATCTATTCTTGCATTGTACCATCTCCTTTGACAGCCTTAACCAGCGCACTCAGCCTTCAAAGTTCCAATTATCCCATCAGCCTATTGGGAGCAGATTTCCACCATCCTAAGAATGAAAAAGTGCTTCCTGATATCATTCCTAAATGCTTGGGTGTAACGGTAATTTGATTGTCTTGGTAGTGTTGTTAAATATGTAACTATTCAGAAATCCCAGCACTATTCGGTTATTTAAGCAGTTTATCCCAAAGACTTAGGCTGTGAATCATGTGCTGTAGATGAGTCAAGGATAGGGACCCCTCAAAGTGCCCTTAGTTTTGTATGTTCACAATGCTTTATTTTATACTTACTACACGGCAATAGGTTGGGAGAAGACGACCTTCCAATGCCACCAGAACTTTTTTTCGTGACTGTTAACTTGAGTCCATGCACTTCATTGTACGCGTCAGATCTGTTTCTGAAAAACTTATTGCAAAATCAGTGCTTTCCTACCGAGAGGCACTGAAGGGCAGTGCCAAGGGAGTCTGATGTGCAGCAGGATTGTGTGGAAAAAGTCCAAATTTTACAGTAAGAACCTTGATATTCTACGTGCCCAGTCACATGCCTCTGGTCTAGCCCAAAACAGACACCCTTCACTGTCAAGCCCTGACCTAGTTGTTGGTGTCCCAGTTCATCACCCTGAATTTATAAAAAGAAGCTGTGTATTTGTTGTGCCAATGTGCAAGCTGGAGAGAGTGGGAAATGTTAAATGTTGGATTTTTAATATTTTTGTGAGAAAAGTAATGAAGTTCTGATTGTATAAACAAGAAACTGCAAAACAAAAGCAATTTTTGCACTAACTCATTAATTGTACATCTGTGTATATGTATATATGAATGAAATTATTGCAGGAAAGGTCAGTTTTAATTTGTCAGACAGAAAACTAATAAAGTTTACTTCTGGGCTAACAGAAAAGTTCCATTTTAGTGTGGAGTTTATCGATACTTCTCAGACACTTCCCTCCTAATGTGTCTAACCCAAGATTGTGTTCTGTTTCAACTCATCTAAGTAAGTAATCTAATCTAATCTCATTCTTCAGCTGCAGAATTGTGGAGTCCCCCTTCCACCTCTTTTCTTCCCGGGATACCATTTTTTGAAACTTAATGCCACCTATTCCCTGCTCTTGTTCCCCCTTCTGTTTTGCTCTGTTTGGGCCCTGACTTTTATCAATGAAAATGAAAACAGGGAACAGAATTTGCTTGCTTCCTGCCCTAGTTGCATATACCTTAGGGCTATGTTTATGGACAATGCTACTCTAGGTGGAGTGTTGCAGTGTGATATGGTCTGATAATTAATCAGCCCTTTTACTAGAAACAAAGACTCTTACCAGAATTGAGATTTCAACAAATTCTTATCTATACTTTTCCTAAAATGTACACAAGGTGTTTGACATTGGCCTTCTGTGGTCTACCTATAATAATAGATCAGGAGGTCCCTACAGGAGTTTGCGTTTCCACAGATACATTTTGATGTTGCTATATCACAGAAACCTTTGCTTCTCAACATTATAAGCTTGTAAAATCTTAGTCCCAAATAGTATATTTATTGAGGTTGACAGGGTAAATACTGAAAGGAGGTTTGCCCTCATTGGAGACTCTAGGACCAGGTGGCATAGTCTCAGAATAAAATGCACCAATTTAAGACTGAGAAGGAGAAATTTCATCGCTGCGGAGTGTAGGTCTTTAGAATTAGTTGGCACACAGAGCTGTGGGGACAGGGTCCTTGTGTATATTTGAGGCTGAGATTATAGATTCTTGATTAGTTGGGGAGTCGAGGGTTTTGTGGAAATGGGAAGAAAGTGGATGTAAGGAATTATCTTATTGAATGATCTAACAGGCTAAAGGGACTAACAGCCTAATCCTGTTCCTATTTCTTATGGTCTTATTTAGATGAACCAAAGTATAACATTGTACCACAGACCGTTAAAACACCAATTGATTAGGCTATGTTGTCCTGACAGGGTTACAATCAATGATGGCTCACCCTAACATTAGTGCCCCAAATCATTTCTAATCTCAGTCCTGAATAGCCAAACCTTTGTCATGAGAATATTCCTTTTTGATTAACTCAGATCTATAAAAATGCTTCTTGAGTGGCCTGTAATGTATGTAGCATGTGCTGAGTGATGCACTCTATGGGACTACCATTCTCGATCCTCAATTTGTTAGCAAGTTGACTGATCTGAGCTGAGTCAATGGTTGGAGGACTACAATATGTCTCAGTGCACCTTCGCTAGAGAAAGCAAACGTATTTCCATCATTGATCATGACTGAACAACCCTGCTGGAAAATGTTTAGCCCACAATCAGATGTGATCAAGATAGGTGCTAAATTAGACATGCAGCAACAACAGTTAAGTAAAAAGGAAAAGAATGCTCCCAACAAGGAAAGGAAATTAAATTATCTTGTTAGTGTAATCCAGCAAGCTGTAACTAGTTGCTTCCTTTATACAAAAAAAAGTGCATTAAGAAAACCATTTTTGGCTCTATTGATAAATTTTGATGCTCATGTGGAATATAATCTTAGAGTATTTACCATTTGTTATCATGCCCCTCAAAAATACATAATCAACAGTTTTTACTTGATAACCATACCGAGAAGGACACATGTATACACAATATTGATCACAATGGGTTAAAACAAAACATAATTTAGGAAAAATAGTAGTACAGGCCTTTGCATAGCAAGTGGCTACATTAGTAAGATAGCATTATCTGATAGCTCCCTAAGGTTTTCTCTACTAGCTGAGAGTAGCCTCATGCCTGGAGCTAATACAGACCCAATGATGCTGTAATGCAGCAGAAGTTGGTCAGATAAGAAATTTCCTCTGAGAAGCCAAACTGAATATTACAACACACAAGGCAACAGAGTATAAGTAGAGAGTAGCATATTTACATAGGAATTCACAGTTAATCTGTGCAAGGATTGACTCTGCATAAAGAAATGTTGCAGCAGTATATGATTCTTATATGTAAGATATATGCAGATATAAGACCAGACACATTCCTATTATACAGCCGCTGGTGGTAAAGATGGTTTTCAACTGAAATTCCATGCAAAGGAAACAGGTGTACAAATTTAAGACTAAGTCTTGTGGCACAGTGGTAGTGTCTAGATGTTTGGGCTAAGAGGTGTGAGTTCAAGTCTCACCTACTGCAGAGATGTGTAATAACATCCCTGAACAGGTTGATTAGAAAAGGTACTTCCAGGGAGGTCTATATTGTTCGATTTGATCATAGTCAATGGGAATCCCTAAAAAAAATGCACATTAATTATCAATAGTTTTATTGTAGGCAACGTGTCTGAGTCATGTGCTGTTATTGATTTAATCAATTCCTGATATAAAAATATTCTGAACAAAACTTATGGAAGACCATTGTGTTACTTGAAAATCAATAACACAACTTTTATTGCATAGAAGGATGACCAGTATCAACCTGCTGCTATGAATACAAAGACTTATGAGCTTGATTCTTTGTCTTTGTTAGCCCAGTTTCAGCAAGGTGTTTGGGATGCTGTTATTAGTTTATGTTAGCATCACTGTGGGGGCATTTACACCAGGTAGATTTCCCACTCAGTGCTACAGGCAATACTCTCCATCCTAATGCTTGTAGCATTAGGGGATGACAGTCGTGACTATGAGCTGTAAAGGCCTCTAACTACTGTATGAACAGACAATTCGTATCAAGACAACCCTACATTTATAAAACACCTCTAACAGCCTCGAAGTCACAAGGCTCATCAAGTAGTTTGCTCATTGTACAGGAAAAGTGGCAGCCAATGTGCACACAGAAAGATCCCACAGACAGTAACAGTGAAGAGAGCAATTATTTTCGCAATGTTGTTTGAAGAATTAAACATTGAGTGAAACACCAACCATAGCTGCCTGCCCTTCTTCCAAACAGTACAAATAGGATCCCTTAATCCACACGAGGGGGTGGCAAACAGGTCTTCAATTTGACTCATCCACAAGACAGTCGGACTGAAGTAGTAACAGAGCCACTGCTGCTGAAGGCAAATCTCAGCCCAGCAGTTTCAAGGAGAAAGTTCAGAAACGGACTGTTGACTCTCCCTTGTCTATCAGTTGTCTTCATTTGTGCTGAGGGGAATGCTCTCAATCAGCCTTTGCCAGAGGCAGGACCTTGCGGAAGGTCAGATTGATGCGGGGGCTCAGCACATTTTTACGGACTGGCAGGCTGTGGTACCAGTAGATGTTGGTGGGGTAGTTCATCATCAACAGGCTGCCGTGGCCCAGAAGTAGTTTCACTGGTTCCAGGCGGCGTGTCGCATGTTTACCTCGGGAGTCCCGGTGGCGGAGGATGAAGTCCCGGCAGGCACCGAAGGAGACTGATGCAATGGGGCTGAAAGGCTCCAGTTCCTTCTCATCATCGCGGTGCTCCCCTATGTGGTCTCGTCCATCTTTGTACCTGTCAGTGAGAACAAAACATCAGCATTCCTAACTCGCATCTGGCAGTCAGTTGATTGTGATCCAAACTCTGACTCAGTTTAAAAAATGCAATTCCCCTTCGTCCCAGGAGCAGTTCACTAGGTCTGAGGAAGGGACACCGAACCTGAAAAATTGACTTTGCTTTCTCTCCACAGATGCTTGGGAGACCTTGGAGTACAGGTTCATAGCTCCTTGAAAGTGGAGTCGCAGGTAGTTAGGATAGTGAAGAAGGCATTTGGTATGCTTTCCTTTATTGGTCAGAGTACTGAGTATAGGAGTTGGGAGGCCATGTTTCGGCTGTACATTGGTTAGGCCACTGTTGGAATATTGCGTGCAATTCTGGTCTCCTTCCTATCGGAAAGATGTTGTGAAACTTGAAAGGGTTCAGAAAAGATTTACAAGGATGTTGCCAGGGTTGGAGGATTTGAGCTATAGGGAGAGGCTGAACAGGCTAGGGCTGTTTTCCCTGGAGCGTCAGAGGCTGAGGAGTGACCTTCTAGAAGTTTACAAAATCATGAGGGGCATGGTTAGGGTAAATAGGAAAAATCTTTTCCCTAGGGTCAGGGAGTCCAGAACTAGAGGGCATACGTTTAGGGTGAGAGGGGAAAGATATAAAATAGACCTATGGGGCAACCTTTTCACACAGAGGGTGGAACGTGTATGGAATGAGCTGCCAGAGGAAGTGGTGGAGGCTGGTACAATTGCAACATTTAAGAGGCATTTGGATGGGTATATGAATAGAAAGGGTTTGGAGGGATGTGGGCCAGGTGCTGGCAGTTGGGACTAGATTGGGTTGGGATATCTGGTTGGCATGGACAGGTTGGACCGAAGGGTCTGTTTCCATGCTGTACATCTCTAGGACTCACTGCTGCCAGACCTGCAGAGCTTTTCCAGCAATTGCTGTTTTTGTTAGTAAGCAGCTCACTAGTGATAGCTTATCCAGCGGCCCATTCTCCTTAGGACTGTCCTACACACCTATGGTCAGCAGGCAACTCCTCGATGGGAGCGGAACCCACAATCCAGTCCAACAAGAACTTGCATTTATTAAGCACTTTTAGCTGGAGTAAAACATTCCAAGGTGCTTCACAGCAGCATTACTAGTCAAAATATGACAGAGGTCACTTGGAGATATCTGTCCAAACGTGTCCTTGCATCCTGCCTGTGGGAAGGGTTTCACATATTTGGAGGGAAGAAGATTTATGGAGAAAATTCTAGACCATGACAACAATCCAGCTGCCAATGAGGTGAGTGAGGTAGGGTCTACACACGCTTAGGACTTCTAACTCCCCAAAGTGTTGACCATGAATAAAGACCAAAGTCACAAGGTGTGTTGGGATATTCTCCACTTGCCTGAACAAGTACTATTGCAACTACACAACAAACCTGATTCTATTCAGAACAAATGTAGCCTGCTGGACTGGCAGCTGCAAATGTGTTGCTGGTCAAAGCACAGCAGGCCAGGCAGCATCTCAGGAATAGAGAATTCGACGTTTCGAGCATAAGCCCTTCATCAGGAATAAGAGAGAGAGAGAGCCAAGCAGGCTAAGATAAAGGGTAGGGAGGAGGGACTAGGGGTAGGGGCGATGGAGGTGGGATAGGTGGAAGGAGGTCAAGGTGAGGGTGATAGGCCGGAGTGGGGTGGGGGCGGAGAGGTCAGGAAGAGGATTGCAGGTTAGGAGGGCGGTGCTGAGTTGAGGGAACCGACTGAGACAAGGTGGGGGGAGGGGAAATGAGGAAACTGGAGAAATCTGAATTCATACCTTGTGGTTGGAGGGTTCCCAGGCGGAAGATGAGGCGCTCCTCCTCCAGCCGTCGTGTTGTTGTGTTCTGCCGGTGGAGGAGTCCAAGGACCTGCATGTCCTCGGTGGAGTGGGAGGGAGAGTTAAAGTGTTGAGCCACGGGGTGATTGGGTTGGTTGGTTCGGGCGGCCCGGAGGTGTTCTCTGAAGCGTTCCGCAAGTAAGCGGCCTGTCTCCCCAATATAGAGGAGGTCACATCGGGTGCAGCGGATGCAATAGATGATGTGTGTGGAGGTACAGGTGAACTTGTGGCGGATATGGAAGGATCCCTTGGGGCCTTGGAGGGAAGTGAGTGTGGAAGTGTGGGCGCAAGTTTTACATTTCCTGCGGTTGCAGGGGAAGGTGCCGGGGGTGGAGGTTGGGTTGGTGGGGGGTGTGGATCTGACGAGGGAGTCACGAAGGGAGTGGTCCTTGCGGAACGCTGATAGGGGAGGGGAGGGAAATATATCCTTGGTGGTGGGGTCCGTTTGGAGGTGGCGGAAATGGCGGCGGATGATACGTTGTATGCGGAGGTTGGTGGGGTGGTAGGTGAGAACCAGTGGGGTTCTGTCTTGGTGGCGGTTGGAGGAGCGGGGCTCAAGGGCGGAGGAGCGGGAAGTGGAGGAGATGCGGTGGAGGGCATCGTCGATCACGTCTGGGGGGAATCTGCGGTCCTTGAAGAAGGAGGCCATCTGGGCTGTGCGGTGTTGGAATTGGTCCTCCTGGGAGCAGATGCGGCGGAGACGAAGGAATTGGGAATATGGGATGGCATTTTTACAGGGGGCAGGGTGGGAGGAGGTGTAGTCCAGGTAGCTGTGGGAGTCAGTCGGTTTATAATAGATGTCTGTGTTGAGTCGGTCGCCCGAGATAGAAATGGAGAGGTCTAGGAAGGGGAGGGAGGAGTCTGAGATGGTCCAGGTGAATTTCAGGTCGGGATGGAAGGTGTTAGTAAAGTTGAAGAACTGTTCAACCTCCTCGTGGGAGCACGAGGCAGCGCCAATACAGTCATCGATGTAGCGGAGGAAAAGGTGGGGGGTGGTGCCAGTGTAGTTGCGGAAGATGGACTGTTCCACATATCCTACGAAGAGGCAGGCATAGCTGGGGCCCATGCGGGTACCCATGGCAACTCCTTTAGTTTGGAGGAAGTGGGAGGATTGAAAAGAGAAGTTATTCAGGGTGAGGACCAGTTCAGCCAGTCGAAGGAGGGTGTCAGTGGAAGGGTACTGGTTGGTGCGGCGGGAAAGGAAGAAGCGGAGGGCTTTGAGTCCTTCGTGATGGGGGATGGAGGTGTACAGGGACTGGATGTCCATAGTGAAAATAAGGCGTTGGGGACCGGGGAAGCGAAAATCCTGGAGGAGGTGGAGGGCGTGGGTGGTTTGCAACCGCAGGAAATGTAAAACTTGCGCCCACACCTCCACACTCACTTCCCTCCAAGGCCCCAAGGGATCCTTCCATATCCGCCACAAGTTCACCTGTACCTCCACACACATCATCTATTGCATCCGCTGCACCCGATGTGACCTCCTCTATATGGGGGAGACAGGCCGCTTACTTGCGGAACGCTTCAGAGAACACCTCCGGGCCGCCCGAACCAACCAACCCAATCACCCCGTGGCTCAACACTTTAACTCTCCCTCCCACTCCACCGAGGACATGCAGGTCCTTGGACTCCTCCACCGGCAGAACACAACAACACGACGGCTGGAGGAGGAGCGCTTCATCTTCCGCCTGGGAACCCTCCAACCACAAGGTATGAATTCAGATTTCTCCAGTTTCCTCATTTCCCCTCCCCCCACCTTGTCTCAGTCGGTTCCCTCAACTCAGCACCGCCCTCCTAACCTGCAATCCTCTTCCTGACCTCTCCGCCCCCACCCCACTCCGGCCTATCACCCTCACCTTGACCTCCTTCCACCTATCCCACCTCCATCGCCCCTCCCCCTAGTCCCTCCTCCCTACCCTTTATCTTAGCCTGCTTGGCTCTCTCTCTCTCTTATTCCTGATGAAGGGCTTATGCTCGAAACGTCGAATTCTCTATTCCTGAGATGCTGCCTGGCCTGCTGTGCTTTGACCAGCAACACATTTGCAGCTGTGATCTCCAGCATCTGCAGACCTCATTTTTTACTGCTGGACTGGCACCCTATCCACTCCCTTATATATACACTGCCTCCAGCAGCAGCAGTGGTCACCATGGCTCCATCAACCAACCACATCTTCCAAACCATTCCCGCTTGAAGGGGTGGACAGCAGATGCATGGGAACACCAAGTTTCCCACGCAAGTCTCCTCCCAAATCACGCACCATCCCGACTTCGAAATATAATCTCCATTTCTTCATTGTTTCTGGATCAAATCTTGGAACTCCCTGCATTACAGCTCTGTGGGTGTATCTGCATCTCATAGGCTGCTGTAGCTGAAGGCGATAGTTCACACAACCCCTTTTCTACACCCCATGGATTGTGGTAGGCTCGTCGTCCCCTTAAAGAGGAGTAATAAATGGTTACTTAATCAGTGACGCCAAAGACTAAAAGGAAATGGAGGCCCGAATTCTGGGAACGTAGATATCAGAGGGGGTTTAGGCCTGGGAAGGGGAAGAATTATGGTGGGATCTGTGAACACGCTTGACAATTTTCAAACGGAACATTGCTGTAGGTCAGTGGGTATAAGGATGATGGACAGGAAGATTGGGTGTGAGAGATAGGCTCTGGCTCAGGTGGGAGATGGGAAACAGGGAAGTGTTGCGTTCGTCAAGTCCAGAAAGAACAAAACAGCACAGATGAGAGTTTCAGCAGCAGAGGAGCTGAGGCAGGAGCAGTACCAGGTAATGTCATGAGGGTGAAGAGCACAGAGTCTTGGTGATGGAACAAATTGTAGTCAAAAGCTCATTTGGGGGTCAAAAAGCAAGACCAAAAGTCACGTGCAGCCTGGCTCAGTCTCACAGTTGCCCAGAAAAGATGGAGTCGGTAACTCAGGACCAGGAATCAGAGCAAACGTATACTTATACAGCAATGGTGTTGCTTAAGAATCTTATAAATCTAAGGCAGTGGAGGGGTGGTGGTGAGTTATACCCTGATGTGGTCAGTCTGCACATTGGATATATCACTGTGTTTTCACATGATGTCGCCAAAAGACAGCATCTCGGTGCAAAACAGAAGAGGAGGCAGAGATAAATCCCAGAGGGACACCAGAATTTCAGGCATAAGGACATCCAGCAGAGATCATTTAGTGATCAGGAGTGAGCACCCAGAATTGTTTAAGTCTTCTTTAAGTTGTGAATCTACTAAATCTCCTCACAGCTGTGTCGACATGACCCAAGGATCGAACCAGGGTCTCTCCCACTCAGTACCGTCACTGTGTCAATCTGATTCTTAAACCATCCATTAACCTTTAGTCTTTCTGGAGTTTTTTTTCCACATTTATCTAACACCAGTGCACTGTAAAATTCTTCCCAAAGCAAGTTGTTCTCAGGGGACATTTCCTCACACAAACAAGGAAGACAACTGTCCAGTAGCAATAAGTTACCAATCAATGTGTTTTCGTCAAGTATCAGCCCATCAATCTCTAATTTCTAATAACAATGACCTTGTTTTGTGCACCTCCCATGCAGCTGTAACCTTGTACACCTCACTCTGTCTAAGCGCCCTCTGATCTCTATGTCCTTGTTTGCTATGATCTGTCTGTACTGTACACAAAATAAAACTTTTCACCGTACTTAGGTACAAAAAAAAATCACATCCAGTTAGAGTGTAATCAGAAAGCCTCTCCGTGGCCCACCCATGTTGCAGCTCCCAGGCAGAGAACTCAAGAAGAAAAAGAATACCTGACTTTTACAATGGGAGACAGCAAAACTGTATCTGAAATGAAGAGTGCCATCTTAACTCAGCAATTGTCTTCATCCAACCCGGGTCAATATTAACCCCTTACCCGGCAAAAACTAGTTAACTTGTCTTCACCCAATTTGTCTTCTTCAGAGTGCGACGAGTAAACTTGTCCAAAACATATAATTTCAAAAACAACCACAGACGCGTTTATACGTTAATTCTCTGCATTTCTGGGCCCTTCTCAGATAGAAACGAGTATACTCGGTGACTCATACGTCTGGTAGCTGTGTCTCTTCCGCCTCAGGCATTGCAAGAAGCGTCGACACATCGCTTTTGGGCACACACTGTCATTCGGTTTTTCTCTTTTTTTTTTACAAATTATGCCTAGATGTCGAGCTCAGAAGATGACAATAAGTATGAACCTTCTATCAGAAGCTTGGATACATCAGATGAGAATGCAAGCTCGTCTGATAATGGCTATTCTCTCTCAAGTGAGGTGGAGGAGGAGGAGTAAAAAGTGAGGTCTGCAGATGCTAGAGATCAGAGCTGAAAATGTGTTGCTGGTTAAAGCACAGCAGGTTAGGCAGCATCCAAGGAACAGGAAATTCGACGTTTCGGGCCAGAGCCCTTCATCGGCTCTGGCCTGAAACGTCGAATTTCCTGTTCCTTGGATGCTGCCTAACCTGCTGTGCTTTAACCAGCAACACATTTTCAGCTGGAGGAGGAGGAGGATGGACGAATTTGGTGTCGACATGTGGAGTCGGAAGAATGCATGCTTCCTCCACCACCAAGCTTCCCATTCACTGGAAATCCTGAAATATCAATCGATCAAGACACAGCTGATATGACTCCTTTGGATTTTTTTAGTCTTTTATGTGACAACAGAATTATTGATCGAGTTGTGGACGAAACTGATCGCTTTGCTGAACAAACTGGAGAAAGATTGTATGTGGCACCCTGTAACAAAGGCAGAAATTTGTGTTTTTCGCCTTGAAAATGCTTGGGTGCATTTTGAAAATGCCAGATCAAGAAATGAACTGGTCGAAAGATGAACTACTTGAAAGACCAATTTTTTTTTTGCCGAAAATGGTATCTCCAAAATAAAATTTCAAGTAAAATATTGGAAGTAGATAAAAACAAAAGTTGTTTCCAAAATCAGCATTAAAAATACTATAAAAAAGCAATAAAAAAAAGTCTGAAAATGAAACGTTTTCTCCAAAAAACGTCGCCGGGGAAGGGGTTAAAATAAAATTACACACCCACCCACTCCCTGCTGACATTTGAATGAGTGCTACATTAACAAACCCATCACCTTTTACAGCTAACAGTAACTCCAGACTCCAACTGGAGATAAAAAAAATAAACAGCATAGCACTGTTCAAAAATCAAGGGAGTTTCTCTGGGCTTCCAGGAGAACATTCACCCTTCACCCAGGTCCATCAGTCATTTATGTGTGCATTAAACAAGCTATCAAAGAATCATGATCATAGCATCATACAGCACCGAAACAGATCCTTCGGTGCAACCAGTCCATGCCAACTATGTTCCCAAACTAGTCCCATCTGCCTGTACTTGGCCCATATCCTTCCAAATCCTTTCCTATTCATGAACTCATTCAAATGTCTTTAAAAATGTTGTAATTGTAACCACATCCACCACCTCCTCTGGAAATTCATCCCATATATGAACTGCTGTCTGTGTAACAATGTTGCCCCTCATCCTTTTGAAATCTTTCTCCTTCCACCTTAAAAATATCCCGAATTTTGAACTCTCCCACTCTAGGGAAAAGACCCTGGTCGTTCAACTCACGATTTTATAAACCTCTATAAGCATATTCCTAAACCTCTACAAGCACATCCCTCAACCTCCTACACTCTAGTGAAAGAAAATCCCAGCCTTTCCAGCATGTTTTTATATCTCAAACCCTCCATTCCCAGCAACATGCTGATAAATCTTTTCTGGGCCCTCTCCAGTTTAAACAATATCCTTCCCATAACAGGGCAGCCAGAACTGCACAAGAAAAGGCCTCAGTGACTCTCACTATTCTGTATGATAAGTAATTTTACTACAAAGTAGTTCAGTAGCTGTGAACACTTTTGGTTGTGTGAAAGTGAGAAAGATGCCATTTTAGCTCACACTCTTCATTTTCCTTCTTTGAATGTGCTGCTTCTTCCCAAACCAACATTTCCCACTGACGCTGCACTCTTTTACTGAGTTACACAGACAGCCAAAGCACAAGGCACGAGGACAGTGTCTGAATGATTGAATACATGATTATTTTCTCCTCCATTTGCCAAGCAACTGGATGAAAGTTCGAGGAAAGCTAAGCTGGATAATTAGTATTCCCCCTGTCTAATTGATCTCGTACACTCTCCATAGAAGTGATAAATAAACTGCAACCAATTCAAGACATCCTTTGGTAAACCAGGGCACTGACAGGCATACGTTCTCAAGCCGATTAATAATTAACAGCTTACATTTGAAAACTTGTCAACTCACTTTTAAAAAGACAACTGGCTTCCTACCCAACACATGTATCAGTGAAAAGCCATCAGGTCATTATCCCATAGGTTGGAAACCTGGGTCAAGGTTCTAAAGCAGGGATAGTATGAAGCAAAAGGACCCAGATCCTTGTCAGCTCTGGGTAGAACCCGTACCTCTGACAAAAACAGATTATCCCATTCTTCTGGTTATAAACGAATTGTTGTTTGTGGAAGCTTATTGTAAACAAATTGGCTGCAATGTTTTTATAGTAGAATAGTGACTACACTTCAAAACATTTCTTGGTTGTAAAGAATCTAATGTTGCTATACAAATGCAACTTTCCCCTATGCAGATATTCCCTGCCTCAAGGCCATCATCAGCATGACCAATAATACAAACCCTGTGGTCAACTGCTGAAATGGTTAATCACCTGCCTTCTGTACCCTGAAAAACTGGTGTCTGTGGTTACCAGGTAATAAACTGTTATTTCAAAGCTTCTCTCTACTGTTTCCCATCTGAGCTTTCCCACCACACTGTCTTTGACTGTTCACCTGTTGATCAGCACAAAGTTGAACGTGTGTCCTGTAGCCTGCGTTACTCGGGCTCTGATCATCTCCAGCACGGGAAGCCAGGGCTTAGGGGCCAGGGTCACCCCTGAGTAAGTGTAGGTCAAGCCAAGGTCCCCATATGTCACCTGTTTACGTGGAATATTGTGCCATTTGCCAAACACTTGCACTTTGGTCTGTTCACCTTGGAAAAAAAAAGAACAATCTTCAGAAAAGAAACTGGAGTCAAGACACAAATCATAACATTTACACCAATGGGCTAACTTTGTCAATATGGTGAGCTAATGGTATTATTGCTAGACTATTAATCCAGACACCCAGGTAATTTTTTTTAAGATTAGATTAGAATCCCTACAGTGTGGAAACAGGCCCTTCAGCCCAACTAGTTCACAGTGACCCTCCGAAGAGTGACCCACCCAGACCCATTTCCCTCTGACTAACGCACCTAGTTGTATGGGCAATTTTGCATGGTCAATTCACCTGACCTGCACATCTTTGGGCCGTGAGAGGAAACCGGAGCACCCGGAGGAAACCCACGCAGACACGGGGAGAATGTTCAAACTCCACATGTTCTGGGGACATGGATTCCAATCCCATCATGGCCAACAGTGAAGTTCAAATTAAATAGAGATTTGGACTTGGCAGTCTAATGCTAACCGTGAAATCATTATCAATTGTCAGAAAAACCCATCTAAGTTACTAATGATCTTTTGGGAAGGAAATGAGTCATTCTTATCTGGTCTGGCCTACTTGTGACTCCAGACCCAAAGCAACTTAACTGCCTCCTGGGCAACGAGGGATGGGCCTAACCAGCACCACCCATATCCTGTGAATGTTTTTTTTTTAAAAAGTTGCTTTCCCAATGTTGGTTTAATCAACTCCATGTCTCTTTTACGAAGAATCAGGATTTTTTTCCTCAGAAGTGTAGTTGCCAATGTTTGAAACAGTACAATAATCAAGGTCAGGAACAAGTGAGGACCATAGATGCAGGAGATCAGAGTCGGGAGTGTGGTGCTGGAAAAGCACAGCAGGACAGGCAGCATCTGAGGAGTAGGGCTTAAGCCTGAAACATCAATTCCCCTGCTCCTCAGATGCTGCCTGACCTGCTGTGCTTTTCCAGCACCACACTCTTGACAATAATCAAAGTCAAACTTTCAACTATGAAAGACTTGAGAGTTGACTTTGGGCTAATTGCAATGAGGGGAAAGCAGAAATACTACTTTCAACTGTGAATGTTAGTTAAGGGACCACAGCACAGAGATCTGGAAACTTCTTTATTGTGTAGGAACAGGAACTGACGTTGTGAAAGTATCTTCAACATCTAAGGCAGGCAATAAGTTAAAAAGAACTTTCCTGAGCGTGCAAGCATGGTTTAAAACAAGTGTTTGCCATAGATCCTTTCTCAGAAAAGTAAGAATACAGTACGTGTGAAATTCTCACAGCTGTAAATATGATCTGCTAATTTCATAATATTACAATGATGGAGGAGTTCAAAAGTTCAGGATAACCATGGCAGCAGAGTGATCACAAAAGATGGAGGGACAATGCTGGATCCACATTGTTATTTTATGCCCATCTCTTGATTTTAAGATGATTTATTTGTCATATGCTTGTAACATTTTTAACGTTAGAATTAGTAAAGGAGCTGTAAGTGAAATCCTGTACAACATTTACTCATATTGGAATTGTGAAATAACTCGAGTATGAGTAAATACTGTTGTCATAAAGTCCTGATCTCGCACTGTTACAGCAACAAGTGCTTGCATTCAAAGCAGAAACCCATCCAAGACAATGAAGAAATAGTGGAAGAACAATCACTGGAAACATTTCACCAACAACTGGGCAATACAGCATTTGAGATCTTTCCAGATCCATGAACTGAGATGGGTTGAATGACATCCCTCTTCAGCGATATCAAAACAACAGTCGCTCTAGCACTGGGTGGCAGGAAAGAACTGCTTTTAGCAGTATTCAACTTAAATGAGATGATACCCAATGTGTATCTGGTTTAAAAAACAGTAGAAGCCCTACAGAGCATGAGCCAGAGTTGCTGCTCAAGTCATACTGGTTTGTTTAAAGGGATTTGGGCTTTTATAAATTTGTTCCACTCCAATATCTTAATCTGTACCTGAAAAATATTCCAGCTCTTTCTCCAACTGCAAAAATATGTCATCCGCCTCTGATTTGGTGAATATCTTGGTATAATCACAGTTCAGTCCCTCTGCTCTCAGCTGCTTCCAAGAACATTCAGCATCTCTCAGCAAGACCTGCTCCTTTAAGGAGGGTGTCAGTTCTGTTAATTCACTTTCACCTGTCCTGCTTTTCAGTTTCTTCCTTGGACTCTCTGCCATTGGATCATTCACTGCTTTACGATCCATCTGCTTTTGGACCTCACACTGTTCCGACTTGGAATTGCCACAGTTCTTTGGTCGCCTGATGACAAACTTGTCCATCATTGCACCTGGTCACACTGAGCAGCACGATGGTGTTGAGTTAAAGTCGCCTTCAGTAGCAATCTATTCAGAAAACAGCACATGGCCATTATACACATGCCTGACTATAGTCTAAACTGCTTCAGTGCAGTATTTTGATTTGGCTTGTTTGTTTGTCCGTCCACTGGGATTCCTTGGAGTCATCAGTGGCATACTATCCACAAACCCTCCTTCTACCTATCCCACCTCCATCGCCCCTCCCCCTAGTCCCTCCTCCCTACCTTTTATCTCAGCCTGCTTGGCTCTCTCTCTCTTATTCCTGATGAAGGGCTTATGCTCGAAACGTCGAATTCTCTATTCCTGAGATGCTGCCTAACCTGCTGTGCTTTGACCAGCAACACATTTGCAGCTGTGATCTCCAGCATCTGCAGACCTCATTTTTTACTATCCACAAACCAAGTCAGTGAACTAGATGAGGCATCCGCTCAATGCAATCCTGCTCCCACATCTCCACTTACTGAACTCAAAACATTAAATCTGCCTCTCTTCACAGATACTGCCAGAACTACTGGGTTTCTCTAGAAATTCCTGGTTTTGTTTCCGATCTTCAAAGTCCACAGTTATTTTAACCATGGTTACCTCTAAATAAAACTAAGTGGATAGAATATTAACACAAGTTGCTAGAGAAACTCAGCAGGTCTGGGTGCATCTGTGGCGAGAAAGCAGAGTCAACGTTTCGAATCCAGAATAACTCTTCTTCAGAATGCAATCCCTCTAGCAACTTCTGATTGTATTTCAGATTTACTATATCCCCAATCTTCGTTTTATTCCAATGACATCATCTCGTGGGCAATTAATTGTCAACTACAGAACAGCCCCACTTTGAATTTTACTTCTCACTGAATTGAAGGCTACGGTTATTGCAAATTTATTTTGAATGCATGTTATTTCCTAACTTAAGCGGAATTTACCTTGATACTGAACTCCTCCTCCAAACCATATTCCAAAGGTTCACTTCCTCTTTCCTGTTTCAGAGCACGTGTCCAAGATCAGCGAATCAACGCCCAACTTTCCTCTAAATGAACCCAGGGACAGCAATGAATGAACCTCGTGATTATTTGTTTTAATGCAATAACAAGCGCTTTATCAAATAGTTTCGAATTCCACTCACAAACCCTCAATACTCCGTTGTAGCAAAATAGATTAATGTCATTGGAATTTATTTTGACAAACTATTTCAACGAGTTGAAAGTACAGATTTTTATTCCTCCACTTACATTCTTTTTCCATTGTTAAATCGATTGAAATAAATATATTTTAAACTTGTAAGAGCTGATTACAAAGTACATGGGACATGTCACTAGTAGGGGTTTTATTTAATTGAGATTGCAGTTATTCTCTAGGGAAGATGTGATATTTTGTGTAGGAGAAATGGTCTAATTGTCAGTAATTGTGCGAAACACATTTTGAGTGGTTTGCTATTTCTGTCGTGTTGATTCACAAAGTTTCCCCAGTTGGGTCGTTTCCGGGGGAGGGGAAGTTTGCTAAACGTTTTAGGTAGAAAACTTGTCCCCGCCCTCGGAATCTGGCGCGAAAAAAGCCATGCTAGTTAGACATCCTGAAAGGTAGCTGTGTCCGGGCTGAGCGTATTCAAAATTCTGAAAATATTAACTCATTTGGAGGGAAACGGTTCTTCAAAATGATCGGGCAGAAAACGATTGCGTCTTATTTCGGTCCCGTGGCTAAAAAAAGAACTTTGTCTGAGGCTTCAGAGGAAGGTGTTGAGAATGGGAAGGACCATTATCAAGAGGAGGTAATTAAAAAGTCATTTTGTTATTCTCTCTATACAATTGGTGCCAGGCCCGCTAAGCCTCTCCAGCACTGCATCGTTTTATTTCAGATCGTCAGCATTCGCAGTACTGTTTTTTAAGACATGATTTTTATAAAAAGTGTAAAATCGAAGCCAAATTGTGAATAAAATCGAGTATTCTGTTGCTCTAACATGAGTTTCAGATTAACCACACCTGCCTTTGAAGAGTTTGAACTTTTCTTGAGTGAGGAACGCTTTGACGTTTGAGTAATTTAGAAAGTTTTCAGTAAAAATTCCCCCGATTCAGTTTGTTTTTCCCCCAGCTAGCTAGTTATCTTCAGCTTAGTGTAATTTAAGGGCAGTTATAATAAATCTTTAATGTGGACTAATTTAGCAAATAGACAAACTAATTGGAGTTCGGAGGTTTACTGATAAATTTATCCATAAACCCATTTATATGGCAACATGAACTTGATGAATTACAGGTAATTTATTCTATTTAAAAGTGGCTTCTGGTTCTCCAAACATTTTGTTGTTATTTTCTTTGTCTTTGCGAATGTTTCCAGATAAAGTCTCAGTCTTTTCCTCCTTTTTAATCCGAAGTTGGCGGGAAAGATTGTTTGTGGAAGGGAATGTTACAAACAGGAGGCGGGGCCGACCAATGGGAGCGCGGAGGTGGGGCCGAAATGGAATGTGGCGAGCAGAAGGGGCGGGGTTTGTGAATATCTCCCGCGAAACTCCGCGGCTCCTGCCGGTTAGGATGAGGGTGCTGTGGTCACTCAGTGGCGCTGGGCCCCGGCTCTACCCCCGCTTGACCCGTCTGTTCTCTTTCGGTGACCAGGAACACAATGGCATGAGGACCCCGGTCAAGAAGCTGAAGGCTGGCCCGGACGGAGAGGTCGCGCCGGTGGTCAAGCCCAGCTCCCCGCTCAGCCCCGAGCAGCTGTCCCGCATCGAGAGGAACAAACAGGCGGCCCTGCAGAGACTCGCTGCCCGCAACGTGCCCCCGGGCTTTGGGGAGAGCTGGAAGAGCGAGCTGCTGATGGAGTTCAGCAAACCGTACTTTATCAAGGTTGGGAGGAGGAGGGCTTTTGTTTTCAATCGGCAACACCCTCCTCACACAACACAAGCCTGACACTTGCAGTTCCCAAGTAGAACTCTAACTAACTGCTAAGTTTGTCTCTCCACAGTATTCCAGGCCTGCTGAATTTCTACAACACTTTCCTGTCCCTCTTTTTAAATATTTCAACCCGTCTTCGCTCTTTAAAATCTATACTCATTTTAAACCTGTGGTATTCCTCGCAGAAACCAAATCATCCGTCGACATTTCCGCCGCCTCCAAAAACATCCCACCACCAGGGATATATTTCCCTCCCCACCCCTTTCCGCAAAGACCGTTCCCTCCTACCTGGTCAGGTCCACGCCCCCCCCCCCCCACGCCTCACCCTCCCATCCTGGCACTTTCCCCTGCCATTGCAGGAACTGCAAAGCCTGTGCCCACACCACCTCCCTCACCTCTATCCAAGGCCCTTCTATAAAGGAGCCTTCCACATCCATCAAAATTTTACCTTCACATCCACTAATATCATTTATTGTATCCGTTGCTCACAATGCGGTCTCCTCTACACTGGGGAGACTGGGCGCCTCCTAGCAGAGTGCTTCAGGGAACATCTCTGGGACACCTGCACCAATCAACCACACCACCCTGTGGCCCAACACTTCAAATCCCCCTCCCACTCTGCCGACGACGTGGAGGTCCTGGGCCTCCTTCACCGCCGCCCCCTCACCACCAGACGCCAGGAGGAAGAACACCTCATCTTCTGCCGTGGAACACTTCAACCCCAAGGCATCAATGTGGACTTTGACAGCTCCCTCATTTCCCCTTTCCCCCACCTCACCCTAGTTCCAAACTTCCAGCTCAGTGTCCCCATGACTTGTCCAAACTTGTCCTACCTGCCTATCTCCTTTTCCATCTATCCACTCCACCCTCTCCTCCCTGATCTATCACCTTCATTCCCCCCCCCCCCCCCGCACTTACCCATTGTACTCCATGCTACTTTCTCCCCACCCTCCTCTAGCTTATCTCTCCACGCTTCAGGCTCTCTGCCTTTATTCCTGATGAAGGGCTTTTGTCCGAAATGTCAATTTCACTGCTCCTTGGATGCTGCCTGAACTGCTGTGCTCTTCCAGCACCACTAATCCAGTATTCCTGTCTGTCTATTTCTAATAATTCATCAATTTCCAATGTTGGCACTCTCGCCAGTGATCTTTGACTTGGTTGGGGTGGCTCAGTGGTTAACCCTGCTGCCTCTCGGGGACCTGGGTTTGTCTGTGTGAAGGTTACACGTTCTCTCCGTGTCTGTGTGGGTTTCCTCCCACAGTCCAAAGATATGCAGGTTAAGTGAATTGGCTGTGCTAAATTGCCCATTGTGTTTAGGGATGTGCAGGTTAGGTGCGTTAGTCAGGGATAAATGTAGAGTTGGTTAGATTAGATTACTTACAGTGTGGAAACAGGCCCTTCGGCCCAACAAGTCCACACCGACCCGCCGAAGCGACAACCCACCCATACCCCTTACCTAACACTACGGGCAATTTAGCATGGCCAATTCACCTGACCCACACATCTTTGGACTGTGGGAGGAAACCCACGCAGACACGGGGAGAACGTGCAAACTCCACACAGTCAGTCGCCTGAGGCGGGAATTGAACCCAGGTCCCTGGCGCTGTGAGGCAGCAGTGCTAACCACTGTGCCACCGTGCCGCCCTACTGTTGGTGAACAGGTCTGGGTGGGTTTACTCGTCAGAGGGTCAATGTGGACTTATTGGCCCAAAGGGCCTGTTTCCATACAGTAGGGAATCTAATCAAGTCCACACTGACCCATTCCCCTACCCTATTTTCCTATATTTAACCCTGACTAATGCACCTAACCTGCACATCCCTGAACACGATGGGCAATTTAGCATAACTAATTCACCTGACCTCTTTGGATTGTGGGAGGAAACCGGAGGAAACCCATTCAGACACAGGGAGAACGTACAAACTCCACACAGACAGGTGCCCAAGGCTGGAATTGAACCTGGGACCCTAGCGCTGAGAGGCAGCAATGCTAACCACTAAGCCACCCCACTTGTTAGGCAGAAGGGTCTGTTTCCACAATGTAGGGATTCTTTACAGACCATGACAGCACCCTGTTTTTGTTTGATTTTCAGCGTTTACAGTATTCATTAATATTTCTGGATAGTCCAAAATGCAGTTCTTGGAAGTGGTTTCTTTTTTAAAAAAAAACTAGTCATTCATTTTCAATATCTGGTTGTTTACTGACAAGACTGTGATTAATGAGATCAACCACTTCTCAGAGGCTACTGTTTTAGACCAGGTGTGTGTTTATAACTAGATCAGTAAATGAGAAGAGATTTGCATTTATATGGCACTGCTTGTCTCCTAGCTGAGTCAAAATGTTTTTCAACCAGAGAAGGACTTTAAGTGTAATCCCTACTGTAATGTAGGACATGTAGCAATCAATTTTCATACAGCAGGCTCCTTCAAATACTAACGTGGTGATTGTGGTTTTTGGTAATGTTGATCAAGGGATGGGTATTGGCTGGGATACCAGGGTCAGTTCCTGTCTGAAATAGTGACAAAGCCTCCGCCTACAGTAGCGCACTCCCTCTGTGCTGACTGGAGTAGCAGCATCAACCTCTGTGCTGATGGTTTGGAGTAGGACTCGAGCTTGGATCTTTCTGACTTGGAGATGAGAGTGTGGTCGGTTGCTGTCGAGCCAGAATGAGGTGTCAGAGGGTCCTGGCAGTCAGTTTGTGTTTTACGCCGCACCCAGCACAGCATGTTCTCCTTACCTCCCAAGTTTCAAATCCGAGAAGGGTCAGCTTGTTTGCTGGGCTGGGTAGGATGGGATGGTGTCCATGGATGATTTGGGGTAATTCTGTCAGAATAGTGTTGGATTAG
This sequence comes from Hemiscyllium ocellatum, assembly GCF_020745735.1. NCBI lineage: Eukaryota > Metazoa > Chordata > Chondrichthyes > Orectolobiformes > Hemiscylliidae > Hemiscyllium > Hemiscyllium ocellatum. The sequence goes on from NC_083424.1 coordinate 13,932,790, forward strand.
ATTCCCTACAGTGTGGAAACAAGCCCTTCGACCCAACCAGTCCCCACAGACCCTCCGAAGAGTAACCCACCCAGACCCATTTCCCTCTGACTAATGCACCTAACACTGTGGACAATTTGGTAAAAACTGGAAACCAGATTGTGGATTAGAGTGGTGCTGGAAAAGCACAGTAGTTCAGGCAGCATCCCAGGAGGCATTCTTTCTCCAGGCGTCAGGTGGTGAGGGAGCGGCGGTGAAGGAGGCCCAGGACCTCAATGTCCTCCATGAGTGGGAGGGGCAGTTGAGATGTTGGGCCACAGGGCGGTGTGGTTGATTGGTGCGGGTGTCCCAGAGATGTTCCCTAAAGCGCTCTGCTAGGAGGCGTCCAGTCTCCCCAATGTAGAGGAGACCGCATCGGGAGCAACGTAATAAATGATATTAGTGGATGTGCATGTAAAACTTTGGATATAGAAGGCTCCTTTAGGGCCTTGGATAGAGGTGAGGGAGGAGGAGGTGTGGGCGCAGGTTTTGCAATTCCTGCGGTGGCAGGGGAAGGTACCAGGATGGGAGGGTGGGTTGTAGGGGGGGCGTGGACCTGACCAGGTAGTCACGGAGGGAATGGTCTTTGCGGAAGGCAGAAAGGGGTGGGGAGGGAAACATATCCGTGGTGGTGGGATCTTTTTGGAGGTGGCAGAAATGTCGGCGGATGATTTGGTTTATGCGAGAAATACCACAGGTTTAAAATGAGTATAGAGTGGGGAGGGAAATATATCCCTGGTGGTGGGGTCTGTTTGGAGGTGGCAGAAATGTCAGCGGGTGATACGGTTTTTGCAAAGGTTGGTAGGGTGGAAGGTGAGCACCGGGGTGTTCTGTCCTTGTTACGGTTGGAAGGGTGGGGTCTGAGGGCGGAGGTGCGGGATGTGGACGAGATGCGTTGGAGGGCATCTTTAACCATGTGGAAAGGGAAATTGCGGTCTCTAAAGGAGGAGGCCATCTGGTGTGTTCTGTGGTGGAACTGGTCCTCCTGAGAGCAGATATGGCAGAGGTGGAGGAATTGGGAATACGGGATGGCATTTTTGCAGGAGGTAGTGTGAGAAGAGGTGTAATCCAGGTAGCTGTGGGAGTTGGTGGGTTTGTAAAAAAAAAAAAAAATTTGGTGGTCATTAATGGAGATGGAGAGGTCCAGGAAGGGGAGGGAGGTGTCAAAGATGGTCCAGGTAAATTTAAGGTCAGGGTGGAATGTGTTGGTGAAGTTGATGAATTGCTCAACCTCCTCGCGGGAGCACGAGGTGGCGCCAATGCGGTCGTCAATGTAGCGGAGGATGAGGTGGGGAGTGGTGCCGGTGTAATTACAGAAGATGGACTGTTCTAAGTTGCCAGCAAAGAGACAGGCATAGCTGGGGCCCGTGGCTACCCCTTTGGTCTGGAGGAAGTGGGAAGAGTCGAAGGAGAAATTAAGGGTGAGGATCAGTTTGGCCAAACGAATGAGTGTCGGTGAAAGGGCACTGTTGGGGACGTTGGGAGAGGAAGAAATGGAGGGCTTGGAGGCCCTGTCGTGGCGGACGGAGGTGTAGGGGGATTGGATATCCATGGTGAAGATGAGGTGTTGAGGGGCGGGGAAACGGAAGTCTTGGAGGAGATGGAGGACGTGGGTGGTGTCTCGAACGTATGTGGGGAGTTCCTGGACTAGGGGGGATAGGACAGTGTCGAGGTAGGTAGAAAGGAGTTTAGTGGGGCAGGAGCATGTTGAGACAATGGGTCGGCCAGGGTGGTCAGGCTTGTGGATCTTGGGAAAGAGGTAGAACAGGGCAGTGCGGGGCTCCCGGACTGAGGTTGGAAGCTGTGGATGAGAGCTCTCCTGAGGTGATGAGGTTCTGTATGGTCTGGGAGATGGTTTGGTGATTGGGTGGGGGGGGTGGTCATGGTCGAGAGAACGGTAGGAGGAGGTGTCCTTGAGTTGGCGTCTGGCTTCAGAGGTGTAGAAGTCAGTGCGCCAAACTACCACTGCACCCCCTTTATCTGCTGGCTTGATGGTGAGGTTCGGATTGGAGGGCTGCAAATTGTGAGGGTGAGAGGTTGGAGTGGGATAGACCAGTTTAGGCGGTTAATGTCCCGGTGGCAGTTGGAAATGAAGAGGTCAAGGGCAGATGATGGGTCAGCACAGGGTGTCCAGGTGGATGCAGTGTGTTGGAGGTGGACGGGAGTTCTGATTGTGAAAGTAAGTTCGGAGGCAGTGGAAGAAGTGTTCGATGTCACGGCGTGTATTAAATTCATTGATGCTTGGAGGAGGGGGATGAAGGTGAGTCCTTGGCCATGCCAAATTGTCCATAGTCTAATTCACCTGACCTGCACATCTTTTGGGCTGTGGGAGGAAACCAGATAACCCGGAGGAATCCCACGCAGAATGTGCAAACTCCACACAGACAGTCGCCAAGGCTGGAATCGAACCTGGGACCTTGGTGCTGTGAGGCAGCAGTGCTAACCACTGAGCCACCGTGCGTATTGCAGATAGAAAAATAAATGAACAGATGAATGCACAGAGATGTAAAGCAGCAACCCTATCTGATGCATGTGTTTAAATGTACTGTTTGTTTGCAGCTGATGGGATTTATAGCGTCAGAGAGGAGGCGGTACACAGTTTACCCACCACCTCAGGAAGTCTTCACGTGGACAGAGATGTGTAACTTCCATGATGTAAGTACTGTAAATGGTTGTTGAAAAGTGATTTGAATTGTAACTTGCAGCAGGTTGGAAGATTATCAGCAAAGTGGAGGAGAGCACTTACATGAAACTTCGCCATTTTTTAAGGCAATCAGCATTGTATGCATTTCAGGAACTAATGGTAAAGCATTGAGTTTTGAACTAGAAGGAATTGCACTGTGTGCAAGTATGACGTTTCCATTTGCTTTAACCTGTGACACCGAGGGGTAATTTTGAACTCCAGGTTCCATCAGAAAGCTGGCTTCTATTTACCACCCCCTCTCTGGTTCCTTCAGGAATAAAAACTGAAAATGTATGTCCAGGAGGAAAAAAAGTTTTTGTAAACCCTATTAACCACAAAATCCTTTTGTCTAATTTAAGGCTGCAGCATTTGCTTTCTCTGATTTTTCAGCATGTTTCTTGTTTCTTCATGCTGTCTCATCAGTCCACTGGATTTAACTCTGGAGCAGGCCAGACCTCAAAACGTTTCAAGGAAGTAGCATGGACCCTAACTTAGTTTTAAGCAGCTGTATTGCGGATATTCCAGGAGAGATGCCATTGGTTAAACCGTTTTAGTTTCAAACAAATCAGAATTTATTTACAAGATTGCCAAATGAAACACAAGAACAGAATACTGAATAGCTTAACCCATCTGAAAACCCAACAGATCTCCCAACTTCAGACGCTGTTCCAAATATTTGTAACAATCCCCATAAACACCCCTTTTTACAAAAGGTCAAATCAAACCCAGGGTCTTGCTAGAGAGAGGAGGATCAGCCTGGACCTGCTGCATTGGGTCCAGCAGCTTTTTCAACTGTACTGCTAAATTCAGACGAGCTTGATGGTGGCAATGTGAAACGCTGAACACGAGGGTTGTTCAGTGTTACCTTAATAGTGTAGAATAATAGTGTAAGTGGCAGCTTTGTGTTTTGTGTCTAGGTGAAGGTGGTTATTCTTGGCCAGGATCCGTACCATGGACCGAACCAGGCCCACGGACTGTGCTTCAGTGTAAAGCGCCCAGTGCCACCTCCCCCCAGGTATGTCATTGCCTCGTGCACACTCTTTCTGAGGAAGTACTTTTTGACTATTGGGTTCTGTTTCTAACTTACTTCAACACTTCTTGGAATATTAGAAGTGTAACTGTTTGACCAGTAAATCTCCTTCGCAGATTAGGTAAGGTGTTACAATTCTTAAATTGCCATTGTCTCGGATGTAGAACCAAGCAGATATGTGGTTTTAATTTTCCTGATGGCATACCCAGTTTTCAGTAAGAAAAGCTGCATTGAGCCTGCCCTATGCTAGTGAAAGTCGGAGCATTGATTGATTTATAGGTCCCCTCTTCCTCAACCCCTTTTAATCACTAGGATAGGACAACTAGAGAAAAATTACTGTTACCAAATCCCCAGTCCCATCCACAATTGAAACCAGCTCAGATGTGTATGTTAACTAAAGTTGCTACCTTTTTTGTGTGTCAGATGTTTGGTAGCCAGCAATTGGAGACCTAGAAGCAGCCTCTGATTTTAGGCATGGTAGTTGGTTGTCTTGTCCCCTGCTTCGGGGAAGTTGGCAAAGCTCCTGTCCCTTGTCACCATCCAGTGCCACCTGCAGTGTTGTGCTGGATGTTGGCAGAGGATCCTTTCTGACTTTGCCCTTTCTTCATAGTTCACCAACCTGAACCTGAAAGGTAGTTGGTTATAGGGCAGTCTCTGCAATAACCCAGTGTGATCCTGAGTGTAAACTGAATGACCCTGCCCTTATTTTTATTTAAGTGGGGCTTTGGAAGCAGGTTCCTAGATGTGCTATTATCGAATGGCGGAGAAGACTCTCTGGGCTGAATGGCCTAATTTCTGCTCCAGTGGTCTTGTGCCCATCCTGAGTAGAGAGGGAACTTACAAAAAGGACAAATCATATTTATTAACATCCCAATCCCAAATGTTTGAAACCTGTTTGGCAGCTGCTTGCTCCAAGCATTTGTTATCTTTATCTAGCAGTGGGTGCACACTCCTTCTCTGAATGCATTGCCTTCTGATTTTATGAAGAGCTTCCTGAAGGAGTTAAGGTGAAGGGATGAAGTCTGTTTTATTTTTGTATTGAATGATCAACGTGAGATTACCAGAAACGATCTTGTCTTCTTGCAGTCTGGAAAACATGTACAAGGAGCTTCAGTCTGACATTGAAGGCTTTGAGCCCCCAGGACATGGTGATCTGACCGGTTGGGCTAAGCAAGGTAATATACACATCGGACATTGGGTTCAGCTTCTTTAATAGGGCGAGGGGAGACACGTTGACAATGAATAGATCTGGTAAGTCTGATCTCAAAGGTTAAAATTGGATCTTTTTTTTTTAAACTGAGATATATCTGTGTCTAATTTTTAAATTCGTCAGTGTTATGGGGTTGTACAGCATGCAAACAGACCCATTGTTTCAACTTGACCAGATATCCTAAATTAGTCTAGCCCCATTTGCCAGCATTTAACCCACATCTTGCCAAACCCTTCCTATTCATATACCCATCAAGATGTCTTTTTAAATGTTGTAATCATACCAGCCTCCACTACTTCCTCTGGCAGCTCATTCCGTACATGCACCACCCTCTGTGTGGAAAAAGTTGCCCCTCCAATTCAGATGATAGCTTTTGCCCAAAACATCAATTTTCCTGCTGCTCAGATGCTGCCTGACCTGTACTTTTCCAGCACCACTCTCTTCTAGATGGGGAAGAATTAGTCAGCACATGCCAGGGCAGTTGAGCAGTTTGTGTACCAGACTAACCAAATTTTTCTGAATTTGTTTGGCGATTGAAACAGGAGTGTTGTTGCTGAATGCAGTCCTCACTGTGCGAGCGCACAACGCAAACTCTCACAAGGAGCGAGGCTGGGAAGATTTCACCGATGCAGTTGTGTCTTGTCTGAATGACAAGCTGGATGGTTTGGTGTTCATGCTGTGGGGAGCGTACGCACAGCGCAAAGGCAGTGTAATCAACAGGGTAAGGACTCTGAAACTCTTCCTCCTGTGAAGACTTGTTAGTCTGTGTTGTGAAAACCACCTTTTTTATATAGCATCTTTCATATTCCTAGCATGTGCCAAAGTGCTTCAACCAATAATCGCTCAGGAAGTGCGCTCACATTTTTTGTGGGTGATGATGACAGCTGTGCAGTACACAGTTCAGTGGAGGGGGGAGGTCAGTCTAGTCAATTTGGCTGAAGTAGTAATGTACCTTGGCCAATTACGTGGTGTATAGGGGTGCCCTGGTTAAGGATTTCCTTCAAACATTTGATTAAACTCTTCGATGCACAGAGGCAGTTTTGTATACAGCATGATGCCCCTGCTAGATCTGAAGCAGTTTCTCACTGCTTTTTCTGCGACACAGCTGGGTGGAGAGAAAGGGAGTGCCAGGAAAGGGAATCTTTTTGTTGGTTCTGGTTATCTATTTGCATTTGTCTGGTTGTGACTGCTGCCTTATTCTGTTCCCAGACCTGTCAAGCTTGTGTTTGTGCACGGAAAGCTCCAGTGGGTGGTGATCTTAACAATTATTGTTTTATTTATATATGACCCTGTACTGTGTACACAGTTGCTAGACTCCGTAATTTATTGATACAATAAATTGTACCAAATAAACCCATTGATACACGTCTCCTTTGTTCCAAACTGGCTGAGGTAGACATCTTGTCTAGTTTTTTGTATTAGTCTGGCTGAAATGTTCTTGTAATGCAAGCAATATAACATCCATGAAGAGTAGAAGTCCCTCAAGACTCTACAGTAATATTCACCCACCACCCCTTGTACAAATATCCTCTTTGCTCTAACTGGGATTGCCATTTTGTTGTAGAAACGTCACCACGTACTGCAGACGGTTCATCCATCTCCTCTGTCTGTGAACCGAGGCTTCTTTGGCTGCAAACACTTCTCTAAAACCAATGAATTGCTGAAGAAATCTGGGAAGACACCTATCAATTGGAAGTTGCTGTGAGTCCAGTCAGGAGTGTGTGTTCTGGGAGTCTGTTGATCCTAATGACACCAATCACTGAAGATTTATCATGAGCCGAAGCTGGGCAAGATTCTCGATTTTAAGTGGCTAAAGGGGCCTTTATTACTGGATCGTTACATGTTGAATCTCTGGGACCTCAGCACTGCCTGAAGAGATCAGATTGAGCTTTTCTTTTTGTTGTTCCGATGGCCAATGAATGTTCCAGGTGTAGTTAATATCCTTTTAGCTATGGAATTTCTACAATGTCATGCATTTGGTCCATGACTCAGAGCTTTTGAGTTGTAATTTCATTGTAAATATGCCTGTGCATTCATTCACCTGTTCATGTTCTATTTGCTGTAAACTGCTTTGACATTGTAAATATGTTTTAAATAAAATTTTTTACTATTTGAGTTCACTCATGACTGAGCATTTTCAAGGTGACTGTCTTAAAGTATTCAGGACTTCAAGAAAAATTACCTGCATTTGAAAGGATCCTTTTTATTTTTGGACATCGGGTACTTTTGACAATCCCAGTCTGTTTTGTGAATGGGTGGGTAGTTTTCTGTATGTAGGTAATGCAGGTTCCATATTGTACAAGCAGTTCTGAAGTACCTCTTATAGGATGTTTTGGTTGAAGGGTGTGCCCCTCAGGCCATCTGATTTATTATGGTCACTTTTGTAGTAACAAAACAATAGGTTTAATGTCTCAGTTAAAATATCACAACTCTGACAAGATATCAATTCTCCATCATGTGTGCTGAGGTCAGTTGACAATGAAGTCTGAAAGGCAAGGTTGCTATCAATTCTGGTTATCTCCTCTTTTTTTTCCCCTTTTTTTTGCAGTTTCATCGCTTGCATTTACCTAGATTTTTATTTTCCCTTGGAGAGATTAGTCTTGCCACGCAGTGGGTAGTGTCCCTGCCTCTGAGCCAGAAGCTCCACCTTCAAGTCCCTCTCCAGCTGTTGATGGCCATGGAAGGTTAGCTCAAAGGAGAGTCAAGCTGGTGCTTAGTTGAACTCCCCTTCCATGGCTGTCTTTTTAGGAGACACCAGCTGGAGATTCTCCTCTCTGCTGTGTGACAGGAGTTTTGAAACCTCCACCATATTTCTGGGGATACATGTGTACAAAAGGTGACACTGACTCACTGAACTAACTCTCCAACACCTAGTCTTGCAACAGTGGGTTTGTGCGAACTGGAAAGAATTATGACTCCACCCAATTGATTCCCATTAAAATGGTGAAGTAGGTGAAAGTGAGGACTGGAGGTCAGAGTTGAGTGCGGTGCTGGAAAAGCACAGCAGGTCAGGGAGCATCTGAGGGGCAGGAGATTCTTGATGAAGGGCTTATGCCTGAAACATCGATTCTCCTGCTCCCCGCATGCAGCCTGACCTGCTGTTGCTTTTCCAGCATCACACTGTCGACTTGATTAAAATAATCAAGACCAGGTAAAATGTTAGATATTCCAACAGTAGGGCTATGGTGGAAAAGAAATGAACTATATTCAAAACATTCTCAAATGTTGGAGGAGATCCATACCTGTGGAGTTGTACCTTTTTATGGAGAACACCCACAGGCTACTCTGTGTGGATTAAATGGCAGCTATTAATCGTTGCTAGTTACTAAGTGCTGCTATTTTGAGAGTCTCGTGATAAAAGTGAGGTAGTTGGAAAGTTTTGTCCACAGTACAGGAGTAGACACCTGCAGGATGTGCAGAGGAAGCATATGTTGCTAAACTGGAATAAATTGGCATTAGGCACAAACTCTGCTGAGATGCTCTGGATCCATTATGGCTGACTTCCAACAATCTCAGCCCTCTTCCTATATGCCAGGTATGACTCCAACCACCAAAAATCCTTTGTACCCTCCAAACCCATGACATCGTCAAAGCATTCCACCGCCATCTAGAAAGGCAAGAATAGTAGATAGGTGGTCATCACCACCACCTGCAAGTTTCTCTCCAAGCCATTCACTGTCTGGACTTGCAAACATATCATTGTTCATTCACTTGCTGGGTTGAAATCGTGGGATTCCCTCTCGAAGGGTATTGTGTGTCTACAGCACATGAACTGCAACAGTTCAAGAGGCAGCTCACCACCACGTCTCAAGGACAACTGGGCATAGGAAATAAATGCTGGCTCAGCCCATATCACTCATCATATTTGTGTATATGTATATATTTAATTAATAAATTTCCAGATATCTGACTCAATAGCAACCTTAGTTTCTATGGTACATTATAGATTAATATATAGAAAAAACACAAACATGTCACTAGGCATTATTTAACACAGAATTAACCACCACAGCAGAAACCATTGTTTCATGAGATCAAAAGCAGTCACCACAGAATGGATTAATAATTTGGGCCCTGGATTGATGATCTGAGATACAAATTCAAATTTCACAGTGACAGTTTAAAATTTAAATTCATTTAGAATAGAATCCCAACAGTGTGGAAACAGGCCATTTGGCCCAACAAGTCCACACTGACCCTCCAAAGAGAATCCCATCCACACCCATCCCCCTTACTCTGTAGCCCTGCAATTCTAATTGGCTAATTCACATAACTTGCACATCCCTGGACTTTATGGGCAATTTAACATGGCCAATACACCTAACTTGTATGTCTTGGGACTGTGAGAGGAAATTCACACAGACACAGGGAGATTGTGCAAACTCTACACTGACACTTGCCCAAGGCTGGAATTGAATGTGAGTCCCTGGCACTGTGAGGCAGCATTGCTAGCCACGAAGCCATTAGTTAAACAAATCTGGAATAAAAGGGCTAGTATTAGTAATGTTACTTCCAGATTAGTAAGACAATTGAGGTTTTATGATAACGTCCTTTAGGGAAGGAAATCTTATTTTTACCTGGTCTGACCTGCCTGAGACTCCAGACCCACAGCAATGTGCTAAAATCTTAACTGTCCTCTCAAAAGGCCCAGGCAGCCAATCAGTTGGCTCCCCAATACTACTTCAAGGATAAATAATAAATATTGATCTTATCACACCACCTACATCCCAAGAATGACAAAGGAAATCTCTGATTAACACATTCCACAACCCTAACTCTCTTCAGAAAACAAACATTACATTTAAGTCTAAAAATATTACTTAAAGATAAATAAACTGATAAATACCAAAATAATAAACACATGATTCTAGAAAGCATATTTACATTTTTATTTATCTAAAGAGAACAATCATTATGTACACACATTCTTGTACGGTACATAATACAGTTGATTACTTGCATGGATAATACATATCCTATTTTGTCACATTTTCACAGATTAAAGATGATACAAGTTACAGATCTACCTTCTCATTCTTTTCACCTTTATGGGTGAACTGTTCCCCAGAAATGACCTTTAGTGAAGCATCTTAATCCAATGTGATTTCACATCACGATACAACAACAATGATGTTTAACTTCTATTTTATCAGAAAGAAAGGTAGACCACAATGGGAGGCAACAGCTTACATTTATTTATGTCATAGTCCCGAATGCAAAAGAGGTCCCAAATTGTGTCAAGGATCATAATTTGGAAAAGTTGTCACCAATTTGAAGAAAGGAGGGTGGATGAATAGAGAGTGAGAGATTCCAGGAGGATTTTGTTTTTATTCAGCCACAGGGTGTGGCCTTCACTGACTGGGCCTGCATTTTTGCCCATCCATAATTTCCCAGGGGGAAGTGAAGAGTCAACCATATTGCTGTGAATCTGGAGTCACATGTAGGTCAGACCAGATAAAGATGGCAGATTTCCTTCAATTATGGACCAGTTGGATTTTTCTCCCAGTAATTGGCAATGGTAGCATGGTCATTAGACTCTTTTATTTCTCCCCTTTCAAATATGAATTCAATTGCCATCACTTGCCTTGGTGGAATTTGAACCTGGGTCCCCAGATTAATAGTCTAGAGATAATACCATTAAGCCACAGCCTCCCCATTTCCAGAGTCAATAACCAAGGTGGTTGGAGGCTTTGCAATGAGGGGAGGACAAGAGGCTATCGTTAGAAGAACAATGAAACGCAATTACATGGCATCAGTTTTCAGACAACAAGTTGGGCAATATGCCTACTCATTCTGTGCCCAATGTCCTCCACACGGAGAAAATGAGGACTGCAGATGCTGGAGATCAGAGTTGAGAGTGTTGTGCTGAAAAAGCACAGCAGGTCAGGCAGCATCCATGGAGCAGGAGAATCGAGATTTTGGGTATAAGCTTCTTCATCAGGAATCAGGAGCCCTATTGAAGAGCTTATGCCCAAAACGTTGATTCTCCTGCTCCACGGATGCTGCCTGACCGGCTGTGCTTTTCCAGTACCACATTCACAACACTGTCCTCCATTCACCATATAGATTAGGCAGTGATTGTAATGGCTTGTTCTGGAGCATTTGGGTGTGAAGATCGGAGACCCAAAGCCTGTCCAGGCTGCTTGAGGCTGACTGGCTGCCTGTTGATCATGATCCATGGTCTGTGTTCTCAAGTAAGAAAACAATTTGAGGCCATCAGCAAAACAGGTAACAAATCGTGTTTTTGATCAGCTGAATGTAGAAGCAGGAAGAGTAGAATAATTCTTCTGGCTTCCTATTAGAATTGTCAACTGCTGCCCTACACTGTTAGCAAGGTAGCTCCTCCCTCACTGCCACCCTCCCACACCCAACCTCGATCAGGTGACCCCTCCTCTCCAGCTGCCTGTGTTCTCCTCCAGATTAGCCTCTCAGACCATGACTGGTGACCCCTGCTCATGACCTGATGACCCATGAGGTACATTTGAATCAGAGATCGTTGGGTGTCTTTTTGATGAAACGAATCATGCAGGGAGAGCTTCCCCCACCCCACCCCACCCCCACTAATTTAATATCATCTCATATTGCCCCATCCCTGACATTCGTTGGCTGATCTTCAACATCTGAAATTTAAATTCCTAATGCCTTTCTTTAAATTTCTCCACCATGTCTCTGCAACTTTATACCATGAACCATTGCCACAAAATGACAGCCATGAGACTCCCACTTTCTTATTCTAGCCCAGAGATGTTGAAGGCAATCAGGAGACAGAAGGCTGTGATCAGCTGACAGGTCAGGGCAAAGATTGATGGGGAGCATTCTGAATTTGTGTAGCAGATTTCACACACTGCCATTACCAAGATATGTCCCCATTCATTGACTCAAGCCCCTTCTGTAACCCAGTGCTTGCACCTTGCAGGTACTGTAAAGGTTTGTGGCAATGAGACTGTATCAGACAAGCCCATTAGCCTTGACCTACACTGTACGAGATGAAAGGACCACACAGTAGCATATCAATAAGTGGATAATCTGGTAAGGCAATGAATACTTCTGGAACTTGTAGAAGTTGCTATTTCCCTTGAAATTTATCGACAAAAACAGATGAATAATAATGGAAGGTCATCGGGACTTTACCCTCGGGGTCATCTGTGAAAAGGGAAAAGAGAGAGAAGTTGTTATGATAGTCCTGCCAAAATTAATGTTCAGTAAGCATTAGCATTTATACCCAATGTTCAGTCCATTGACTCTCAGACTGGACATTAAACTGACAGAAAGATAAAAAGTGAAGATAGTTCTTAGTTTTGTCAAACGAAGCTGTGGTTAGGGAGCAGCAATGCCCCAGATCTACTCAGAGGGTCACTGCACTGCACTGATAATGTGAAATGGGGCCATTGAAGTGGAACAAGTCATCCAAAACAAGGTGAGAGTTCAAAATGATAAATGCATCCCATGCCAATGAGGGACAGTGGGTTAGGTTACTTCGTTCTAAAAATGACAGCATCTGAAATTCCTGATGAAGAGCTTATGCTCGAAATGTTGACTCGCCTGCTCCTCAGATGCTGCTGACCCACTGTGCTTTTCCAGCACCACACTCTTCAACTCTGATCTCCAGCATCTGCAGTGCTCACTTTCTCTGTGTGTAACTTGCTGTCATGTTTAACCACATATCTCTAGCATCACAAATTCTGCTTGTTCTCCCCCTGTAACATCATCAAACTTCAGCTCATGCTCAGCTGACTCTCTGCTGAGTCTCACCTCCATGCCTTTGTTAATTCTTGACTTGATCATTCCAACGTACTGGTCATTCTGCAATAACGTGCATTTCATTAACACAAATTTGCTATAACGCGATTGACAATTTGGGGACACTGCTTCTATAGCATGAACTTTTAAAGCCAGTATTGGTTATAATTGGTGATTCTGACCATTTTAGTTTAAACAGTGTTACTATTATGCAACTTTCTTATGACACGGGATTGCATGAGAATGCAACTATAGATTTGATTTAGATTTATTGCCATATGTATATAAAAACTCAATGAAAAGTGTCTTTTCACATGTTATACGCAAAGTGTTGCCATGCTCCAGCGCCATCATGAAACACTGAATATAATGCAGGATTTTACTGCAGTAGAGTTCACCTTACTCTCTTCTTCTTGTTCCTGCCCCATTACTGCTCTTCCAGTCACTGCTTGACATCAGCCAGAGCCTCTGTAACAGCTTCTGCAGTCTCTGCTGTGTGTTACCAATCCTGTAACCACCACATTTGAGCTGGAGCCATGGGCCTGGGGATTTACGGGTTCTGTCCCTCCTGTACCCAGTCCAGCACTCCTCCAGACCCTGCTGCCTGTCATTGGGGTCTTCTGCCATCCTTTTGCCAAAGCTTCCACTCCTTCAGACCTAGCTGTGGACCTGGGGCCTTGGCTCAGCCTGTGAGTCCAGGCCGATTCCCAGCCAATGTCGACACTCCACTCTCCATTAATGTTAAATTCTCATCCTTTCCTACCATGGCCTCACCTCTCTGTAACTTTCCTGATCCAACAAACTCTCCTAGATTCAGTTGCCACCCAATTCTGATCCATTGATCATCTCTGATTTTATACACTCCATCAGTCGTAACCTTGCCTTCAGTTTCCTGGGCTCTAAATCTCTACAATTTTCACAATAAATGTTTCTGCCTCTCCTCCTTTAAGAAGCTCCTTAAAACTAACTATTGACCAAACTTATGGTTATCTGTCCTTGAGTAACTCAATGTTATATTTTGTTAGATAATACATTTATGAACCACCTTTGGACAGTTTATTTGCTAAGGAATCATATCATTGTTACATTGCAGACAGAGTTTGGTACATTTGTAAGTGCTACAATAATTAAAGATCATGGGGGGGATGCAAAGGTAGATTGGTTGTGGAAGTTGGGCATGATCTTACTGAATGGGAAAGCAGGCCTAAAGGGCCAAATGGCCAACTCCTGCTGAATTTCTCATACTGTTATAAATACAAGTTGCTGCAGTCAAAGACCTTAAAGATTGTGAATGGGTTGGAAAAACAGAGAGAGGGTGAAAATCAAAACAGGAAGTATCACTGCTGTAAGAGGTTGTGGTCCCCTTGGCCTGCTCAGTGCTGTATGGTCTCCCACCTACCCCTCAGATGCGAGTCAGTGAGATAACTCTGGGTCTGAGGAATCCACATTTGGGATGAAAGACCAAGATAACCTGCAACATTAACTCTGTTTCTCCCTCTGCAGTGTTTCACGGAGTGCTCCCCTATTTCCTTTCAGTTTTCACTTCAGAGTTCCAGCTCCTGCAGTGTTTTGCATTTGTGAAGCAGCTGGGGATGTGCTAGAATCAAACAGCATAGAAGGAAGCCCATTGTGACTGGACCTCCTCTTTGAAAGAGCTATCAAAGTGATCTTACAGCCTCCTCACTGTTTCCATATAGCATCATAGATACTTCCTTTTCAGGTTGATTTGCTAACCCATTTTGAAAGCTCTCATTATATCGCTTTCCAGTATATTCCCGATCAGAACAACTCACAGCCTCAAGTAAAAATATCCTCATCTCCCCTTTGATTCTTCCACCATTTAGCTGAATCTATGTCCTTTGGTTACTGAGCCAGTGCAAATTGTGGATTACTGTCACGCAAAAAGCGAAGATTTATAGGTGACCATTTTGATGTTTTCACAATTAGAAGGTTTCTGGCACATTTACTGTCACTGTCACATGTTTGTCCTTTGAAACATCTCACTGATGCTTGCTGCTGGACAGTTAACAAGGGCTGGACCAGACTCAGGATATCATACCCAACCACCTAGTCCCCATCGCGTCTTACTTCCCTCTCTCCCTCTGCTGCCAACTGCACCAGAGCAGAGACCTGCCAGATTCCTTCTTGTACCAAGATTTAGGACTCACGCTCTCAGTAATAACACTTCAATCAAATCCTTCTATTCCAATAACATTGATGGAAAACCTTACCACCATCAGATGACCATTTTTGCCTTTGAAGACTTGTGATTCATGGCCCGATGTGAAATCGACGATACCTTCCTTGCCCGGTTGAATCGTGAATTTCACGCTGAAACAGGAACATTTAGAAACAGAGTAGGATATTAAATCTTCATGGAATCTTGTATATATACAACAGTAACTATTTAAGAAGGGAGCAAAAACTAATTAGAATGTGCAATACTTTTTTCTGGATTAATTATAAAGTTACTGTAATACTTTGTTACAGATTCCCCACTTTACTGTTAATATGAGATTTTCAGATATGCTCCCAATATGTTACCTTCTCATTATGAAGTTTTGTAACAGCTCGGTTATACAATTCAGCGATCGCACTGCCTCATCCTCATTATAACCTTACATAAAGAACTGTGGATACTGGAGATCTGACACAAACAAAAACAGAAATTGCTGGAGAAACTCGGCATCTGTGGAGAGAAATGTTTCGGCTCCAGTGATCTCTCTGTAGACCTGGATATTGGTTTCTCTCTTCCCAGAGGCTGTCAAACCCGTTGAGTTTCTCCAGCAATTTCTGTTTTTGTTTGTCTTCGTATAATGATCTTTGCTATAACATCCTCTGTTACTTCTTCAGTCCCGTACAAGGCTCTAGGTTACATAACTTTCTCTTATGTGTCCACTGTCATTATAAGACTCTCAGTTTAATGTTCTTTTCGCATTAACTCACACAATCACGTCATTATTATTCACACTGCTGTCTGCCATCAAGGGTTCTGCTGAACAATAATAACTTTCATGATTTTGCTACTACATATGTGAAACAGGTAATAGAGTCATGATTGGTAACTGCAGTGATTCAAGAATGCCTATTACAATCAGGATAACGAGAAATATCAGCCTTGCCTATAATGCCTAGATCCTCAGATTGACCATTTTAAAACCACTGCCCCATTTGTCACCAGAATCTCTCCCTGCTAGTCCCTTTAGAGCAAACAGGTTGCACTCTTAAAACTTCGTCCTGAACACTTTACCTTCTATTGGAAGTTTTTTTTTTCAAGTTCTCTGTTTGAATCCTGCTCTGACCCACAATGCCACCTAACTCCGCCATGAACAGGAGACAGGAGCCCAGTCTACAGTGTCCGGGATGGAGATCAAACTCTGAGGCACCAACTTGCCCCATGCAGGTTGCCCAGCCAACCAACACAGTCAGCCCCCACACTGTGGCAACATGCACTTTGACCTTTGTGTCATAGCCTGGGGCTATGGATGGTGAAGGGAGAGGCTCCAATTCCTTTCCATCACATACTTTGCTCAGGAACCTCTCCTGGTTTTCCCACCTGCCACTGGTACACAGCGGAAAGATTTCAAGGCTGATACTCAACCTGCTTGACCATAATATCAACACACTCTACTTGGCCACCGAGTGCTGAGGTGGGACTCCAACTGGAGCTTCTTGCTCTGGGAAAGGGGCACTGCCGACTGAGTGACAAGAGTTCCTCTTAACTTGCAAGTAATGCAAGATCTTTGCTGCCAAGTCAGCAAATTATTCAGAAAATGGAAGGACTGTCCGGGTAATCTCAGCCTGTGCTGTTTTAGCTGATGGTGATTGGGAAATGCAATTGGCCTGAATGCTTCTGAGCTAGCAAGGGGTCAAATAAGCCAAACTTCTTCCTCCTGACCATCAGCCAACATTGCTGCTGAAAGAGACATTGGGCTTGCATACTTGGGTCAAACCCAGGTACATGGAGGGAAGCCTTCTGGATTCAGGAAGGCTGCCTAGATTCAGACCAACAAGCCTAACATGGCTCAATGTCTTCAACATAATCCAACAGTGATAAGGTCACAATAAAGCAGATTGATTTGTCAAAGACTGTGTGGGGACAACAGAAGCAGACCCCTCTGGTCTATTCTGTTGTTCAGTCTGATCACAGCTGATCTGTATATTAACCGTGTTTAGTTCCATAACCTTGAATACCCTTGCTTTACATAAATCCAACTATCTCAAATTAGAAACTCTCATTGTCCCTCATTCGGATTTCTCCTTGTGTGAAGAGGTGATATTATCTTTGAATAGCCCAGTCTTAACTTTATCCTTTTGACGTGGACTCTCCATAATGAAGAAAAATGTTTTTCTCTATCTACTGTAAATGTCTTTAACACTTCACTAGATCATTCCTCTGACTTCTACCCTCAAGGGCATCCAAGTTGAGTCTATCCTCACAGTTGAACATCTTTTATTCAGGTATTTTCATAATAACAACAAAGTCCTTCAGATGTTAGAAATCATAAACAAACTTGAGTCATGGTGGGCTAAGGAGCCTGTTCCTTTGCTGTATTGAATTGAAAAAAAAACACGAATGCTGGAGAAACTCAGCAGGCCTGACATCATCTGTGGAGACAGAAACTGAGTTGAAGTTTCAAGTCCAGTATGACTCTTCTTCAGAACTGAAGATATTGGGGATGAAGCTGTTTTCTGAAGCAGAGTCATGCTAATAAAGATGTTTCTCTTTTCATGCATGTTGCGTGACCTGCTGAGTTTCTCTAATACTATCTGTGTTTGTGCGATAAACCTGTCTTTTGTACCTACCTGCCCTGGACGATTTTGAAGCTGTTTTGCTTGCTGGCTATTGTACAGAGTTTGGTCACTGTCTCAAACACATTGTCACACTGTAGAATGACATCTCCCTGTATACATGAGACAGACAGTCAGTCCAAACCCAGTGGATGAGCCACCACCACCAACTTCCCTCATGTGGCATGCGACTTTAACTTCACTGATGTGTGCCACTGCGGAAAGCATGGCAGAATTTCACATGGAGACAGTAGCACCACTTCTTGACTTAGATGTCCACTCACAAAGAATGTTTGATAGAATTGTGGAATCCCTACAGTGTGGAAGCAGGCCATTCAGCCCATCGACTCCACACTGACTCTCTGAAGAGCATCCCACACAGACCCATCCCTGTAACCCACCATATCTCTGGAACCTTGCATTTTCCAAGGATGATCCACCTAGCCTGTGTATCCCTGGACACCACAGGGAAATTTAGCATGGCCAATCTTTGGACTGTGGGGGGAAACCAGAGCAACCGGAGGAAACTGTGCAAACTCCTCACAGACAGTCGGCCCAGGGTGGATTCGAATCAAGGTCCTGGGCGCTGTGAGGCAGCAGTGCTAACCACTGTGTTACTGTCTCCATCCAGATCTAAGGTGAGATTTCCCACTTACCCTTGACTGGAAATGCCGGAGTTGTCTGAACGGCTGTTGGGCCATTAGTTGGCTTGGGTGAGATTGGCTCAACAATCCTAACAGTGCCACTGGGCATGGTGGCCACTGCTGGGACTGCAGCCAGTCTCAACAATGATTGTCACTGGAATCAGTTAAGGGTGTGAGTGATGGGAGGGGAGGGGTTTCATCAGGGCTAGTTGGGCAGACCCTGGTATAGTGTTGTGTGTGTGCTGTCATGGGAGGCATGGTGAGGCTGTGGAACTGCTATAGGAGAGTCCTCCATTGGGCCCAGGGAGGGACCATTCCAAACAAGGCTTTCAGAGTGGTGCTGCTATCTGATATGGGCACTCCGCATTGATTGAATATCAGTAGCTTTATGCCTCTGCTATGTTCTCCTCCCCGACTGCCAGCTCCAGAGGGATTGGGGATTGAAAATTCCAGTCTGTGTTTATAATTCACCACATGGTTGAATTCCTTACTCTCAGGCATTGAGAGAGCAAAATCCTTCTTCCTTCCCTAAGCCCCAATGAGAAGGGATTATTTGAAGTTGCATAGGAATGTAAAGAAGGAAAGACCATGTACTGTTGATTTGAATTGATTTGATGTGATTTATTGTCATGTGTACCTAAGTACAGTGAAAAGCTTTGTTTGTGAGAGTACAGGAGATCATAGTTAGCAAGGACAAACAGATCATAGGGATAAAAAAATACTTGGACAGAGTAAGGCATACAGGTTATATCACACAGGATTTGTAAAAGGGATGAACAACATTAACAAGATCAATGTTATTTGACCCGAATGAACTTGTGGACCAATCAAACCTCCATGAATTTCACTACAACAGACCAACAGAAGTCATTTCATGAACTGGTGTAGAATGGCACTGGGTAATATGTAAAGTTACTCAGCTCCCTGACTATACAAGGATGGATACATTTAGAAAGAGGATTTAACAACACTAGTCCCCAGGGAGTAGGAACAGGAGCACACCATTTATCCCCTTGAGCTCGTTAAATCTTTCAGAGAGATGATGGCTGATTTGCAACCTAGCTCCATGGACCACCTGTGCCCTCACTCCATTTACCGCTTGTGCCCTAGCCCCATGCAGCCATTGTGATCTTATCTCTTAACATTGAGCATGGGCTACATGGGACAAATGGCCTCCTTCTGTGCTGCTAATGACTCTTGCTGAACAAAGGTCTATCAATCTCACATTTTAAAATGAACACTTAACCTATTGTTATTTGCAAAAGAGAGTTCCAAATTGTATGTCGAAATTACTTTGACTCTAGGTCTAACCTTGTTTGAGACTGCCCAATCTTGATCTAGCCTATCTGTTCATCATAATATCATGAAGACTTTGCTTACGTTTCCTATTCTGCTATTATACTTTGGGTGTTTTAGGACAGTTCCCGAAACATCTGTCATTGCTGGGATTAATGCTGCAATGAGGAATTGAGAGAAACGGTGTTGAGCTTGATTTTAACTTTGGCTTCATGGCAGGAATTCACAGGAATCAGTTCCTCTTGAACCCATGTGAGGCTGCAGTGAATTTAAGCTCTTGAGCTCGGTACCATAAGGCTGCTCCATTTCCTGGCTGGGCGGGAAACAGGTTGAGGGAAATGGCAACATTTCAGGAATTGTACAGATCCTAGCTGCCTATTGGCACAAAGCTGGATATGAGGATGGAGTTTGTTGGGATGGTATTGTGGGAGGGATTGGTAGGGTCTGGGTGAGGAGTAGCTCCTGGGCAGTGGTGGTCCAAACATTCCTTGTGGATCCCAGAGGAGATCCTGTATCAGGAACATGCACATCCAGACAACAAAATAAAGCTCCAGAGAACTCTGGACACTGTTGATGTATTTTCTGGTAATTTTGATAAACTTCCTTTATTATTAGTTTCTAGACAGTTTTTGTCTTTACTTGCTCCCTTTAATTGACATTAGTTTCGCCTTTGTCCTCAATGTAACTGTACAAGGATTCTCTCAGGTTAATTCTGATTTGTACGGCTATGAGAACTGATCAGAAATGGCTCATAGATCAGATGGTCATTATTGTTATGGACCAGGCCAGACTCCCTCAAAACATTTCAAGAAAGTAGCCCGGACACTAACTTTTCTCGGTGTTTTAAGCAGGTGCATAGTGGATATTTCAGGAGTGATGCAGCTGGTCAAAACCACTTAGTTTAAAAAATGCATTTTTTATGGAAGATTACTGAATGAAACACAAACAAAAGAGAACAAAATACAGAATAGCATAACCTATCCGAAAATCTAACAAATTATCCCAACTTAATGATGCTGTTCCAAATACTTGCAAAAAAGGAAAATCAAACACTGATTCTTACAGGAGAGAGAGAGAGAGAGAGAGACAGACAGACAGACAGACAGAGAGAGAGAGAGAGAGATGGCAGGGAGATTCAGCGTGGAGAACCTTCTTCCTTGTAGCTGTTTCTTTGACCAGCAGCCTCCAAACGGACTGACTGCTTTCAGTGAATAGCCAAACTGCTAAAACCCAAACCAAACCAGAGGAAAACTGAGCTGGGAGAACTGGCCACTCCCCTTTCATTATACAATTTTTTCAAAACTTACTAACTTCTTCAAGTAGATCAAGCCAGACATTTTGAAACCTATGTCTCATAAAACATTTTTGAAAAAAAAACAAGGACAACACAATTTTGTTAAAGGAGCAGCGTCATCACATTATACATACAATCCAAATTTGCCTTCCATTGAACTCCATGCAAGTCAAATTAATGTGGGATTTATGACAGCATCTGATCCAATTTTGCCCTTTTTATATTGTTAAACCCAAGTCAAGAATGGTCGCTACATCAATGAGAAGGAAATAAAGAGGTTGGGAATCCTTACTTTCTGATTGTTGTTCTCACAGGGAACGTGGATGACAAAGACCCCATCACTAAGATTGCTGACAGACACACCTAAAGGAGACAGAAAAATGGAAGTTGTCAACACAGTGAGATCAAAAATGTTCAATTCCCACAAAATACCTGAGTATGGTATTATCGGATCAACAGAATCAGGTTACAGCACAAGATGAGGCCATTCAACCCACTTTGTGTGTCTGTGCTGTCTCTCTGATGGATCAACTTGCCTTTTTAATTTATTAGGATTTAAGAGCTTGCAGCATTGTCTTCGTTTCTCTAGGCCTGGAATTCCCTCCAAACTTTTCCACCTTCTGACTTTGTTTTCTTCTTCTAAGAATGCTTTTCAAAATCTACCTCTTTGATCTAATTTATTCTTTTAGTCCAATTCCCCCTTAATGGTTCAAAGTCAAACTTTTTGTACGAAATCTCCAGTAAAGGGTTTTGTTTTTACCCAGTTTAAAGTTAAATGCAGGTTGTTTACCTGATAGAGTAATTGGGATATTTAGCAAAAAATATTTTTCATCATCTGAGGCCAATATTTGACAGAAATGTTATCTATGCTTTTAATTGAAATCATACGACAGAGGTATTATATCAATGTAAGATGTGGCTGTTAAAGAATAGGGGTAGGGCACTATGGGCTTCAGGAGAATGACCTTTGCCCTCTGGGATCAGAGTTGTATTTTGTGAAGTACAAAAATATCCAGACATCTGTGGTGACTGTGGGTGTGTGTATTGGCTGTAGTTTGACCTGGAATAAAAACAATTACAAAGGGCACCAAAATGAGGAGGGCATAATTCAGTTCTCAATTGTTCACATTCTGCCTATGTCTCTGGCCCCATTATACTGCCCACACTGCCAAGGGCCATAAGGCTTTGCTGGCCAAGGCTATGAAATCACATGACGTAGATGGTCATTGCAGCCTTACCCTCCTCTATTTCGCCCAGTGAGAAAGCTCAGCCTGAGCGTTTCAGACAAGGGGGTGAGATTACATTGAGCGAGGCATTCAAAATCACGCCAGTCTGTACGGAGTAGATAGGGAGAAACTGTTCCCGTTGGTGGATGGAGTGAGAAACAGAGGCTGCAGACTCAATGTAATTTGCCAATGAAACTATGGTGACAAGAGGAAAAAAAATGTTTAGATGTAGCAAAAGGAGAGGATCTGGAACATACTGCCTCGGAATGTAGAGGGTGCAGAGTCAACTGAAGCTTTCAAAAAGGAATTGGATTATTTATCTGTCAAGGAAACATTTGCAAAAAAAAAGCAGGAAATAAGGGAGGGAAATGGCTCTAGGCATTCCTATTGCTGTATCCCCAACTATCAACATCCTGGGGATACCATTGACCAGAACTGAACCAGTCATATAAATACAGTACTTAAAGGAACAGGTTAAAGCTGAGGAATCTGCAATAAATAACTCACTTCCTCTCTCCCCAAAGCCTGTCCATCATCTACAAGTCAAGAGGTGGAAGGCTCTACACTTGCCTGGATCATGCAGCTCCAACAAAATTGACACTCTGTAGTAGCAATATGTACTATCTACAAGAGGCACTGTAGAAATTCACCAAAGATCATTAAATACCAGCTTCCAAGCCCATAATCAATTCCATCTAGAAGGACAAGGACAGCTAATACATGAGAACACTGCCTCCTGCAAGTTCCCCACTGGGCCACTCACCATCCTGAGAGGAAATCTTCCTGCCTCTGATTTCCCTGTCACACAGCAGCTGACAAGAACCAGGATTGAGGAGGATTTAAATGCCGCAGGTGGGGAACTCAGCAACACAATGACATTGGCTTGGGGAGGTGGAGACATTATGGAATGAGACATGGGTATGGAATAGAGGGGAGAGTATTTGTGGGAATGCATGAGAGGTACAAGAATGGAGGTGAGGCCTAGGAAGCAAAGGTAGGATGGGAAAGGGATCAGGATGAGAGGATGAAAGGAATGGGAAGTATAAGACATGGGTTTTAAAAGGAGTACTATTCCAAAAGAGGTACAAATTGCACTGTTTATATTTTGTAGCTTCCCCATTTGGCCTGACCTTGAGCTGTCACATGGTGCAGTGACTGTAGTCAGCAGGTAAGTACTTTATTTAACACATACCCATCAGACGTTTGCTGAAAACAGTGACCAGTTACCTTTGAGAGTCGCATATTCGATTTTCTGTTTGATTTTGTCTTCTTCAACAATATAGGCTTTTGTCTGCATCAAGAGCAATTGTCTAGGTCTTGGTTTGAAACCGTTTCTGTTGTATTTGATGACAGGAACACCATACTGGAAACAAGCAAGCACAGATAGAATCAAATACTCACAACCATCATCAGGCTTCTGCTAGTAACACCTTTCCTGGAACTCTTTCATATCACTCTCTTCACCTGCAGGTCACAGTGGAGGCGTGATGATAATCTAATGATAATCTGCAATATTTTCATCAATAGCAAGTATGTTCAACTTGGGGAATCTCTCCTTCTGGAATGATTGGTGAATGATCTGCTCAACGTCAAACAGAGCCATTGAGACCTAGTGGCTCTTCAGTGTGATTTTTGGTTGATATTGTCCTAATTGAACTCAGTGACAGTGCAGTGATTAGTTCCAGTCAGACTTGGAAAGCCATCAGATTTGGAGATCTAGTGGCTAGGCCACAGGAGCGCATGCTGAAGTTTTTTGAGAAGCACAATGTGCACTTTGTCCTGAGGGAGTCTAGAAAGGGAATAAAAGAATCCCTGTTTTTACAACAAGTGCAGCACTCGGATTCTGAACTCACCTCCACCGAATCTTCCCAAGAAATTCACTGCTGCTAGATGCAGCTATCTTCTGCTGGTGAGAGGGGATGTTTAAAAAAAAGTGTATCCTGACTGTCACATTAAACAGTGACATCAGTTTAATTCCTGCTATAAATCTGAGCTATAATGCGCCATCTGAGTTTGAACAGCATTTATCCACAATGCAGTGTACTCAGGGATTCTCTTCTGAAAGGATAATGACCACCCGCTGTCTAACCCTACATCACGCACTGCTGAAAACTGGCTAGTCAATATGGATAACCCTTTAAATGTGGCAGCCCAGAATACACAGCACCACGTGCCCCTGTACAAGAAGGGTAGTAGGGATATTCCGGGTAACTACAGACCAGTGAGCCTGACGTCGATGGTGGGGAAGTTCCTGGAGAGGGTACTGAGAGATAGGATCTATTTATATTTGGAAAGGAATGAGCTTATCGGTGATAGACAACATGGTTTTGTGCAAGGGAGATTGTGCCTTACCAACTTGATAGAGTTCTTCGAGGAAGTGACCAAGTTATTAGATGAAGGAAGGGCTGTTGATATTATATAGATGGACTTTAATAAAGTGTTTGATAAGGTTCCCCATTGTAGACTAATGGAGAAAGTGAAGTCACATGGTGTGCAGGGTGTTCTAGCTAGGTGGATAAAGAACTGGTTGAGCAACAGGAGACAGAGAGTAGTCGTTGAAGGGAGTTTCTCGAAATGGAGAAAGGTGACCTGTGGTGTTCCACAGGGGTCAGTGTTGGGGCCATTGTTGTTTGTAATATACATAAATGATCGAGAAGAGGGCACTATTAGTATGATCAGCAAGTTTACAGATGACACAAAGATTGGTGGAGTAGCAGAAAGCATAAGGGGCTGTCAGAGAATACAGGAGGATATAGATAGACTGGAGAGTTGGGCGGAAAAGTGGCAGATAGTTTTCAATCCAGACAAATGTGAGGTGATGCATTTAGGCAAGTCTAATTCTAGAGTGAATTATATAATGAATAGAAGAGCCTTAGGAAAGGTTGAAAGGCAGAGAGATCTGGGAGTGCAGGTCCATTGTACCCTAAAGGCTGCTGCACAGGTAGATAGAGTGGTCAAGAAGGCATATAAAATGCTTGCCTTCATTGGACGGGGTATTGAGTATAAGAGCTGGCAAGTCATGTTAAAATTGTACAAGAAATTGGTTCGGCCACATTTCGAATACTGTGTACAATTCTGGGTGCCACATTATCAAAAAGATGTGGATGCTTTGGAGAGGGTGCAGAGAAGGTTTACGAGGATGCTGCCTGGTATGGAAGGTGCTAGCTATGAAGAGAGGTTGAGTAGGTTAGTTTTATTTTCACTAGAAAAAAGGAGATTGAGGAGGGGACCTGATTGAGGTTTACAAAATCATGAAGGGTATAGATAGGGTGGATAGAGACAAGCTTTTTCTCAGGGTGAAGGATTCAATAACGAGAGGTCATGCTTTCAAGGTGAGAGGTGGAAAGTTTAAGGGGGATACACACAGTAAGTACTTCACACAGAGGGTGGTGGGCTTTTGGCACACATTGCCAGCAGAGGTGGTAGAGGCAGGCACGATAGATTCATTCAAGATGAGTCTGGACAGATGCATGAGTAGGTGGGGAGCAGAGGGATACAGATGCTTAGGAATTGGCCAACAGGTTTGGACAGTACATTTGGATCGGCTCAGGGTTGGAGGGCCGAATGGCCTGTTCCTGGGCTGTAAGTTTTCTTTGTTCTTTGCTCTTTGCTCAGTAACTGTGTGCGCAGAGTGACTGTACCATGTGAGGAACATCATGTTGTCACCTTACACCAAGGTGTGAGCAATCAGCTAATCAAAATAGCATTCATTCATTTTATGGCAGTCATGAATACAGTTTTTACTTTCAAAAAGTCCAGCTAAAAACCGAGGAAATTTACTTCACAAAAGAATGCAGTGTAATGGAAAACAGAGAGACAATTTTAACCGAACATGCTGTGATAAACATGGGGTCAGATGCAATGCTGATTTTACAAGCGGAGTGACAGTTGAAGGTATAATGCAGAATGATCTGGGTGTGAATGGTATTTCCACAAGGTTCCTGTTGATGAGATAGGTTAAAATTAATCTGAATGTCTGCAGCATAACCCAGCGCCTCAGTAAGTTATCCAGTAAGTTTGGGACCACTTGCTGGTCTCCTTCTCAGAGTCATTGCCTCTTCAGTTCTGTCTCTCACATTCCCCTAGATTAGATTAGATTACTTACAGTGTGGAAACAGGCCCTTCGGCCCAAACAGTTCACACCGACCCGCCGAAGCGCAACCCACCCATACCCCTACATTTACTCCTTACCTACCACTATGGGCAATTTAGCATGGCCAATTCACCTGACCCGCACCATCTTTGGACTGTGGGAGGAAACCGGAGCACCCGGAGGAAACCCACGCAGACACGGGGAGAACGTGCAAACTCCACACAGTCAGTCGCCTGAGTCAGGAAATGACTGTGTGGAGTTTGCATGTTCTCCCCTTGAAATGGTGACAATACTTGCTCAGCTCCTTTAACTAGCGGAGGCTGTTGTGCTGCAGTTACAACATAGTTCTGGTTAACCAGGATATGCCCCTCTCTTACCGTCTGCCTATCAGAAAGATTTGCAAGTTGACAACCAACCTGTTGAGTGCTTTATCAATGCACCTTCTGTAGCCACCAAGTCCTGAGATAGGACTCAAACCTTCAGGTTCAGAGGCAGGGACACTACTCTGTGCACCATGAGACCTCTGACTATCTCTGTAATGGTCTGCCCTGCAGGCAAGGCATGACTGAATGGAATTTGGAATTTTACCCTGAGTCGTTCATGTCGGATCAGCTGAAATGCCTTCGGGTTGATGTCCTGTTCACCTGAGGATGGAAACACAATGTTACAAGGAGGAGGGGCACGTGGAAATTGTTGCTCAGAAGAAGTGTAGTGTGTACTTACGAAGTCTGCTGTCACTAAAGGGTTTGGTGACACTTTGTTGGTAACCCTCTTTCTTCCCTTTAAACAGTGTGCTGGCCACAACCTTTTGCTGCATCTGTGTAATAAAGGCAGTCACGTTAGAAAATGAAGGATGCGTTAATTCTTCGATGAGGTACTGTCAGGTACCACACTAAACAGCCTTTCCTGTGAGCGCCATAATGAGTGCCATTGATCAGTGAGACAGCAGGGGGCATCAGAGGTTAGCTCAATCCTGCCCTCACCTACATTTTGCAAGTAACGCCTGTCTATTGTCTGTGGCCATCATCAAAGGTGACTGAGATGCTGCCCACAGAGCCCAATAGTCTGTCAGTATGCCATCTGTATTCATGTCAGCTCAGGGTGAGACATGAGAGGAGAGTCACCCTCCTGGTATGGGGTGGGTGGGGTTGTGCAGGGAACAAAAATAAGGAGGAGAGCGATATTTCCATTTGCGGATTATAAATGGCAGACCAGCTGGCAAACAAAACAAACATCTTCTGTCTTGCAGACAGCAATAGGTCAGTTTTTGGACTTCATGTCAATTTCAGAAATCATCAATAATCCAACAGACATCTGCACAGTCAAAAACAGCAGAAAAGTTTCAATAAAGACAAAGTACGTGTTACCAGATTGGCAAGATGTTGTGGTTACTGAGCATCTTACACCAACAGAACTAGCTCCTTGGGATAAGGGCTGAGGAAGTGTGGCTCACATACAGACACAACCACTCTTCCTGCCAAGATGTTATTTTATTGTGAATTGCCCACCTATCACTAACTGCACACAGGCCTATAAACATGGAACAAGAACAATCCACTCTGCCCTTCGTGACTACTCCGTCATTCAATTACATCACGGCTGATCTGATTTTAACCTCAACCCTACAACTGTAGAGCAAGGGGCAAAGAATAGGAGAGTGGTCCCATCAGCCTGCTGTTTCACACACTCAGCACAGGCACACAGGACTGAGTAAAGTCAATCTCTGCTACAAGGCTCTACATCTGAGATGTTCCTTTTCTCAGGTTATATATGACAGCAGGCATGTTAGTTGTTGACTAACTCACCGCCCTCCACCACTGAGAAATCTTGCCCTATTTGGTGCTAATTACTTTGCTAACCATTGAGCTTGATGGCAAATTTCAATCTGTATCAAAGCCTTATCCAGGCCTATCAGCTGTCAGCAGCTACTTGGTCTTAAAGACCACTAGTTGAGGCCTCATCTTCAGGGGATCCAATGGCAGGGAAGTAAGATTTATAGCTTTGCTTCTCCTGGGGTGAAGGGTACAGGAAGAGGGAGGTCATGGTGGTGCCAGACGCAAGGGACTGGGGCTGACTTTTGGAGGCCACCACTTTGCCTCCAGGTTGTGTCAAATGGAGACCCCCTGACCACCCCAAAGTGGCAGGCTGGTTGGTCCGGTTACCCCATCAGGAAAGCTGGTACTCTCCCCAGCTGCCTGGAAGAGAGGTAATCAAGGAGTTGGCAAGTTGAGGCACTTAGGTAGCCATTAATTGAAGGCGAGTTGAGAAAGTCCCCACTCAGCAAGGGTGAGAAGTCAAAAAGAGGTCAAGCATGTCTCCGGGGCCACTCCTTCAACCCCTTCTCGCCACTGCTGCAATGGGGGGTGGATGGGGGGGTGTGTGGATGGGTAGAATGTGATTGCAGCCTGAGTTTTTATATTTGTACACATGCAGAAATGGGCATCTAAAAAAAATATAATTACCTGCAGCTTGTGTTGGGCAGAAATTCCCCTGCAATATTTCCGAACCAAAGTGCGCATGTGCAGTTTCTGTAGCAGTTCCGAGGTCTGTCAGAGCAGAAAGTTTAGAAAAGGTTACTTTCCTTTTGTTGACAGCAACAGTGTCCTGTCACTTGTCACTTTTACTGCTTTCTGTGTTGACATGCACCAAGTTAGATGGACAATCTACCAGACGTCCCTGGTGAAGTTCTTCAATTGACCACTAGGTGGCCAATCTCAGCAGCCCATTAAATCTCTCTCCATTGAATATCACCTTCCATCTTCTACAACCAGACTGAAAACCCAACATGGTTCCCTACAACCATCCCTTACAAATTGTTTTATGAGTACTTCCTTTAATGCACAGCCCCCTTTGACCCTTTTTTTGCATGGCCTAGATCTACATCACTGATTGAGGTCAGCGCTTGCCAACTCTTCACCCATAACCCTGGAATCGGCAGCAATCACAGATTTCATCTCTGGAATATTGCTCAGCAAAATTAAGATCAGAAAACGTTTCTTGCATTTATTTTCTCGAAATGCTTTGGTTTTTGAAGAGGGAGTAAAGGACTGTTTGAAACTGTGTGGGGTGGGGAGAATGACCTGAGGAAAATTCCAGGAATGTCTCCAATTAGAGTTTGCAATACTGAAGTTCAGCAAGGAAAAAGATTCGAATTCATATCACCTACTGTAAAAGATTTAAATTCATACTACTCAGCCCAGTGTGCTGTTCAGCATGAGACAGTCATAGAGATGTACAGCACGGAAACACACCCTTGGTTCAACTCGTCCATGCTGACTCGATATCCTAGATAAATCTGATCCCATTTGTCAGTATTTGTTCCATATACCTTTAAACTCTTCCTATTCATATTCCCATCCAGATGCATTTTAAATGTTGTTCCAGCCTCCACCACTTCCATTAACAGGTCATTCCATTTATGTACCACCTTCTGGATGAAAATGTCACCCTTAGTTTCCTTTTAAGTTTTTCCCACTTTACCTTAAACCTATGCCCTCTAGTTTTGCCCCCCCCCCCCCCCACCTCGGCCCAGAGAAAAGACCTTGTCTATTCGCTCTATCGATGTCCCTCATGATTTTATAAACCTCTATAAGGTCTCCCCTCAGCCCCCGACACTCCAGGGAAAAAGCCCCAGCCTATTCAACCTCTCCCCATTGGTCAAACCCTCCAACCCTGGCAACATGCTTGTAAATCTTTTCTGAACCCTTTCAGGTTTCACAACATCCTTCCTGTAGCAGGGAGACCAAAATTGAATGTAATATTCCAATAGTGGCCTAACCAATATACTGTACAGCCACAACATGACCTCCCAACTCCTGTACTCAATGCTCTGATCAATGCACTTGTCAGAATAGGAGAGAACCTTGTTGCAAAGGGAAATGAATCACATCAAAAATCTCTCACGAAACTACTATTGCTGCTCATTTTCTAACAGATTTTCCAGTGGTGTGGTGTGTTACAGTTCACTTAGAGAGTCTAGCAACATACATTTTTACCTATATGTTGTCACCTGGAATTACAAATAGCAATGACCAGCATCTCCAACTTTCTCTTCATCCCAGTAGACCAGGAATCTCTCCTGCTCTTAACCAGCTGCCATTGACAAGTAAGTGTTAGAAAGATTTCCTTGTTATGTGAACACACAGTCTGTGCCTGAGGTAGGACATGAACCCTCGATTCTCCTGCACCCCCTGATAAATGAACACTCACGATGCCATAAATTAAGGGAAAGCATTTGCCGTGAAGCTGTCACCCCAGCCTCTCCCTACCGTCTGCAGGTAGGCCGGAGGTTTGAGCCATGTCTTTTTATCCAGAACAGTCTGTGGCAGATTTTTCCTGAGGTTCATCAGATAGTTTGACCGAGCAAAAGCCAAGAAATCTTTATTTTCCGGGCAAGCTGGCTGATTTCTGAGCATGAAGCCTTTTATAAATCTGAAGGGAAGAAGCAGAATTGCAAGAATTTTAGAGGAAGATTTCCTAAAGGGACGGTATTCTTTAAAGGGACAGTGCATTTTAATTAGATTAGATTAGATTTCCTACTGTGTAGAAACAGGCCCTTCGGCCCAACAGGTCCACACTGACCCTCCGAAGAGTAACCCATCCAGACCCCTACCCTATGCTTATCCCTGACTAATGCACCTAACACTATGGGCAATTTAGCAGGGCCAATTCACCTGACCTGCACATCTTTTGGATTGTGGGAGGAAATCCATGCAGACACAGGGAGAATGTGCAAACTCCACACAGACAGTTGTCCGAGGCGGGAACTGAACCCGGGTCCTGGCGCTGGGAGGCAGCAGTGCTAACCACTTTGAGTGGTCCCACCAGCCTGCTGTTTCACACAGCTCAGATGCACAGGACATAGTAAAGTCAATCTCTGCTACAAGGCTCTGCAGCTGAGATGTTCCTTACATGAGAGCAGGCATGTTAGCTGTTGACTAACCCACAGCCCTCCACCACTGAGAAACCTTGTCTTATTTGGCCCCAATCATAATGGTTCACATTAGAATGGTTGATCTTCTCATGCTACCAGTAAATTTATAATAATTTATAACATTGTTTTAAAGATAATTATTTGTAATGTTTTATCCCATAATTATTTTCTTGTTTTAGTCATCTTAGCAATTAATCAATAACTTGTGACCTGTAATGATATCGGTCTGAACTAGTAGTTTTAAGGAACACTTGAAGATGATTTTCTATTATTTTGCTTAAAGACAATAAATCTCAGCTCACTGCCTCAAACACAGAGAATGTTGGAGAAATTCAGCACTTCTGGCAGCATCAGTGGAGAGAGAAACAGAGTTAATATTTTTGAGTCTAGTTTAATCTTTGTCATAATCATTCTGAAAAAAAGCTAAGAAAAACAGGCTAAGGGAATCCTGGCCTTTATACTTAGACAACTAGAATACAAGGATGCAGACGTTATGCTGCAGTTATACAAAATCCTGGTTAGAGCCCCACTTGGAGTATTGTGAGTACTACACCTTAGGAAGGATTTATTAGCCTTGGAGGGAGTACAACATAGGTTGATGAGAGTGATACCTGGACTTCAGGGGTTAAGTTATGAGGAGAGATTATCCAAAGTAGGCCTGTTTTCTCCAGAATTTGGAATGTCAAGGGATTATCTGATTGAAGACTTCAAGGCATTAACAGCAAACAACAGGATAGATAAACTACTTCCACAGGTTGGGGGATTCTAGAACTAGAGGTCATAGTCTGAGAATTAGGGCCAGACTGTCCAGGAGGGATATTAAGAAGCACTTCTATACAAAAAGGGTGGGAGATATGTGGAACTCTCTTCCACAAATGGCAGTGGATGCTGGATCAGTTGTTACATTTGAATCTGAAACATATAATTATTTGTTAAGTAAGACGATTAAGGGATATGGGTCAAAGGCAAGTGCATGGAGTCAGGCTGCAGATCGGCCATAATTTCACTGAACGGCAGAGCAGGCTCGAGGGGCTGAATGGCCTATACCTCTTCCTACACCAGACCCAAAACATTAACAGTTTCTGCCACCACATCTGCTGCCAGACCTACTGAGTTTCTCCAATGTGCTCTGTACTTATTTCAGACTTCCAACATCTGCAGTATTTTGCTTTTTTTACTGCCCTGTCCATGATGCGGTGAGATTTGATGAAAACATATTGAGCGAACATAAAAACCAAAAGAACTGAGGATGCTGTAAAATCAGAAACAGAAACAGAAGTCACTGGAAAAGCTCAGCAGGTCTGCCAGCATCTGTGAAGAGAAAACAGAATTAACCTTTCAGGTCTGGTGACCCTTCCTCAGAACCCCTCTGAGGGTCACTGAACTTGAAACGGGTAACTCTGCTTTCTCTCCACAGATGCTGCCAGATCTGCTGAGCTTTTCCAGCAACTTTTGTGGAGCAAACATAGATTCTTGAGACTGTTAGAGCTCAGTTTGGTCATGCCAATTCCATTAAAGGGAAACATAACGAGACCGCCTACTTTTTGATGATTTTCACAGCCCATGCTCTCTTCCCTGCGTCCTGTCTTGCCTGAATTCCTCTCCAGCAGGTCTCAATCTTGATGGCTGGAATAAACACCAAGAGCAGCTTACCCTGCTGTGACCATTTTCCTTCGTTTCCTTGTCCCTAAATCATTGCGTTGCCCAGAATCTGACCAATTGTTCTTTTATCAAATACACTCATCAAATGTCCATCAATAGTTCTCGTTATTTCCCTCCAGTGTCGGTACAGGGAAGTGGAAGTGTTTCCATGGTTGCTGAACACAGTCCCTCTGCAATTTGCCCCATCTCTTATCCATCGTGTCTCCCTCCTCTAATTAAAAGGGAGCAGCAGGGGCCTGAGATTGCTCACTGTAGGACATTAGATGCCGAACATGCAAATCGTTTACAAAAAGCCGCGACATAAGATATCGATAGGTTGAGAAACCTTGGAGGTAATTTGAACTTAGAACCACCAATCAGGATTTTACACCCTGGCTTATTAACCATTTAAGGCCTAGCAAAATCAGATAGGGTGTAAAATCAATGTCACAGCCTTATGGTGTTGTTGTGTCAACCATCAGGTGAATTTATACACAGCTGGTAATAAAATGAAGAGGTAAATGAAATGGATGCAATGGCAGGGTGCCCATTCTTTCCCTCTTACCTGCTTTTTTCTGTTTCTGAAACTCGCCCCTTTGAATTTTGCCCCTGTATTTAGCCTGGAGTTTCGCAACTGGGAAAGGGAGAAAAGTGGATTGTGATGGACAGCATTCAGGAGCAGTTCAAACAGCCAAACAGTCAGCGGTTAATCATACGATTGCATTCTTGGCCATGGGGCAGTGGGAAGTGAATGTCTGTTACCTTCATTTAGCTTCCAACAGCTGGGTAAGTAAACGTGCCAGCGGATTTGCGAGGGGGCCTTACAACAACAATTTGCACTTACACAGCACCATTATTACAATATCTTAAGGCACTTCACAAAAGGGTGCACAGACAAAATGGTGTACCAGGCCACAAAAGAAGATGCTAGTACTGGTGACTGGTGACCAAAAGCTTGATCGAAGGTTTTCAGGAATGTCTTAAAGGATAGGAGAGAGAGAGAAAGCTTTAGGAAGGGAATTCCAGAGCTTAGTACCCAGGGGAATGAAGACAGAGCAATGATGGTGGAAAATCAGGGAGGCATGGTGGCTCAGTGGTTAGACTGCTGCCTCACAGTGCCAGGGACCCAGGTTTGATTCCAGCCTCGGTGACTGTCTGCATGGAGTGTGCACGTTCTCCCCGTATCTGCGTGGGTTTCCTCCTGGTGCTCCAGTTTCGTCCCACAATCCAAAGATATGCAGGTCAGGTGAATTGGCCATACTAAATTGCCTATAGTGTTAGGTGCATTAGTCAGAGGTAAATGTGGGGAATGGGTCTGGGTGGGCTACTCTTTGGAGGGTCGATGTGGACTTGTTGAGCCGAAGGGGCCTGTTTCCATACTGTAGGGAATCTAATCTAAGTGTACAGAATTGCAAAAACTTATACAACTCTCTATAAGGATTGTATATGTATTATATTAGAGAGATACAGGGGTGGGTGAGGCAGGGATGGAACAGGGAGAAGATACCTACGACGATGGCTCAGTTGTGGAAGATTGAAATATTGCTCATCATCATGCCAGCAGATACATGGGAACACCACCTCCTGCAAGCTATCCTCCAAGCCACTCACCATCTTGATCTGGAAATATATCACCGTTTCCTCAAAGTCACTGGGTCAAACTCCTCAAGCGTCCTCCCCTAACAGCACAGCATTGCTTTTCCTACAGCACACAGACTGCAGCAGTTCAA
This sequence comes from Hemiscyllium ocellatum, assembly GCF_020745735.1. Lineage (NCBI taxonomy): Eukaryota > Metazoa > Chordata > Chondrichthyes > Orectolobiformes > Hemiscylliidae > Hemiscyllium > Hemiscyllium ocellatum. The sequence continues at coordinate 13,967,119 of NC_083424.1, forward strand.
GAAGGTAGCTCATCATCAACTTCTCAAGGGCAACTAGGGATGGACAATAAATACTGGCCCAGCCAGTGAAATCCAGGTCCTGAAAATAAATTTTAAAAAGGGCCCAGCAAGAGGAATCTGGATGAAGGGAGGAAAATTAATGCCAGGCAATTAAAAATTTCTATTTTATCGAGGGTTTTTTGCATGAGTCTGCTCAAGTTCCATTATCCCTTGTTTTTCTCAAACATATATGGTGTTTGAATGTCAACTGTTGCCAGTGGTTTGAAGAGATGACTGCTGATCTCAGTTCCCTCTTTCATTATAGAGAGAATATCGTCTCTGTGCAGAGGGTTGGGTTTGAAAGAGAGCAGGACTCAAATGCATCCTCATCCTTGCTGCATGCCACACAATATTGGAGCCCCCCTTCCCCTGGAGTTTACACATGAGTCTCTGGGTTAAAACCAGTTACTGATGGACTAAAGGATGACCTGCTAACAAACACATTTCAGGAGGAATAATGATGAGTGAGTGGGTGTGCTAGAGCTTCGAAAACTTTGAGTAGATGGGCTCGAATGCACAAATTATTCAAAGTGGAAGGACACGTGAATTCAGTTGTGAATATGTGAATGGATTTGTTAAGTTTTAAAATAATGTTCCTGCTACACCTGCCTAACAAGAAACTTATTAAAAAGAAAATCGAGTTCCACTTATTTAGTTTTCCTGCAGCGCCTTTAGTGGCCTGGTACACCATTTTGTCTGTGCACCCTTTTGTGAAGCGCCTGAAGATGTTGTAATAATGGTGCTATGTAAGTGCAAATTGTTGTAAGGGCCCCTCGCAAATCTACTGGTGCATTTACTTACCCAGCTGTTGGAAGCTAAATGATGGCCTTGCAGATGTTAATCAGGCCCACAGTTAAAATGGTGTGGACAACCCAATGACATCATCGAGATGTGGCACTGCCAGTTAAAACAGGCCCCCCATCTCTAGCATGGGTGGCTCTCTCATGCCTGCAATCAAACAAGGCAAAATGAATGGTTTGGAGAACATGCAGAAATGAGGCCTGAATGCCCACGAACATCTAATCCTCCACCCACCACACTCAACCCCCAGCCTGCAACATGCTCACTGGGTTAGGATAAAATCACCCTCAACTCAGTTTTTGTTCATCTGACTGATTCTTACATGAGGTGCCTCAGTACCATGTGGCGCTCATGCTCCTGTGAAACACCTTGAGACATTTCATGATGTTGGAGGTAATTTATGAATGTATGTTGTTGTATTTATTGTCCCATACACTTTTAAAGTTAGATAGAAAGTCAGGGAGCAGAGAGGTCTGCAATCACACCTAGGGCATTCTTGCTGGCTTGATACGCATCTTCGGTGGCAAATAGCGTCTTCGGAAAACGGATAAATATCTTTGTTCTGAAAAGTGAAAAGAAACACCTGTTACATTTTAATCAAACACCCAAATCATGGAATGGAGTGCCCCTCTTCTGAGACTACACTCGTGTCTGGGTGTCCTCGGAGAGGGAGCACATGGTGTCTATCAATACTCTTAACGTCTTTAGAGAGAGGTGGGCACTGCAGGGGGTGGAAAGATTTATTTCTCTCTCTAACTCCATTCTGATTTTGACCCCTCCTTCCTTCCTCACTTTTGTTGTCATAGCACCGTCTCCTGATGGGTTTTTACACTTCAATTGATAATGTGATTAGAGTGATTAACAACCGTGCGGTGGTATGTAACTGCATCTCCAAATATAAAGAAAGAGGAATGAGGCCGGATCTTTTGGTACGGTGGTAGTGACCCTACCTCAGAGCCAGGATGCCTAGATTCAAGTCCCACCAGCTCCAGAGGTGTTTAATAACATCTCTGAACAGGTTAATTAAAAATACCAATGATGGAATGGAAATGAGTTAGAGCTTAATATGGGCACAGGAATGCGGAGTTCAAGAAAACTTGTTTCTTATCAATATTTTTAATTCAGAAAGGAGCTGAGACATGGTCTTGTGTGTTGCTCTTATGTTTGGAAAGAAAGTGGCCTGAAGGGTGTCCAAGGATCTGAAGAGAAAGACAGGATTTGATGAGGTCAACATATGCTTTCTTGCAGGTTTTAAGGCTCTAAATATGAGAAGCTTACTAATAAATGCAAGAGGGAATTTGGGAGAAATGTATTGTCTCAGAAAGGACTTTGATTGTGAGACTGGATATCGCGAGGGGTTGAGGTGAATGTCCATGGGAAAACTGAAGAGGTAACTGAGGGAGAAATGAAGGGGATGAGCGAAGTGTTAGCTGAAGGTGGTTGTGAGGAGGAGACGCCTGGTGAATCTGGACTGACTAGAATCTGTGCCATACCTTCATCTAATTCTACGCAGGTAGGACTTAGGTTGTAGGGCTCATAAGTCACAGTTGTAGTGCCCTTGCCTCTGACGTAGGAGGTCTGGGTTCAGGCCCAACCTGAACCAGAGGTGCCAGAGGTAATGCATCCAAATAGGTCAATTTGAAATATCTACAATTTGTGATATGGGTATCACTCTTGAGAGATGCCTGAAAAGAGTTTACATCTTCTTGTCAGCTGTTCCATGCCGATCTCATTGGGGGCATGGCGATTGGGTCTGCTGGCTACTCAGTGACAGTGCTGAATAATTCCATGGAGGGAAGATGGCCCCATCACTGGGGTGCCCCTGTGGTGCTCTCTACTGGTGCCATACTATTAAGAGGCTGCCAGTGACAGTACCCTCTGATGGGGCACAGACACCTGTCTGCCAAAGCCACCTAACCAATGTTGGCCAATGAGTGTGGGATGATGGTTTTTTTGAGGTGGGGGAGAAGCTGCCAAGGGTCGATGAGCCTGAGGATTCTAAATGGGAGGCCGGCCAATGGGCCAGCGGAACAGGTGAGGCTGAACCCTCCATCCCCTCTATACCCTGCCCAACATTGCTGGGGTCCAACAGATACGGCTGAGGAGTCAGCCACTTGGTGAGATGGCAGGGAACCTGCAAAAAAATTCCAAATCTCATTGTTCATCAGCTCCAACATCACCCAACGGCTACACAGACAGAGAACTTGTGCATCCATTGTAATTCAGGGAGGGGCTTTACAGTTAATTTAACAAGGTAATCAGGAATGTCCACATGTCCCCTCAAAATTACTGCTCCATTCAATAAAATCATGGCTGGTCTTCATTTCATAGATCACATGTAATACCATATACATCAAAGGGAAGGAGTACTGCACAGTAATGTTACTGGACTAGTAATTCAGAACCCCAGGCTAATGTTTCTTATTAATTCATGCGATGAAGGTGCCGCTCGCTAGGCCAAGCACTTCTTGCCTATGCCAGGGGATAGTTGAGACTCAACCACATTGCTGTGAGTCTGGAGTTACACATTATCCAGAAGTTTCCTTCCCTAGAGGATATTAGTCAGCCAGATGGGTTTTTCCAACAATTGACATTGGCTTCATCATCATGCTCAGAAGAGAACATGCCTCTATTTACATCAACAGAACTGAAGGTGAGAGGATGGAGAGTGTCAACTTTCTCAGAGTGACAATAAAGGATACCCTCTCCTGGACTTTCCACATTGATGCGACGGTCAAGCAGGTACAATAACACCTCCTCTTCCTCAGGCGGCTCAGGAAATTTGGCATGTCCATAAGGACCCTCACTAACCTCAGCAGATGCACCATTGAGAGCATATTGTCCAGCTGCATAATGACAACTGCTCTGCCCAGGACCGTAAGGAACTACAGAAGGTGGTGTGCACAGCCCAGACCATGACGGAAGCCAACCTCACATCCATGGATTCCATTTGCATGCCTCGCTGCTGCAGAAAGACTACCAACATCATCAAAGACCCGTCCCACCCGGTTATGCTCTCCTATAACCTCTTCTATCAGGCAGAAGATACAGAAGCTTGAACACACGCACAAGCAGTTTTAGGAACAGCTTCTGCCCTGCCATTTTTAGACTGATGAATGGACTCTCCAGTCTCAAAAAATGCTGACGTTGCTAACATTGATGTTGCCTACTGCACGCCCTGTGCAATATAACCTGCATGCCTGTGTCTTTTTGATCTGTACATCCTTGCTTACTATGATCTACCTATACTGCTCGTAAACAAAGCTTTTCATTGTACTTGTGCATGTGCTGATATATCAACCAAATCAAATCAAGTTATTGGACTCTTAATTCCAGATTTTTATTGAATTAAAATGTCCCCATCTGCCATGGTAGGATTCAAACCCGGGTCCCCAGAACATCAGCTGGGTCTCTGTATTGACAGTCCAGCGATAACACCACCAGGCCATCACCTCCCTTTCAAGCATGGGTTTGAACCTCATCGTGACAGATGATTAAATATGAATTCAATCATAATCTGGAAGAAAACCCGACTGTAAAGGTAAACACTGTCAATGTCATAAATCCATTTGGTTCACTAATGCCCTTTAGGGTGGGCCACCCTTACCTGGTCTGGTCTAAATGTGACTCCAGACCTAAAGCAATATGTGGACTCTTACCTGTCCTCTGGGCAATTAGGAATGGGCAATAAATGCTGGACCATCCAGCAATACTTGCATTCTATGGACAGATTAAAAAGAAATCACTTCCCTGATTCTGTCACTGTATAAAAAGCCAACCTGATATCACTTCTGACATTTGTAGATGATGTTTTCTTTATGTACCTTCCCATTTTGTATTCCTCCTGTTTGTAGCCGATATATTTCACCAGTCGTTCAACTCCTTCTGAAGCAGGTCCATGCCAGTTTGGCCAGGTGTCAGGACACAGTAACTTATACCTACAAGAAAAGAAGATGGAAATGTGTGAATGGGTAACGCCAACTCTAAGATATCAAGGAGGTCAGTCTCCTTGTTTATCTTGCCTCCCTTTGCATTATTCAGCACCTGGATGGTCCACTTGTCCAATTGAATCCATTAGGGAAACAGGAGGACTATCCCAGAGCCTGTCACTACCTGAAACTTACCTGACACCATTCTATCTCATGACTATCTATCCTATTCCACTTTCTCTGATACCTTCAGCACATGTCCTCCTCCAGGAGCCTATTGATATTGGTTAATGGGCTACCCAGCTGTGGGATGTTGCCCAAGATGCAACATGATTTCCTTTCCCTTTCTAGATTTTTCCATGAGAGAAAAGTGAGGAAATACAAATAGTAGGTGTTGAAACCTCAGACTCCACTTAGGTTTAAGTGAAAGGCATTTATTAAGACAATCGGGGCAGTAGCTGTAAAGGGATTATCGGTCGCTAGTTAGAGCCAAATATCCTGAAGCAACTTGGGGTGTTATGTTTAAAACCAGTCTGTACCTCAGTACAGATCCACATTCCATTTCTTTCTGTGCTATTGGATCATTGCAGAGGGCATACCTGATACTTGACTAGTTTGTCCAATGCCTATGTTCATTGAGAAGTTTGTGGCTGGGTCATCTTGAAACAAGGTCCTATTCTCTGCTGAGTTACTCCCAGTCTGATTTGTCTTTCAGCCAGGGTGAAACTGGGTTCATGTTGGCCTCAGAGCCCCCGGTGAATAAAAGGGAGAAAATTGGCCAGGCTTCCCACTGCCACTGCTGCAATTCATTGGGCAGTGCCTGTGTGGACATCAAGTGAGAATAGGGTGGCACTGCCAAGGTTGGACCTCCTCTGGCCCTCACTCATTCAGAGGAAAAGTAGCCAATTGGGTGAAGTACTGGAGGTTGGCCGTCCACCAGGCCATCAATACCCAGTAAGAGCTGGTACTGGATGAACACTGGAAGGAGAATTTGACTCTGTTTGCTTCAGTTGTGTAGCCTGGAAAAAAAAGTTTCTTTGTCTTTGAAGTGGTCAATAGAACAGCTACATCCATTGGACATATCTCTTCACCTTTTCAAAAAAGCATCAAACTTCCTGCGGTAAGCGAAGCCCGCTCGCCTCACACGCAGGTGTTCCATGAGACCCAGGTACTTCACCTGATGTCTCACAAGCATGTCGTCAAATCTACCTGCAAAGAGACGGACAAGACAGGAGAATAAATTCATTTTGTCAGTAGCAAACCTCTGTACTTAAAAAAACTATTTTTTGAGGATTTTGGAAAAGATTTGTAGCTCAGGTCGTGAACCAGGTTGTAGGTTTATTCGCTGAGCTGGTGGGTTTGTTCTCAGACATTTCGTCTCCATGCTAGGTGACATCATCAGTGAGCCTCTGGTGAAGCGCTGGTGTTGTTCTGTCCCACTTGCTATTTATCTGTCTTGGTTTGTTGTGGTGGGTGACACCATTTTCGGTTCTGTTTCTGTGAGGTTGGTAAATGGGGTCCAAATCGATATGTTTGTTAATAGGGTTCCCATTTCAATGCCAGGCCTCAAGGCTAAACAAATACATGCATGGGAATTCCTCGAGGCCTGGCATTCAACCAGAACTCCATTAACATACATATCAATTTGGATTAATTTACCAAACTCTCAGAAACAGAACTGGAAATGATTTCACTCACCACGACAAACCAAGACAGATAAATAGCAAGGAGACAGAACACCAATGTTTCATTGGATGCTCACTGATGATGTTACCTAATGTGGTGACGAAATGTCTGAGAACACACCCAAATCAGCGAGCAAACTTACAACTTGAACAACTTTAAAAATTCACTATGGGGTATTTGTGTTGCTGGCAAGGTCTGCTTCTATTGCCCATCCTTAATTGCCCAGAATTGGCCACAAAATGAATCCTTTTGTGATGGTACTGTGCCTTTAAGAGATGTGTTCTATTCTACTTCTCTTGCAGAGTGTGTGCTGGAATGTCTCCTTCAGTTGGTAAATGGTTTTTGAGTTCTCTCAGGGTGTTTTTTTCAAAATATGAGATGAAAGAGTCGGCGAGGTGAGGGCTTACACAGACCCAGGAAGGTTATTAGTTTTAGCTCTCAGTTTGATGAAGGTTTTTCTGCTGGCTGCTGGGTAAAAAGCTTGAGGTCCCAGCTGCCAGAATGAAGCCTTAGGGAGAGGAGCTTCCTCTTAAAAATCAGAAGGGGCAGATTGTTTCTTTCTTCTGGACTAGAGAGAGGCAGCACGGAAGAACCAGAACTGAAGTGCATTTATTTTGTTGAGTATTTCAATAAAGTTATGCCAATTCTTCCTTTTGTTTGTATATTAACTATGTTGTACGAATAAAGTGTGCTTTGATTAAATTCTAGTAGTGAACCAATTGGCGTTCAGCAATATTCAACACGCTGGTGCAAAGTCTGAGGCTTACCTGGCTGCTTGGCATCATTCGGCTTGATACATCTGACATACGAAGGCACCTTTGACATCAGGATGTCAATCAGACCCATCAAGCTGTACCTGAACTGTGTGGCCACCTATTGGAGAAAAAAACAGTTGCAGGAATGCACAGTGAGTCAGAGCCCGGGGCTCTGAATATCTTGTGTTCAATTTGGCAGCTCACATCAGATTTTTCTTTGTAACACTTTGTAAATAAACACATTGTCTACAGTTGTTGTATCCAGTAACTATGTTTAATGAAAGTGGGCTGTAGCTCCTTCTAGAATTACAAAGATGAGCAATATTTAATAAAGCGTAAATATTTCACCACAAACTATGGCAGCTCTTAATGTGCAGATCAATACGTTTGTCGGCAATAGGCCTGTATTATTCAAATGACTTCACAATGATATTCAATTCTCTGGGTGTGTCAATGGACAGAATGTTAAGAGCCACACAGTCCAGCAGGATTCTCTGTGCTAAACTAACTGATCTTAAGCTGGGTAACAGCGCAGGTATGACAATTGATCTCAGGGCCCTTGGATTAGGGAGAGAAACTTCATGCAGCATTGTCTCATTCTGATGGTAGGACTGTTTTCTTGGAGTCAGAGAATATGGGGTTGAACCCTATCCCAGAAATTGTGCAGGCAATCCAGGTGGCTGCTCCAACAACACAGGACTGAGAGACGCAATGTTAAACAGAGATCACACCCTCTCAGATTGTCATAAAAGGATTCCACGATACTAGTCAAAGAAGAGGAGGGATGTTCCCCTGGGAATCCTGGCCAACAAGTATTGTTTAACAAGCATTACTAAAACAGACCACTTCATTGCTGTTGATGGGAGCTGGTGTCGCTCAAATTGGCAAATGTACTTCCTACATTACACCTGGAACTATGCTCCAAAACAATTTAATTACCACTAGGTGCTTTTTTGGAACATGGGGAGGTTGTGAAAGGCGTTATATAAATGCAGGTTTTTCTTGTTTTCATCTGATGACTGCTGGAAGTTACTTTTACATGAAAACGGAAAGAACTGTGGATGCTTAAACACACACAGAAATTGCTGGAAAAGCTCAGCAGGCTTGGCAGCATCTGTGGAGAGAAAATCAGAGTTAACGTTTTGGGTCGAGTGACCTTTCCTCAGAGTCCTCTCCACAGATGCTCCCAGACCTGCTGAGGTTTTCCAGCAATTTCTGTTTTTGTTCCTTTTATATGAATACTGAATGGCAGTTCTTCCCCACACGTCACATTAGCTTGTTTTATAATAATGCCATCTTTATTCTGTTAATTGGAGGCAGCTCCTCAGTGAGTAGCCCCTGCCTCTGAACCAGCAGCACTGGTTCGAATCCCACTCCCAGACTCAGTGGAAGGAATAATGATACCATGGTTCAATAAATTGATAAACTGTAAGCTGCCAGTCCTTTCAACACCTTCCCACAATGCGCCAAAGAGAAGAAAACATGGGTGAAGACGCAAAATACACAGACAGTCTTGGCTCTCTTGTGAGGAATTGCCACACAACTCCTTCAAGGAAGGCCTTGTAGAGGGAGGAAGAGAGCTTCTTCAAGGAAGGCTTGATTCCTGATGAAGGGCTTGTGCCCGAAACGTCGAATTTCCTGTTCCTTGGATGCTGCCTTACCTGCTGTACTTTAACCAGCAACACATTTTCAGCACACAACTCCTTCAGCAAAGAAACTGGATAAAATTAGTCAAAAACAAAAATGAATAGAAAATAATCTATTAACAAGACATTGCTGAGCTGGCTTTGGCGAGGTACAAAAACACAGGAATGTTATTCAGAGCTAATCATGATTTAAATAGACAGCAACAGCAAATACTCACTGTCTCAGGTCTTTTCTTGGTATCTAATTCGTTTGAAGTGAAACAGTTTTTAACTATGAAGTTTGTGGAATCACACATGACCTGTACAAAGAGACAGAGTTGCCAGTCACATATTCACATGTTTGATACAATGTCAATTTTTGTATGAAACAAGTTCGATAAAAAGAGTTTAAAAAGTCTATAAGTGCAGGCTATCCATTGAGTGATGGGGGTTGGGGCCAAATGGCAGGGAATTGGCCTAATAATTGTCATTTCCAATTGTTCTATATTTGAAAACATAGACTTGTTTACTATTGATGCTAACTGTGTTTGATTAGTTAGGTTTTGGTATAAAGGTTGCTGGAAGCAAAAAGCTGTAACATTTTAAACTCCTGCGAATGGAATCTGTTAAACATAAACAAACTGGTGTCATCTCTGCACCGCTCTGGAGATATAAAATGTATGACAGCAACTAACACTAAATTTGCGAATCTGCACATTACAATGGGGAAATCCAGAAGTTACAGCCTGTGATTCTAAGTTTCTTGAAAGGATTTATGCTGTGTTTCCTCAGACTATAATCAGTGTGTTCTCACTGAGCTGACAAGGACTTTCACTCTATTGGTCTTATTTCTACCCAGAAAACTTGTGAAAAAGTTACAAATTGTTGAATGAGATGTAACTGGGATATTAGCAACTTGCTAAGCTCATAAATACTGTTTAACAACCTTACTTACTTCAAAAGAATAGTTTTACATTTTTTGAATATCAACTTTCTCTGTAATAAGAAATTACATATGTTTTTAAAAATATTTGTAAATTTGGTTTTTGTTGTTTAACTTTGGCCTAACTCCCACATGTATGTTCCAATCATTTATTCTGTTAGCTGTAAAATTGAAAACAGTGAAGAGAATCAATTTTTTTTAACTTTCTCTTTTGCTGTGCATTAAGATACTTTGATGTGATTCATTATTTATTCTGTTTAATGTTAGGCAGCTAGAGGTCCCTTGATTTTGGCACCACATTCAAACTAATATTAGGAAGGAGGAAGGGGATAAGTCCAGGCTGCAGAGACTGTCAGTCATTTTGGGAGCTGCTGCCTTCGAGGTCAGGGGAAAGTGCCTTTACTTTGCCAGTGACTGCAAAATCCAGGCCAATTAGTCAGATAGAAGTTAGGGAAGGGAAAGTGAGGTTCAAAGACACAGCCATCCATCTTCTCACTCCCCACCGTCCGGTCTAGAATACCCACATAGAAACAAAATATAAAAGTATGAAAACTGAGGCCTAGCAGGAAATTGCTTAGAATGGGCAGATGCACAAGTCAAGGTCTGAAAGACAATTGCCTGCATAAGTCACAGCCAGTTATCTATTTTGAGGAAGGATCACTGGACCTGAAATGTTAACTTTGAATTCTCTCCACAGATGCTACCAGACCTGCTGAGCTTTTCCAGCAATTTCTGTTTTTGTATCTGTTTTGGCTGATTATCCCTTGCAACCAGATTCCTTCACTTAAACCACATCTGTAAGAAATGTTGGTGTGTCTGACCCTGAGAATTTAAATCATGAAAAAATCTATTAAAATAGAACTTGTAAAATCACCTAAAATTGGCTATAACATGAATGGAGATCCTTCAATATCCTTTCAATTTTCAGTTGTTAAAGCTTCAAGTTTGTTCCACCATGTGGGAATTTTTCTGAGTTATCTTGTTTTATAACTTATTCTTTACTCTGCTCCATGAATACTGGGCCTTCAGTGACATTGATCAATATTCCTTATAAATAAATGCTTGGTGATACAAGGTATTTTACATTTAGATTCATTTCTCCTCTTTTGGAATGGTTTGCCGCGTTAGATCACAGGATTCGACATGCAGCAGCTCAGCTAACTATCCCTATGTGTCCATCACGTCAACAGCGACCCACACAGATTATCATCTAGCTGGTTAGCGCTGCCATTGGATGTTAAGTCAAGGTCACAACAGTTACTTCAATGGCATTGAGGAATGCTCTTGATATGGAATTGTTGAGTACGGTCAGAGTTTCTCATCATCAATGATTTCTGTCTCCACAGTCACACATCGCCTTTAAGGAGGGCAGCCCGAAACTGCCTTTCCTAAGCTGATGCTTACCTCTTTGAGATTCCTGTACAGGAGATCATTGTTCTTATCAAGAAATCCTAGATGAAGGACAAATAAAACAGAATTATACCTTTATAGAACATTAAGAGGTACAAAGTTTGCCATCACAAACTGTTTAATAAAGGAACGTTCTCCAATATTGAAAAGTCACGCAATGTCTTTTCTCCCAACGAAACAAGGAAGTGACCCCACTATTTGAATAAACAATACTGTAGTGAGACCCCTGTCTGGTGAGCACAGGACTTGGCAGCATGTGAACTTCCAGACCTTTTAACAACACTTGCAATCTTCAGATAGAAGGATGCAATTAAATTAGTAACAAGTATCATTATTCACTCTGAGCCGGCACTTCTGTGGTAAAGTGTTAGTGATGCCAGTGTTATATACAAGAATGGGTACAGATTTAAAAACAGTAAGTGCTGGAGAAACTCAAGAGGCCTGGCAGCATCTATGGAGAGAGAAAAACAGAGTTACCATGGAGTACAATATGATTCTTCATTAAAACCATTGCAAAGCAGTCACATCGGAGTTGAAATGGTAACTCTGTTTCTCTGCTGCCAGGTCTGCTGGGTTTCTCCAGCACTTTCCATTCTCACTTCAGACCTCTAGCATTTGCAGTATGTTCCTGTTGTCTTAAGGTTTTACATGTAGGTTAGGAATGGCCACCAGTTATGAGCCTGCTCCTAGTCTATGGCCCCTCACTCACCTACAACGTTATATGTGACTTCTCCCGCATAGTGTAGCAGCCTGAAGTCACCACGACACATGGTCTTCCTGGTCTTCTGATCTGCCAACTTGTGTCTGCAAGGCAGAGTGGAGAACCGATGACCCTCATTGGGTTAAAGTCTTTATATACCCTCGTTGAAGTCAATCATCTGGTTAGATCCATGAAAATTTAAATGCCCTTCAGGCTTAGAAGTGAATGTTGCATTTCCTTTCCTCAGCTAAAATAAAGTTAATTTGGCATCTCCGCACATTTCTTCACTTTCTCCCTCCTTCTCCTGATCTAATGCTCCTCACACAATCCCATAGGCACCAGCAGCTCTTCACTACCTAACCATGTATAATTCCGACAGGGAGGGGCAGGAGACTATCTGACTCTAATGTGTCAAAATTCAACACAATTCTACATTTTGGATTAGTGGTGCTGGAAGAGCACAGCAGTTCAGGCAGCATCCAAGGAACAGCGAAATTGACGTTTCGGGCAAAAGCCCTTCATCAGGAATAAAGGCAGTGAGCCTGAATCGTGGAGAGATAAGCTAGAGGAGGGTGGGGGTGGGGAGAAAGTAGCATAGAGTACAATGGGTGAGTGGGGGCGGGGAGGAAGGTGATAGGTCAGGGAGGAGAGGGTGGAGTGGATAGGTGGAAAAGGAGATAGGAAGGTAGGAACAGGTCCGGACAAGTCATGGGGACAGTGCTAGGGTGAGGTGGGAGAAGGGGAAATGAGGAAACTATTGAAGTCCACATTGATGCCCTGGGGTTGAAGTGTTCCGAGGCGGAAGATGAGGCGTTATTCCTCCAGGCGTCTGGTGGTGAGGGAGCGGCGGTGAAGGAGGCCCAGGACCTCCATGTCCTCGGCAGAGTGGGAGGGGGAGTTGAAATGTTGGGCCACAGGGCAGTGTGGTTGATTGGTGCGGGTGTCCCGGAGATGTTCTCTAAAGTGCTCTGCTAGGAGGTGCCCAGTCTCCTCAATGTAGAGGAGACCGCATTGGGAGCAATGGATACAATAAATGATATTAGTGGATGTGCAGGTAAAACTTTGATGGATGTGGAAGGCTCCTTGAGGGCCTTGGATGGAGGTGAGGGAGGAGGTGTGGGCGCAGGTTTTACAGTTCCTGCAGTGGCAGGGGAAGGTGCCAGGATGGGAGGGTGGGTTTTAGGGGGGCGTGGACCTGAGCAGGTAGTCACGGAGGGAACGGGCATTGCGGAAGGCTGAAAGGGGTGGGGAAGGAAATATATCCCTGGTGGTGGGGTCTTTTTGGAGGTGGCGGAAATGTCGGCGGATGATTTGGTTTATGCGAAGGTTGGGAGGATGGAAGGTGAGCACCAGGGGCATTCTGTCCTTGTTACGGTTGGAGGGGTGGGGTCTGAGGGCAGAGGTGCGGGATGTGGACGAGATGAGTGGGAGGACATCTTTAACCACGTGGGAAGGGAAATTGCGGTCTCTAAAGAAGGAGGCCATCTGGTGTGTTCTGTGGTGGAACCGGTCCTCCTGGGAGCAGTTGCGGTGGAGGCGGAGGAATTGGAAATACGGGATGGCATTTTTACAAGAGGTAGGCTGGGAAGAGGTGTAATCCAGGTAGCTGTGGGAGTTGGTGGGTTTGTAAAAAAATGTCAGGGTCAAGTCGGTTGTCATTAATGGAGATGGAGAGGTGCAGGAAGGGGAGGGAGGTGTCAGAGATGGTTCAGGTAAATTTAAGGTCAGGGTGGAATGTGTTTGTGAAGTTGATGAATTGCTCAACCTCCTTGCGGGAGCACAAGGTGGCGCCAATGCAGTCATCAATGTAGCGGAGGAAGAGGTGGGGAGTGGTGCCGGTGTAATTACGGAAGATCAACTGTTCTACGTAGCAAACAAAGAGACAGGCATAGCTGGGGCTCATACGTGTGCCCATGGCTACCCCTTTGGTTTGGAGGAAGCGGGAGGATTCAAAGAAGAAATTGTTAAGGGTGAGGACCAGTTCGGCCAAACGAATGAGAGTGTCGGTGGAAGGATACTGTTGGGGATGTCTGGAGAGAAAGAAACGAATAGCTTGGAGGCCGTGGTCATGGCGGATTGAGGTGTAGAGGGATTGGATATTCTTGGTGAAGATGAGGCGTTGAGGGCGGGGGAAACGGACGTCTTGGAGGAGATGGGGGGCATGGGTGGTGTGTCGAACGTATGTGGGGAGTTCCTGGACTATGGGGGAATAGGACAGTGTCGAGGTAGGTAGAGATGAGTTCAGTGGGACAGGAGCATGCTGAGACAATGGATCGGCCAGGGTAGTCAGGCTTGTGGATCTTGGGAAGGAGGTAGAACCGGGCAGTGTGGCGTCCCCGGAGGTTGGAAGCTGTGGGTGGGAGATCTCTTGAGGTGATGAGGTTCTGTATGGTTGGGAGATGCTGGTTTGGTGATAGGGGGTGGGGTTGTATGGTCTGGGAGATGCTGGTTTGGTGATGGGGGTGGGGTTGTATGGTCTGGGAGACGATGGTTTGGTGATGGGGGGTTGGGGCTGCCTGAACTGCTGTGCTCTTCCAGCACCACTAATCCAGAATCTGGTTTCCAGCATCTGCAGTCATTGTTTTTACCACAATTCTACATTTGACTGTCACCTGCACATCTTCACATTTGATAGGAGTTGACTCATATGCAGCATGTTCCCAGGCTGAATGGACACTGGGGTCAACTGGTTATTCAACTTCTATCCTCACTGTGGTCAGCAAAACTAGCATGCACCAGGGTCTGAATGGACAAACTGTGGGGAGCTGGGTGGCTCAGTAGCACGCTGATGGATATCGTATTGTCCACTGTGTCTCTAAGAGTCATAGAAACCCATCAGTTATTGTCAAGTATCTTTAAGTTAAATCACCAAGGTTATTTCTGCAACCAGAATGATTGGGAAAATAATAAAAAGAATTTCTTTCTCTAAGGATCATGGTGATGTCTTTCCTAATCAGAAATTTTGGATCTGATTGAAATTGGAACTCTACTTAGGCATATAGAATGGCTAAGTAGAAAGGGTCTAAGTCAGATACAAAGAAGGAACATTGTATACCCAACAATGGGGGCACGTTGCCAATGCCCAGCACTGTCTGATGGTTAACTGGTGCAATGTATAGCTCCATGGTCATTAACCACTGGACTAGGATTGGGCAGATGGAAATAAAGTCTATGGCTTCACAGGTCCAAGAAATAGGTCAAAGCTTAGATTCAAGTAAGTGGATTCCAAACTCCATCACTTCATTGAATTCACTCAGAGATAGAAGTATAGAACCTCAACAGTGTGGAAGCAGGCCATTTGGCCCATCAAGTCTGCACCTACCTTCTAAACAGACCCACCACACAGACCCACCACATCTCTGTAACCCTGCAAACAACATGGCTAGCCCACCTAGACTGCACATCCTTGGACACTATGGACAACAGAGTATGGTCAATCCACCTGACCTGCACATCTTTGGACTGTGGGAGGAAACTGGAGCATCCAGAGGAAACCCATGCAGACAAGGGGAGAACATACAAATTCCACACAGAGAGTCACCTGAGGGTAGAATCAAAACTCGGGTTTCTAGCGCTGTGAGGCAGCAGTGCTAATCTCTGAGCTATTGTGCCATACCTCAATAGATATTGAGGGAATGTGGGAAATGGGAAGGAGACAAAAGCAGATCAGGTCCCTTTTCTAGTTTGAGTCTAAAAGTAGAAGAAGATGGATGGGGTTTGGATGGGGTTCGATTTGCCCAATGAGCTGGGAAAGCTTGGTGAGGTAAACTTAAAAACAGGAGCAAGTAGCAACTGGGTGACTCAGATCTCAAATCCTACCCTGTTCATTCTGAGCATTGCCTCTTCTTGCTAAGTGTTAATGGTTCAGGGCAGAGTGTTCAGAGGGGTCTCAGTTTATTCCTTGTGAGCCGTCCGTTGCTTTGCAATATGGAAGTTGGCTGGTCAGGGGATCGGCCTCTTCTCCCGTTCTCAGGCCAGACTGTGGCACAACACTCAGCACAGTCTGATCTGAGCATGCTCAACTTATGCTTGCCAACACACACACCATTCTATTCTCCAGGACTGTACCTCCATGACAACAAACGTCTCAATTATAAAAAAAAGGCAAGAAAGTATTCAATTCCTGGTTATCAACATAACCCTTACCCCACCCCTTCCCATAAAAACCTTGATGTAAAAGTTGTAATCTCAGAGGTGCAGTGGAAGCTGTGGGCTCAGACACAGCCCCTCAGATACCCACGTCAGGAAATGAGGGTGAGCTCCCACTTTCTCCTCTAGTCTGTCCAGGAAAGTAAGGTCTGTGGCTTCTCCAGGTCGTAGACATTCTTCATCCTTAACAGAAAGGAAACACAGTGTCACTCAATTAATAGCACGTTACACAGAAATGCCAAAAATGTCTCCGATTGAGGTAACCCAGGCAAGTTGAAGAATGCTCAAAGGGGGAGAAACAGAGATGTTGCTGCAAGTCACATTCCATTGTAACAACAGTGACTAGTATTGAAGGAATGTAAACATTAGAACCCATTCCCCTGTATATCTGTACAGGCTCTCAGACTTATTCAATTTGTCCACTCTTTTTCCCTTTTCCCATAGCCCTGTACATACTTTGTTTCCCTTTTGGAAATTGTTGTTTCTGTCATCCTTTCACAAAGAGCAACTACTTCTTATCTCCCCTCTAGAACACAGGGACAGGTGAAGGCCATTCAGCCTTCGGGCCTGCCCCCCAGCACTCTCCCCTCCCCACCCCTCCCCCCGCACCCACCCTCCACCTCCACCGTTGTGAACTACGTGTGTGGGTGTGTGTGTGGAGATAAGGTCATTGCTGTGATTATGGTCTAGGAGCCTGCTGTCTGAGGTCGCACATGGAGAATCCCACGCATAAAGCTGAGGGAAATTGCGACTGTTTGTAATACCAAGTTTAACGTGAGTGTTGCTGAACAAAGAGACCTTGGAGTGCAGGATTATAGCTCCTTGAAAGTAGAGTCACTGGTAGATAGGATGGTGAAGAAGGCATTTTTATGCTTTCCTTTATCGGTCAAAGCATTGAGTACAGGAGTTGGGAGGTCTTATTGAGGCTGTACAGAACATTGGTTAGGCCACTTTTGGAATGTTGTGTGTAATTCTGGTCTCCTTCCTATTGTAAAGATGTTCTGAAACTTGAAAGGGTTCAGAAAAGATTTACAAGGATGTTGCCAGGAGGATTTGAGCCACAGGGAAAGGCTGAATAGACTGGGACTGTTTTCCCTGGACTGTCAAAGGGTGAGGGAGTGACCTCATAGAGGTTTATAAAATCATGAGGGGCATGGACAGGATAAATAGACAAAGTCTTTTCCCTGGGGTGGGGGAGTCCAGAACTAGAAGGCTTAGGTTTAGGGTGAGAAGGGAAAGATATAAAAGGGACCTAAGGGGCAATTTTTTCACGCAGAGGGGGGTGTGTGTATGGAATGAGCTGTCAGAGGAAGCAGTGGAGGCTGGTACAATTACAAGAATTAAAAGGCATCTGGATGGGTATATGAATATGAAGAGTTTAGAGGGATATGGATCAAGTGCTTGCAAATGGGACGAGATTAGGTTAGGATATCTGATCGGCACGGACGAGTTGGACCAATGGCTCTGTTTCCGTGCTGTACATTTCTATGACTCTCTGAGTCAGTGCCTGCAGAAGGAAGGAAGGTGATAATAGACAAATGTTGGAATAAAGCCAATTGATTCTGTCAATGCTTCAGTGTAGGATCTTGGTGGAAGAACATAGGAATTTAAATTGGCAATTCAACTTTTTGAAACAATTTTATCTTTAAATTAGATCATGGCTCAGATGTCTTTTTATGCCAGCCCGTCACCCTGGCTCATTAATGTCCTTTACGGAGATGAAGCTGCTGTCCTTACCTGGTCTGGTTTATAAGTGACTCAAAGCCCACAGAAAATAGCCAAGCCAGTCACTGGTATTCAAGAAGGAAGCTCACCGTTACCTTCTTAAGGAAAATGCTAGTCTAGCCAGTGACACCTACATCCCATGAATGAATTAAAAGGAAGACATGGGCTATGGGAATGCAGCAACAAGAGATGGTGACTTATTTCTAATGACGTGATATAGAGAAAAGTTTGTTTTCTTACAAGAATGGAGATAATTCCCTTGTACTTTTGTTCCACTAGGTCACAGATGATCTTGTTGTTGAAGTATTGGATTGGCTCCCACTGCAGACACAAGGGTGAACAAAGTCAGACAGACGCCAGATCATAGAATGAGGGGAAAAGGAGGCCATTTGACCCATCATGTTTGTGCTAGTTCTTTGGAAGAGTTTTCAGAAGTCCCACTCCCTGCTCTTTCCCCATCGTTTTGCCAGTTTTGTTTTTCTCTTCAAGTATTTAACCAACTTCCTCTTGAAAGTTACCACTGAATAGTGTTTCCACCTCTCTTTCAGGCATTGTGCTGACTGGTGAATGTTTCTGGGCCAGACTGCTGGCTCTGAAGCAGTTTAATAAATGGTTGTTTTGTACCATTGGAAGAACATGACTTGGATTCATCGCTGGCATTGAAGTCACATGGTTAGCATTGAGCATAGATACATCTCAGAGAGGAATGTGTGCCCATCCCCCTCTCCTCCATCTACTCTTAAGGAAAAATTGGAACTGGGAAATAAATCAGTCATTGAATGTACAAGAACCCTCGGGTGGGTTCAGAAGAAAACATCAAAGTTATTTTCTTTTGCCTTTCATTTTTAAGGAGGCCTTCAGTGACGTTAATTTTGTTCTACAATGTGAGTGGTTTCTTTACACTTTTTAAATAAAGTGAGGCAACATTTTTCCAGTGTTATCCCTGAGTACTCAGCTGTGAGCTATCACAGGAGCTGGATGGAGGGTCAATCTCCCTTTGACTAAACCCAATCTCACAAGATGTTGCTGCAAAGTGACACTCCTACTGTTTCACACTGACCATCCTGGTTATCTCCCCTGAGCTCAAAGTACTAGTGAATCGTGAATTGAGGAGTATTTTGCTCTGTGAATTGACATAGCAGCATCCCGTCAACCTGGCTGGATTTAAACCCAAAAGCCTGCTCAAGGATGAACTGAAAACTTCAACCCCTGATGCTCCTCATTGCTGCCAAACTACAGTCCCTTTCTGTGCAGTGACACAGTTTACACGGAACTTGCTGCCAAAGTATTCCACAAGACCATTAGAAATAGGAACAAAAGGATGCCATTCGGCTCCTTGGGTCTGTTCCACTATTCATTGGATCATGGCTAAACCAACATTCCTCATGTCCATTTTCCTGCCCTTTCCTCATAGTCCTTGCTTCCCTGACTGATCAAGAATCTAAATCCGCCTTAAATATGCGGAAGGACTCTGCCCTCATAGCTCTCTGTAGCAAGGAGTTTCAAAGATTCACAACACTCTGACAGAAGAAATTCCTCCTCCTCATCTCAGTCTAAATTGGTGCCCCTTTATTCTGAGACTATACCCTCTGGTCCTAGACTCTCCCATGAGGAAAAACATCCTCTCAACATTGACCCCTTCAAGCCCCTTAAGAATCCTGTATATTTCAATGAGATCACCTCTCACTTCTAGTGAGTAGAGTGCCAACCTGTGTAATCTTCACTAATGAGACAATTGCACTGCACCAGAGATCATCCTAGTGAACCTTCTACTCGTTGATGCCTCTCACTTGTCCAGACACCACTCTCAATAAAGAAGAACTAAATTAATAACAATGCCTTTCCAATACAGCCACCTAATCCCTATATTTAATAACATACCTAGGACTCCTGGCTCAGTGGTAAGGACACTACCACTGTTCGACAAGAGCCCTCTCCACCCAGCTCACAATGTTCAGAAAGGAAACAGGACAACAAGACCTACATTGCTGCCCTGATAACATCATTTTGTCACAAATAATGTTTGGGACTTTCCGTTCCCACACAGCTTAATATATAATCGAATGAATCATGTAGAGGGTGTGGGCACCTTCTCGACATCTCTGTCCTCCTTTAAGGTCCTCTATCAACGTCTTGAGTGTTATCATTGGCCAAAGCCTGAACTGCACTAAACATACAGACGCAGTGACTGCAAAAGTGGGTCAGAAGTTAGGAATTTTGTGGGAAGTAACTTATAGTCTGTCACCAGCTACAATGCACAAGTGTGATGAAATATTCTCCACTCCCTGCTCTGGATGGATGCAGTTCCAAGAAGCTTGACACCATCCAGAATGAAACAGTCAGCTTGATTGGCACCACATCCACTACCTTCGACATCCACTCCCTTCACTGCCAATGCACTGTGGCAATGGTAGAAAGCATTGGAGACAATTCCCCGAGGCTCTCTTGACAGCACCTTCGAAACCTGTGACCTCTACCATCTAGAACGAGAATAGCAGGAGATACATGGGAACAGTATCACTTACATATTCACCTCCAAGCCACTCACCATCCTGACTTGGAACTACATCACCATTGCTTCATTGTCACTGAGTTGAAATTCACCAACTCCCTCTCTAAGTGGTGTGCCTAATCTCAAGGACCGCAATGATTCAAGAAGGTAACTGTTTATCATACTCTCAAGAGCATTTAAGGATGGGCATTACATATTGGCTCAGTCAGTAATATCCTGAGAATGGATTTAAAATATTGAGCAATCCCTGTCCTAATGTTGCCTTATTTTAATGTGTCAAGTCTTATTCAATTAACATCTCAGAATGTTCTTTCATGTTCACGGTGCTGTATAAATAAAAATTGGTTTTGGATTGCCCTTTTTTTTGCGTTTATTAGATCTGTTATATGCAAGTTTTCCCCAAGCATTAATTCCAATAAAATTGTTGCTATTATTATAAAACATTACACGACATACTTTCAAGAATAATTAAGGAAGTGGTTATCATACGTTAACATTCAGGAGTAAACAACAATCGAAATTCATCATGAGCTCTGAAGCCAACTTGATCTAAAAGGACACTCTTGACAGTGAGGAGAAAGTGAAGACTGCAAATGCTGGAGATCAGAGCTGAAAATGTGTTGCTGGAAAAGTGCAGCAGGTCAGGCAGCATCCAAGGAGCAGGAGAATCGACGTTTCGGGCATGAGCCTTTATTCAGGAATCCTGAAGAAGGGCTCATGCCCGAAATGTCGATTCTCCTGCTCCTTGGATGCTGCCTGACCTGCTGTGTTTTACCAGCAACACATTTTCAGCTCTTGACAGTGAGCAATGAAGGATTTGAACTCACGGTGTTGTATGAGGTTAAAGTGACACTTGCAGAATAGACTGTACCTGGATTCCTTCAGTTCCATATTCCTCCTGTTCCGACTTCAGTGTCAACTCAATCAGCAGCTGCTGGAGCTTCTCATTACAGTAATTTATGCAGAACTGTTCAAAACTAGAGAGAGGGAGGTCATTCACTTGATTAAAAATATCCAGGAGAGGAGTCGGTATTTCATTGATGTCCTCCCCCCCTCCCCTGTATGATTTTGTGATACTCTTTCCTGGTCTGTTTGATTCCTAATAGCTGTTTCAATAGCCCAGTTGTCAGGACAATCACCAGCAATGGTACAGCATGGATTGCCGTCTGGTTTCCCCAGTCACCCACCCATCCCAGTGGGTTTGGTTCCCCACATGAATTCTCAAAAGTGAGAATCTATTTCTCATTGATTCCAAAGGTGGAAGGGTTTGTCTTATGAAGAGAGATTGATCAGTTTAGTCCTACACTGTCTGGAATTTAGCAGAATGAGAAGATATCTAACTTAGGTATATCAGGCACAAAAGGTGATTGACAAAGTAGACATGGAGGGGATATTTCCTCACCTGAGGCAATCTAGAACGAGTGGTCGCAGTTTTAGGATAATGGGTAGCAGATTTAAAATAGGGATGAAGAGGAAAATTACTTCTCAAAGGGATGAAGAGGAAAATTACTTCTCAAAGGGTCACGAATCTGTGAAACTCACTATCCTAGAGTGCAGTGAATACTGGGACTTTGAGTAAATATAAGGAGAAGATAGACAGATTTTTTAATTCCTCAGGGGTTGAAGGTGATGTGGTGTAGGCAGGACAGTATAGCTGAGGTTGAAATGAGATCAGCCATGGTTACTTTGCATGGCGGAGCAGACTCACAGGGCTGAATTACCTCTTCCTGTTCATGGCTCTTCTTGTGTTATTACAGTACTTCCCTACAATAGTTTACAAGAGCAGACAATGGATTGTAACAGCTAGAAAAGAGGGTGTATGTGTATGCGATTCTGACCTGTGTGTCCTTGCATTACCTCCTCATTTCTTAACCTACTCAAGGCACTGCCCTCTAGTGGATGATCATTGCCTGTGAGACTGGTGAGTGATGGTGGCCCGTTTGATTTTGGGACCCAGCACATTGAGCCCCATTCTTAACCTGAGCTGACGTCCAGAGACATCTGTACATTCTGCAGACTGATTAGTGTTTGTTGTGTGTGGTTTTCGTCAAGTGATCCCAAATGGATTAACGATAGGATCTCTATAGTGTGGAATCAGGCAAAAGTGAGTAATGCAGATGCTGGAAACCAGAGTCTAGGTTAGAGTGGTGCTGTGAAAGCACAGCAGGTCAGGCAGCATCCGAGGAACAGGTAAATTGATGTTTTGGGCAAAAGCCCTTCATCAGGAATGGAGGCAGGGAGCCTCCAGGGTGGAGAGATAAATGGGAGGGTGTGGCTGGGAGAAGGTAGCAAAAAGTACAATAGGTGGATAGGGGTGGGGATGGAGGTGATAGGTCAGGGAGGAGGGTGGAGCGGATAGATGAGAAGGAAGATTGGCAGATAGGACAGGTCATGAGGATGGTGCTGAGCTGGAAGTTTGGAACTAGGGTAAGGTAGGGGGGAGGGGAAATGAGAAAACTGGTGAAGTCCACATTGATGCCCTGGGGTTGATGGGATCCCGAGGCAGACGATGAGGCATTCTTCCTCCAGGCATTGGGTGGTGAGGGAATGGCGGTAGAGGAGGCCCAGGACCTGCATGTCCTCAGCAGAGTGGGAGAGGGAGTTGGAATGTTGGGCCACGGGACGGTCAGGTTGATTGGTGTGGGTGTCCAGGAGATGTTCCCTAAAGCACTCTGTGAGAAGGCATTCAGTCTCCCCAATGCAGAAGAGACCACATCAGGAGCAACGGATACAATAAATGACATTGGTGAATGTGCAAGTGAAACTTTGATGGATGTGGAAGGCTCCTTTGAGGCCTTTGACAGAGGTGAGGGAGGAGGTGTGGGCACAGGTTTTGCAATTCCTGCAGTGGCAGGGAAGGTACCAGGACGGGTTGTTGGAGGTTGTTGTGGACCTGACCAGGTAGTCACGGAAGAAACAGTCTTTGTGGAAAGCGGAAAGAGATGGGGAGGGAAATATATCCCTGGTAGTGGGGTTTGTTTGGAGGTGGTGGAAATGTCGGCGGATGATTTGGTTTATGCGAAGGTTGGTAGGGTGGAAGGTGAGCACCAGGGCGGTTCTGTCCTTGTTACGGTTGGAGGGGTGGGGTTTGAGGGTGGAGGCACGGGATGTGGATGAGATGCGTTGGAGGGCATCTTTAAAGGGAAGGGAAATTGCGGTCTTTAAAGAAGGAGGCCATCTGGTGTGTTCTGTGGTGGAACTGGTCCTCCTGGGAGCAGATACCGTGGAGGCGGAGGAATTGGGAATACGGGATGGCATTTTTGCAGGAGGTAGGGTGGGAAGAGGTGTAATCCAGGTAGCTGTGGGAGTCAGTGGGGTTGTAAAAAATGTCAGTGTCAAGTCGGTCGTCATTAATGGAGATGGAGAGGTCCAGGAAGGAGAGGGAGGTGTCAGAGATGGTGAATTTAAGCTTTGGGTGGAATATGTTGGTGAAGTTGATGAACTGCTCAACCTCCTCGTGGGAGCACGAGGTGGCGCTGATGCAGTCATCAATGTAGCAGAGGAAAAGGTGGGGATGGTGCCGGTGTAACTATGGAAGATGGACTGTTTTCCATAGCCAACAAAGAGACAGGCATAGCTGGGGCCCATACGGGGTGTCCATGGCTACCCCTTTGGTCTGGAGGAAGAAGGAAAAATTGTTAAGGGTGCAGGCTGTTCGTACCATCGAATCCAAATTAGCCCTCCAAAGAGCATCCCATCCACGCCCTATCCCTGGGATCCTGCATTTCCAGTAGCCAATCCAACTACCCTGCACATTTTTGTGGGAGGAAACTGGAGAATACACAAGCTCCACACAGATAGTCACCTGATGATGAATTTGAATCTGGGACCCTAGCACTGTGAGATAGCAGTGCTAACCACTGGGCCACCATGGTGCAGATTAAGACCTTTCTGGTCGAATTAGAAGAGTCTTGTTGACTGAACAATATGATGTTTATTGCATTGCTGTGGCTATTGCAGATTATGTGCCTATGACCCAATTACCATTCAGGCTGTTAGGTACACACTGGCTCCCAGTCTAACTCTGACAAACTCCATCTTCATTCTTTCCCAGTCCCATGACATAATCTTATGACAGTGGGCGGTGCCTACGGCACACAATCAAGAATTACCCTTTCAGACAATTTCAGACCCATGTACAACAGTGTTCAGCAACAAAATAGAAAGCGCCGACTGTTAATTGTCCCCTTTCTTTAGCACAGGGGAGGCTGACAGAAGTTGTAGCATTTCCTTTCACACCTGCAACTCAGCACAGGCCACGAATCAAACAAATCAAATATTCCTGAGCTTTCATTGAGATGCAAGCAATAAAGACCAGATATTTAAGGTAAGCATGTAATAATTACTGTTAATCCCTCCACGGATTTGTCATGAGAAGCTGTGTGTCCACAGGTGTCGGTTTTTATTATTGATCGAACACATACTGTCGTGTTGTTACTGTGCAGGTATCGCTTGTATTCAGATAATTGGATATTCAGCAGTAAAACCAGACAATTCTATCAGTGGGACAAGAGTGCAAGGCACCCACTTAAAATAGCAACATTTTGGAATCTGACAGAGTTTCTATAAAAATACTGAAAAACTTGCATTTACACAGCTCTTTTCTGGATGTTTCTAAACATCTTGCAGCAATGAAATACATTTTGAAATAGTAGCAACTGTTGGGGACAATTTGCACTTAATAAACACACAACATTGTGATAATGATCAGATAATCATTTTGCTGTTTATTGAGGGATAAGTATTGGTCAGAATTTCAGGGATAACTCTCCCTTTACAACAACGCCATGGAGATTATCATATTCACCCAAGCTATCCCATGTCCTCAGTTTGACATCTCATCTGAAAGGCTATGTCTCTGACACTGCAATTCTTTCTCAGTACTGCACTGAAAAGCATTATATTTCTGGAGCGGGACTTGAACCCAGAGTCAAGTATGCTACCAATTGAGCCACAGCTTGTGCACATGCTAGATGCTTTAAAAGAGGCAGTTTTGATCCATTCTTCACTGGAAGTGTCCTTTCCATCTGACTGGCTGAGACTCAATTTTAGCTTCTACAGGTTAAAGGTCAGGGTTCTAATTCCATATCAGAAGATGCACACTGTAAACACTGACACCTAGAAAGCCTTAAACTCAGGGGGCTAGAGATCAAAGGCCAGTCTTCCAGATCATTAAGTGATTATGGTCCTTTCAACAAGACTGCAGATGTCTTGTAAACTGTTGGAAATTGAGAGTCTTAATTCAAGCAGGATAACTGACTAACCAAACCGCGATGATAGTTATTAATCCATCTAGTAGTGGACTAGAATATATGTTCAGGAGTTTAGTCCACTAGCTAAAGTGGTCAATTTGTAATACTGCAGGTGCAAACTGGAGTTATTGTAAATTATTTAACTTGGGATGGGGATGTAAGATGACTGGTGTCTGATTGACTATCCACCATATTGATTTTCCCACTCATTGACTTTGATGGTGATCAGAATTCCATGTGGTATAGAATGAGTGACTTAGCTCAATGGTAATGTCTTCAACCAAAGTCAATTCTTTATAATTGGCTCCACAACAACACACTCATTAATAAAAGTTGTGTGTAATTTCTCATGACATACTGGTTTGAGTAGGCTGCATTGTTCCCAAATTTTCTGTCTATTTGAATATAACCAGATTATGGGTAGGTAATATTCAGACATGACTTTTCATCAACAGCGGTTATTCAATCTGTCAGATGTGGCCTCAAACTGCAGCAGAAACTATCCCAGGCATTGCCAGCTAATGGTGACTAGGTTAATAGCAGGGTCCCCTTCTACCAGGAGAGAATTTCCATTAAACTTAACAAACCATTTAAATACAAGGTGCAGGGTGGGGAATGAAAAGTTGGTGCAATGGGTGAACAGATTGCTCTTGTTCATGCTTAAGTCAGAACAAAAAAACAGTGCTGAAAGACAGGGATGAGTTCCATATTTATCTATCCTGGCTGTAACTTTACATTGACAGTTGTAAGGAAAGCCATGGTTCATCCCAGCAAGTTCTCACCTGTTGACATCAAATACTTCAAATCCATAGATATCCAATAGACCAATCACGGTTTTTCTGCTTGGGTCCTACAAATAAAATGAACTGGAATCACAAATCACTCACTGATCTATCACCAAAACTGACCAGGAGTTAAAATCAGGATATACAGTTGGTTAGTTCTATCTATTATATCATTAGGAGGCTGGTAGAATAAAGGTGGCAAAGTTTCTCCTGAATATCTTGCTTAGATTAGAGTCTGTATTAAGCAATTGACATATAAATCATTTAACAAAACATTTGTGCAAGTATAAAATGACAACATCTCTTACTAGATATACTTAGTGATCATACTGTATCAATGACTCAGGGAGAAAGTGTGGACTGCAGATGCTGGAGATCAGAGCTGAAAATGTGTTGCTGGAAAAGCGCAGCAGGTCAGGCAGCATCCAAGGAGCAGGAGAATCGACGTTCTGGGCATGAGCCCTTCTTTAGCAAGGTTCCTGAAGAAGAGCTCATGCCTGAAACGTCAATTCTCCTGCTCCTTGGATGCTGCCTGACCTGCTGCGCTTTTCCAGCAACACATTTTCAGCCCTTGTCTCATTCACCCTTGTTTTTGCTCTGAGGTAGCTTCCAGTCCAGATTTTAACTCTGTCCTTGCTCTTCTGTTTGAATCTGTACTCTCCCATTCAAAACTATAAAATTATGCACAGTAATTGATTGCATAACATGAGCATTCATCTTTCTGGCTTCCTTTCCTCTTGAGACATCATGGCTTTCTTTCTCTTTCTCTATACCTCTCCCTATCTCGGGGAATCAACATTCAAGCAAATGCAAAATGACCTCCTCTTCTCATACAAATATATATATCAGCACATCTGTACTGATGAATTTAAACATATCGGTTGTTATAAATGCTGCAAACATGATCATTTGTGTTATGTGCAAATTGTAAAAAAAACTACATTTCTCTCTACCAAATCAGAACTGCCTTACTCTGTATGAGATCAGAGCTACCCTACTCTGTATGCGATCAGAGCTGTATTACTCTACAGTACGCCAGATTCAAGCTGCATTACTGCCATAAAGATTAGAGCTGTTTTTATGGGAATACCTCACCTTACCTGATTAGCTAGTGATTCATTGATCTTATTAACGAGCCATGTAAAAGTACGTCCGTAAATAGCTTTTGCTAATGCATCACGAGCACAAAAAGCTTGTTCAACACTCAGAGGGCTCAAAACCTGTGAAAACCAACCAATATATGAATTTAAGGAGTGAAACACTGGCGGACTTTGCAATTATTCCAGATCCTACTTGTCTGTTTGTCATTCAGTGAAGTTGATATCCATTTCAATTTAAAATAAACTATTGATGTCAGTTGCTGTCAAATAAACAGACTGACAATAAAGAATCTGTGGTTGTACAATAACACGTGGCTTCATGGAGCTCAGATTGGGAAGCCTCAGCCAAACAGCATGGGTTACTCAGTCTAGAAGCTCCTAACGTAGTGGCCAGGCTCGTGTGTATACACCCTGCCAACCAGAGTTGAACTGCACAACATTCCCCGCCTCTGCTTTGCTCGCAATATCCCAGCAGGTGTTTCTGAAACCATTCCTTATGTACCTCATCTGCTTTGGCTTCGATCTTCTTGTGGGTTAGACCTTCCTGCAGGACCAGGACATGTACACCCAGTAGCTGTGAAAGCAAAGACACGATGAAGAGAGGTGAAAAGGTGCAAGTATTCTACGAATTCTCTTTAGTGTTGCTGAAACAGAAGGGTGGCATTGTTAAAACTTTTCATCAGGACAATTTGTAATGGGGCCCACCAGCTTTTCTTTTTCCTTGGCTTGCCATTATACATCCCTTGGTCTGTCTATTGTCTTTCTCTGGGCTCCATTTCCATCTATCACTTACTCTTTTATAGTACCCCTCTTCACCCCCCGGGCCAAAGCCCTGTCGTCATCATATATACCCCATTTTCCTAGCTACTACCAGTTTCGAACAAGAGTTACTGGACCCAAAGTGTTAACTCTGCTTTCCTCCCACAGATGCTGCAGGACACACTGAGTTTCTCTGCAATTTCAGTTTTGGTTTGGATTTCCAGCATCTGTAGTTTATTGTTTTAATTTACTGGCTGGCATCTACTGTGTTGAGATGTAACATGCTGAGTGCATGGACGTGATCTTGCAGTGAACAGGGCCCTTTGTATTTATACATGTCACAATATACGTAGCACTGCATTAATACACAGCAAGGCTGAGACAGAAAAGACATGACCGCAGACAGAATGAACAAGTACATGCATGCACTGTTTAGTAATTAAATGGTGATTGTACACTGTACACTGTTCATCTGAACACCTGATCTGCCCCTTACTTAGGAACATGAATTCAAACTGTTCCACCATTCAGTTGGATTGTAGCTTAATAATATCTTAATTTCCCCTACACCATAATTCCAAAATCTTCAATATCATAGAATCATTAGAATCCCTACAGTGTTGAATCAGGCCATTTGACCCAAAAGGTCCACTCCAATCCTCTGACCAGAACATCCCTGGACACTATGGGTAATTTAGCACGGCCAATCCACCCTAACCTGCACATCTTTGGACTGTGGGAGCAAACTGGAGGAAGCCCACACAGACACAGGGAGAATGTGCAAACTCCACACAGTCGCCCAAGGCTGGAATTGAACCTGGATTCCTGGCACTGTGAGACCTAACAAAAAACTCCGTTTGATATTTTTGATTGAGTTAGTCTTAACAGTTTCCAGGAGAGAAATTTCTAGATGTCTACTCCCCCTTGTACAAGAACTTCTTGGCATCATCATTGAATGACCTAGTTCTAACTTGAAGGAAATGTTTAAGATTCCTCTATCAAAGGAAATAGCTTTTCCCCGTTGCAATGTCATCATTACCTTGGAGATCCACCTGATTTCCTTGTCGACAGTGATGTTGGCATGTCCCTGGCTATCTGGATTGAACTGGATGTTTCCCAGGTGCAGAACACTGGCTATAACCCCCAACAGGTCCTGGTATATAAAATGCAAGTTATTAATATCTGTACAGATAAATCAGGAGCCTGATTCTCAAAATTAGCATTCACTTGACAACATCACGTCATGGAATCTGATCATTCAATAAGTCAGCAGATATCTTTTTGATTTGATTTATCATTGTCACATATACTGATACATGGTGTCTTGCATGCTATCCAGGCAAAACATACCTTAAACAAATGCATCAGGGTAATAGTACAGAATGCAAAATATAGTGTTACAGCTACAGAGATGATCAACTTTAATATATGAGAGATCCATTCAAAGGTTTGATCACCTGCAGCAAATATGAGTCATTGGTATTTATTGCTGATATTATGCACCGAGTGTTAGACTCACTCCCAAGCTTCTCCAAGACTTACTTTGAAGTTCAGCCAATGTCTGGACATTGAGTGAATGCAACAGGGGAATTTTCCCCTGTGAGTTCACTAGTTTATGATGGAGTTGCTTTAGGGAGACCTTCCAACTCTTTGAAAATCATTGTAGAAGTTTTAGAATCCTTTTGAATTACAGGAGTGAGCGGAGGGAGCCTTAGTTTAAGATTTCATCCAAAGGCTTTCTTTTTAATTCATGAAGGGGATTCTACATATCTGAGTACGAAGTGAGGAAGACCAGAACTCCTTAAGGCATTGAAACTGAAGTTGCAGGTTTGCAGTGTGAGGGTTGGGGGGGGCGGGGGGGGGGGGAGGGGGGGGAGGTTTGTTGGTGGGGGAGCAGTTTTGGGGTGGGGAGTTGGGGGGAGTGATTCTCATTGATGGATAGTGGGGGTCCACACTTAATGGAAGAAACCCAGCAGCACCAGCTTGTATTCAGCAAGAATTCAGCTGTTCTGTGCTGGAAGGGACAGCTTGTGAGAAACTCTAGTCATCCACAACACATCTGCAGTCAGAAACAGGGTCTGAGGAGGTGGAAGAATTCCCCAGCATCAGGGTCATGCCAGTCATGTGACTTCTTGTTTCTCAATGTCATACAACACTCCCATATGCCATCGCTGCACCTTCATTGTAACTGAATCAATGTCCTGGAGCCTGTCCCTAGGGTTACTGTGGGAGTACCATCATTGCACAGATTGTACAATGGCTCCCGCCCTCAGTTTCCTAAAGACAATCACAGTGATAAATCCCAACCTTGCTATTGGTACTGTAATCCGGACATGCTCCCCTCACTCCCGAGAGTCGATGCTAAAGGTTACTCACGTCAATATCGTTGTCGGTGAAGTCAATCACAGACAATGCTTTTCGAACAGTCTTCCAGCCACTTTTGTCATTGATGGAGCTTACCTTGGCACACTCACCCTATTGAGGGGGAAGAGGAAAAATAACCAGGTCACGGGACAGAAAATGGAACCAAACCAAGGCAGTGGAAACTGTAGAATGTGAAGCAATGGGCACAGACCTGTAGTGCAGAAAGACCTTTTCCTGTTCTGTAAACATGAGGTTAAAAGTCACACAACACCAGGTTATAGTCCAACAGTTTACTTGGAAGTACTAGCTTTTGGAGTGCTGCTCTTTCATCAGGTAACTAGTGGGGCACAGAAAGACACAATTTATAGCAAAAGATCTTTTACTAGTTCTGAAAGCTAGTGCTTCCAAATAAGCCTGTTGGACTATAACCTGGTGTTGTGTGATTTTTAACTTTGTACAGACCAGTCCAACACCGGCACCTCCCCATCATGTAAATGTGATATCATATGAACATTCCGTCTCTTTAAGGACTCAAGATATTTGAACAGCTTCCTCTGATTCAGAATGTTTAACCATTGAGTTTCTCAAAGGTTTGGTGATTTGCCCAGTGAGAAGATGAATCACTTAGAGCAAAAAAAAGTACATTCATTCTTCAATAAGACAATTAGAAATAGGAACAGGAGTAGGCCATTCGGCCCCTCGAGCCTGCTCTGCCACTCGATAGGATAATGGTTGCTCCGACATTCCTCACATCCACTTTCCTGCATTTTTCCTGTAACTCTTGATTCCCCGACCAATCAAGAATCTATCTATCTCAGCCTTAAATATACTCAATGACTCTGCCTGCCCACAGCTCTCTTTGGTATGGAATTCCAAAGACTCACAGCACTCTGAGAGACGAAATTCCTCCTCATCTCATTGCTGAATTGGTGCCCCTTTATTCTGAGGCTATGCTCACTGGTCCCAGACTCTCCCATAAGAGAAAACATCCTCTTAACATTAACCCTGTCAAGACTCCTTCAGAATTCTGTATGTTTCAATAAGATCACATCTCATTTTTCTAAACTCCAGTGAGTAGAGTCTCAATCTATTTAGCTTTGTTCATGAGACAACCCCTCCACACCAAGGATTGCCCTCGTGAACCCTCTTTGAATGGCCTGCAATGAAGTTATATCTTTCCTTAAATAAGGGGACCAAGGTGCTCAAGGTACTCCGGATGTGATTTCACTAGCACCTTGTACAGTTACAGTCAGATTTCCCCACTCTTACATTCCAACCCACTTGAAATAAGGGCCAACATTCCATTAACCTTTCTGATTACCTGCTGCACCTCGCTTTCTGTGTCTCATGCGCAGGTACCCTCAAATTCCTTTGTGATTCAGCTTTCTGCAGTTGTCTCTCTTCTAAATGATATTCTGATCCATTGTTCTCCTTTCCAAAATGGAGAACTTCACATTTTCCCACATTATAGTCCACTGCCCACATTTTGCCCATTTACTTTGCCTGTGTTGATTTCACGGGATGACACTGAATGAACAGAATGAACAGAAACATGTTCAACCTGAGCCTCACTCTCATGTTTCCTCATCTCCATTTGCCAGCGCAGTCCTCTCATCTCCGCTCCCTCATGCACTAGTGTCATTTCCCATTAAATGCATCTCCAATATTCGTTTGAAACACTCCCTGTGATTCGATGAACATAAAAATTGGAAGAGGACAGAGTGTTCGCTTAGAATGCCTTGAACTGTAGCTGACAGTAACACTAACACTGTCCCCTGGATCAGACATATGGAAACAAGCTTTCAGTTTTGGACAGATGCCATCAGCTGGATATCCATGTGTCCAGTCTATACGCGAGCGCGGCAGAATGGGGATAAGCAGTTAAAACTCTTCATCTTGCGGGACAGAACCACAAGAATGCCAAATCTCAAAGGGAACAACAACTTATACTGTGTGAGATAGAGTGATAAAAAGGATTCTGATTGAGGGAGGTGTTGCCATGAAGATTAGTTGATACTAGCTTTTAGTTGAATTCTAACTGAAGTGTTTTTCACCTGACCATGTTACTTTCCCCCTGGTTCTTACCTGGATAAGATAGTGGTACTGCAGTGGATTGCGTTCCAGACCCAACCAGCGAAGTAATTCCTCCTCACCTCCCTCCAGCAGCTGGTAGAAAATATGGAAGTTGCGCTCTCCGTGGTTCTGATGGGCCACCCTTGACTTCTCCAGAAGGTAGCTCAGGATGTGGCCCCCGACTGGGGCACCCTGGAAAGAGACCAAGTTGGGGATGGGCTGTTGGATAGACAGTGTATATGCAGATAGAGAGGGGACAGGAATCTCATGGCACTGTAACATCTGTATGAACACCAGAGTTTATCCAGTGCCACTCAATGCAGTTGTAGGATTTGAAAACTCTTTGGTGAAATGAGTGCCATTTTTACCCTATTCTATCAGTCCTGTCCTTTATTTGGACACTTCCCATTGAGGTTTCAGCTAACATTTCAGAAGCACACAAAGCGTACAATGTGCTGCAGAAATTCACCAAAGCTCCTCCAAAATAAATGTTTCCAACCCACAACTGCTTGCATCTAGAAGGACAAAGGTAGCAGATATGTGGAACAATACCACCACCTGCAGATTCCCCTCCAAACCATCACCATCCTGATTTGGAAATAATTCGCTGTTCCTTCAGTGTCTCTGGGCCCCTAATGGCATAGGTTTAAGAGGCAGCACACTACCTTCTCAAGAGTAATTAGGGATGGGGAATAACTGCTGACCCAGCCAATGGCTCCCACATCCTGTCAATTGAAAAAAAAAGGCAGTGTTTAGGATTTCTGGCTCTCCAAACAGAATGGGCTAAACGAGTGCACTATCAATGTAGCCTCCTTTACTACCTGAGCCCGATAGAGTTGGGCCTTGTGTACAAACCTAACTTGGCTAATATCCATCCAAAATCATCATATGTTGTCAGATGTCAGCAGTAGAGCTGTACTGAACCTGGTAGATGAAGTGCAAGAACTGTAGCTATTAAATTGTCTCTTTAAGAATGGCTTAAATGCTGAGAATCCTTCCTTAAAGCATCCCTCCACAGCCCTCCACATTGTGACATTTTTCCATTAATAAGGTTCACACTGTGGGATTGGGAGCCCAAACCTTCCCTATTTTGCTATCACTTTATTTCCAAATCCATGTTTTACTGTTTCCTTTTATTTCTTCTGGGCTTAGCAATAGTACCTAGTTTGAATGAGCAGGAGGATAGCTGATCTATTCTAGAACATAGGAGGACTGTAGGAAGATTATACTGGGGCAGTGGGGACAGAATGAAGGAGATTATTGGAGCAGTGCCAAGGGAACATCACTCCCACATAATTCTTTCATTTCCTAACTGTGCTTGTACAAAGCACGTTTGGATGTTGTTCTACATTTAAAACGCACTCCCAATGTGAGTTATTGCAGTGTTGCTAAGATTCCCCAGTGTTTGAAATTTAGCTTTGAATAAAAATCATCTTCACTGATGATTATATCGCACTGGGTTAACCATGTTGCTTTGCTATTTCTGCCCCAATCTCCAGCACTGATCACCCTAAATTAACCTTCCAGCAAATACAGTCCGATTGGTATCTGGTCTCTCATTGCTTCACTGGCAAGTCACAAATGTCTTTTAGTTTCAAACATTGATTCAGTTCAACCCTGTTTAACTCACAGCCTCTATTATAGATAGTTCCAGACATTTGACACAACTCAATTCATTTTGAATACTTTGTTCTGGTCGGAACACACTGAACTGGGCATAAATGCTCGAAAATCCCAGGCAAAAGCCAGTGGCAGTAAGTACAGGACATTTTTGCCAATAAGTTTGCTCTTCGCATTTATTGAATGCGATCTAAATACACAAGAGAATATGAAAAACAGAAATCCAATTGGTTTGTGTAACCTGTAACATTAATGACACTGGGATATTGTGGTGGCTGGTTGTAGAATGATATGCTAATCATGGATATGTGTAGAAACATATCATTATAACAAGCATATGATTGGAAATAAAACACAGGAACACCATAAATAGGAACAGATATTGACCATTTACCCTCTAAGGCTGACTACATCATTCAATATGACCCTGGCTGCTCAACACTGTGAATCTATTTTTCCACATTGTCCTTATATCCCTCAATTCTCTGAGAAATAGATCTTCTGGTTATTGCTGCTTTAAATTTACTCAGTGAGAATACATCCACAGCCTGCTGGGCAGACAGTAGCAAAGGTTCATGGTTCTCTGAGTGAAGACATTTCTCTTTGCTCCAGTGTTGAATGATAGTGCCCTTACCTTGAGACTGTGCTTCACTTCCTGGATTCCTCAGCCAGAAAAATAATCTCCCTGTCAAGCCCCTTCAGAGTCTTATAGTGTCTCAATGAAATCACCTCTCGTTCTTCTAAATTCCAGAAAATACAGACCATATTTACTCCAATTGTAGGACAATCCTCTCATACCTGGGACTAATCCTATGGACCTTCACTGTCCTGCCTCCCTTGCCAGTGTACCTTTAAATATAGAAACCAAACCTGCATACCGTTATCCAGGTGTGATGATGCCAAAGCTCTGTTGAATAGTTGCAAGACGTCTTTATTCTTGCAGTCTAAACCCTTTGTTATAAAGACCAACTTGTTATTTGCCTTACTAATTGCTTGCTGTGCCTGCATTCTTGCTCACTATATTCCTCATATACATGTGCCGAGGTCTCTGAGAACATCAACAATTATTTCAAATCTCCGCTCTTCTATTTTTGGAACAAAAGTGTATCAGCTCATGATTTCCCACAATATACTCCCTCTGCCACCTAGTGGTCACCTCATTTAAAGGGTCAAATTTCTTGCCACCAGCACATAACTTGGGGTGAGCTTGGAGCCAAGGCTGAGCATTTAATCAAGCAGGGGTGTGTGGAAGTGGGGACCCTATCATTTACCCACATCTTCCCCCTTTATGCCTGGGGTAGGAAGGCTCATGGGATGCCTTTAGACCAATTGATGGCCTTGAGTGAGCAATTACGTCGTGTATGGGACCTGGCACATACAAGGAAATACCTACTGAGTTCTCATCCCCGGACTCTTTATCTGAGCCCCAACCCCCATTTAGCTCACTGCCTGAGGCAGTTACCCACCAACCTCCGCCACCACCGCCCTGCTACTCCCACTCCCAGGTCTCACTAACCTGTGACCTGAGTCCCCTGTCAATCCTAAACCGATGGTGGACGCATTGTCGGCCTTCGATTGGCCAGCAGTTCTGGGAGTGCAGGGTTAGAATTTCTGCTTCTCAGGAACCTGACCCAGGATAAGGTTCACTGATGGCCATTTACAGACCGTTCCCAAAGTAGAGGACATGGGATAGCAGTCAGTTCTGAGAAAGGATCACTCAACCCCAAATGTTAATTCTGATTTCTTTCCACAGATGCTGCCCGACCTGCTGAGTTTTTGGAGCAATTTCAGTTTTTGCTAGCTCTCCTCTATCTCCTGGATTAAGTTAAGAGCCTGTTTATGTATCTTTGCAGTCTCTTTGTGTTGTCCTCACAGCTTACCTTACATTATATTGTTTGTTCTATTCATGTTGATACATAGCCTCCCTATAGCAATGATATTAAATTTCTCGTGCTCAGTGCAACCTTCTCAGTTGAAACAATAACTCTCTCCAAGTTCACAATCCAACTAACCGTGCCTGGTTTTGACCAGCCTAACTTCAGTTCACTTCTTAGCCATATTGTAGCAAACCTGGCTTGGATATGAATGGGGCTGTGTCGATTAGACTTTACCCAGAATCTATTACAATGGGAACATGGAATGTAGTGAGAGGAACCTTACTCTGCCTCTAATATGTAACACACCATCAGAGGATATTTAATGGACATCCCAGAGGTGATTAACTCCGAATGATAGAGACATAAAATAAGAACAGGAGGAGGCCATTCGGCCCTTTGAGACTGTTCCACCATTCAATATGATCATGGCTGAGTATCCAATTTAGTCCCCTGTACCTGCTTTCACGCCATACCCTTTGATCCTTTTAACCCTAAATTGATATCTCACTCTTTCTTGAAAACAAGGTCAGACTTGCCTTTGGGAGCATTTGACAGGAGAATGGGAAAGGTGCTGTGATCTCTCTCCATGTCTTCCTGTAAATACAATCTGACTGGATTGAAATCAGGACTCAGAACATTGTTACTGTCCCCATTTCATTCTTTCATGTCTCCTCAACACACTGAAGTTTGGCCTTAAAGCTTTCTTTCCTCGTTTAGATGTTGGATATTTCCACTGAAGGTTTATGTGAATGAATCATTGCTTCCTCCATGACCAAGATGGCGACGCTGGAGTAGGCAACGTTTGGGCTCTGAGCCAGGGGCTTGTTCAATACAACTGTCTTTCTTTTTTTCCTTCTTTTCTCTTTTTTTCTTCTCTTTTCTTTAGGTTTTGGCTGTTTTTTGTTTAAACTTCCCTTCTGGAGGGAGCTTGGTTGTTGGGCATTGGGATCTGGAGAATGGCAACGGCTGGGCTGGCCTAGAGTGGGACTTTGGCACTTTGCAATGAACAGCCGGTAAGCCAGGTGGAACACCAGTGGGGTGAGCATTGCGGCATCATCAAGGTCCAGGATGGCACAAGACGGCTGGCAAGCCATGATGGCAGGTGGCAGAGAGGTGGCAATGTGGGGGCAGAGAATGAGCCCAGCATGGGGAGTGGGGGGGGGGAGAGAATGAGATCAGCATGAGGATTGGGTGGAGGATGGGGGAGAATGAGCCCAGCACGGGGAGTGGGGGAGAGAGAATGGGGTGGGGGGGAGGGGGGAAGAGCCCAGCATGGGGTGGACGTAGAGATTGTGCCAGCACTGGGGGAGAGAACAAGCCCACATGGGGAAGCCCAGCGTGAAGCATCTGCAGACCCACAGCTAAAGGACTGTATAGCTGAACGTTGAACTTTACTTTTCTACTTCTACAGAAGAACTGTAACGTTTAACTGTTATTTCTTTACTTTTCTATATTGTACCTAAGATTTTCTGCCTAGGTACCTTTGTACCTAAAATGGCGTAAGAAATGGTGACTTTGTACACTTTTCACTGTGTTCCTGCACTTGAATACATGTGACAATAAAACCTATTTCTAATTCTACATCTATCCCACACCCCTACATATCTTCTCTTTGATTCTTGATGTTGGATGCCTTGCAGGATTTGATCCCTCTCCTTGGCTTATACATTAAAACCAAAATGGCACTCATACCGTGTAACTGAACTGGATATCCATGTACTTTCCAAAGCGGCTCGAGTTATCATTCCTCAGGGTCTTGGCATTCCCAAAAGCCTGGAATTAAACACAACACAAACTATTGCAAGCTCTTTTTTTGGAAACAATGTTTACAGGGGCACAGGGATGGGGGCAAGGAAGGATGAGCTTTCATCTTTACTAAGACCATGGAATGGCTGCTCACCTCGAGTACAGGGTTGGACAGTAGGAGGCGATCTCGCACCACCTGCAGCTGTTCTGTGGTCTGGCAGGTCTTGGCATAGAACTCGAGGATTTTTTTTGAGGTTTCTGTCTTCCCCGCTCCACTCTCCCCCGAAATCAGGATGAAATGGTTGGTGTACTCAGTGCACATCACCCGATAGGCATTGTCAGCAATAGCATAGCTGGAGTAGGGGAATGAGGAAGATGGATGTAAGGTACAGCTCACCTTCCCCGAGTGATTCACTCATTCCATTCCTCCCTGTTACCCCTGCTCTCAGACCCATGAACCACCACTTCGAAAGACAAGGACAGGAGGAGAGTGCCAATACCATCCATCTGACCTGGGCATTTCATACCCATTCCTTCATCTCCTTTGGTACTGGAAGTCCTGACCTAACAATACTGCAAAAGTTCACCATCCCTTTACTGTTCCTTCACTGTCGTTGGGTCAATATCCTGGAATTCCCTTCTCACTCTGTGTTATGGGTCAACCTGCGGCACATGGACTGCAGAGGTTCAAGAAGGCAGCTCACTCTAACCCCCTTGAGGGCAACTAGGAAAGGGCAATAAATGCTGGCCCAGGCCCCGTGAGTGAAGAGAAATATCCCCTTCTGAGCTGGGCCAGTCACAGCTTCCCTTCCTTCCCTGAAGGAACTGATACAAACTGCGATCACATCCCACAGACACTTTGATGACTTAGCGTGTTTTGAGAAGATTTGTAGCTCAGGTTGAGGTTCTGGATGTAGGTTTGCTTGCTGAGCTGGAAGGTTCATATTCAGATGTTTTGTCACCATACAAGGTAGCATCTTCAGTGAGCCCTCAAATGAAGCACTGGTGGTTTGGCCCGCTTTTTATTTATATATTTGAGTTTCCTTGGGTTGGTGATGTCATTTCCTATGGTGATGTCATTTCCTGTTCTTTTTCTTAGGGGATGGTAAATGGGATCCAAGTCAATGTGTTTGTTGATAGAGTTTCAGTTGGAATGTCATGCTTCTAGGAATTCTCGTGTGTGTCTCTGTTTGGCTTGTCCTAGAATGGATGTGTTGTCCCAGTCGAAGTGGTGTCATTCCTCATCCACATGTAAGGATACTAGTGACAGAGGGTCATGTCGTTTTGTAGCTAGTTGATGTTTATGTATCCTGGTGGCTAGTTTTCTACCAGTATGTCCCAATTACCACCCCCTGAGGAAAAGAACACGAAATGACATCACCATAGGAAATGATGTCACCAACTCAAAGAAACTCAAACATATAAATAGAAAGTGGGCTACACCACCAGTGTTTTATTCGGAGGTTCCCTGAAGATGTTACCTAGTATAGTGCTGAAAAGTCTGAAAACAAACCTTCCAGCTCAGCGAGCAAACCTACATCTAGAACTTTGATGACTTATAACAATCCTCATCTGTGATCCAGAGTGATTTCTACTTAATCTCTCACAGAGATGAGAACTATATGTGTGAGGGTTAATTTTTGAAAACAATGTTTCAAAATGCCTGATCCATGCTTCTAGAAAACACAGAACAATGGCATGTGACACCATCAAGAGGCCATTCATTTACAGCAGAGAGGAAACCAAAAAATTCAATCTGTTATTGGCTTCACCAGAGGTCGATTCCAGCACTGATAACTGGATTACCATCAGGAATCTTCACTGATGTGACCTGTCTCTGGCAAGAGTGAAGCCAGCTGGAACAACATTCTGCACTGAAATCAGGAGCAGGTCAGGATGGGGCAAGGCATACATCAGTGACACCATAAACCATGTAAAGCTTATTGTGGATTGCTTCTTGTAATGAAACACTGGACATATTCAACATACAAGAATTAGCAAACGTGAAGAATATATCCTGTATATTGGCAATATTGCAGGAATGCAGTGAGCAGAGGAAACCTCTTCTCACCCACTCTGACTGTGGTGGGTATCAGTAGCACCCCCACCCATCACTGCCTAGGGAGGGGAGGAATTTCCTGTGCGGTTTCTGAAAAATGAACAGTCTTGATGCTGCGTGGTCTAAGACGCAGATTTGGCTCCATTTGTGGATCTGCCTTTGATAATCAACATCATCAAGGGATTCGGTGGGGGCAAAGGTGGGCATATAGAGTTGGGCATCGATCAACCATGCTTCAATGGAGGGGAAAGCTAGAGGAAATGGGTGGCCAACTCCTCTACGACTGGTAGTGGCTGTGGTGGGGGTAGTTTGTCTCCCTGTCCTCGTGCCCTGCACTGACAAAGGTGGCGGGAAACATTGCTGAGAAGGTGAAAGCGAAATTCACAATTTATATGACTCACATATGAGGAGGGAGTTCGAAGAAGTTCACCCCCTGGTATAGCTCCTTCTTTTTGTGTGTGTATATATCCAGCTCCTTATATGGATTCACAGACACCAACAAAGTCCCTATATATGTCTGAAGAATAGAAAAGATTTCAATTAGAGGAAGGTTACAATGCGATGCTCTTCCACAATTATTTGCCAATGGGACCTTACTTCAGTGTGTTCCAAAGTTTTCTGTCACGTTAAGTGAGTCTAAACCTTCCAACTAAGTACCTGGGAATGTCTCAGTGGTAAAGGTGCTATATCAATGCAAGGTGAGTGCCGTTGTAGTGCAGTGGTAATGTCACTATCTCTGGTTGAGAGGATTTGGGTAAATATCCATCTGTTCTTGAAGTGTGTCAAAACATGTCCAAGCAGAAAATCTCTATAAATACAGTTACCATATATCTATAGACATTCCTGTAAATAGTCCCTGATAAAACACCAGTTAGGGGTCTGGTTGGATCTAGACCACCTGAATTTTCTCAGCCCATGAATCTGATTGTTACTCTGGATTTGTGCTTGATCTCTGACCTCACCAGGAATTGTATGTTTGTTGGCAGAGGTCTCAATGATAGCATTCTGGACGTGTGAGCCTAACACTGGTCTGGTTAGGGGTGAGTGTGGAGGGGTGGGCTGATGACTTGCCCAGGACTCCGAACCTTGGCATTGACCTGAGTCCCTCAGTGAGTGGGACAATCTCCATTTGATGTCCATGGTTGCTTGCCTGGTCCAAAGCTTGTGGAAGGCTGGTATTTTTAGTTTGGAACATGAATGCACTGGATCTCAGCCTCCCCCTACCAATAGTTTCTAAAAGGGCTTTTTTGCAGGGGATCTCTCTGCTGGAGCCATGCAGATAATGATGTTGAGGAGGTGCCGGCGTTGTGACAAAATTAAAAATCATGCACCTCAAGGTTATAGTATTTGGAAATACTAGCTTTCAGAGCACTGCTCCTTCATCAGCTACCGGATGAAGGAGCAGTGCTCCGAAAGCTAGTACTGCCAAATAAACCTGTTGAACTATAACCTGGTGTTGTATGATTTTTAACCATGCAGATAGTGATCATCATGCTCATCAATCTCAGGCTAAATACTGAATCTCCCCATGACCATGGAACATTTAATGGGGTCAACACTGACCAAAGGCTCTAGTTCCAATTGGTCTGAAGCATTCTAGCAGAAAGAAAGCACCTTCTCCCAGGGTCTAAAAGAGAAAGGCTACAGCACTGAGCTGTGTTTCATGGATAAAAGATTATCAGGGATATACAGGAACATAGAGTTGAGGGTAAAATCAGATCAGCCATGATCTTGTTGAATAGCAGAGCAGGTTTGAGCGGCCAAATGACCAACGCCTGACTCCTAGTTCTTATGAAATTTTAGTCTCGGCATTTCCTGCACATCTTAAAAAGCTGGCTAAAATCCAACTCTTTCAGTGAGCTCTTGTTCACCTGACCTAATGTCGCTATATTGCACCCAATGGCACGTCTGTATGTCTCGGGTCCCTGTGAACGACCTTAGGCTGGTTTATTCCACCAAAGGTGTGACATGTTTGGTGTTGAAGGGGAGGTACCTAAAAGAAGGTGAGGACAATCATGTTGTGGGAATTAAGTGATGGAATCCACGTATTGGTTATTAGTGCCTGGGTAACATGTGAGTATGAATTGCCTTGCTGCTACCTACGATGGTGTGTTTCAGAACATGAGGAATAAGAATTGTATTCAAGATAAATTTAATCTACTTAATGTAGTGCGACTAGCTTGGGCAAACAATGAACATGTTTTCTTGTGAAAGCACATGATGTAAAGTTGTGCTTACATAGATCAGGTTCTCCCGAAAGCGTTTGCGAAGGTTGTCCAGAAAGGAAATCTCACTGGTGTAAGAATCGAGCAGGACAAAGTCTTGTACTCCTACTCTGTCACGAGCTGTCAGAGCTCCTTCCATGTTAATGTGGAATCTACTGCCCACTGCTCTGTTCTGAAAGAGAAAAGACACAGAGAGAGAGAAAAACGAAGATTGTCTCCTCTGAGATGTAAACAACTCAATTCCTGTCAACATCCTTTTAAGAACTGGAAATAGCTGCTCTCAGTAAATAGAAAATATACACTGATGTGAGTTTCATTAGTACGTAGGACAAGAAATAAAAAATACATTTGCACTGACTGAAGAATAACAAGCATTAGATAGTCACAAATAAATCCAATCATGGGCTTGAAAGGCGTGTTTCTGCTGGGAATAGTGTGAATGTGGATCATTATATAACTTGAATGCAACTGCATATCGCTAAGTCACACACTCCAGAAGACCTAAGGTTTAAACACTGCCTTGTACTGAGTCAAATGATCTTCAATCGGAGGCATTACTGAACTGTCTCAACTGTCAACAAACTAGAAAGGGAACAACGGATGCAGTTCACATGTACATGCATTTTTAAAAACAAGTCATTGATGGGACGTGGGGTATGTCAGCTGGGCCAGCAATGATTGCCCAGCCCTAATGGTCCTTGAGAAAGGAATGGCGAGCTGCATTGTTGAGCTGAGGCAATTCTCCCCACATCAGTGCAGCGGTTAAAAAAAACACAACAATACCTCTGCTTCCTCAGGAGGCTTAGGAAATTCAGCATGTTCATAAGAACCCTCACCAACTTTTTTAAATGCACTATAGAAAGCATTCCATCTGGATGTGCAGTGGCTTGGTATGGCAACTGCTGTGCCCCAGACGGTAAGGACAGAGAGTTGTGTACAGTGTCCAGACCATCACAAAAGCCAACCTCCCATTCATGGGTTCCAATTACACTTCTCCTTGCTGTGGAAAGGCTGTCAACATCATCAAAGACCCCTCCCACTCCGTTATAATCTCTTCTAACCTCTTCCAACGGGTAGAAAATACAGAAGCTTGAACACACACACACACACACACACACACACACACACACACACACACACACATCAACAGGTTCAGGAACAGCTTCTTCTCTGCTGTTATTAGAGTGATGAATGGACCTCATAACTTCAAATCTAATATCGATCTTGTTTTTGTGCACCTACTGTGCGGGCGTAACCTTGTATTCCTTACTCTGTCTAAACACCCTGTAATTTGTATGTCTTTGTATATTATGCCTGTACTGCTGGCAAAACAAAACTTTTCACTGTACTTAGATACATGTGACAACAATAAATCAAATAAATCAAATCAGTTTATTTGGTGCAGGCTGGTTCCTCTTTGCTGTTGGCCTTTTCTGCGTTTCGAACACCTCACTATCCAATGACCAACTAATGCCCCAGCTAGGAGGTGTCTTTGGAGCTGGAAGAACAAGATGGAGAAGGTTGCCAGTGAAAGGCAGAAGGGGAGAATAAATTCTGCCTGGTGTGGACCGGAGTATTACAGCTGCAGGCAGGCCTGGGCTGAATCGACTGCTCTCAATCCGGACAGAGATAGAAAATGTTATCATTGGATTTGTGATGTGGAGGTGCTGGTGTTGGACTGGGAAGGAGAAAGTTAAAAATAACACAAAACCAAGTTATATAACCTGGTGTTGTGTAATTTTTAACATCATTGGATTTTAACATTGTTCCAGAAGCAAGCAGATGAGCCACAGTTCCGGTCACTGATTCCATTCCACCAACACTGCTGGAGAGTGTGCATATACAAGTTAGAACAGACCTGACTATAACCATGATCAAAAAAGCCTGAGACACTCATGATTTAGGCTTTCCTCAAAGATAGTTTCTTGAGTAGAAGGATCTTATGGGGCAGCACGGTGGCACAGTGGTTAGCACTGCTGCCTCACAGCGCCAGAGACCCGGGTTCAATTCCTGACTCGGGCGACTGACTGT
This sequence comes from Hemiscyllium ocellatum, assembly GCF_020745735.1. Classification (NCBI taxonomy): domain Eukaryota; kingdom Metazoa; phylum Chordata; class Chondrichthyes; order Orectolobiformes; family Hemiscylliidae; genus Hemiscyllium; species Hemiscyllium ocellatum. The sequence continues at coordinate 14,011,284 of NC_083424.1, forward strand.
GTGGAGTTTGCACATTCTCCCCGTGTCTACGTGGGTTTCCTTCGGGTGCTCCGGTTTCCTCCCACAGTCCAAAGATGTGCGGGTCAGGTGAATTGGCCATGCTAAATTGACCGTATGTTAGGTAAAGGGGTAAATGTAGTGGTATGGGTGGGTTGCGCTTCGGTGGGTCGGTGAGGACTTGTTGGGCCGAAGGGCCTGTTTCCACACTGTAAGTAATCTAATCTAATCTAATCTAATCTTATGCGGCATGGCATCATATAATGGCTTAAATTAATGTTTTCAGGGCAAATGGAAGGACAGAATGAGAATCAGGGCTACATGCTTGTTATTGGGAGAGTGTTTCATAGAAGCTGCTTAGTTCCTATTGTTTCCCATTAAGCAGGATATCAACATGATGGTTAAATATAGTTCAAGGCCTCAAACATTAGCACAATACGCATCCACCCTGCAAAATATGAACACAAATGAGTTCTACTTGATAACACGAGATATTCAAGAGATATTTTTTCAAATTTGCTCACAATAATTAATTGCCGAAGGCCAGCTAGGGAATTGGTATCAGAGAGGAATTTGTTTGTTTTGTTTATTAAATTAGGGTGTGAGCAACTCTTTAAAAATATACATATTTCTTCATGTTTAGCATATCCCGAACCCCTTGGACTCACTTTGATCAGTACCGGTGAAATACAATGTGTCTCCCTAAGCAAATTGCAGGCAATAACTTGGACTTTATGACCTCAGAATATCCCAAAACACCCCATAGCCAATGAACAACTTTAGAAATCTAGGCACCATTGAAAATTAAGTGTCCAACTTGAGCGCAGCAAGCTCCCACAGACAGCAACAAGAAAGAGACTAATTGATCTGCTTTAATGACCTCTGTTGAGGGATAAGTAGAGAGGTAAGAATTAGAAGGTTAAAGTTTAACTTTGGCGTGGGTACAGGACTGACGTTAATGGATCTTCTTGTGGAAATCTGATTGTTGCAGCTCCCACACTGGTGGCCGTGTACCCCAGTTACCTAGGCCCTAAGCTCTGAAATTCCTACTCGAAAGCTTTCATCTCTCTACCTCCTCTCCTCCAGGGATACTGCTTCAAACCGACCCTTTGGTCATGTGTCCTAATATCGTCCCACATGCTTTATTTTGTTTGTAAGATCTCCCTCAAAGCATCTTGGAATCTTTTTACAACACTAAAGATGCAGGAATCATAAAGGCTAGCATGCAGGGAGAGCAAATAATTAGGAAAGCTAATAGAATGTCATTTATCATGAAGAGATTGAATACAAAAATAGGGTTCAGTTCTCCAAGACACTGGTGAGATTGCGTCAGGAGTACTGTGCACATTATCAATCACTTTATTGAAGGAAGGTTGTAAGTGTGTTGGAAATTGCTTGGACTAATACCTGGAATGGGCTGTTGTCCAATGAGGAGAGGTTGGACAGGTTCAGCTTGTATCCACTAGAGTTTAGAAGAGTAAGAGGTGGCTTGACTTAAATATATGAGGTCCCGAGGGGTCTTGGCAAGGTGCATGTGGAATATTGTTTTATCCTATGGGAAAATCTAGAAGGGGGTCAGCCATTCATTCAAAGCAGGGCTAAAGATGATTGTTTTTTCTTAACCTCAGAGGGTTGTGAATCTTTGGAGCTCTTTTCCTGAAAAGGCAGTAGAAACAGGGTCCTTGAATAAATTTAAATCAGAGATAGATAGAATCTTGATAAGTGAGGGTTTGAAAGGTTAGCAGGAACTGATGTTATCAGATTGGCCATGGACCTTAGTGAATGACATAGTTGCCTTGAGTGGTCTAACATTGCTGCTAATTTGTGTGTTATATGTTCATGTAATCAGCAAGCTGTTGTTAACTCTCCGCTCCATGGAAAAGGAAGAGAAATTTCAAACTGGGTGTATATTGGGCATTTGATCTGTGCCCAATCGTTTTGTGCCTCTCACCGAAGTTGAATTTGACTGGAGAGCGAGACCGAGGGAAAAGAAAAGATGTGATAGGGAGGGCCCAGTCAGAGTGAGGAGTGAAGGGAAATTATCGCCAAAGCTAGAATTGGCAGAAAGGCCAATTGGCAGAAAACCCACTGCCCAGAAAGAGCTACTCAATATGTCGCCCAAGGGAAAGAGCCTCCTGTGACCACCAACAGGAAATGCAGGTTCCATAATCTCTGATTGTTTCAGCTTTAATTAGAAAACACTTTGTTGTCCAGGTTTCTAAAAATATGAAATATTTCCCTTCAATGATTTCCTTAGACAAACACAAGAATCATGTTGCAGTTGCACTTACTTTCAAATGACAAAATAAGTCTTATGAAGATTCTGGGAGTGGGAGGGAAGGGAGTTAAGGCTGAGGATCAGACACAATAATTTTAAATGTCAGAGTGGGCTGAAGCTGACAATCCACTCCAGCCCCTGTTCTTGTATACTTTGTCAGGCTCTTTTTCTAAAAAAAAGTCAAAATATCACTTAGAAAAGTGTCCTTAAGTATCCAAGAAAGCATGTCACTACAGTCAAATATTAAAAGTTTGTGAGAAGATTTGTAGCTCGGGTGCTCATTGTTGTGGTTCTGTTTGCTGAGCTGGGAATTTGTGTTGCAAATGTTTCGTCCCCTGTCTAGGTGACATCCTCAGTGCTTGGGAGCCACCTGTGAAGTGCTTCTGTGATGTTTCCTCCGGCATTTATAGAGGTTTGTAGTGTACAAAATCCCATGCAAGAACTGCACAAAACACTACATAGGACAAACAGGAAGATAGCTAACGATCCGCATCCATGAACACCAACTAGCCACGAAACGACACGACCAGCTATCCTTAGTAGCCATACACGCAGATGACAAGCAACATGAGTTCGACTGGGACAACATTACTATTATAGGACAAGCCAAACAGAGAACAGCCAGGGAATTCCTAGAGGCATAGCACTCATCCACAGATTTAATCAATAAACACATCGACCTGGACCCAATATACCAACCACTGCAGCGGACAGGTGGAACTGACAACCGGAAGCAGCAGATTCAAACCACTACAAATGCCGGAGGAAACATCACAGAAGCACTTCACAGGAGGCTCCCAAGCACTGAGGATGTCACATAGATAGGGGATGAAACGTCTGCAACACAAATTCCCAGCTCGGCGAACAGAACCACAACAACAGTCAAATATCTAGGAGAACCCCTGAGGTGTTAGTTGATAGAGTGTTAATATTGCAGAATTTATAACAAACCAGAATGCTATTGACTTTAAAATAGAAGGTTCAAGGTCTCAGTTCAGAAGATCAGAGGTTGGGAATGACTGCTGTTGACATCTAGCCTACATTTGATGGAGTGTGTCATTGAGGAGCCTTGCCAAAATGGAGTCAATGGGAATCAGGGAGAAAGTTCTCTGCTGGTTGGAATCATTCCAGAACAAAGCAATCTGGTTTTGGTTGTCGAAGGTCAGTCATTTCAGCTCCAGGTCACCTCTGCAGAAGTTCCTCAGGGCAGTGTCCTTGGTCCAACCATCTTCAGCTGCTTCATCAATGATCTTCCCTTCATCATAAGGTCTGAAGTAGGGATGTCCACTGATGCTTGTACCATGTTTAGCACTATTTGTGGCTCCTCAGATACTGAAGCATCTATGTTCAAATACAACAAGATCTGCACAATATCCAGGCTTGAACTGACAAGTAGCAAATAACATTCATGCCACACAAGTTCCAGGCAAGGACAATCTCCAACAAGAGAAAACTACTGCCATTAATCAACAAGGGCAGTATCAAAGCTGATTTCATCACTACCAACATCCTGTGGCTTACCATTGATGAGAACCCAGACAAACCATACAAATATTATGCCTACCAGAATCCTCCAGTGAGTAATGCATCTCATAACTTCTCAAAACTTCCCCATCATCTACAAGGCACATGTTAGAAGTGTAATAGGATACTCCCCACTTGTTTGGATGACAGCAGCACCAACACCATTGAAAATGCTTGACACTATCCAGGACAAAGCAACTTGCTTGATTGGCACTACATCCTTACTTTCAACACTTACACTCTGCACCATTGATGCTCTGTAGGAATAGTGTGTACATTTACGAGATCCACTGCAGAAATTCACCACAGATCCTTAGGTGCAACTTTCCATCCCACGACCACTTCTATATAGAAGGGGAAAGGCAGCAGATACATGGGAACACCACAACTACAATTTTGCCTCCAAGCCACTCACCATCTTGACTTGGAAATATATCATCATTCCTTCACTGTCAATGGGTCAAAAGTCTGGAACTCCCTCCCTAATGGGTCAACCCACAGTAGGTGGACAGCAGTGGTTCAAGAAGGCAGCTCACCACCTCCTTCTCAAGGGCAACTAGGGATGGGCAATAATAATGGCCCAGGTAGCAATGCACATGACTCATGATAAATAAAAAAAATTCAGAAAGGATAAATGTTTCTCCTAGCAGCCAAACTGAGTTTAGTACAGGAGAACAGTCACGACATCCAAACTGTTGCTGGTTCATAAGTTTCCAAACTAGGAGCACTTCAATAAAAGCTTTCAAGTTGAAAGTTTGACAGAGAAAGCTTAGATCTTCAGAATTGTGAAAAGTTCATGCTAGTGAAACTGGAAAGGAATTGCAAAAGGTCTCCACAGTCCAAGGAAAATAAACTAGGAGGGATCAGATAAATGTTCTCTGGAACCGAGTATCTGTAATAGCTGAGAGTTTTCGATCAATGTGAAGCTTTACTATGCTGTTGTCTTGAGATCTTTAGAAATATATATGCATAAGCTTTGTGTACGTTTTACAATAAACTTATGTTCTGTTGTGAAAGAGCATCTGCAGCCTCCTATGAGTATATTTCAGTAACTAAGCACTACAGTAAGCATCAGCAAAGATTAAACTTATCATTTATGGTATGTCCCACTTGGGTAGTGTGTTTGAAGTCAAACTCCATGATCCCCAAATATAAAAATTTTTAAAAAATTCTCAGACTACAAATGTTCCCAAATTATATGTCGGATAGACAAAGGTTAGCAGAAAACACAGACCAGTTATTGAACAAGAACTACTATTTATTATAAATTGTAGCCACAGGTAAACACTATGAACTAATGACATACTTCTTAAAATTCTACCACCTCGAAAACCCCTAGACACACACAAACAGAGAGACAAAATAAAAACATTTTGGTGTTTTGGGTGGAAAGAATGAAAGAAAGAGGAAAATAATTCAATAGCACTGGCCCCTTAGGATTTGAATTACTTGGGTGTTTAACAACCATTGATGCCCACCTTTTCGGAAAGCCCCTCAATGTAGGTGTAAAAAGAAAGGTAAACCCAGAATGCCATTCCAAACCTTGTTTAAATTACCGACATTAACTTGTGGGTGTTGGGGGAGGCTCCAGAACTTAAAAGGAAACTGAAGGAGAGCTGGTGTCTCAGGTCACTGCGCATATTTTCCTTTCTCTTTCACCAAGTGTTAAGCACAGGAAATACAGGCCCTAACGCCATAAGTATAACCAGTTTGAACTGACTGCAAGCATTTCCCATTATAATCACTTGTTAAGGCAAAAGGAAATATCTTTGACAAGCGTTTAACCAGAATTTGGATAAGCACCTAATCACAGCTAACTGCAATATATTAGTTTCATTGAGAAAATGTAGAGATGTCCCCTTTGTGAGAGAGGTTAAATAGTAAATGTCTCAATCCGGAGATTCTGTGGGTCGGAAAATTACTCCCTCAAAAGGTAAAGTCAACAGAAACCATCTTAACATTTCAGAAGTTGCAGCCATTTTCAATAAATCGGGAAGTTACCCCTGACCCTGGATACTCTTGCAGGATCAGAGAAGAAGATTCTTGGTGGTTACATTGCAGTGATTATGTGGGGGTGTTGGTCTGGCTTTTCTTTGTCTTATTACTGATATCAGAGCCTTCAAAGATAACAGTCCCACACTTGGAAATTGTCATCTTGAACATCCCAACTTACTACATCTCCTCTATCTTGAAGAGTGTCTGAATCCATCTCTTAGAAAATACTTTCAAATGGCCTTAGTCAATTATTACCCCTATGTAATCGTACCCAGTCCTGTCTCTACCATGTGAAGCACTCTAACAGATCCCATAATGTTAAAATTACTGTCTGAGTACATTTACACAGTATTTCCAGCACAGAAACAGGCCATTCAGCCCAACAGGTCAATGGTAATCTTGGTGCTCCATGCGAATTTCCTCCTGTCCTCACCATCTCACTTTGTCAACATTTCCTTCTTTTCTTTCCCGCATGTATTCGTACAGTGACTCTGTGGTTAGCGCTGCTGATGCAAAACGCCAGGGACCTGGGTTCAATTCCACCCTCAGATGACTGTCTGTGTGGAGTTTGCCTGTTCTCCACCATGTCTATGTGGGTTTCCTTCAGGTGCTCTGGTTTCTTCTCTTAGTTTAAAGGTTAGGTGGATTGGCCATGCTAAATTGCCCTGTCATGTCCAAGGATGTGCGGGCTAGGTGGAAATGCAGGGTTATATGGTAAGGGGGTAGATCTGGTGGGATGCTCTTTGGAGGGTTGGTACAAACCCAATGGGCTGCACTGTAGGGATTCTATGTATGTAACAAACTTCCCATAAAACTTATTTTTGCTGTATTCACTGTAGCCATACTCAGCGGTAACAACAATGGGATGGCACTGTGGCTCAGTGGTTAACACTGCTGCCTCACAGCACTAGGGACCTGGGTTTGATTCCTGCCTTGGGTTCTCTCTGTGTGGAGTTTGCACATTCTCCCCGTGTCTGTGTGGGTTTCCTCTGGGCGCTCCAGTTTCCTCTCACAATCCAAAGATGTGCAGGTTAGGTGAATTGGCCATGATAAATTGACTATTTAGGTGCATTAGTCAGAGGTAAATATAGAGTAGGGGAATGGGTTTGGGTGGTTTACCCTTCGGAGAGTTGGTGTGGACTTGTTGGGCCTAAGGGCCTGTTTCCACACTATAGGGAATCTAATCTAAAAAAAGTTTCACATTCTAAACTGATGTTGAACATTAGGAACACTAAAACATACAGATAACCCTATAAAATTTCGCAGGGTTTCCCTCTGAGTTTTCCAAACACTGTTTTTTCATAATTCCAGTCACAGTGGAAAACAACACAAATTGATTGTCACGATGTTTGAGGAGAAAGGGAGGACTGCAGATGCTGGAGGTCAGAATCGAGGAGTGTGGTGCTGGAAAAGCACAGCCGGTCAGGCAGCATCTGAGGAGTGGGACAGTCGATGTTTCAGGCATAAGCCCTTCATCAGGGATGAGGCTCATTCCTCGTCACGATGTTTGATCCAGACACCAGTGCAACAAAAGACCAACACTCCAACAAAAACCAACATTCTGGTCTCCCTGCTATAGAAAACATGTTGTGAAACTGTGAGAGGTTGATGAAAAGTTTTTTTAAGGACATTTCCAGGGTTGAAGGGTTTGAGCCATAGGGAAAGGCTAAATAGGCTTGGGTTGTTTTCCTGGAGTGTCAGAGATTGAGGGGTGACCTTATAGAGGTTTTTAAAATCATCAGGGTAAATAGACAAAATCTTTTTTTCCCAGGACAGGGAAATCCAAAAGTAGAGGGCATAGGTTTAAGGTGAGACGGGCAAGATATAAAAGGGACCTAAGGAGCAACTTTTTTATACAGAAGGTGGTGGGTGTAGGGAATGAGCAGCCAGAGGAAGTGGTGGATGCTGGCACAATTACAATATTTAAAAGGCATCTGGATGGGTATATGAATAGGAAGGGTTTAGAGAAATATGGGCCGGGTGCTGGCAAATGGGACCAGATTAATTTAGGATATCGGGTCAGCATGGTCAAATAGAACTAAAGGGTCTGCTTCTGTGCTATACATCTCTATGTCTATAGCACTAGCTCTTCTGACTGTCCCTCTCTCAAGTTACAGGGATAGCGGTTAGTTCAGTTGGCTGGACAGCTGGTTTGTGATGCACAGTGATACCAAGAGCGTGGTTTCGGTTCCTGCTCAGGCTGAAGTTAACATGAGGGATTCTCCTTCTCAACCTCTCCCCTCACCTGAGGTACGGTGAAATGAAGTGACAACCTCTTCCCTGTGTCTCACTATTTCTATCTTGTTAGACACAAAACAAATTCTTTTTACTGCAGGATACCAACATTTTACACCCAATGCAATCATTGTTAAAAGCAAATAAATCAAAAACAGTACCAGCTCTGCAAAAAGGCATTAATTTATTCCATACAACAGTGTTAAAAAGTCAGAAGGCATTGACAGCCAATGTATACACTCTCTGCCTTTAAGCAGAGATCCCCAATAGATTGATAAGCGTATTTTAGAATTTAATGATACTCTTCATCAGAGGCATATTATTGATCAGATATACAGCCAAAATAATATTTTACTTAATAAATCAACAGCAACAAATCAATACTAAAATAAAACAACATAGAAAATTAATCTGAAACTGAAAAAAGAGAGGAGGTCAATATTTTGAATACCTTGCTGTTGGCAGTTCAGAATTGGATCTTCATCAAAAACTTTAAATCGATTTTCTCATCTGATGAATCTACAATGCCTCTTCACCCTTGCTTTTGCCTGATTTCCAACCCTGGCTTTTTCTCTTGCATCAAATGAAACCCTTTCCCTTATCACTTTCTACTTGCGGTCTTGGTCTGGATTTTGTTCTGGTTTTGCTCTTTAAGGGTATGGCATGTACATTTGTGTAGGATGCACGTACAGAAGCAGATTACGTGAGATGGGAATCTGTGTGCAGGAAAGTACTTGGGGATCGAGATTAAGGCCCAACCAATAGGAAGCCTGTACTGTTATTTACTGCAACATGAAGGATGAGTGTTGGGGGAAGGGTTCATATTTGAAATGTGTGTACAATCCACTCTGATAACTGGAGGGCTTTGGAGACGAAAGTAAGGCATGGGTCTTGACCTCTGGACAGGAAATCAGCAGGAGAGGCCAATGTTGCTGTCAGTTTGAATTACGGTGGAAAAAGCTTAGGGTGGAAGCAATGTTCAAGGATAACTTAAATGTGCAAAAGGGCAAATGAGGTGTTGATCTAGAAGGATTTGAATTGTTTTGTTTTTGCTTCTTCTGTTCCCTGTGAACATTATTTAAAGCAATGATTATCACAAATAATACTGCAGTGTCCATCCATTAAAGGTATTAATGGTTTGGCTACAGTGGTGACCAAAATTGCGGACAATATTCAAACTGAAAACTTGGCAAATCATTCAAGGATCAAAGGAAGATGCAACAGGGTATTGATAAGATGGTGTGCAAGTGGCCGACGGAATTCAACTTGGGTAAATACACAGCGATAGACCGTGGGAAAGATAACGTGATCATTACACTTCAGATGAGTGGGATAGTTATCTGGAAGCGTAGAAGGATTTGGATGTTTAAAGTCATAATGTTTTAAAAGCAGCGTCTCAAATGGCTTGGACCATAACAAAGGAGATAACTTAAATGCAGAATTTTCTGCCAAGAAAGTATTGTATACAAGTCAACGTTTGAGGGTGAATCGACATATTACCTGAATCAGAACATGAGAGATTCAGGCTGTACAACAAGAGAATGGTACAGAGGTAATAAGGAGGGTACAGTGTGGATTCATTTTGAAATATAATTCCAAACAAAGCTTCTGAAAAAATAGAGGCATTTTCAATACTCATAGGTGATTAAAGAGTGATTTCATGGAGATGCTTAAAATTCTGAAAGGATGAGACAGAGTAGAGTGAAAAACTCTGTTTCTAATATTTGGGAGGTCTAGGACTGAAAGGGACATAGATTTTAGAAATAAATGGATGAGTTATAGGGTAGAGGGTAGGAGAAATGATTTGACACAGGGGGGCATTGTGGCTATAGAATGGTGTGTGGGAGTTAACATTTGAAACAGAGACCATCCCAACATTATATGAAACATCAAAACAGCAACTTGTTTTCTGCTTCTACGCAGGTTTCCTCCTATTCCAATTATTTCATCTCAATTTTTCGCTATCTGTTTCTAGTCCCTTTTCTCTCATGCACTCATCAACTTTAATTTGATAACATCTAACCCATGTGCCTCAACTACAAAGGAAAGTGGGATCAAGGGACGCAGGAACAGAGAGGACACATGGACATGTGGATGGTAAATGCACAGTCTTTAGACTGTGAATCAGCAACTTGCAGGAGTGCTGAGGAAATTCCAGCAAAAAATATTTTGCATCAATCCCCAGTTCCAGTGCAAGGACGACAAGCAAATGCTAGTATCTCCAAATGTTCAGGCAAGCCTCCTCCAAAACTAGCTTTAATAGACTGGGTTCTGTGTCCAGAAGCTGAAAAACACCTCCTCCCACCAGGCTTTGCAACTCTCAGATGAAAGCTCTCCTTCAAACCTGGCAGCATTGACTGTAAGTGACTGGGAAGGGTCTCAAATTGGTGACAACTTGTCCATTGAGCTACATCATGCTTTGGGCATTAGCAACTTAATGGTGAGGTAGAACAGCAGCAGAGAAGAGGAGCAAAGGAAGTAGGTCCTTCTGGATTCTGGGTTCCCATGACCTCATGGAATGTCCTACCCCATGCTCCCCAAAAGCTGCAGGTTGATTATTGGCCCGGTGAGTCACTCACAACCCTTACTACACATCATCTTCGAATTGAGGGATAGCCAATCATGTGGACACTACATATTGATATGGATTGGCTGAGCCACACTGCCTCCTTTTTATGTTGTAACCCTTAGGTAATTCTATGAAACCCAGAAAAGAAATATTTGCATTTGTGTAGTGTCTTTCACACCAGGGGACATTGCAAAGTGGTTTGCAGCCAATGAAATCACTTTGAAGTGTCGTCACTGTCCCAATGAACGAAATGCAGTGTCAATTTGCACACAGTAATACTAAAAAACTCGTGATCAAGGCTAACTATAAACAGATCCAGGCAGCTGGCTGTGGGGGGAAGCCTTCTCTGCTAGCTGCCTGCCCCTCTTCTGCAGTTGGTGTCCAGGTGTCCTTGGTGAAGGACCATCCATTGTCCATCCTCTTTAGAAAGAGGTGGGCACCATAGGGTATACTGAATTTTATTTCCCCTTCCAACTCCATTTTGATTTAGCCCCTTCCTGCTTTCCTTACCTGCCCTTCACCTTTGATGGTTCACATTTCCCATTATGGGTTTTGCTGGTAAATATCAAACTGGGTTCTTTACTGGTGGCGGTTAGTAGTTTAAAAGAAAAATGTCTGAGTGGTTTGGTGGTGGTAAAGTTGCTGACTTGTGTGTGTTAGCAGTTCTGGGTATAACAAAAGGGAAAAAAGAACTCATGATGCTCAAAACATTGGCCTAGTTGGATTTGTAAAACCTTCATTTGAGAGCACAGCCTGTCAAAAGATAATAGTTGCACTTGACAGTGTGTGAGTACGTAGATAGCTGCCCGCTGCTGTGCCAAGTACTCTTGCAAAAGCTGGCAGCTAGAAGTTGTGTCCCAGTATGAGAGCGAAGAGTCTTACTGCCCTAATCTGCAAACTATCACTGCCCCAGAATTCAGCAGTGTTCAGAAAGGTTCACTTCCAACAAAATCTGTCACCACATTTTCCCCCAGTGGCCACTTGTGCTATTCTCTAATTCATACGCAGGATGTGGGCATTTCTGATTGGGCCAACATTCATTATCCATCAGGCAGTTAAGAGTCAACCATATCATAGAACGTAGAACATTAAAGTGCAGTACAGGCCCTTCAGCCCTCAATGTTTCACCGACCTGTGGAACCAATTTGAAGCCTATCTATCCAACATTATTCCATTTTCATCCATATGTTTATCCAATGACTATTTAAATGACCTTAAAGTTGGCAAGTCCACTACTGTTGCAGGCAGAGCATTCCACATCCCTACTGCTCTCTGAGTAAAGAAACTACCGCTGATATCTGTCCTATATCCATCACTCCTCAACTTAAAGCTATGTCCCATTGTGCTAGCCATCACCACCCAAGGAAAAAGGGTCTCACTATCCACACTATCCAACCCTCTGGTTATCTTATATGTCTCAATTAAGTCACCCCTCAACCTTCTTCCTTCTAACAAAAACAGCCTCACATCCCACAGCCTTTCCCTAAGACATTCCTGCATACCAGCCAACATCCTATTAAATCTCCTTTGAACCCTTTCCAAAGCTTCCACATCCTTCCTATAAGGTGATGACCAGAACTATGCAATATTCCAAATACGACCATACCAGAGTTTTGTACAGCTGCAACATGACCTCATGGCTCTGAAACTCATTCCCTCTACCAAAAAAAGCTAACACACTGTATGCCTTTTCAACAATTCTATCAATCTGGGTGACAACTTTCAGGGATCTATGTATATGGACACTACCAAGAATCTTATCATTAGCCCAGTACTCTTTATTCCTGTTGCTCCTTCCAAAGTGAATCATCTCACACTTTTCCACATTAAACTCCATTTACCACCTCTCAGCCCAGCTCTGCAGCTTTTCTATGTCCCTCTGTAACCTGCAACATCCTTCGGCACTATCCGCAACTCCACCGACCTTAGCGTTATCCACAAATTTACTAACCCATCCTTCCACGCCCTCATCCAGGTCATTTATAAAAATGACAAACAGCAGTGGCCTCAAAACAGATCCTTGCGGTACACCATTAGTAAGTGATCTCCAGGATGAACATTTCCCGTCAACCACGACCCTCTGTCTTCTTTCAGCTAGCCAATTTCTGATTCAAACCACAAAATCACCCTCCATCTCATGCGGCTGTATTTTGTGCAATAGCCTACCATGGGAAACGCTTTATCAAATGTTTTACTGAAATTCATATACACCACATCAACCACTTTACCCTCATCCACCTGTTTGTGGGTCTGGAGTCACATGTAGGCCAGAACCTCAGCTTCCTGCATTAAAGGACATTAGTGAACCAAGATGGGTTTTACCTCCAACTATCAGCAATAATTCCATGGTTATTACTAGATTCCAAATTCCGGATTCTTTTATTAAATTCAGGTTCCACCATAGCAGGATTTGTACTAAGATCACCACAACATTACTTGATTAATAGACTGGCAGTACCAGTCTGACGTCGCCTCCCCTGACTGAGGTAAGATACCACACTAACATTTGCAAAGGATTTCTAAAGGGTAGGGTGTCCCTTTGAGTTTGTAATTCTGGTTATTCACTGAAACAGTTGCTCCCCTGAAGCTGTTTAAAATTGATGTATAAATATTGGCAATAAACAAACTTAATTCTCATAATCTGTTTTTATTATTACTGGGATCTATACAAAACAAAATTTAACATCAAATCCATTTTTTTTGATCTTTGATTCCTTTATTTCCTTCCCTTACCTTTGTTGAATTGAGCTTGGATATTACTTTTCTTCATTAAAATCTCAGGTCTTTATCCTACTTTCTTTCCTATGCTCACTTTACTCGGCAGGATTAAGTCCTCCAGCCAATCAAAAGCTCGGATTCTCCATGCGGAAACAATCTCATGGTGGATGTGATTGGGTGAATCCTTCGAGGAAAATGGTGGCCCAGTGGTAAGCTGTTGTCATGAGTAGTTGGACTTGCCATTTAGGCCCCCATCACACAGCCCAGCAGCAACAGGACAAGTAAACTCATTCATGTTAATGGGAAGGTTAACACTGTGGTGTCATCTGTGATTCACAATCCACCACCAGCCACATCATTGTGAACTCTTCTGTTTCCACATTGAGTGAAATAATTTGTGCCATTCGTACGATAGCTTCACTGCTTGTGTCAATCTCGCTCTGTTTCTGGGTTATTTGGTGAAATTGTCCCACGGCTGAGTGGGTCTGTGGAATTCCCACTATTACTACAACAACATGCTTTTATGTAGCACCTTTAGCACGAGAACGCTTCACAGGACATCAATCAGATAGAAATTGACTCTGGATCCAAAGGAAATAGCAGAATGGGTGGAAAAACGCTCAGTTGAAGAGGTAGGTTAAACACCTTAAGGGGACATGGAGAGACAGTGGTGTTTAGGGAGGGAATTTCAGAACTTAGAAGTCTCAATATAAGAAGGATGGGCCTACCATGGTAGGGTGAAGGCTGTAAGGAATGTATTAGAGGCTAGAGCAATAGGAGTGCAAAGTTCTCAAAGGATCCTAGGGATGGAGGAACTCATAGGGTTAGGGGAGCACTGGGAGGTGGAGGGACTTGAACGCAGGGCTCAGAATTTCAACACCAAGATGTTGGTAGACTAGAAGCCAATGTAGGATAGTGAACGTTGGGAAGTTGGATGAAATAGGATCTAGCCAGAAGAGTTTTGGGTTAGATTGGGTTTCTGAAGCCCGGGAACTGGGATGCCAGACAGCAATAGCCAGACTATCCCAGGAACTCATCCGAGAAATCTGAAGTGTATAGCTCAATGGCTCAGCAGGCAAAGGTGGCACCCCCTGGTGAAGGCGATTATCAAGGTCAGCAAGGTTAAAGTCTGATCCCCATTCTGTAGCTGGGACTAAATGGAGTATGCCAGGATGGGATAGATGGCACAGGATTGAGGAGGAGGCTGGACAGCCTCCCAGGTTTATATACTCATTACTCACCAAAATCTATCAGTGGCCCCACAGGGGCTCTGTCTCTCAAAGACACATAATGCCCAATCAAATAACCAGCATTAGAAAGGGAGTACCCTTCTGTAGGAAGGTCAGGTTGGCACTCAGCTGAGTGAAGATGAACAGGCTTTATTGAACATACCTAGATATAATAGGTGGTAAAAGAGGACACCTCAGGACTTTGGCCCCAGGTCTGACATCACTAACTATTCTTATGTGCAGTAGAATCAAAGAATCCCTACAGTGCAGAAAGAGACCATTCTGCCCATTGGATCTACACTGACCTCTCTGAAGACCTAGACTCAGAGCCCCCATAATCCTGCATTTGCCACAGCTAACCCACCTATCCTACAATCCCTGGACCTGATTAGGCAATTTAGAACATAGAACATAGAACAGTACAGTGTAGTACAGGCCCTTCGGCCCAGAATTTTGTGCCGAGCATTTATCTTAATCAAAGATCAGCCTAACCTACACACCTCTCAATTTACTGCCATCCATGTGCCTGTCCTGCAGTCGCTTAAATGTCCCTAATGTCTCTGGGTCTACTACCACCGCTGGCAATGCATTCCACACTCTGGATTAGTGGTGCTGGAAGAACACAGCAGTTCAGGCAGCATCCAAGGAGCAGTGAAATTGACGTTTTGGGCAAAAGCCCTTCATCAGGAATAAAGGCAGTGAGCCTGAAGTGGTGAGATAAACTAGAGGAGGGTGGGGGTGGGGGAGAAAGTAGCATAGAGTACAATGCGTGAGTGGGGGAGGAGATGAAGGTGATAGGTCAGGGAGGAGAGGGTGGAGTGGATAGGTGGAAAAGGAGATAGGCAGGTAGGACAAGTCCGGACAAGTCATAGGGACAGTGCTGAGCTGGAAGTTTGGAGTTGAAATGTTGGGCCACGGGGCGGGGTGTCCCGGAGATGTTCCCTAAAGCGCTCTGCTAGGAGGCTCCCAGTCTCCCCAATGTAGAGGAGACTGCATCAGGAGCAACGGATACAATAAATGATATTAGTGGGTGTGCAGGTAAAACTTTGATGGATGTGGAAGGCTCCTTTAGGGCCTTGGATAGAGTTGAGGGAGGAGGTGTGGGCGCAGGTTTTACAGTTCCTGCAGTGGCAGGGGAAGGTGCCAGGATGGGAGGGTGGGTTGTAGGGGGGCGTGGACCTGACCAGGTAGTCACGGAGGGAACGGTCTTTGCGGAAAGGGGTGGGGAGGGAAATATATTCCTGGTGCTGGGGTCTTTTTGGAGGTGGTGGAAATGTCGGCAGATGATTTGGTTTATGCAAAGTTTAGTAGGGTGGAAGGTGAGCACCAGGGGCATTCTGTCCTTATTACGGTTGGAGGGGTGGGGTCTGAGGGCGGAGGTGCGGGATGTGTACGAGATGCGTTGGAGGGCATCTTTAACCACATGAGAAGGGAAATTGTGGTCTCTGAGGAAGAAGGCCATCTGGTGTGTTCTCTGGTGGACCTGGTCCTCCTGGGAGCAGATACGGCGGAGGCGGAGGAATTGGGCATTCCACACACCCACTACTCTCTGTGTAAAGAACCTACCTCTGACATCTCCCTTGTACATCTCCTCCAATCACCTTATAATTATTACCCCTTGTGACAGCCATTTCTGCCCTGGGGAAAATTCTCTGGCTATCTACTGTATCTATGCCTCTCATTACCTTGTATACCTCTATCAAAATGCCACTCTTCCTTCTTCTCTCCAGTGTGAAAAGCCCTAGCTCACTCAACCTCACTTCATAAGACAAGTCCTCCAATCCAGGAAGCATCCTGGTAAATTTCCTCTGTACTATCTCTAAAGCATTGACATCCTTCCTCTAATGAGGCAACCAGAACAGGACACAATATTCCAAGTGTGGTCTAACCAGAGTTTTATTGAGCTGCAGCAAAACCTTGCGGCTCTTAAACTCAAGTCACCCTGTTCATGAAAGGCAAAACACCATATGATTTCTTAACAACCCTGTCAACTTGGGTGGCAACTCTGAGGGACCCATGTACGTGGACCCCAAGATTTCTCTGTCCTCCACACTGCCAAGAATCCTGTCTTTAACCCTGTACTCAGCATTCACATTCAACCTTCCAAAATGAATCACTTTACATTTATCCAGGTTGAACTCCATCTGCCACTTCTCAGCTCAGCTCTGCATCCTGTCAATGTCTTCTTGTAGCCTGCAACAGCCCTTGACACTATCTACAACACCACCAACCGTTCTGTCATCGGCAAACTTACTAACCCACCTTTCCATTTCTTTATTCACGTCATTTATAAAAACTACAAAGAGCAGAAGCCCAATAACGGACACCTACAGATCACCACTGGTCACCGACCTCCAGGCGGAATACTTTCCAACCACTACCACTCATTGTCTTCTTTCGGTCAGCCAATTCTGTATCCAGACAGACAGATTTCCCTGTATCCCATACCTCCTAACATTCTGAATGAGCGTACCATGGGGACCCTCGTCAAATGTCTTACTGAAATCCATATACACCACATCCACTGCTTGACTTTCATCAACTTATCTCATCACATCCTCAAAGAACTCAATAAGACTTGTGAAGCATGACCTGCCCCTCACAAAGCCATGCTGACTATCTTTAATCAAACCATCTTTTTCCAAATAGTCATAAATCCTATCTGTCAGAATCCTTTCCTGTACCTTGGATCAAAAGCAATAAAAAGGCTGAATTCCATTTGATTTTATTCAATCGCTGGTCACAGGGTATGTTGAAAACCAGCCCCCACGTGATGGCTACAGTCCAATGTTCTGAGGAGAATTTCCTGGATTCAGTTTCCCTTATTGATAAACTGAGGCCAAGCTAAACAAGATGCCACTAAAACATGATAAGGAAAACCCAAATTCCATCCTAAGAACAGGAAAGTCGGAAGCTAAAATCTGAAGCCAAGCAGATTGAACTGTGTTTTTACTGTGCATGAGATGCTGCTCTTTCCGGAGTTGTTTCAAAAGGATGTCACTGTCACAAAAAGAAACCTCTGATTTGGAACAACAGTCCCTTCTGGTCTAAGTATGGCTCACTTCCAAGGATCAGATGCTGCCATCTCTGTTACTGACTGAATATCATTGAGTGAAGCTGGTCACTGAGGAGCACATTAGACAACCTGTGTGCTACACTCCAGAGTAAACAGAGTCATTGTGTCACCTTTTGGGGTAGGCGATTGCCTAGTGGTGTTGTCAGTTGACTATGAATCCAGAGACCCAAGTAATATTCTGAGGACTTGGGTTCAAATCGTGCCACAGCAGAATGTGGAATTTCAAATCAATAAAAAATCTGGAATTAAGAGTCTAATGATGATCATGAAACTGTTGTCAATGTCAGAAAAACCCATCTGGTTTACTAATGTCCTTTCAGGAAGGAAACTGTCATCCTTACCTGGTCTGGCCTACATGTGACTCCAGACCCACAGTAATGAGGTTGACTCTTAACTGCCCTCTGGGCAATTAGGGATGGGCAATAAATGCTGGGTCTAGTCAGTTACGCCCACTTCCCATGAACAAAAAAAGTTGTCTGAGGTCCTGGGAAGCTGGGAGATGTGATGTCAATCAACCAGGCTGCTTTGTCCTGGATGGTGGCGAACTAATTGAGGCTGCACCCATCCAGGCAACTGAGGAATATCCTATCACACTTCTGACCTGTACTTTGCAGATTGTGAGAAAGTGAGGACTGCAGATACTAGAGATGAGAGTCGAAGAATGTGGTGCCGAAAAAGCACAGCAGGTCAGGCTGCATCCGAGGAACAGGAGAGTCGACGTTTTGGGCATAAGCCCTTCTTCAGGAATGAGGCTTGTGGGCCAAGGGGGCTGGGAGATAAATGGGATGGGGGTGGGGCTGGGGGAATGTAGCTGGGAATGCGATAGGTAGATGAAGGTGGGAGTGAAAGTGATAGGTTGGAAAGGAGGGTGGAGCAGATAGGTGGGAAGGAAAATGGGCAGGGAGGCCCTTTCAAGAGGGCAGTGCTGAGTTAGCGGGTGAGGACTGGGATAAGGTGGGGGTAGGGAAATGGGAAATCCACATTGATCCTGTGTAGTTTGGAGTCGGTACTGGTTGTCCTGTTCAGGCCCAAATTGTAATGGCCTGAATGTAGTCTGGAGTCCCTGCAGGATCAGTCAGTTCTGTAGACAGGTGCTGAGGAAGGTGATGTTGCTGTGTTAGCAAGTCTGCTTCAGCACATGGCTGAACAGCTTCAGGGCTGAGGAGATGACCTGGGATTACAGGATCAATGTAGATTTCGCCAGTTTCCCCATTTTCCCTGTCCCTAACATATCTCAGTCCCAACCTTTCAACTTGGCACTGCCCTCTTGAGCTGTCCTCCTTATCCATCTTCCTTCCCACCTCCACCCTCCTCTCTGAACTATCACCTTCACCCCCACCTTCATCGACCTATCGCTTTCCCAGCTACCATCCCCCCCAGCCCCACTCACTCCCATTTATCTCTCAGCCTCATTCCTGATGAAGGGCTTATGCCCAAAACGTTGATTCTCCTGCTCCTTGGATGCTGCCTGAGTGGCTATGCTTGTGGACAGGCTTTGATTAGACGGAGTGGGGGGGGGGGGGGGGAATGAGTCTCATATCCCACAGTAATGTTTACATATCCCACTCCTGGGAATCCTAAGGGCTAGCACAGTTGTCCCCATTTGTATCCGAGTTGTAGATCAGCTGAAACTGGATCAAACCTATCTGCTGGCTCCATCTTCAACATGCATTCCCTTCACCTCTGATGGACAGTGGCAGCAGTGTCTACTTTTGTCAAGATGCACTGCAGAACTCACCAAGGCTCCTTTGACAGTACCTTCCAAACCCACACCCTGGACCAGCATAGAGGAAACATGGGGATACCATCACCAGCACATTCCTCTCCAAATCACCCACCATCCTGACTTTGAATTATATTCCCCTTTCTTCACTGTTGCTGGGTTAAACTCCTTGAATTCCCGTCCTTACAGCACCACATTGACTGCAGCAGCTCAAGAGGGCATCTCCTCTCAAGGGCAATTCGTGACAGACAATAAATGTCGGCCCAGTCAGTCTCGTGAATGAAATTTAAAAATCCCATCGACAGCATAATTTACCTACTGTCATTTCAGAGTTAACTGATAGCTACCAGCAGATACAAAGCCAAGCAAAGGGAATGCTTCCTTCACTGACTGCATTGTGTCATTGGCACATTGCCCAGTCCTTCCTCCACATGGAGATGTACAGCTTCCCAAAGCACAGTGCAACAGCAAAGTGAGACAGTTAAAAAACAAATGGATAGTACAAGGATAATTTAAGAAAAACATCTGAGCTCTGGTATTGTGCCAAAGCTCAGTGACACAGAGCAGAGACATGCCGGGCTGGGATACCAGGCAGTGGTTGGACATGGAGAAAGTGAGGACTGCAGATGCTGGAGATCAGAGCTGAAAATGTGTTGCTGGAAAAGCGCAGCAGGTCAGGCAGCATCCAAGGAACAGGAGATTCGACGTTTCGGGCATAAGCCCTTCTTCAGTGGTTGGACATGTACCTGGGATGGATACCCACTGAGCCTCTGATGTACCACTCATCTCAGCCAATGTTCTGGATTGGCCTCCAAGACATTGATGTAAGCAACCCTGGTGGAAAATCGTAGGAACATTCAAAAAAGTGGCAAGCGCATTGCATTTTCCTTTAATTTCACTTCGATCTTATTGAACTACTGAAGATAGGAATGCAAGGCTGTGTGACTAATAGTCAAAATTTCATTTGGGAAGGAAGAGTCTAAGTATACAGGGGTAATTGGGGTAGTACTTTTTCCAGATTTTTTTACCTGTCTGTATTTTGGCAGCACGATACAGTTCAGAGGATTGACACAGATTCATGCAGACTGTCCCAGCAGACACTGAATTTATTTGCAGTTTGCTGTTTCTACCACTAGAGGAAGTTTCTTCAAGCAATTGAAATGTGAACTCAAATCTAGGCACAACCGTTCACATGCTCACATACACATGCAAAAATGTATAAACATGCACATGTGCACATATACACACACACATGCACAAAAACACAAACATATGCATGTGCACATATATCGATACACAAACATGTACACATAAACATACATGTGCACACTTTCACAGACACATACACACATAAGCAAGCCTATACAGATAAGTACAGACATACACACCTATACAAACATACACCATGCACACATACAAACACACACATGTGTAAACATATATGACTGGACATGCATACTCATACATAAACATACACATGCACAAACATACAAATAGATATACATGAGCATACACATATACAAATGTAAAAACACACATGTTACTCAAGTCACATTAAATTACTTTCTTTAAAATTTGGACATGAAATAAAAATTCCAGCCTTTATAATAGAGGTGAATCATTAGTGTTATATTGTCTAAATATTCCTTGAGGATATTTTGACTTTTCTGAGGACAGAAATCTATTGGTCAGCCTCAGTTGTGAAAGCAATTATTGAATTCAGATTCCACAACCTGCCAGAACGAGATTTGAACTTGGGCCCAGAACATTCACTGAGTTTCTGCATTAATAGTCAAGTGATAAAACAACTAGGACGTTATCTTCCCAGAAGCTCTGTCCCTGGCTGGACTCGAACCACCAACCTTTCGGTTAATAGCCAGATTTCAGGCAGCATGCTTGGATGCAGAGGGAACAACAATGGTGAAGGGGACAACACAGCCTTAAAGAGGATGAAGTGCAGCACACTGGAGGAATTCAATTACTTTGGGAGTGGGAGTTATTGACTGTCACTACCTCAATCAGTGCAGCATGATGATTGGAATGACTAAGTAACGGGGCTATGACCCACGGGAATAATGTTTGCAGATAACATTATACTTCAAAGACATGTATGGGAATGTGTGGAAGTTCAGTACTGAAAGGACAACAGCAAGGAAGAAGATTGCTGTTTAGAGGAATCCTTTGATTACCTAGCTGAGCCTGAGACTTAATGTGCCAAGAAACCTGTACTGCATTCCCTATCTCATGCAAATTATAACTGCGCAATCAGAATGGAAAATGGAATTGACCATAATGAAAATTTTCTGATTCAGTATGTGGATGTACCTACTAAAGAAGCTGCAAAACCTGACCTACTCTTGGGAAATAAGGCAGGGCAGGTGACTCAGGTTCAGTGGGGGAGCACTTTGAGGCCAACAACCATAATTCTATTAGTTTTAAAATAGTGATGGAAAAGGATAGACTGGATTTAAAAGTTGAAGTTCTAAATTGGAGAAAGGCCAATTTTGACGGTATTAGGCAAGAATTTTCAAAAGTTGATTAGGGGCAGATGTTCGCAGGTAAAGAGACAGCTGGAAAATGGTAAGCTTCAAAAATGAGATAGCGAGAGTCCAGAGACAGTATGTTCCCGTTCGGGTGGAAGGCAAAGCTGGTAGGTGTCGGCGATGCTAGATGACGAGACAAATTGAGGTTTGTAGTAAGAAAAAGAAGGAAGCATATGTTAGGTATAGACAGCCGTGATTGAGTGAATCCTTCAAAGAGTATGAAGTCAGTAGGAAAATATTTAAGAGGTAGATCAGGAAGGCAAACAGGAACATGGGTAGCTTTGATTGATAGGGTTAAGGAGAATCCAAAGGGATTTTATAAATATATTAAGGACAAAAGAGTCACTAAGGAGAGAATAGGGCCCCTCAAAGTTCAGCAAGGCAGCCTTGCTGGATGGGAAAGATGCTAAACAAGTATTTTGCATCAGTGTTTACTGTGAAGAAGGACATGGAAGATATAGAATATGGGGAAGTAGTTAGTGGACATCTTCAAAAATGTTCATATTACAGAGGAGGTGGTGCTGGATGTCTTAAAATGCACAAAAGTGGATAAATCCTTAGGACCTGATCAGGTGTATCCTCCAACTCTGTGGGAAGCCAGGGAAGTGATTGCTGGCCCCTCGCTGAGATATTTGTATCATTGATAGTCACAGGTGAGGTGCTGGAAGACTGGAGGTTGGCAAATGTGGTGCCACTATTAAACAAGCATGGTAAGGACAAGCCAGGGAACTATAAACCAATGAGCCTGACATCAGCGTTGGGCAAGTTGTTGGAGGGAATCCTGAGGGAAGGATTTACATGCATTTTGAAGGAGTGACTAGGGATAGTCAACATGGCTTTGTGCGTGGGAAATCATGTCTTACAAACTTGATTGAGTTTTTTGAAGAAGTAACAAAGAGGATTGATGAGGGCAGAACAGTAGAAGTGATCTATGTGGATTTCAGTAAGGCATTTGACAAGGTTCCCCATGGGACACTAGTTAGCAAGGTTAGATCTCATGGAATACAGGGAGAACTAGCCATTTAGATACAGAACTGGCTTGAAGCTAGAAGACAGAGGGTGGTGGTGGAGGGTTGTTTTTCAGACTGGAAGCCTGTGACCAGTGAAGTGCCACAAGGATCAGTGCTGGATCCTCTACTTTTTGTATTAATTTAACATTTATGTAAATGATTTGAATGTGAACATAGGAGATATAGTTAGTAAGTTTGCAGATGACACCAAAGTTGGAAGTGTAGTGGACAGCGAAGAAGGTTACCTCAGAGTACTACAGGATCTTGATCAGATGGGCCAACAGGTGAGGAGTGGCAGAAGAGTTTAATTCAGATAAATGCAAGGTGCTGCATTTTGGAAAGCAAACCTTAGCAGCATTTATACACTTAATGGTAAGGTCCTAGGGTGTGTTGCTGAACCGAGATACCTTGGACTGCAGGTTCATAGCTCCTTGAAAGTGGAGTTGCAGGTAGATAGGATAGTGAAGAAGGTGTTTGGTATGCTTTCCTTTATTTGACAGAGCACTGAGTATAAGAGTTGGGAGGTCATGTTGCAGCTGTACAGGACATTGGTTAGGCCAATTTTGGAATATTGTGTGCAATTATGATCTCCTTCCTATTGGAAGGATGCTGTGAAATTCGAAAGGATTCAGAAAAGACTTACAAGGATGTTGTCAGGGTTGGAGGATTTGAGCTATAGGGAGAAGTTGAATAGGCTAGGGTTATTTTCCCTGGAGTGCCAGAGGTTTATAATATCAAGAGGAACATGGATAGGCGGCACGGTGGCACAGTGGTTAGCACTGCTGCCTCACAGCGCCTGAAGACCCGGGTTCAATTCCCGACTCAGGCGACTGACTGTGTGGAGTTTGCACATTCTCCCCGTGTCAGCGTGGGTTTCCTCCGGGTGCTCCGGTTTCCTCCCACAGTCCAAAGATGTGCGGGTCAGGTGAATTGGCCATGCTAAATTGCCCGTAGTGTTAGGTAGGGGGTAAATGTAGGGGTATGGGTGGGTTTCGCTTCGGCGGGTCGGTGTGGACTTGTTGGGCCGAAGGGCCTGTTTCCACACTGTAAAATCTAATCTAATCTAATCTAATGGATAGGGTAAATAGACAAGGTCCTTTCCCTGGGGTCGGGGAATCCAGAACTAGAGGGCATAGGTTTAGGGTGAGAGGGAAAAATTTTAAAAGGGATCTAAGGAGCAACTTTTTCACAAAAAGGGAGATGCATGTATGGAATGAGCTATCAGATGAAGTGGTG
This sequence comes from Hemiscyllium ocellatum, assembly GCF_020745735.1. NCBI lineage: Eukaryota > Metazoa > Chordata > Chondrichthyes > Orectolobiformes > Hemiscylliidae > Hemiscyllium > Hemiscyllium ocellatum. The sequence continues at coordinate 14,035,417 of NC_083424.1, forward strand.
GAGGCTGGTACAATTCCAGCATTTAAAAGGCATCTGGATGGGTTTATGAATAGGACTGTTTGGAGGGAAATGGGCCAAGTGCTGGTAAATGGCACTAGATTAGGTTAGGATATCTGGTTAGCATGGACGAGTTGGAATGAGGGTCTGTTTCCGTGATGTACATCTCTATGTCTCTAGGACAATAAGCAAATAGCACAGTAAACAGGTGAACACGTGTCCACACTGAAGTTTGGAAGAGTGAGTAGTTTTTTGAAAGCTGCTTGTCCACAAATACAAGAAGGTGCAGAGAGTCATTGAGACCATTCATCCCACTGTGGCCTGCTCCTTCTACAGACCCAGCTGCACAGGCTTTGCCTCAGTTTGTCCCATTGTCCAATGTACATTAAATAAAATTCCAGACTGCTGATGGGGTGAGATGAAGCAAGGTGGGAGATGACTCATATCAATACAAACTGTGTTACAGACCAAGTGGAGCCAGTGGCCTGTTGCTGTGCTGTAATCTTTACTTTGAATTACACATGACCAACTTTACAGAATCACAAGTCATTCGCCCCCATTCTAGTGGGTAGGCTCCACATCTGCTGGACTTAGTAGCATCCTTCATCTAGTAATGCATCAGGCAAACTAAGAATGTGCTTATGTCTGTTTTGTAGTTGCTTCTTTCTGCAGTTTAGCATCACTTCATATGCAACATTAAGGCCATTAAGTTCTGGAGTGGGTCTCAAACCCAGATCTACTGACTCAACAACAGAGAAGCCACCCAGTACAGCAACTCTAATGCACACCTCCTACCTCGAATCTTAGCACTTTTCAAAACTCATTAACTGCCTTAGCCAGGGATATGAACCCTCTCAATGCCAAATTTTGCTTAGATCCAAACCTTAGTTTCACCTGTGGCCCAATTATCTGAAAATCACAAGCTTCTGGGTTGTTGGTGTCAGAATCAAGACTGACACCTCTGTGCGGTACTGAGAGACAGCTGCACTGAGAGAGGGGTTCTTTCCATAAAAGATTAAACCAAGCCCATCTAGCTGCTCAGGAGGTGGTAATAAAATCACATGGCATATTTTGAAGAACAGCAAGGGAGCTAGCCCTGGTTGCTGGTGTTTGTCCATGAACCTCAACTGTCCTTGCAGTCAAAACTTTCTGGAAAACATTTCTGCCAACCCTGTATACTCACAAATTTCAAACCGGGCTTTGGAGATCTCAGGATCCCACAAATCTGATGGAGCTTTGGCTCTGCACCTGGCAATACCCAAGTAAATTATCCCAGGAAAGTTTCCTGAGGTCAAGCTGGAATAATTAGTCTTCCATTGTACACCATCAAGTCATCAATGATTATGAAATGCTGTAGGGGCTCACCATATATCGTAATAGCTAACCAACTGGGCCATTGGTCCAGCCAATCTTTGACACAATGATGATGAATGGTGAGACATTCCTGGCCTTTTCTTTGTTCCTGTGGTAATTGGTTGAGCCAGTTGTGGCTTGTTGGCCACCAGCTCTTGTTGGCAGGATGATATATGTTTTGTGTGCTCCCAGAACCAATCGCAATGGATTCTGCATCCTGTTGGGTTCTGCACTGAGTCTAGGAAATGCTGTGAAACTTTGTACTGATTGTTCTTTGGTCAGTTGGTCCCTTTGTGAATGTTCCTTCATTTATTGTCCATTACAGCTGTTGCTTGACCAGTTGTTTCTTTACTTTAACAAGTTTGACCCCTTCTGCCATCTGAAGAAGATTGAGATCAAGACACACATTCACACGTGAGAAAGAAACAGAAACTTTGATGGTTAACTACAATTCTCAAAAGTTGTTTTCTATCTGACACCTCTTGAGTTCCTTGTAGCACAACTTTCATTTTAAGTATTGTATCTCCTGGATCATGTAATTGCACTGTTGTTTGCTGTAGACATTACATTTTCAACCAAGGTTCACTATCTGTTAACACAATGATGCCTACCCCTGCTTCAAACTTGAAATTAGTGAAATGCCCATTGACATGAATGTCCTCTTGTTAAAAGGCTGGGTCACTTATTTCCCCTAAGAAGATAAAGACTTATTTTATATTGTAGGCTGTTCTACCACAAAAACTTCTTTATGTAGGTAACTATTTGGTTTAATGTTTTTCTGCAACTGTGTCCTATGTTGTATATTTTTTCTAAAAGTGAGGTTGTGTCTTACAGATAAAGCATTCCTTTCCAACAGTTAGATACTACCTGTATCTGTGAGGTTTCTCTGCTCCACAGCACAGACAACGACCTTTAATATCCACTCACTGCACTGATTTCTTATGTCTCTTTTATGATTTAAGAACTGAACGGATTCTATTGATCCCCTGTGAGAAGATTGATCTTCTCTTCTTGAGATTGATCCATGCTGCTTCCAGACTCCTACTTCACTTATCATCTCGAGTGGCTTTTTCTGGAGTCAAAACTTTCTTTGACTGCAACTAATCTGAGAAAGAGCCAACAGCAATTCCACAACGATTTGTCTCTCGTCAATCTTGATGTAAATCATCATAGTCACATTTTTCCTCTACTCTGTCGAGAACAGTAATGTTCTTTAATAGATTCCTCTGAATGCTGAACTCTTCCACTAAATCTTGCCATCTTAAGAATTTTCTATGTTCTGAGTTTAAATTAATTCTCAAGAATCTGCTGCTTCTTTTACAACTTGGTGAGGCATAACATCATTTGTTATGCTCCCAACTGTATATAAAAGTATCATAACTTGTTCAGCATCTGATTTAATATCTAATTCGGAAGCTATTCACTATCTAAAGCTTTCTCCAAAATGTCCAACATTGTGGTCTTTAAAATTAAATCTCTCTGGCAATAGTTTTGGTACTTGATCCTAAAGTGATTATTTATTTTCTTTGCTTAAAAACTTTATACTTTATAGTAATGTTTGTAGTCAAAATTTAGGATGTACACATTGTACAGTTAAAAGTTAAAACTTCTATAGATGAATTCTTCTATTCATGGCCTAAAATAAATACTGGCTTTACTGAATGAATCCCGCTGCCTATCCTTTTAATAACCCCTCCTGTTTTAATTAGATTCCCACTGGTTGATTCCCACTACCTGTATCTCCAAACATAATCTTTGTTTCTTTCATGGTTACTCCCCAGTGCTTCCTGCCTACACTTCCTGCCTAAGTTTAAATAAAGGATCTTTCACCATTTCTGTGACATTAATAAAATCTCCTAATCTTTCTTTTCTATTAGAACTAGTCTGATTAGCCTTCAAATGCGGTTCATTATCACTTTATACCTGGCCTTGTGACATCCCGAAGTCTGCAACTTTAGTTTGAATTGTTTTGTGACCATTCTATGGTAGTTTTTTTTTCCTCCAGGGAGTTCCAAACTCTCTTGCTGGAGCCTATCTCGTCACCAGATTTGAGATGCTTTTCCCGTTGATTGTAGATTCTGTCTTGTTGAATCTTGCCATGAGGATTTCATCTGCAGGTTCAATAAATTCCAGCTCTTCTAGCCACTGACTGGCTGTATGAGCAGGCTCCTTAAGGCTGTGACCAAAGAAATCTTCAGACCTCTGCCACTGTTAATCCGTGAGATGTGGCAGCTAAATGGAACCAGCACTGCAACTCACCATGTATTCTCACCACACTCTATAAATTAATCTCACTGTAATTAATTTATCATGTTGTATGAATAGATCTGCACCACAGCTTACCATGTTCTATAACTAATTGCACTGCAGCTCACTATGTTGCATGAGGCTTGTCTGCAGTAATGCTCACCATTGGGCATGTTTGCTGCCATTATTGTCTTTTAGGATAGAGATGTACATCTTCTTGGTCTGCTAAAGGGGAGGACATGCACTTTTTAGGCTAATGACCAAAGTCTATTGATTTAAATAAGATGCAGTTTGTTACAGCTTAGTAGTACCAAGTAGAAGTTACAGAGATTATGAGGAGGACCAGGACTATGGAATTTACTCCTTTGAGATCCTGAGCTGTTATCCCACCAGAAACAAATAATATCATCATAGTGGGTGACCGTTAAGGCGCTCCTTTCAAATCCTTCCATCCTATGCAACATTTATCACATTGTTGTTTGTGGAAGCTTACACATTAACTGCTTGTTCCTACATTACAGCCATGAGAGCATTTCAAAAAGTACTTCACTGGTTGCAAAGGTCTTTGATGTATCTGGTGGTCATGTAAAGTATTCTACAAATGCAAGTATTTTTCTTTGAAGGCATTGAGACATTCAAAAAGGCATTACATAGATAGAAATCGGTGTTCAGGGTTGTGGGCAATGGACTAGGGAAAAAGGCAGGAAATTGGTATTCAGTAATGGACTCAGTATAGGCACGATGGGCTGAAAGATCTCTTTCTGCACTGTAAGAATACTGTGGTTCTGTTTTTAAACTTATAAATGATGTGAACGCGATCCAAAATAAATTGCCTGCTTTCATGGCTGCGGTCAGCAATATAAAAACCTGGTGTGTGCTTTCTCTCAGCTCTCTTTCTCGCACAACCAACAACCATCAGCTCTATGACACGGTCTGTGCAATTTACAACACTGTTTATTTTCAAAAATCCTGGGCACCTTCTTGCCATTCATCCCTGAAGCCCTCCAACGTACAGTTTAATTTTTAGTATTAGATAAATCAGTGCCCTTACTAATGATTTATACCAGGTTAGATTTTCCAGTCCAATATGTGTAGACATATCTGTCTGTAGGACAGATTCATATTGACTGAACACTTTGTGGTGAAGAGCTTTGAAAGCATTCCAATTTCCTTCTGTTGTTTGACTAAACAGCTGGTAAATTATCTATTGTCACATTCATTGGGTTTTCAACCTTGGCTCAAGTAGCAACAGTCCTGCATCTGAGTTTGGGAATTCAAAACCCACTCCATGGATTTGAGATCACTCGAGGGAGGGATGGCCTTTTGGATGAGATGCTGAACAAAGGCCTTTCTGGCCCTCTCCGCTTGCTGTATAAATGCCATGCTGCTTCTTCAAAAAGCAGGGGGGTTCTCATAGAATCCCTACGGTGCACATAGAGGCCATTTGGCCCATTGAGTCCACACCAAACCCCTGAAGAACATTTTGGATATTATTAAATTGGAAAGGATGTAGAAACAATTTACAAGGATGTTGCCAGGACTGGAGGGTTTGAGTTACATGGAGAGGTTGGGACTTGTTCCCCGGAGCATAAAAGGTTGAGTGATGACTTTATACAGGTTTATAAAAGCATGGGGGACTTAGATAAGGTGAGTAACAAAGGCCTTTTCCCTTAGCTGGGGAATTCAAAACGAAAGGGCATAGTTTCAAAGAGAGAGGAGAAACATTTTAAAGGGACCCGAGGGGTTACCTTTTCACACAGAGGGTGGTTTGTGTGTGGAATGAACTGCAGACGAAGTGGTAGGCGCAGGTACAGTTACATTTAAAAGACGTTTGGACAGGTACATGGATAGGAAAGGTTTAGACAGATCCGGGCCAAATGCAGACAAGTAGGGCTAATTTAGTTTGGAAAAAACCTGGCCAGTATGAACGAGGCTTCGTTTCCTTGCTGCATGATGCTATGACTCTGTTTCTCAATGTACAAATGCTGCCTGGCCTGCTAAAGTTTGAGCATTTTCGACTTTTACCTCAGACGTACTTGATCATCAGAAGGGCAGTTTGAGAGAATCTGAAGATGTAACGTGCATTATATCACCACAAGCTCTTTATTAAAGATGGCTGCTATAAATACAACAAATCAGGAAGGAAGGAGTGTCACATTTGACCTGAAATCTTAGTTCAGTTTCTCCCTCCATCCAAGCTGCCAGACCTGTTGAATCTTGCCATCATTTTCTGTCTATTTTCAGAAGGAAGTCTGTTTGGTTTGCGAATTCTGCTGAATATTTTCAAATATTCTCTCGCCTTTTTGCTTGGAATGAGAGCCATTCAATCATTCTAGCTTAAACATGTATACTGTTTTGATATATCTCATTCCTAGAAATAGAGATTAATTTTGCTGAAAAGAGAGATAGGAAGCAAGAGTACCAAATTTCAAATAAATACAACAACATTTACCAGAGGGGAAAAGAGAGCTCATTGGTTGGCAAGTTGACTCTGATTGGCCCAGGCATCGCCAAGGAGAAACCAACAGAGACCCTGTACTCCCAGGTAATTCATAACATGGAAAGGCTTGTAGAGAATAGGTGCCTTGCATAACTGTATTCAATTCAAGTGTCAATAAGCCATGTTACAAGCTCAACTGATTATCGTAAATTGGTTGTTAATTGAGCTGTTAGCACACTCAGAATTGTTCAAGAAATCCCACCTAAACCCAGGATCACACCTAACAGTGGATGACGTATTTTTGAATTTTTGCAACCACAGGGCTATACTCCACCTATGATGAACCTTTGGAGGAACATGCTGTTTAATTTGATTAGCTCATCATTGGGATGTATCTGATATCGCATTGTGGAATTAATACACAATATTGCTCAATTGGATGCTCCTCAGAATGTCATTTTGAAGTGACAGTACCCTTTTGTATTTGATAATATCCCCCTCACATAGCCATTCCATAATGACATCATGAAATGCCCTGGTTGACCGGTTTTGAGGCATTTACTTTTCCAGATAAGTTAACAAGATGTCTACTATTAGATGTGATTCTGCAGTTGGGCAGCACTTGCTAAACAATCTTGTATGCTCTTCCAACTAATATTCTCTACTGTGTTGTTGCATAGATTCCCATCCAGAGAGCCAGTTACCTTTAAAAGAGCTCCACGATATAACAGCATGTGTAGCTTTAGTATTAAGGGTCTTGCTTTGAATCACTCACTGCTAAGTGCAAAGGAGTCAGTGTAGTATGTTGAATCAGTTTAGGCATACATAATGAAGCAGTAAGCATAGAAACGAAACTATGTATAAGTCTGGGATATGGACTGTACAAGGTGAGACCACAACTGGAGGACTGTGAACAGTTTTGGTTTGCTTATGTAAGGAAAGATATTTTTCCACTGGAGGCAGTTCAGAGAAGGTTCACTTCGGTGATTCCTGATATAAATGGATTGTTTTATGAGCAAAGGTTAAACAGGTTGGGATTCTATTCAGAGCTGAAAATGTGTTTCTGGAAAAGCACAGCAGGTCAGGCAGCATCCAAGGAGCAGGAAAATCGATGCTTCGGGCATGAGCCCTTCTTCAGAGCTCATGCCCGAAAGGTCGATTCTCCTGCTCCTTGGATGCTGCCTGACCTGCTGCGCTTTTTCAGCAACACATTTTCAGCTCTGATCTCCAACATCTGCAGTCATCACTTTCTCCTGGGATTCTATTAAATTGAGTTTATAAGAATGAGAGGTGATCTCATTGAATTTAGGATTTTTAATTGGCTAATGATGTTTTCCCTCATGGGAGAGTCTAGGACAGGAGGGGATAGTCTGAGAATTAAGGGGCGCCAATTTAAAATTGAGATGAAGAGGAATTTCTTCTCTCAGAGGGTTATGTGTCTTCGGAACTCCTTGTCACAGAGAGCTGTTGGGATAGAGTCCTTGTGTATGTTTAAGGCTGAGAAAGATAGATTCCTTATCAGTTGGGGAATCAAGGGCTATGGGTAAAAGACAGAACAGTGGACTTGAGGCATGGTAGATCAGCCACAATCCTATTGAATGGCTGGCACAGGTTCAAGGGGCCAAATGGACTTCTCATGTTGCTATTTCTTATGGTCTTATGTCACACCAGTGTAAATAGTCAATGTTGTTAATAAACAGCAGGCATCTGTCTGAACAGAAACCCAGTCTTTGTGATCTATGTCACATGACTGAATGCAGAGGGTAGCATTTAGGTCCCTTTTAAATCTTTACCAACAGTGGTGTTTGACGCAAGGAACTACAACATCCAGTCTCTCCTTGGACCCTGTCACTTAAGGAGCATTGGCCTAAAGACAATGAGGAATCAGCTCCATAGAGTGAGTCATTGAGTCTGATCTGGACATGTATCCCCACACAGGAACCTCCAGCAAGCAGGTGGTCACCAAGGAATGATATCAGGAAGAGGAAGTTTTACAGCCAAATAGGAGGAATAGCAGGAATGTGAGAGGACACAGGATCCCGCACTGCTACTGGTACACAGCTTCATCCTGATCCCAGCCCTTCACAAGAGCTTTTTATATCAACAAGTGTAAAGTCCAACAGGGGACAGGACAGTGCTGAACCTAATTTTGGGGAAGGAAACTGGTCATGTATTTGAGTTCGCAGTGAAAGAGCTTTTTATTGATAGCAAATAGAACTCCGTGTATTTTAAATTTGTTATGGAAAAGGAAAAAAGATGATCTGCAAAAACAGATTTTGGATTAGGGGAAGACAGATTTTATTAAAATAAGGCAGAGCCTGGCCAAAGTAGACTGGAAACAGCTATGTAGAATCTTAGAGCTGTACAGCATGGAAACAGACCCTTCGGTCCAACTTGTCCGTGCCGATCCCAAGATATCCCAACCTAATCTAGTCCCATTTGCCAACACTTGGCCCATATCCTTCTAAACCCTTCTTATTCATGTACCCACCCAGACGTCTTTTAAATGTTGTTATTGTATCAGCCTCCAACGCTTTCTCTGGCAGCTCATTCCATACACGTACCACCCTCTGCGTGAAAAAGCTGCCCCTTAGGTCCCTTTTAAATCTTTCCCCTTTCACCTTAAACCTATCCCTCTAGATCTGGACTCCCCCATCCCAAGGTCTGTTTACCTTTTCTGTTTACTCTATCCATGCCCCTCATGGCTTGATAAACCTCTATAAGGTCATTCCTCAACCTCCAATGCTCCTACTTCTGGGTAAATCTAGAATTGAAGAGTATTCAAAATGGAACTGGTGAGAGTCCAGGCCCAACATGTTCACTTTAGAATGAAATGTAGAATCAACATGGCCAGACAACCCTGGATATCTAAGAATATTCAGGACTGAATAAAAAGGGGAATAAAAAACTTTTACTAGGTACAAAGGAAGCAAATCAACAGAAGCCCTAATAGAATGTGGAAAGTGTAAGGGGAACTTAAGAAAGTAAGTAGTTGAGCAAAGAAGGGGCATGGAAAAGACCAGGTAAGATCAGGGAGAATCCCAAGATAATCTCCATGTGTAACAAGGGGAAAAAGATAGCTAGGGAAAGGGTAGGACCCATTAGAAACCAAGGGGGCAATCTGTGTGTGGAGCTAGAGGACATTGGCAGAATGAAAAATACGAGCTTCACTTCTGTCTTTGCTTTAGAAAAGAAGAATGTAACTACAGAATTCAGGATTGTGGTTTTCCTTTTATCTATTCTACAACTAAAGTCCTCTTGGTGAATCTTTTAGGAATTTGCCAAGTAGCAAAGCTTGTTTCTTACTATGTGGTGGTGAGTTGGAATGAAGGAAGATTCTAGCTTGCTAAATGCTAAATTAGTGCCACAACACTGTCCATTAATATTCAGCTTCTTATCTTACCTAACATGTTGAACAAGCGGATGCTGACAATTCTCGACAAGAACACCAGAGCAGGGAGTGAGCAACTTCAGCTTGTCACTTGCTCCAAGTGACCTCCATATTGAACATTAGGCACTGTCATCACAGGGCACACTACTTCCACAGACATTGGTATCTGACATGTGCCGACTCTCACAGCCCTTAGGGTATATCTGTGATCCTACTCTAGCAGGTTTCTGCACTTCAATGCTGCGCTTCAGCTCCGCAACCTATCATTGTATTCCTATTGTAAGGAATGAAGGAGCCCAGGGACAGTCACTGTGCCCGGCTGCAGCTCCGTCCATTCACTTGCTCTCACAATGCTCACTCCCTCTGAGCCAACCTGGATGCTTACAGAATTCCTGCTTTGCTTTGCCTTGGCTTGCTTTTATTTGAGTCTTGCCCTTTAACCAGAGAACTCACAGTACTGCTGTGTTCCTTCATCATTTAGCATAGATACAGAGAGTCAGGAAGCTTATCATTGTAATGAGCAGGCCTCAGCCAAGTCAAGGGGGATAGCCTTCCCTCAGGGGGTACTGGCACAGTAAGGGTTTAGATTAGAGTGGTGCTGGAAAAGCACAGCAGGTCAGGCAGCATCCGAGGAGCAGGAAAATCGACATTTCGGGCATCAGGAAATGGAGTAGTACTGGCACAGTAAGTCAAGGGCAGTGTCCGATACCAGTTCAAGGGCTTGGAAATGACCAGTTAGTGGTTGGTGGTGATCAGAGTCAAGAGTCTTTCTTCCCAAGGTGGTGGAGGGGGGAGCTGAATGTTGGTCTTGACTCCTTTTGCCCTATTTTGGGCTGGTTTCCTCTTGGAAATAGAGAGGCAGGAATGAAGAGAGATGAACCTGCGTTGAACAGCTGTTAGGTTTGCTCCATGTGTGGGTGGTTCCCAAAGCGAGTGAGGGCATGCAGGGTCAGTGGTGTTGGGGGACAGGGGCTGGCTGACAGGGTGTTGTGAGAGAAGGCACTGAAAGCGATAGTGAGAGTGGTACAGCATGTGCCTTAGTGGGAGGTGAGTACAGGAACAGTGAGAGAGTGCATGTGTGGTAACAGGGGGAAGAGAGTCACACTCACTCTGGCAGAGTGGAGAAGGTCATCGATGTTCGTCGGCCAGCCACTGAGACTGCACTGACCCAGGCTGACATGGTCTGGCATTGTGGCCTCCTCTTCTGGTCCTGGGGACAAGGGCATCCTGCCCCGGACCACCACATGTTGTCTGCCATATCTGGGACAATATCAGGAACCGAGTAGTACAGCTCCAACCTGACAGCACCTGTTTAAGTGTACGACCTTGTAAAGAGGACACCACTGCTACAGGATGGCAGATTCATTCCAGGAAACGCTGGAAATGTTCCTGGATCAGTGTGTGGGAAGATGGAGCTGGAAGTAGATGAGAGGGACACAATGGGCTGGGTTGGGTAGTGGATGGGGTGAGCTTATGGCGAGAAAACTCACCAGGTTTCACAGTGAAAAACCGTTCAAAAGTCTTGATGAAACTGGCGCCCAGCCAAAGAAATTTAAGATTCAGCCTTTAATGTTTAATTATCACACCGTCTAAAATAGATTCTAGTATTGTCACCACTACTAACATCAAATTAACAGGACTGTAGTTCTCCATTTTCTCTCTCCCTCCATTCTTAAGTATTATGGTTATATTTGCTACTTTCCAGCCTGCAGGAACATGCTGGAATTTATAGAATTTGATTCATTTGCACCAAAGCCTCCATTATTTCGGTGGTCACCTGCATCATCACTCTGGGATGTAACTCACCCAGTCCAGGTGATTTATTAACCTTCAACATAATTAATCTTTTTAGCATTACCTCTTTATTAATTTCTATCAGTTTCTCATTTTCCTAAATCCATTGGTTTCCTAGAATTACTGAAAGCTTTTCTGTATCTTCCTCTGTGAAGACAGATACAGAGTAATGGTTTGGTTTCTCTATTCTTCATAATAAATATCCTTACCTCGACTTATAGTGGACCATGATTTGTCCCTGCTAATTTTTCCTTTTTCACAAATCTAAAGAGGCTTTTCCAGTAGCTACTCACTAGCTTGCATTTATATTCCTTTTTCCATTTCTTTATCAATTTCTTACCCATCTTTTGCTGGATTCAAACGAGATCCCAATCTTCATGTTTACTACTTTTTCTGATATCCTTATAAACCATTTCTTTTGATCTAATGCAATCTTTGATTTATTTTGTTAGCTATGGTGGTTGATTCACCTTGTCTATTGAATTTTTGTGTCTTGGGGATTATATAGTTGTTGTTAATAATATAACAGCTCTTTAGCTAGCAGGTATTGCCTGCTAATCATTAAATCCTTTAATCTACCAGCACCCGGCCCATATCCCTCCAAACCCTTCCTATTCACATACCCATCCAAATACCTCTTAAAAGTTGCAATTGTACCAGCCTCCACCGCATCCTCTGGCAGCTCATTCCATACCCGTAACACCCTCTGCGTGAAAAAGTTGCCCCTTAGGTCTCTTTTATATCTTTCCCCTCTCACCGTAAACCTATGCTGTCTAGATCTGGACTCCCTGACCCCAGGGAAAAGACTTTATCTACTTATCCTATCCATGCCCCTCATAATTTTGTAAACCTGTATAAGGTCACCTCTCAGCCTCCGATGCTCCAGGGAAAACAGCCCCAGCCTGTTCAGCCTCTCCCTGTAGCTCAGATCCTCCAACCCTGACAACATCCTTGTAAATCTTTTCTGAACCCTTTCAAGTTTCACAACATCTTTCTGAAAGGAAGGAGACCAGATGAACTATATCATTTTTAAACTTGATGTAAAATCTCATCATATTATTTCCTAAAGTTTATTTTACAACAAATTTGTTAAATAGTCCTTTCTCAATACATTAGTTAAATCTAAAACAGCCTGATCCCTGGTTGGTTCTTCAACATACTGCTCCAGAAACATTGGAAATGGGAGTGGGATTAGGCCATTCAGCCCTTGAAGCCTATTCCACCATTCATTGTGATTATGGCTGATCATCCAACTCAATATCCTATCCCTGCGTATCCTCCATAATTTTTGATCTCTTTAGCCCCAAGAGCTATATCCAACTCCTTCTTGAAATCAAACAATGTTTTGGCCTCGACCACTTTCAGTGATAGAGAATTCCACAGGACCACCCCTCTCTGGGTGAAGACATTTCTCCTCATCTCGCTTCTAAATGGTTTACCTTGCCTCCTTATGCTGTGATCAACAGTTCTGAACTCACTTGTCAACAGAAACATCCTTCCTGCATCTACCCTGTCAAGTCCTCTCATAGGTTTCATTGGTTTTTATGAGATCTCCCTTCATTCTTATGACCTCCAGCGAATATAATCCTAACTGATTGACCCTTTCCTCACACTTCCATTTGAGGAAACAGTTTAGTGAACCAGCTTATACTCACTCCATTAATCAACTTCCACAGCAACAGTGCTGATAGGTTTACCCAGTCCATTCGAAAACTGAAGAAGCCCGTTGTTACTGTGTTACCTCTGCACCTCTAAGGCCCTGATTTTTATCACACTCGACATTACCACGCTGTTTAAGGGTCTATAAATAATTCTTACCAATATTTCCCGCTTCTTCCTCAGTTATAGCTCCACCCAAACATTTTGGTCCTTCAATCTAAGATTCTTTCTCACTGAAGTACAGCAAGATGTACCACGTCACGGATAAATGGTGAATTAAATGTGATACAGCAAACCGTTGAGAATCCTTTGGTTCAAAGTAAAATCACAGAATCATGGAATTGTTGTGGCGCTGAAGGATGCCATTTGGCCTATCAGGTCTGCACTAGCTCTTCAAACGGGTGTTTTTTCTCAAGACCCTTGCTACCTTTCATAACTTTCAGTTTCATGTAAATTAAAAATTAAACTTTGTAGAAGAGCAAAGAGTTTTCAAACTAATAATCAGATGTAGGAATGCAAGTTGACAATATACCAGGGTTCATTTTAAGAAAAATAAAACACATAAGCAGAGGCATTCTGAATAGGCCATTACTGAAAGGTTGCTGAAGCAGAGTGGAAACAGCAAATAAGTTTTACAAGGCCTCTAACGGAATTGACAGAATACAACTACCAGGAAAATCTGAGCAGAAACTGAAGAGGAATAGGAAAGGTCACAGAGTGAATCTCAATCAACAGGAAAAGCAAAAAGGAGAGGGGAAGGAATGGATGATGAGAGAAACATAAAGAAGTTGGAAGAATAAGAGAAGACAGAAAGGAGACTGATCGAGTTCTGTACAAGTATCTTCAACAAGTTAGAAGTGATGAAACAGCATCCAGTGCTGAGCAAGCCCAGCAAAACAAGGAACGAAACTATAAGATCACCGCAAATAGTTCCAATAAAGAGGTTGAGGAGTTTCAGAGCACACTGCCACATAGATTGGTTGAAGTGGATAACATTAATGCATAGAATTAAACAGAATCCCCAGCACAGAAAAAGGCCAGTCAGCCTGTTTTGGGCTGCACAGTGGCTCAGTGGTTAGCACTGGTGCCTCACAGCGCCAGGGACCCAGGTTCAATTCCAACCTCCGACGACTGTCTGTGTGGAGTTTGCACATTCTCCTCTTGTCTGTGTGGATTTCCTCCGAGTGCTCTAGATTCCTCCCACAGTTCAAAGATGTGCAAGTTAGATGAATTGGTCATGGCTAAATTGCCCATAGTGTTCAGGGATGTCTAGGTTAGGTGCAGTTTCAGGGGTAAATGTAGAGCAGTAGCGGAATGGGTCTGGGTAGGTTACTGTTTGGAGGGTTGGTGTGGACTTGTTGGGCTGAATGGCCGGTTTCCATACTGTAGGGATTCTCGACCAGATTTCACATAAGTCATCACTGACTGCCCCATCTTATTTCATCTCACTCTGCCATCGACAATGGGAGGCTTTATGCAGATATGTTGAAAAAAAATAAATAGAGGAAAATGGGGACAAGCGGGAACGAGGCCGAAGAGGTAACTTCAGTGGGGCAAGGCATGTGTCATGTATAAATACCAACATTTACCAGCTGGATTGTTTCTATGTTACCGTATTCTATGTAACTCTCTCCTATCTTCCTAATTTCATTAAATACAAATTTCTTACAAAGATGAAAAATAACAGAAGCTTTTTAACAATGAAAGTTATCACAGATCCTACCCAAAAAAAACAGAGCAACAGTTTTCTTTTGGCTCACTGAGTCGTTATTATCTGAGACAGCAGTGAAGGGGTTAATTTAAAACTGAAAATCTGAGGAAATTTAAGCCGAACTATCAGTTTTGCCCTTAAAAGCTTTGAATATAAAGGCAGAATAATGATTATAAATCCCTTTGGCCTTTGTGAGAAAACTTTCAGTCTATCAATGGGGCTTTTTCACAGGCCTGCCTTTAGAGTAATGCTGGTTTTGTCAACAGATGCTCTGACTCTCTATTTTATATTTAAAGCCTTGTGTTCAAAATCCTTTGAACCAAGCTGCCTCTAAAAGCCTTCAGCTGTCAAAGTAAAACTTGTGTGGATAATTGAGAAAAGCTCAGCATTTCTCGCGTAAAATAAAAGTTCCACAGTGTTACAATCTACTACAAATATATTTCAAAATTTGCTTTGAATATATATTCATTAGAAAGCATTTAATGTCAGGCCGCATTTCACACAGGCCAGTTTCAACAACGCTCATCACAAAGGACTGGCTTTTCTCCCTTTTAAAGACCCACTGAAGACCCACTTCTAATCTGGGAGACTAAGAATGAGGTGGGGTCTGCGCCAGACAACAGGCAGACTGGACGTGCAGTTAACGGTCAGAGCTCCCCTGCCCACTTCGCCCCTCATTTAAAAGCTGAGAGGAACAATTGGCTCTTGTTCGTGGGGCCTCCTTGCCTCATCGTGAGGTTGATGTCGCTTGGGCCGGTCGTTACAATGGGAAAAGGAGCCGGGCTGCTCTTTCCACCTGCTAGGCATGTAACCACAGGGCAGCACCCACCAGCCCTCCATCCCCCATCCCCCCCCCAACCCTCACCACTCCCCCATTCCTGCCTCTACTTCCCTTCCCCCACCCGGCCCTGCCTCAAGTCAGTCTGCCCTCACTTTAACCAAATGAGACAGGTGGACAATATCATTAAACCAGCACCATTACAAATGTCAGGTCTAATATCACAATTGTCCGTCACAGTCTGACAATGACTGAAGCTGAGTTTCTACAACATTAGGAGCCTCTGTTCCAGGACTGGGATTTCCTTTACCTCAAGAAACACTTTGAGAATGAACTGAAGTTATTAGAGGATGGGAGAAGGGCAGGTGGGGGATAGATTTGGGGAGTTGGGGGGAAGGGTGTTTGGGAGCCAGCAGTCCAGACAATCTTTATACCCCCACCCCCTCCTTTCTCTCTACACCCGAGAAAAGCAGCCATTATGAAAACTAAACTGACTGGGGGTGCTGTAAATGGCTCCACAAATCTTTTCACCAATTACACATCGGATTTCATGCGCAGACTTTCACTTCACACACATTATTGAGCCCAAAACAGTTGTAAACATTAATTAATGAATAAGGATCCTCTATTGAATACTAAAACGCAGAGAACTGTATCACAGACTCTTTCACTCGGAGTTACTGCTATTGAATCATAATGGCAAGAGTTCAAGAGATCTGATTTATAAAACTGACCTTTTTAAGACAGTTGGAAAATATTGATTCAAATGCATTTTACTCGACACCAATAAACACCAGTATTCCCAAAATTTTCCATTCATTCCACTGGACTAAATCCCCTTATTTTGGGTCCTTCAGAATTCCATGCCCACAGCCACAACGCTCTGTCACAAAGGATTCAGACCAGCATCAACCTGTACAGGCAGAAAATCGCCACTTGTTGCTGATATTTTCTGGATCCAAAATAGGAGCCACAATCTGTACCCAGTGGGACGTAGGTACAATGGCCTGCGTGTGTCTAAAGGCAACACCACTTGACCAACACAAATACAGATATCCTGTCAACAATAGGGACCCCGGTCCAGAGTCAAATCTTTCATTACGTTGGTGTCTGTGAGTGCTTGAAACATCACTTAATCTGCAGCAGAAATCATTGTGGGAACAGTGAGCCAGTGGGTGTTGCAGAATGGCGCTGGGATCGGGGTTCTATGTAAACCCTTCCCTTCACAAGAACTCGATAATTTTTGGCAAGATGGAGCAAGAGTAAGACCCTCCAGCTGGAGCTCCACGGCTTTGCCCATTCCTATCCTCCCTTCTTCTTTTTTGCCTCCCTTCTTTTTTATCCCCGTTTGGCATTCAGCAGGAGCTGGCAAACTCTGGAGCAGCAGCCACTTCAGGGAAAGCAGTCCCGGAGCAGGGGGGTGGTGTGGGGAAGGAGATCCAGAGGAGGGGGCTGGGCAGAGGAAGGAGTCACAGGGCAGAGGGTGATGTGGGGGGAAGCAGTCCCAGAGCAGGGGGCAGGGTGGGGGGAAGCAGTCCCAGAGCAGGGGGCAGGATTGGGGAAGCAGTCCCAGAGCAGGGGGCAGGATGAGGGGATGCAGTCCCAGAGCAGGGGGCAGGGTGGGGGATGCAGTCCCAGAGCAGGGGGCAGGATGAGGGGATGCAGTCCCAGAGCAGGGGGCAGGGTGGGGGATGCAGTCCCAGAGCAGGGGGCAGGATTGGGGAAGCAGTCCCAGAGCAGGGGGCAGGATGAGGGGATGCAGCCCCAGAGTAGGGGGCAGGGTGGGGGACACAGTCCCAGAGTAGGGGTCAGGGTGGGGAGAGCAGTCCTGGAGCAGGGGGCAGATGGGGGATGCAGCCTCTGAGCAGGGGGCAGGGTGGGGGGATGCAGCCCTGGAGTAGGAGACAAGTTGGGGGAAGCAGTCCCAGAGCAGGGAGCAGGGTGGGGTTGCAGTCCCAGAGCATGGGGCAGGGTCGGGGGAGCACCCCAGAGCAGGGGGCAGGGTGGGGGAAGCAGACCTGGAGGAGGGGGCAGGGTGTGGGGAGCAGTCCTGGAGGAGGGAGCAGGGTGGGGCATGCAGTCCCAGAGCAGAGGGCAGGTTGGGGGAAGCAGTCCTGGAGCAGGGGGCAGGGACGGGGGTTGCAGTTCCGGAGCGGGAGTAGGTTGGGGGATGCAGCCCTAGAGCAGGGGGCAGGGTGGGGGAGCAGTCCTGAAGCAGGGGGCAGGGTGGGGGGATGAGTCCCAGCGCAGGGGGAAGGGTGGGGGAAGCAGTCCTGGAGCAGTGGGCAGGGTGGGGGAATGTAGTCCCGGAGCAGTGGGCAGGGTGGGGGTGCTGTCCCAGAGCAGGGGGCAGGGAGGGGGGTTGCAGTACCGGAGCGGGAGTAGGTTGGGGGATGCAGTCCTGGAGTAAGGGGCAGTGTGGGGGAAGCAGTCCTGAAGCAGGGGCAGGGTGGGGGATGCAGTCCTGGAGCAGGGGGCAGGGTGGGGGGAGCACTCCCAGAGCAGGGGGCATGGTGGGGGCAGGATGCAGTCCTGGAGCAGGTGGCAAGGTGGGGGAATGCAGTCCTGGAGTAGGGGGCAGGGTGGGGGGATGCAGTCCTGGAGTAGGGGGTAGAGTGGGGGGATGCAGTCCTGGAGCAGGGGCCATGGTTGTGGATGCAGTCCTGGAGTAGGGGACAGGGTGGGGGGAGCACTCCCAGAGCAGGGGTGGTGAGGGGAGGATGCAGTCCTGGAATAGGGGACAGGGTGAGGGTAGTAGTTGGGAGCAGCGGGCGCCCTGTGGAGTGAGTCCCTGGTGGAGGGCGAAATGGGAAGGCAGTCCCGGATCTACCTTGGAGCAGCTGAGTGCTGGTATGGAGCAGACTGAAGGCTGGAACAGAGCAGGGACAGCTATTGGACCGGGCAGGTGGTCAGACCGTATTGGGAAGCCTCTGCACTGAGCTGCTGCAACGCCAAGGTTACTTGGAATTTTTCTTTCTGACTGTAATGTCAATCCTTTGACTATGTCTTATTTCTAGCTTATTCTTTACTCACTGTAAAATAATGCATCTACTTTTCTTTTCATTTCTCCTTTGTATCCAAGGTTTCTACCTCAGTACTTGTACCTAAATTGGTGCCATAAGAGATGTCATTATAAAACTTTTCACTGTACTGCTGCGGCTCTGTACTGGACTATATGTGACAATGAAGGGTAGTCTCTTCTATGGAAAGTATTTGTTTTCCAAAGGGCAAAAAATGAAAATAGTAGGGTGGCTACTTTCCAAACAGTCCTTTCTCACAACAGTCAGCTTCATGTAGCAATGCAAGAGAGGCGTGACAGTGTGACAGATATTCATGGTTGAATATCTGACAGTGTGCACAGATTGTGTGTTATTGGTATGAGCTCACAGCAATGCTAAGTATGAGACTACGGCGAAACTTACAAATGTTAATAGGTATGAGTCCTGACTGATTGAGATTGTTGGTGGGTAGAGTAATGAGCAGTGGCAGAGGGTAGCGGTGACATTCAAAGATTCACATGCAAACCTTGACCACTCATGTGAAGCCATTAACCTTCTTAAGCTTCCTCAGAATTTGACTCCTGCTGCTAGTGTCTATGGCCATCTGCTCCCAGTTCCTTTGACACCTAGTTTGGAGGGTCTCCCAGCTTATAGTAGATGTAGGCCTCCTGCTTTCCATCTCCTATATCAAGATCTTCAGAGCAGCATCCCAAAAACCTTGGAACATGCTCTCCATTGTTTCTCACTTTCTCTCAAGTCAGAATCTCACCAAGCATGACTCCCAGCATCTCCTTTAGACACAATACCCTTCCCCTCTAAGATATGCAAGCTAGCTCGAAATAGTACTAGGTGCTCAAGATATTGACCCCCTATTGAGAAGCGCAGCCAACAAGCAGTAGGATTAGCACTGGCTGGACTCTACAGTCTCAGTCACAGGCACGGGGTCAATGGCAAATAAATCAAGGCTGTCCCGTTTAGCACCAAACTCTCCAAAGAAAATCAAACGCAGGATATCCAAAATTACAACACAAGTCCAAACTGAAAACTTTCTTAGACTACATTTTTTCAGAGAACACTGGACTGTCAAGATTACGATCATACATTCACTAACACAGCTAGGCATCAAACTCTGAAATTTTCACTACTGGGGAAAGTAGATTTAAATGATTTAAATCATAAAATTTAACAAATTAATAATGAAAATTTCTATATAATAAATTTGGAAAGTTTACCTACCTTAAGAAATCATGTTCTGTCATGTCTACCAGTCTCTTATTGAAAACATCCAAACATTTGACAGAACAGAAGAAAAATGTCAGTATCTTTAAAATAGTAAGTTAAACTTTTTTTTGTCAAAGGTAAGCTGACTCTGAAAAGCAGATCTGATTGCAAAGTGAAATTCAGCAGACCAAATTCAGATTGATAAAAGAAAATCCAGTGGGAAAACTGGTGCCAACCTAATACATGTCCCTTCATCACCAAAACTTTCAGGAATGAAATTAAACACAGTTTAAGGTCGAGTCTCTGTTCTGTTTTCAAACTAGTAGAGAACAGCTCAGTCTCATACACTCATCCACATGGCATCATCTCAGGTTAGTGAGAATGGTGGAGGGGAAATGAAATAATATTTGTGATTTCAAAGTGCTTACCCTGTCAGAAATATTAAAACTCTCTTGACTCTTGATGTCCTGACACTCCTTGCTTAATTCCCCTCTGACACACAGTGTTGGTTCTTACAATGTGAGAGGAGTTAACATCCTTTAGAGTTAACATTTAATTAGGGTTAGTAGATGGCACCAGATACACCTCCAGAGATGCCTTTTAAACATTCATGCTATCAGGTACATTTCCTGCCTCTTCACTCTAGCCAGCACTAGGAGATACACAAATT
This sequence comes from Hemiscyllium ocellatum, assembly GCF_020745735.1. Classification (NCBI taxonomy): domain Eukaryota; kingdom Metazoa; phylum Chordata; class Chondrichthyes; order Orectolobiformes; family Hemiscylliidae; genus Hemiscyllium; species Hemiscyllium ocellatum. The sequence continues at coordinate 14,055,677 of NC_083424.1, forward strand.
GGTGCCTTGTAATATACAATATAAAATGCAATAGTGACACTTTCTAACAAAAAATATATCACTACTTTGATGTTCTTGGCTACCATATTTCATAAAATTCAGTTGCGCCTCTCTCAACCTCAATGCAAAGTTAACTCACACACAAGTAGAACAAACTTCCAATAACCCTGTTCGTCCACATTTACATTGTAACGTAACACCCTTCTGAAGGGATGGGTATTCCTCTTGTATTTTTGATAATATTTTCAAACACAGGTATTGTAATAGAGTGAAATAACTCATTGCATCCTTAAGAGATAATCTGTCTCACTTCAGCAACTCACCACTATCCTTCAAATTATATTGAAAAGAATACCTGCATTGTGACTGTAAAGTCTTCTATTCAATTATTCGCAAGTAACTGAGTAAAAGATCCCAGATCCTTAATTTTGCATTGCGTACTAGTGCTAAACAAGACACATCAGTGAGTTTCCTGGCATGACAGGGAGTGATTAAAAATTCAGCAGCTGAAGTAATGTGTCTGAATTTGTCCCACAGTTACCTGTACGACAGGAACACATCCATGCTCTCTCTTTCACTCTCTCTCTCTCTCTCTCTCTCTCTCCTTTTCCCTTGGTAATGTACCCAGTGTGTACTCAGTTTCTATTACCATTTATTCTGTTTCTCTTTGCCTCCATTTTCTTAATTTACTTTGTCCTCTAATGTCGTCCTCTCTGTTACGAAGTGGTAACCCTTACTTTCTGATTCCCAGGCAGAGACAGAACTATCTTCATGTCTTGACAGTCAAACCAAAACTCACTCATCATTCAGACACATGGACTATACAGTTGTGATCAATGGTCAAGAATGAGCCACAAACTTTCACCTTTGTTGCAACTGTTCTGATCGAGGTCTCAGCAACAACCAGTGAGAAAATGAGCTTCTCTGTGTAATTCTTAGCTTCTGGCTGCACTGTAAGCTCTAATAAATGTCATAGAGATGTACAGCACGGAAATAGACCCTTCCATGCCGACCAGATATCCCAACCCAATCTAGTCCCACCTGCCAGCACCTGGCTCATATCCCTCCAAACCCTTGCTATTCATATACCCATCCAAATGCCTCCTAAATGTTGCAATTGTATCAGCCTCCACCACTTCCTCTAGCAGCTCATTCCATACACGCATCACTCTCTGTGTGAAAAAATTGCCCATAGGTCTCTTTGATATTTTTCCCCTCTCATCTTAAACCTATGCCCTCTAGCTCTGGACTCTCCGACCCCAGGGAAAAGGCTTTGCCTATTTACCCTATTCATGCTACTCTATAAGGTCACCCCTCAGCCTCCGTCCCTCCAGGGAAAACAGCCCCAGCCTATTCAGCCTCTCCCTATAGCTCAAATCCTCCAACCCTGGCAACACCCTTATAAATCTTTTCTGAACCCTTTCAAGTTTCACAATATCTTTTCGATAGGAAGGAAACCAGAATTGCACGCAGTATTCCAAAAGTGGCCTAACCAATGTCCTGTACAGCCACAACACGACCTCCCAACTCCTGTACTCAATACTCTGACCAATAAAAGAAAGCATACCAAACATCTTCTTCGCTATCCTACCAGCCTGCAACTCCACTTTCAAGGAGCTATGAACCTGCACTCCAAGGTCTCTTTGTTCAGTAACACTCCCTAGGACCTTACCATTAAGTGTATAAGTCCTGCTAACATTTGCTTTCCCAAAATGAAGCACCTCACATTTATCTGAATTAAACTCCATCTGCCACTTCTCAGCCCATTGGCCCATCTGGTCCAGATCCTGTTGTAATCTGAGGTAACCCTCTTTGCTGGCACTACACCTCCAATTTTGGTGTCATCTGCAAACTTACTAACTGTACCTCTTATGCTCGCATCCAAATCATTTATGCAAATGACAAAAAATAGAGGACCCAGCACCGATCCTTGTGGCACTCTGCTGGTCACAGGCCTCCAGTCTGAAAAACAACCCTCCACCACCACCCAGCTTTGAGCCAGTTCTGTACCCAAATGGCTAGTTCTCCCTGTATTCCGTGAGATCTAACCTTGCTAATCTGTCCCTCATGGGAAACCTTGTCGAACGCCTTACTGAAGTCCATATAGATCACATCTACTGCTCTGCCAATGTGTTTCTGTGGAATTCAGGATAGAAATGTCAACAATTAGAAGATTCAATTTGACTACAATTATGGTCCCTGGTGTGTTTAGGCTTTGGTCTTTGAGTGAATTTTGAAAAGAAAAATAATACTAATATTTCAAAAGTGATATGAGCTCTTTGCCCTAAATCAGGAAAACATTTAACAGATCTGATATCATCATGTTGAATGAGACGCACCATCCAATTTCAGGCATTTTTTTCTGAACACTTCAGTCACCACCTTCAAGCTGTGGGGATTGATGAGGTGGATCTAGGATGGTCCAGTGATAAAGAAGAAACCCTAAAACTAGTAAATACCAGGAAACAGTGTTCTCTCTGAGCTTCATTCTGAAATTTACAAGATGTGGCAGACCATATCTTCTTGGTGGGGGGCGGGGGTGGGAGAGAGACTGAGGATAAAATTGCAATACATTTCCAACAAGGAATCTTTATGACTGTTGCATACCTCAGACTCAACACATCCTGAAGACGAGAGACAGCAACAAAGGTTTATAGACAAAAACGCAAGTATGATGCAAAAGAGAATTCCGATTGTGATGCAGATACTGTTCCTTCTGGCTAAGCAGCACTTGTGGCGAAACAGTGTGACTGGTTGTTCTTTATACCATTGCAATTGTTAATATTATATTAGTTACAGTTTATAGTTGTAGAAAAGTAGGGGAAATAATACCCTGCCATTTCTCATCTTACACTGGCTGTAAATTAATGATGACTAGATTGGAATCATTCAACCTTCCATGAATCTTAGATGGTGGCTTAGAGTTTTAGACAGAATTAAGGACATGGTAAACCTCTAAAACCTGCTATGGTACACCTCCTGGACTTGAATCCAAACCTTTGGGCCCATACTCCCATTGTGCCACAAAATGCTGTATTATAAGCCTCTATTCTTATGAGATGAATTATAAGGCTCATTTCCTGAGAGACTATTATTGTTCAGTATCTTTGAAACCCAAATAGTCTACCTCCCTTCTCCGAGAAGTGAAGCAATGACAAAAATAGATCTATCTCATTTGTACACTGTTTGGGGTTGAGATTCAGATATGGATGATGGAGGACAAAACGGAAGTCAGAGAGTTGGGATAAAGGGTGCATTTTCAGGATGGCAACTTGTAACCAACCTACGCTATAAGCTGTGTAACTGGATGGTAATGGTTGTTGGTATTCCACTTGCAGCATTGATTTCCCAAACTGGGCATCACTGCCACCTGTGGACCTCCTGCAGCCGGAAAGAAAATTGGAGGGACCACTGTCTGTAACTTGTGGATTAGTGCTGGGCCCACAGTTATTTACAATATCTAGCGCTCAGTTGATGAGGATTCTAAGAGCTCTACAGGCGGACAACACAAAAATAGGTAGGAAAGCAAGTGGTGAGGATGGCACACAGAGTTTACAGATGAATGTAGATGGGTTACGTGACTGGACAAAAAAAATTGATGGAAGGAATTTCATGTGAGGTAACATGAGGTTATGCACTTTGGCAGAGGTGCTGAATATTATTTCAATGATAAAACTCTGCAGAAATTTGCAGTCCAGTGGGAGTCCTCAGTCATGCGTTACAAAATGTTGGCATCCAAGTTCAGTGAGTCATTGGGAAGGCAAATGGAATGTTGACCTTTATTTCAAACGGAATGGAGTATGAAAATGTAATCAAAAAGTGTGGTGCTGGAAAAGCACAGCCGGTCAGGCAGCATCTGAGGAGCAGGAGAGTCAATGTTTCATGCATAAGCATTCCTGATGAAGAGTTTATGCTTGAAACGCGACTCTCCTGCTCCTTGGATGCCACCTGACCAGCTGTGCTTTTCCAGCACCACACATTTTGAGTCTGATCTCCAGCATCTTCAGTCCTCACTTCCTCCAAAGAAAATATAGTGTCTTGCTAAAAATGTATAAGTCTCTAGTTAGACCACACCTAGAATACAGTGCACAGTGTAGTTCCTTTACCAAAGGAAAGATATATTGGCATTGGAGGCAGTCCAGAGAAGTTTGACTAAGTTGATTCTGAGTATGAAGCTGAGGTCAACTAGGTTATGTTTGGATGCACTGGAGCTTAGAAGAATGAGAGATGCATTTGTTAAAACGTAGCAGATTTTTAGAGGCTTGACAGGGTAGATGCTGAGAAGTTGTTGCTGGAAGGTCTAGGACCAAAAGGCATCCCCTCAGTGTAAGGGGCTCCCCAGTTAAGTCAGAGACAAGGAGGAATTTCTTCTGTCAGAGGGTAATGAATCTGTGGCATTCTTTACCACAGGGGGCTATCAAGGTTGGGTTGTGAAGTATATTCAGGACTGAGGTGGACAGATTTCTAATTAGTAAGAGGATCAAGGGTTATGGGATAAAGGCAAGAAATGGAATTGAGGATTATCAAATTGGCTTTGATCCCATTGAATGACAGAGAAGCCTCGATGGGCTGAATGGCCTACTTCTGCTCCTACGTTTCATGGTTGTGGCCTTAACATGCAATAACATTCTCACACAGAAAAAAACCCAAAGTTGACATGAAAGCATGTAAAAGCTATTCCCCTGTACACTATCCTAGCCCTCATCCCATGTCCTCTATAGTCCCCCTTCAATTTATCATCATGCCATTTCCAAGCACATCTGTCGATAAGACTCACACTCTTAAGGCAAATGTTCAGACATGGCTGTGTCAAGTTAATTTATCTATTAAAGAGCGACAAGCTAAACAAAATTAGGAAAATGTTTTAAGGTATTGAGAAATGTGTATTCATCTAGTATGGCCTGGCAGGAATGCCTTAAACGAAATTGAAGTAGGGGGCAATTGGTTGGGCACTTGACAAGGGGTGTAAGAGGAAGAGAGAATCAATGGTGACATAGTTTGTGGGCTGTAGGTGTAAATAAAACTCTGACTAGAAAAAAATTGCCTTAGACTCTGCTTAACTTGTATTAAACTTCCAGAGTTTTACTCATGGCTTACTGTTTGTAAGTGAAAGATTGAAAACCAGCAATATTTAAACCAAAACATGAATTGGAGAAAATGTAGTTGAATCTAAATTGGAGTGTGATTACCTACTACTGTTTTCTGATTTTTTTACAACCCTGGAAGAATAAAGAACAGTGTGGAATTAGGTCACCTTTGTTTTAAAGAGGACGGAAAAGGAGTGGCCTTGGCATGTTCTTTGCCACAGAAAAGCAAGGTAAGTAACAAAGCTTTTTTATCAAGATTTGATCCTAATAATTTAGACATGGATGAATGTTTGGACAGATTATTAACATGCATGGATAACGTTTATTAAAAAGATGATTTATTTACTGCTAATGGGGCATGGTCAGATTTTGACAAATTCAGAAAGAGTATAGATAGTTCTGAAGAAAGACTTGATGGAATTCAGTAGATTGTATACAAGACTGGAGAAATTGCATTTGAGAATTCCTTAATCTATGCTGGCATTTAATTATTAGACTTTGACAGAATATCAATTTTAACAGACTTCTAGTTTTGACGGGAATCAAATTTGCAGATTAGCACACACTACAGAAACAAATGTCAGAAGAACTGAAAATATTCTTTGGAACACATTCCTCTCCAGCAGTGATCACCTGCGCAAATGGGCCCAGTTTCTATGGAAGGATGTGCTGGTGTTGGAGGGGGTCCAAGGGATGTTCACTAGAATAATCCCTGGGATGAAGGGCTTGTCATATGAGGAGCAGTTGAGGACTCTTGGTCTGTACTCAATGGAGTTTAGAAGGATGAGATGGGGAGGAGGGGTTATCTGATTTAAATTTACTGAATAGTGAGAAGCCTGGTAGAGTGGACATAGAGAAGATATTTCTACTAGTAGGAGAGACTAAGACCCAATGGCACAGCCTCAGAGTGAAGGGACAACCCTTTAGAACTGAGATGAAGAGGAATTTCTTCAGCCAGACAATGGGTGAATCTGGAACTCCATGCCACAAAGGGCTGTGGAGGTCAAGTCATTGAGTGTATTTAAGACAGAAATGGATATTTTCTTGATTAGTAAGGGGATCAGGGATTATGGGAGAAGGCAGGAGAATGGGGTAGAGAAATATATCAGCCATGATCAAAAATGATGCAGGAGACTTGATGGACTGAATTGTCTAATTCTGCTCCTATCTTAAGGAGATCAGCCATATGACAGAAAATGGAGGGTACAATGTTAATCGGCCGGCAAAACTGTCTAGGCACAGGTCACAGGTGACAAAATGAAAGAAGAAATTTTTCCAAGGGAAATGAGGAAGGATATGCTGTTGACAGTTTCGTGAACTGAAAAGAATTTTCAGGCTGAAACAGACTGAATTCCAGAAATACCCAGGATGTGGTCAATTGATGGTTCTGCTGTGGTCGAAAATATCATTACCTATGAACTGTCCCAAATGATATTCCTGCAATATTTGAAAGTAACCTCAAAATAGAAGATTCTGAGGAAGAATATTAAAATGTGGATCAAAAAGAGGGCATTGTATTGTTCACAAGAGGTTTCTGGCCAGTGATGAATGTGTTAGTGGCAGAATGATTCTTTGTGCAGTATTAGACGGCAAATGCATTGTCTATAGTGTGTGGAATAAACTGGCTAAATGATATCGCGATTCTTTGAATATTGAGGACAGACAATAAGTTAAGGAATTTGAGATAAAAACAAAGTGCTTTGGAATAGTTACAAAGTAGAGTCATTTAAAGAGTATCATTGGACTCAACACATTAACTCTGCTTCTCTCTCCACAGTTGCTGCCAGAGCTCCTGAGATTTCAGCAGCACCTTTTTTTTATTACAGATCTCCAGCCTCTAAAGCATTCCTCTTTTATTTTCAGGGATTTGAGAGTTCCAACAGTTTCAGACTTGGTGATGATAACACATTATAATCTTTAAAAAGGATCATCATCCATTGTAAAATATCCAGAATCAGTCATTTTACTAGCATGGAAGTATATTCAGTGAAATACTATAGTTATTAAGTAGGGCATTCATGAAAAATGTACTGATGAAACAGCTATTGTATTCAGAAAAATGTGTGAAATTGCAATTTCCACAATCCAGACATGATTGTATTCCTATAATGGAACATATCCCTTCCTCAAAATAAATCAAAGACATGTTATTGACATCAGGGAGGGACCAAAAATTTAAAAGACAAAGTTAATTGTTTTAACCCAGACAGGCAATTAATCCATACACCCTCCAAAGAGTTATACATTTTTGTGAAGGATGTAGGAATAAGAGACGTGGGATGCAACAAACATATCAGAGAAATATAGAATTGATGTGAACTTTAAATATGAAATGCTGAAGGACACCGTCCTGACCTAGAGTAAGTCTGCCCTTTGTGAGGGATTCAGTGAGGTAGTGGCTATGGATTTAAAGATGTGGAATAAGGAAAAAACACTCCATTTCACATTTTGTCCACTTGGCAACCAGATTTAGTCAGTCAACAATAATACGTAATAAAGTTAAGAAAACAGTTGTGGATAAGGTAATGGTAAAGTGGATGGAGTCCAGACTTGGACCTCCCAGCAACATTTCTCACTGATAATGGAAGGGAATTTGTTAAAGATGAATTTAGAGATTTGTGCACAAATTTGAACAAAATGTTAACGAATATGGCAGCAAAAAGCCCTTTTAGCGATAGGATTTGTTAACAGAACAGTACAGTAATAGATAATATGGCAAATGTGAATTACCATCTGTGCCAGTGTGGGCTTTCCATGCTGCAGACAATTGGAGGATATAGTCGATATCAGTTAGTTTTTGACTGAAATCTTAATTATGAAGAAGTCAGTCCCCAACTAAAACAATGATTATAATTAGCTTTACTTCTCTCAAAGTGAGTACAGATAGAAAGGCCACTATCTGAGAAAGAATTTAGCCAGCCTTAAGACATAATGCAAGGCTATTGGAAACCAGCTACAATCTGGGGACATGGGTTTGTTATGAAAGGGAGGGGCTTAAAGAGTAGAGAGTTCCAAGAAAGGTTATTGGCAAAGACGAAAATAATAATTATTATATAGCATGGGAAGCAGACTATTCAATAACACTCTTCAATGTTACTGGGCATGGATGACAAATTAGCAAATTCAAAAGGAATTATAGAAAGTAACATGGACCCAGGTACCTCTCATACTACACAGACACAAAGTTCAGAGCTGAAAATGTGTTGCTGGAAAAGCGCAGCAGGTCAGGCAGCATCCAAGGAACAGGAAATTCGACATTTCGGGCATAAGCCCTTCATCAGGAAGGATTCCATTCCTGATGAAGGGCTTATGCCCGAAATGTCGAATTTCCTGTTCCTTGGATGCTGCCTGACCTGCTGCATTTTTCCAGCAACACATTTTCAGCTCTGATACTCCAGCATCTGCAGACATCACTTTTTCTTCGAAGACACAAGGATCAGACTGTCTCAATTAAAAGTTTGTCTGATGAAGAAATGAATAGTTCTGATGATCAAAATGATGCCAAAGTTCCACATAACAATTACCAAAAGTAGAACTAAAGTGAAATATTAACCAGAATGGGTAAATCAATGGTGAAATGTGATGATTATGAGTAGGGAAGGCCACTCATAAATATAAAAGCTGGATGAATGTACAGGGTGTTGAGCAGGAGGTTAGGCCCAAAGGTTGGAAAGATGAAGCACAAAAATGGAAGATAAGAAAACACAGTGTAAACTTGGACTGTGGCTTGGAAGGAGAAACAAGTGTTTGAAACTCCTTTATGTTCTGTATCCACCTTCAAAAAATTATTAGCAGAGACATTGGCCTGAAATCAAAATAATATGACATATGTGCAATCTAAGATCATTTTATTTGAGAGTAATTCCTTAGGACTGCCTGCAGATTGCATTGCAAGTCATACATGCAGTAAAATTACTGCAGGTGCTGGAATATGTACTGAAAACAACAAATGCTGGAGATGACAGTGGGTCCGATGTCATCCATAGAGAGAGAGCAAGCTAACATTTCAAGTCCCTAGATTTGAAATGTTAGCATGCTCTCTATCCATGGATCCTGTCTGACCCACTGTGATCTCCAGCATTTGTTGCTTTCAGCCAGGAAAATGAGCTGGGAGAATCTAGCAGAGAGTGTAGCAACCAAACAGACACTGATACACACACTGACACAAACACACAAATACACTGGCAAACATACATACACATACACTGATACAAACATACTGACACACACACACATGCAGATACACATGCTGCCACAAACATACTGACACACACACACATGCTGACACACATACTCTTACAAACATGGACATACATATACATATGCTGACACAAACACATTGACACACACTGACACACAGCAGAAACATAATGACATCCACATTGACACACACAAACATGCGAACACACATACATGCACATATACTGACACACACATCTATGCACACACTGACACGTAAGCAGTATGATATCCAATGGTTCTCTTTAAACAGAGTAAACCCTACTCCTTTGTCTCCACACCATATCTTAGACTAAAATAAGTGCAACTATTTTAGTCTTAGCTGAGGGAAAGGTATGTTACCGCAGTGACCCAGATACAGGACAAAGCTTGCAGCTGCATAAAATTTCAAAGAAATTTGTTCTAGTTGCAGAATCAGATAGAAATATGGTTAACCCATTTATTCCAAACCAACAGACTGTCATTTTACTGGGACATTTTATGCATATGCTGGAATATGTTGTGGTTAAGTTGTAGTTAAGATACCATTAAACTAATTTACAACACTTCAGAAAAATAAATATTCAATTAAGTAAGTTTTAATTTTGCATGCACAGTGCAGGACCAGGTGGGAGGCTTTCAAGGATGCTGGAAGCAGAAATGGTTAATGATGTCAGGCGTAAAGTGGATGACCACCTGTGGGAAATAAGCTTGCAGCTCTGTAAGGATAGAGTGGGAAATGGGACAGAGTGGATTGAAGTACAGAGAACCACTACAGACTAGATAGGCTGAATAACCACCTTCCTCCTAGTAATGATTCTCCAATGTCTGACAACGTTTTGCAGGTTGGAGCAAATTACTGCAGATGCTGGAATCTGTGCTGAAAACAGAAATCACAGCAGGTCAGGCAGGATCCACGGAGAGAGAGCACAAGATTATATTTCAAGTCCAGATGACTCTTTATCAGAGCTCTAAAAAAGAGTCATCTCAACTGGAAATGTTAGCTTTCTCTCTCTCCATGGATGCTGCCTGACCCTCTGTGATCCCCAGCATTTTTTGTTTTCAATATGTTTTTCAGGAAATGGTCAAAGCATCCAGCAAGTCTCTAGATCTGACCTGTGATATACTGTGTTTGATGTATTTAGTTTGACCTGCATTAAGTAGGTGCTACAACTGGCCTCAGAGTCCCAGAGTTGTGATGTAAAAATATCAACTTTCACTTCCAGGCATTATCCAAATCCATAGTTAGAAAATGTTCAGATGTAAAATAAGGTGTTGCAACTCTGGGTTCCACGTGTGGTAGGAAGAGACAACACTTTCACGAGGTCTGTGTTCCTGCATTGACCACCCACAAGGCTCACCTTTGTGCAGCCCTATACCCTACACCCATTAGAAAGCAAGCAGATTGTCATATCATTGGATAACCCTTGACTCTCACTCAAGTGAACTTCTCTTCCCCATCTCCAAGAGTTTTCCAAACAAAGATTCCAGTGTTCAATAATGATGAAAAACAAACATTTTTAAAATGAGTGCTCATAAGGTTTGTCTCCAAGGCTACCTGCAATATTATGGTGGGGATAAATATTTAATTTTAGAGAAAGCACGGGAGTTTTGAAGATAGAAGCATGCTTAAATTCATGAGGTAGATACAGAGGTAGTAACACGTGGAGATACCCTCGATCCATTGTAAGGTGTTCAGAGATAATTGGTAAGCTCCATAAGCTTCTGGACTAATCACGGGCCTTGACAGTGGTGTTCTGCCTCACCAGAAGCTACTGATCAATCCATGACCGGTAGCTTCTGAGCCCTAAACACTATTGGTTGAGGTTTACTGTTTGGGGGATGCACTGGTGAAAGCCAAGACTTTTTCCTTTTGCTTCTCATTGGCTGGGGTTACAGAGAGAGGCACTCAAAGGCAATTGCAATGGTGCATATTTCAGAGACCACCCTAGTGCTCCTCATCTGTGCCTCTGATTGGCCCCACATTTGGGAAACATAGTTCCAATCCTCAACTCAACAGGCCAGTTTCTCCAGTTATCGGGCACAAAATGGGCTACTTTTCTCACCTGCCAGGAAGGCAGGTAATCCGGGAGGCGGCAAGTTGAACTTCTTAAGTGAGCATTAATTGCCAAATTAAGGGTCTTAAATGTAAGTTGAGAAAGTCCCCTGTGGACCTTTCCTATCAGCAGAGCTCCCTCAGAGCTGATTATTTCCCCTCCTCATCACCATGAGGGAGGTGGAAATTATACGTTAGGTACTTGCGGGAGAAACTCAAAAACAATTATTTAGCTTCTAGATTGAGTCAAGGCTGGCTCCAATGTGACATAGTCAAGAATGTCCACAGTAAACTGAGCAAATCTTTAATGAGTTACAGAAAATTGGTAAGAAATTGTCAAAAAGGGATTCAACATAGTACTGAATCAGTTTATATTCAGGAAGAGCAAGAGCTTTACTTGTTAAAAAAAAAGTGGCATTGATAGCCAAATGGATAAGGAACAACACAAAACTAAGATACAAGGTAGGAGAAAGTGAGAATGTCAGATACTGGAGAGTCAGAGTCGAAAAGTGTAGGGCTTCATTCCTGATGATGGACATATGCCTGAAATGTCGATTCTCCTGCTCCTCAGACACTGCCTGACCTGCTGGTATGCCTACACCAGCAGAGATTCTGAGAACATGGAGAAATCAAAAGAACAAGAGATAGTAGGAGCTAAATAGAAAGAGCTGGAAATGTGTTGCTGGAAAAGCGCAGCAGGTCAGGCAGCATCCAAAGAGCAGGAGAATCGATGTTTCGGGCATGAGCCCTTCTTCAGGAATGAGGAAGGGCTCATGCCTGAAATGTCGATTCTCCTGCTCTTTGGATGCTGCCTGACCTGCTGCGCTTTTCCAGCAACACATTTTCAGCTCTGATCTCCAGCATTTGCAGTCCTCACTTTTTCCTCACTAAATAGAAAGAAGCATGCTAAGAAAGTTGCCAAAGATAAGAAAAGCTCACAAACTTTTTTACAATTACATTCAATAAATGAGGGTGATCAGGAATGTTATGGGAACCTTTGAAAACTGGTAACGTCATGATAATATCAATGACAATCAGGAAATCTTGGATGCATCATAAAGAGAGAGCTAAGAGCAGCAAGGAGGGGACATGAAAAGACCTTGGTTGGTAGGATTAGGGAAACCCCAAAGGCTTTCTATAGGTATGTCAGGAATAAAAGAATGACTAGGGTAGGAATAGGTCCAGTCAAGGATAGTAGTGGGAAGTTGTGTGTGGAGGCTGAAGAAACTGGGGAGACACTGAATGAATACTTTTCGTCAGTATTCACTCAGGAACAGGACATTGTTGCCGATGTGAATATTGAGTCACAATTAATTAGAATGGATGGCTTTGAGGTATGTAGGGAAGAGGTGTTGGAAATTCTGGAAAGGGTGAAAATAGATAAGTCCCCTGGGCCTGATGGCATTTATCCTAGGATTCTCTGGGAAGCAAGGGAAGAGATTGCAGAGCCATTGGCCATGATTTTTATGTCCTCGTTGTCTACAGGAATAGTGCCAGAAGACTGGAGGATAGCAAATGTGGTTCCCCTGTTCAAGAAGGGGAGTAGGGATAACCCTAGTAACTATAGGCCGGTGAGTCTTACCTCTGTTGTGGGCAAAGTCTTAGAGAGAATTGCAAGGGATAGGATTTATGAACATCTGGATAGGAATAATGTGATCAAGGAGAGTCAGCATGGTTTTGTGAAGGGCAGGTCGTGCCTCACAAACCTTATTGAATTCTTTGAGAAGGTGACTAAGGAGGTGGATGAGGGTAAAGTGGTGGATGTGGTGTATATGGATTTTAGTAAGGTGTTTGATAAGGTTCCTCATGGTAGGCTACTGCAAAAAATACGGAGGTATGGCATTGAGGGTGAGTTGGAGGTTTGGATTAGGAATTGGCTGGCTGGAAGAAGACAGAGGGTAGTAGTTGGAGTGCAGTTACCAGTGGTGTTCCGCAAGGATCTGTTTTGGGACCATTGCTGTTTGTCATTTTTATAAATGACCTGGAGGAGGGGCTAGAAGGATGGGTGAGCAAGATTGCGGATGATACGAAAGTCGGTGGAGTTGTTGACAATGAGGAAGGATGTGGCAGGTTACAGCGGGATATAGATAAGCTGCAGAGCTGGGCAGAAAGGTGGCAAATGGAGATCAATGTAGGTAAGTGTGAAGTGATTCACTTTGGTAAGAGTAACAAGAAGCTGGAGTACTGGGCTAATGGTCGGATACTTGGTAGTGTGGATGAGCAGAGGGATCTTGGTGTCCATGTACACAGATCTCTGAAAGTTGCCACCCAGGTAAATAGTGCTGTGAAGAAGGCATATGGCGTAATGGTAGAGGAATTGAGTTCCGGAGTCCTGAGGTCATGTTGCAGTTGTATAAGACTCTGGTGCGGCCGCATCTAGAGTATTGTGTGCAGTTTTGGTTGCCATACTATAGGAAGGATGTGGAGTCACTGGAACGGGTGCAGAGGAGGTTTACCAGGATGTTGCCTGGTATGGTAGGAAGATCATATGAGGAAAGGCTGAGGCACTTGGGGCTGTTTTCATTGGAGAAAAGAAGGTTTAGGGGTGACTTGATAGAGGTGTACAAGATGATTAGGGGTTTAGATAGGGTTGACCATGGGAACCTTTTTCGACGTATGGAGTCAGCTATTACGAGGGGACATAGCTTTAAATTAAGGAGTAGTCGGAATAGGACAGATGTTAGGGGTAGATTCTTTACTCAGCGAGTCGTGAGTTCATGGAATGCCCTACCAGTAACAGTGGTGGACTCTCCCTCTTTATGGGTATTTAAACGGGCATTGGATAGGCATATGGAGGATAGTGGGCTAGTGTAGGTTAGGTGGGCTTGGATCGGCGCAACATCGAGGGCTGAAGGGCCTGTACTGCGCTGTATTTTTCTATGTTCTATGTTCTATGTTCTTTGTTCTATGTTCTATCATGCAGTTACTTTGCATTAGTACTTAGGTAGAGGTCAACATGCCAAGCATCCCAAGGAGATGAATATGGAATCAGTGATTCACTGAAATTAATAGAAACAAAATAACAGCAGTGAGAAGAACCATGGCAATAAATCATGACAAATCCCCAGCACCAGACAGTTTCCTTCTTTCAGAGGAAGTAGGTGAGAACATTGATGCCCAAATTCTGATTATTCTAACCTTTCCGATTTAGGAACTATTCTGTTGGAAAAGTGAATGACATTTGCTATTTAAGAGAGATGGGAGAAGGGAAATTATGGCTGAAAATGTGTTGCTGGTTAAAGCGCAGCAGGTCAGGCAGCATCCAAGGAACAGGAAATTTGACGTTTCGGGCATAAGCCCTTCATCAGCCCTTCCTGATGAAGGGCTTATGCCCGTAACGTCGAATTTCCTGTTCCTTGGATGCTGCCTGACCTGCTGCGCTTTAACCAGCAACACATTTTCAGCTCTGATCTCTAGCATCTGCAGACCTCACTTTTTACTAGAAGGGAAATTATGGACAAGTTTGCTGTCTGTTGTTGGGAAATGAAGGATAGAGTGACTGATCAGAAGGTTTGTAAAGGGTGGGTCAAACGTAATGAGCTTGAGGAACTTTTTGAAGGGGTGACTAAGATGGTAAACAAAGAAACGTTAATTACATGGACTTGAATAAAGCATTTGATCAAATGTCTCATAAAAGACTGCTGGATAAAGCTGAACACTATGGATTTGAAGACAGATTATTGACCTCTGTCAGGAAATTGGCTGAGGAGCAGGACCCAGAATAAGGAAAATGGGAAGGTACTCTACTTAGCAAGATGTGACTAATGATGCCTTGTAAAAATATAAGTTGGGGAGCCAGTTATTAGTAATGATGAGATAGAAAGTTTTTAATGTGTATTGCTTATGGAGAGTTGGACACGCATTGGAAGAGTGGAAATATCATGTGTCCTCTGAGGCTCCCATTCTTGGAGGGTAGGAAACAGCATTACACCACAAGGGAAGAAGAATTGTGACTTGATCTGATCATCATAGCGGCCAGCTCACACATTGGCATTTTGCCAAATTTAATGGTTCAGGTAAAGTGAATCCCTGGGCATAGGTGGCCTGCAGTCAGGCCAGGAAGTTTGGACAGCTTGTCTGCTAACTCACCCAAGAGAGAAAGAGCGAGATCACAAATGAGTTCTGCAGGAGAATCAGATGGCACACCTCCCAACCCTACAATAAGCCCACCTTCTCCCTCTGGACATAGCTTCCCCTTTCAGCTCCATTTGTCTGTCATGTTACATGAGACAATATTGTTATTTTGCTGTGTATTTTAACTTCCAGCTCCAGATCCTGACTCTACAGCCTGTGAGCTTCTCATTCTAGTTGTGCTGGTTGACAAAGATGTTGGGTAGATTTACAATTGAACATTCTGACACCAAGAATGAAGGGGCTAGAACCATTCCAATGTTAAATGAAAACTCTCAGAAGGATATACAAGAATGCATAACACTCATCAATGAAGAACTGGTAAATTCTTCATCATGTCCTGACCAATATTTATTCCTCAACCAATATATCACAGACCCCAATTATCTGGTCATTATAGCATTTAGTATTTGTAAGAGATTCCTGAACAAGAGTGGCTGCCATGTTTCTCACATTATATCAATGACTACACTTCAAAAGCAATGCAAATCAATCCATCCATCTTCCTCCCTCCCTTCCTTCCTTTGATTCTTCCACTCTCTCTTTTCTTCATTTCCTTCTCTCTTCTAAAATGGCAACTTTCGTCCTATTTCCATCCTAACAACCTAAGTTTCATTTTAAAATTGTCTACTTCCTGAAGAGGGAGACCAGCTGCCCTATGGTAAATCCCTTTAAGAACTGCTGTGCCGGCACATTACCTAATGTAACTGTAATTCTACTGATTCCACTTTGAGACTGTTGGTATCTTGTTGTGACCAATATGACCAAGCAAAAATCAGTCTCATCAAAAGGAGGAAATAAAACTTCTCGCTATCTCTGAGCAAGGATGTCCAGCTTGCCCCAGAAGTGTGTAATAGCATCTCTGAATAGGTTGATTAAAAGATATCTAGAAATCTTTCGCAACCAGACAGGGAAATTAAGAAGGCAAAGGATCTTATGTTGCTCTTGAATATATCTAGTGGCAAATCTATTGAGACACTGGAAAGGTTATCAGAGCACTAAGAACAGTACATGTGATCTGGGGGCGTGCTGGAAGTCAAAATACATGGGAAAATAACTTTCAAATATCATGTGGCAGGGAAGAGGAGGGAAACAGCATTTGAATTGGATAAATAATATTGTGTCATGTGACATCCTCAGGTATCTTTCATGTAGATTTCCCTACTGGCTGCAGTTCAAGGTATGTGTTTACACTAGCAAGTCCTGGAGGCAAGGATGGTGACAATTTCTGAGTGAGAATAAATCACTTGCCCTTTCTTTGACCTCCACGGGCCCCTCATCAGACTCGCTGTGGGAGTGACATTTCCCAGTGAGGTACCTGATTTCAGTTCAGAGAGAAGGTGGAGCTGATACCTGATACCAAACCTAAAGTATTGTGAGCCGCACATTATACAGTTCTGAGGCTATTAATCAGACACCAATGAATGGAAAACTATGTACTGACCACAGTGATTTAATTCACCAGTTTGTGGCAGGATACAGACAGGTGTTAAATCAGAGCTCAGCTTCACTGAAACTCAACATTTATTAAACTACGAGGAAAGCTGCATTTCATGCCGTTAAATGAGTTAAGATTTGTTTCCTCAGTTTTGTTACCATTTTGCGATTAACTAATTTCCTCTCAGCACAGGAAGGAATCCATTAATTAAGCAATGAGATGTACAGGTCAGGAGTGGGATGTAGCCACCTCAACAATTGGAAATAGATGGTGACATTTGCAAAACGTCCACATTACAGAGGATGAAGTGCTGGATGTCTTGAAGTGCAGAAAGGTAGATAAATCCCCAGGACCTGATCAGGTGTACCCTAGAATTTTGTGGGAAGCTAGAGAAGTAATTGCTGGGCCCTGCTGAGATATTTGTCTCATCGATAGTCACAGGTGAGGTACCAGAAGACTGGAGGTTGGCTAACGTAATGCCACTATTTAAGAAATGTGGTAAGGTCAAGCCAGGGAACTATAGACAGATGAGCCTGATGTTGGTGGTGGGCAAGTTGTTGGAGGGAATCCTGAGGGACAGGATTTCTACATATTTGGAAAGGCAAAGACTGATTAGGGATAGTCAACATGGCTTTGTGCGTGGGAAATCATTTCTCATAAACTTGATTGAGTTTTTTCAAAAAGTAACAGAAGATTGATGAGGGCAGAGTGGTGGATGTGATCTAAATGGACTTCAGTAAGGCATTCGACAAGGTTCCCCATGGGAGTCTGGTGAGCAAAGTTAGATCTCATGGAATGCAGGGAGAGCTAGCCATTTGGATGCAATACTGGCTTGAAGGTAGAAGACAGAGGGTGATGGTGGAGGGTTGCTTTTCAGACTGGAGGCCTGTGACCAGTGGAGTGCCACAAGGATCAGTGATGAGTCCATTACTTTTCATCATTTATATAAATGATTTGGATGTGAGCATAAGAGGTACAGTTAGTAAGTTTGCAGGTGACGCCAAAATTGGAGGTGTAGTGGACAGCAAAGAAGGCTATCTCGGATTACAACAGGGTCTTGGTCAGATGGGCCAATGGGCTGAGAAGTGGCAGATGGAGTTTAATTTAGATAAATGTGAGGTGCTGCATTTTGGTAAAACAAATCTTAGCAGGACTTATACATTTAATGGTAAGGTCCTCAGGAGTGTTGCTGAACAAAAAGACCTTGGGGTGCAGGTTCATAGTTCCTTGAAAGTAGAGTCGCAGGTAGCTGGGATAGTGGAGAAGGCATTTGGTATGTTTTCCTTTATTGGTCAGAGCATTGAGTATAGGAGTTGAGAGGTCATGTTGCAGCTGTACAGGACATTGTTTAGGCCACTTTTGGAATATCGCGTGCATTTCTGGAAGGATATTGTGAAACTTGGAAGGATTCAGAAAATATTTATAAGAATGTTGCCAGGGTTGGAGGATTTGAGCAATATGGAGAGGCTGAACAGGCTGGGGCATCGAAGGCTGAGGGGTGACCTCATAAAGGTTTATAAAAACCTGAGGGGCATGGATAGGATAAATAGACAAAGTCTTTTTCCTGCGGTGGGGGAGTCCAGAACTAGAGAATATAGGTTTAGGGTGAGAGGGGAAAGATATAAAAAGGACATAAGGGGCAACTTTTTCACATAGAGGGTGGTGCATGTATGCAGTGAACTGCCAGAGGAAGTGGTGGAGGCCGGTACAATTGCAACATTTAAAAGGCATCTAGATGGG
The DNA here is from genome assembly GCF_020745735.1 of Hemiscyllium ocellatum. Taxonomy (NCBI): domain Eukaryota; kingdom Metazoa; phylum Chordata; class Chondrichthyes; order Orectolobiformes; family Hemiscylliidae; genus Hemiscyllium; species Hemiscyllium ocellatum. The sequence continues at coordinate 14,074,347 of NC_083424.1, forward strand.
TATATGAATAGGAAGCATTTAGAGGGATATGGGCCAAGTGCTGGCAAATGGGACTAGATTAAGTTGGGATATCTCTTCAGCATGGACGGGTTGGACCAAAGAATCTGTTTCCATGCTGTACATCTCTATGACTCTAATTCTGCGAATAGTCCCTGACACTTTGTGGTGAAGGGTGCACTGGTCACTGTAGGACCTATTGCTTTTCTAACATGTTAAGTCCCACAATGTCAATATCGTTCCTACTATATAGGGCAGTGCCTATCTGACATGGCAAGCAACAAATTGAATTAACTGACAGTGCAATAATTCACTTGACTCTGAACTTAAGAAGCACCCTTTCAGGTGTTAGACAGACTAAGTATATTCAAGAGGGCACTCTGGACTGGAAACTCTACTTTTCAGCATTTTCAAGTTGTCAAGAGTTTGTTTGGATTTCTTAAAGCTGCAATCCTTCTGGCCCACTACTCCTTCAGTAGATGATTGAAATATAGCTGAAGATAAGATCTGACATTCAATTTGCTCTTAACTGGATAAACCATTTGTATCTAAGCTACAATGACTGACTTGGAGAACAGTTTCTGCCTTAAACCCTCACTTTCTCCTGTTTAATAGTCATCTTCAAGTTCATCTTTAACGATGGTGTCATTGCAGAATGATGCAATGCTACAATGCATGATGTCACAGCTGGCATAATTGGCAAAGTGCCAATTTGAGTTGATAATGTGGCGTCTGCATGTTCCACATTCTCTCACCCAACAATTTCCTCACACACAATCCAAAATATTGAAATGCTCCAATAGATGTGCAAAGTGTAAAAGGAAGATTTAGCCAATCCACACCTCTTATCACCTCTTATCAAGTACCTCAGAGTACCTGACTGATTCTTGCTTGCTTGTGCGACTTTCTCAACTCAATTAGCCTGAGTTTGGATCCATATGGTCCTTTTGGGCATTTCAATGCTTGGATCCATTCTCCCTGCTCTTTGTTTGCTTTTTGCTGTCTTTGTGTGTTCCTTCATGCTTTCCTTCCCCTAGTTTGTTCCCTCATTCCCTTACTGCCAAGGCCTGAGTTGATGATCGTGCGTTGTTGCAACAAAAGTATATCCCGAGATTCTGAATAAATATAAACATGACTGCATTACATCTCAGAGTTAATGCATCTCTGTGGAGCCATGAGATACAATTGCTCCATAGCTACACTATATATTTCCAGGGAATATCGCCATGAAACATAAATTAAAGGGAACATTGGAGAAAGAGAGTCCTAAAAGGGCCATTTTTTGGGTTTGAATATTGTGTACATTGGAACAAATCCTGCAATAAATAATTATTTTAAATGACGTCTTGCAAATTGAGACATTCCCATATTGTTCCTTGGAATTTTCAGTTGACTGGGTTTTCAGAATTGTAATCGTCCCAGGGTTAAAGTATAGCTGTCATCTTTCAATGGCCGAAGTTCAAAACCAAAAAAAGGGGGTCCGAGTAATTCTTTATAGGATTCAGACTCTAAACAATCAGCCGCGATTTATCCTTTAGTGTGAAAACAATCTAGTGACTTGGCTTAGACCATAAGACATAGGAGTGGAAGTAAGGCCATTTGGCCATCGAGTCCACTCCGCCTATTTTAATTCAACTAGTGAATGGTTTGCACCGATCCAGAACACCTTTGAATCTTAAAAGATTGAATCTTACTTTAGTCAAAGAATCATACAGCACAGAAACAGACCCTTCAGCCCAACCAATCCATGCCAACCATAATCACAAACTAAAGTAATCCCACTGGCCTGTGCTTGACCCATATCCCTTCAAACATTCATGTATTTATCTAGATGTCTTTTAAATGTTGTAAGTGTACCCACATTTACCATTCCCTGTGGAAGTTCATTCCACACATGAACCATCGTCTGTGTAAAAAAATTGCCCTTCGTGTCTTATTTAAATCTTTCTCCTCTCAACTTAAAATATGCCCCCAGTCTTGAAATCACCACCCCTAGGGAAAAGACACCTGCCATTCAACTTATCTATACCACTCATTATATTAGATTTTAGATTTATTATCACGTGTACTCAAGTACAGGAATACAGGAGTGCAGAAGTACAGGAGTACAGAGGTACAGGATCCCAGGAGTACAGGATTACAGGAGTACAGGAGTACAGGAGTTCAGAAGCACAGGAGTACAGGAATTACTGGAGTACTGGAGTACAGAAGTACAGGAGTACAGAGGTACAGGAGAACAGAAGTACAGAGGTACAGGAGAACAGGAGTACAGGAATTACTGGAGTACAGAAGTACAGAGTACAGAGGTACAGGAGAACAGGAGTACAGGAATTACTGGAGTACAGGAGTACTGGAGTACTGAAGTACAGGAGTGCAGGAGTACTGGGGTACAGGAGTACAGAAGTACAGGGGTGCAGGAGTGCAGGATTACAGGAGTACAGGAGTACTGGGGTATAGGTGTACTGGAGTACAGGAGTGCAGGAGTACAGGAGTGCAGGAGTACATAGGTACAGGAGTGCAGGAGTACTGGAGTACAGGAGTGCAGGAGTACAGGAACACTGGAGTACAGGATCACAAGAGTACAGGATTACAGGAGTACTGGAGTACAGGAGTACTGAGTACAGGAGTACAGGCGTTCAGAAGCACAGGAGTACAGGAATTACTGGAGTACTGGAGTACAGAAGTACAGGAGTACAGAGGTACAGGAGAACAGGAGTACAGCAATTAGTGGAGTACAGAAGTACAGGCATTCAGAAGCACAGGAGTACAGGAATTACTGGAGTACAGAAGTACAGGAGTACAGAGATACAGGAGAACAGGAGTACAGGAGTACTGGAGTACAGAAGTACAGGAGTGCAGGAGTACTGGAGTACAGGAGTACTGGAGTACAGGAGTACTAGAGTACAGGAGTGCAGAGTATAGGAGTGCAGGAGTACAGGAGTGCAGAAGTACAGGAGTACATAGGTACAGGAGTGCAGGAGTACTGGAGTACAGGAGTGCAGGAGTACAGGAGTACATAGGTACAGGAGTGCAGGAGTACTGGAGTACAGGAGTTCAGAAGCACAGGAGTACAGGAATTACTGGAGTACTGGAGTACAGAAGTACAGGAGTACAGAGGTACAGGAGAACAGGAGTACAGCAATTAGTGGAGTACAGAAGTACAGGCATTCAGAAGCACAGGAGTACAGGAATTACTGGAGTACAGAAGTACAGGAGTACAGAGATACAGGAGAACAGGAGTACAGGAGTACTGGAGTACAGAAGTACAGGAGTGCAGGAGTACTGGAGTACAGGAGTACTGGAGTACAGGAGTACTAGAGTACAGGAGTGCAGAGTATAGGAGTGCAGGAGTACAGGAGTGCAGAAGATCAGGAGTACATAGGTACAGGAGTGCAGGAGTACTGGAGTACAGGAGTGCAGGAGTACAGGAGTACAGGAGTACAGGAGTGCTGGAGTACAGGAGTACTGGAGTATAGGAGTGCAGCATTACAGGAGTAAAGGATTACAGGAGTACTGGAGTACAGGAGTTCAGAAGCACAGGAGTACAGGAATTACTGGAGTACAGAAGTATAGGAGTACAGAGATACAGGAGAACAGGAGTACAGGAATTACTAGAGTACTGGAGTACAGGAGTGCAGGAGTACAGGCATACAGAAGTACAGGTGTAAGAAGTACAAGCGTACAGGAGTACAGAAGTACAGGAGTACTGGAGTACAGGAGTGCAGGAGTACAGGAGTACTGGAGTACAGGAGCGCTGGAGTACAGGAGTACAGGAGTACAGGAGTGCAGGAGTGCAGGAGTACTGGAGTACAGGAGTACTGGAGTACAGGAGTGCAGGAGTACTGGAGTACAGGAGTACTGGAGTACAGGAGTGCAGGAGTACAGGAGTACTAGAGTACAGGAGTACTGGAGTACAGGAGTACTAGAGTACAGGAGTGCAGGAGTATAGGAGTGCAGGAGTACAGGAGTACAGGAGTGCAGAAGTACAGGAGTACATATGTACAGGAGTGCAGGAGTACAGGAGTACAGGAGTACAGGAGTGCAGGAGTACAAGAGTACAGGAGTGCTGGAGTATAGGAGTGCAGCATTACAGGAGTAAAGATTACAGGAGTACTGGAGTACAGGAGTTCAGAAGCACAGGAGTACAGGAATTACTGGAGTACAGAAGTATAGGAGTACAGAGATACAGGAGAACAGGAGTACAGGAATTACTAGAGTACGGGAGTGCAGGAGTGCAGAAGTACAGGCATACAGAAGTACAGGTGTAAGAAGTACAATCATACAGGAGTACAGAAGTACAGGCATACAGGAGTACAGGAGTACAGGTGTACAGGGGTACAGGCGTACAGAAGTACAGGAGTTCAGTGAAATGTCACCACACGTGATGCCATCTTAAATACCAAGGTTCTTAGGTACAAAATAGTAAGAGAAACAAGAGATAAAATGTAAGAATTACTTCATAGAATTGTAGAAAAATGGAGAAATATGTTACAGTTTACATTGACGTCTTCAATAGTTTAAACTAGGAAAATAAAGGAATAAGTTAATGGTTCAACAGTCTTTGATGAGTCCTTCATTTATCTCGCTCTTAAACCTCTATAAGGCCATCTCTCATCCCCCTACACCTTCATCTTCAGGACATCCCAAAGTCCCAGCCTATCTAGCCTCTCCTCATAATTCAAACCCTTCATTCCTGGCAACATCCTGGTAAGACTCTTCACGCAGGATAAGGCTGATTAAAGTTACTGGAAAGGGATGTAGAGGAGGAGAGAATGTTTTACTCAGTAAGTTGTGATGATTGGTAATGCATGGCCTGAATGGGCAGCAGAGTGAGATACAACAGTACATTTCAAAAAGGAATTGGATCAACAATTCGAGAGATGGGAGATATTTGCTGGGTAAGGGGGCATTGGGCATGTGGATAACTCATTCAAAGAACTATCACTGAACGGAATATTTCTGATAAGGAAAATACAAATGCTAAATGATTGCGAAATGGTACAGATATTAAGGTGTATACTGGAGACAAACTCCAAGTAACAATTTATTTCCATAGTTACTCATTGCTCCAAGTGAAGATTTGAATGTCTACATCAAGAATACGAGAGCAGTGGGGATGGAGGCTTATGCTGATTAATGTCCATAGTTGAAGAGAAGTGGCAAAACAGGGTGAGGAGAGGAAAAATTCTTACAGCCTAAAAAAAGTTTAAAATGTGGACATGATTGACAAATCATTGTTTTCCCCGCCTTAACCAGATGATAAAGGCATGTTCTCATCTTCCCAAAGAAAGGTGAGACCACAGAAACAATGGCACCATTCAGATACAGGAATAAAAAACCAAAAGTGCTGGAGAAACTCGGCAGGTCTGGCCGCATCTTTGGAGAAGGAAACAGAGTTAACATTTCAAGTCTAAAGCTACATCTCTGCAAACACCTCCTCGTTTTCGTAAATGCTTTCTGGAGGAAGAAACAGAATTAATGTTTTGATCAACCACAACATTGGCGGTTTCTTTGGAAGATGACTGTTATGCCAAAACTGGTTACTGGCAAGGAAGATGTTGTCATATATTTGTCATGTCTTGCCAGTAATGACTGTGGGCAATTACTTCCCACAGAACTGCCAAGCAGATTGCTAACATACAGAGTTGCGCCCACTGTTGCCATGTCACCTGAAGTTAATGGGAAGTATAGCGCTGCCATATGTTTCAGCCAACTCCCTCTATCTTTACTGCAAATGTGTTGCTGGTCAAAGCACAGCAGGCCAGGCAGCATCTCAGGAATAGAGAATTCGACGTTTCGAGCATAAGCCCTTCATCAGGAATAAGAGAGAGAGAGCCAAGCGGGCTAAGATAAAAGGTAGGGAGGAGGGACTGGGGGAGGGGCGATGGAGGTGGGATAGGTGGAAGGAGGTCAAGGTGAGGGTGATAGGCCGGAGTGGGGTGGGGGCGGAGAGGTCAGGAAGAGGATTGCAGGTTAGGAGGGCGGTGCTGAGTTGAGGGAACCGACTGAGACAAGGTGGGGGGAGGGGAAATGAGGAAACTGGAGAAATCTGAATTCATACCTTGTGGTTGGAGGGTTCCCAGGCGGAAGATGAGGCGCTCCTCCTCCAGCCGTCGTGTTGTTGTGTTCTGCCGGTGGAGGAGTCCAAGGACCTGCATGTCCTCGGTGGAGTGGGAGGGAGAGTTAAAGTGTTGAGCCACGGGGTGATTGGGTTGGTTGGTTCGGGCGGCCCGGAGGTGTTCTCTGAAGCGTTCCGCAAGTAAGCGGCCTGTCTCACCAATATAGAGGATGCCACATCGGGTGCAGCGGATGCAATAGATGATGTGTGTGGAGGTACAGGTGAATTTGTGGCGGAAATGGAAGGATCCCTTGGGGCCTTGGAGGGAAGTGAGTGTGGAGGTGTGGGCGCAAGTTTTACATTTCCTGCGGTTGCAGGGGAAGGTGCCGGGGGTGGAGGTTGGGTTGGTGGGGGGTGTGGATCTGACGAGGGAGTCACGAAGGGAGTGGTCCTTGCGGAACGCTGATAGGGGAAGGGAGGGAAATATATCCTTGGTGGTGGGGTCCATTTGGAGGTGGCGGAAATGGCGGCGGATGATACGTTGTATGCGGAGGTTGGTGGGGTGGTAGGTGAGAACCAGTGGGGTTCTGTCTTGGTGGCGGTTGGAGGAGCGGGGCTCAAGGGCGGAGGAGCGGGAAGTGGAGGAGATGCAGTGGAGGGCATCGTCGATCACGTCTGGGGGGAATCTGCGGCCCTTGAAGAAGGAGGCCATTACAGGTCAGTGCGCCAAACTACCACCGCGCCTCCCTTGTCTGCGGGTTTTACAGGTCAGTGCGCCAAACTACCACCGCGCCTCCCTTGTCTGCGGGTTTACAGGTCAGTGCGCCAAACTACCACCGCGCCTCCCTTGTCTGCGGGTTTTTACAGGTCAGTGCGCCAAACTACCACCGCGCCTCCCTTGTCTGCGGGTTTTTACTCCCTCTATCTTTAGCCCAGCTTACTGCATCAAAGGCATATATGTGGACGGTATTACATATTAGATTAGATTAGATTACTTACAATGTGGAAACAGGCCCTTCGGCCCAACAAGTCCACACCGACCCGCCGAAGCGCAACCCACCCAGACCCCCTATATTTACCACTTACCTAACACTACGGGCAATTTAGCATGGCCAATTCACCTGACCAGCACATCTTTGGACTGTGGGAGGAAACCGGAGCACCCGGAGGAAACCCACGCAGACACGGGGAGAACGTGCAAACTCCAAACTCCAAACATCTATCAACTATTTCACATAGCACAACCTGTTTCACACAATCCGAACCATTTCATAACCATTTCGCAAATGGGTTGGTGGGATGTTTTAGAAGAAAACATGAGTGCAGTATGTGGTATGAAAAGAAAGAAAGGAAAGGATTTTCATTTCTATAGCACCTGTACCTTCATCTTTAGGACATTCCAATGTGTTTTGCAGTCTCTGAAGTTTTGATGATAATGTTGTAATACAGTTTCTAATGCAAAAATCATGGTGGCCAATTTGTTCAGATGAATCTTGTCTCACAAAAAGAGATGTGATAAAGATCAGCTAGTCTGTTAACTGATGTTATTTGATTAGAGCCATGGAATCCTTTATATCCATCTAAGAGGATGGACAGTGTTTTGACTTAATGTCTCGTTTTAAAGACAGCACCTCAGGCAGTACAGCTCTTCCTCAGCACTGTACTGAAGCATCATTCTAAATCTGATTTTCCATGGTTGGACTTGAACCCATAACCTTTAGCCTCACAAAGGCTTACGAAAGCCATGAACCAGCAGCAAATTAAACAGACTAAATGAAAACGTAATGGTACAGAAATCATCTTTGCCTTATTTTGAATCTAATGTTGTGTATAGCTCATCACTTAACAACCCTGGTGTAGGTCTGATGGACCAAATGGCCTCCTCTGTGCTGTAAGACTTCTGTGATTCAGGTTGGTCACCACATGTACTAGATTTACATGTTCAGTGATTCTTGAGCAATGATTAGCAAATTGCATTGAAGGTAAAATTATATTATTTCTGTCTCATTATACAAGGTGGTATTTGTCTGCTGCAAATTCCTGAAGTCATCCAAGAAAGAACTGTTGTCATGTCCTCATCTTGCTATCCTGTTCAGGAACAAACATTGACAGGAGGCTTCGGCCAAGTTTGATGGCTGCCATTTTGATGAAAATGCTGAGAAAGACAAATTGGAGCGTTCACTAAATGGTGAGAAACTATGACTGTAGACCAGTATAAAGAATTAGGAGTTCAGGTTTGTAAGTCATTAATAATCGGTAGACAGCTGCCAAAGCAAAATTACAAAGTTGACCTATATCTAGTGGTTGAAATACAACTAGGAAGAAATTATGCTTCAGTTGTATCAAGCCTTGGTGAGATCTTGTCTGAGATACCACGTTTAAATTTGGACACTACACCTCAGGAAGGATTTACTAGTCTTCGAAAGGGTGCAGGATGGATTCACTAGAATGGTACTGGAGTTTCGGAGGGTTACATGATGAGTTCAGGTTACATAAAGTTGGCTCATTTTCCCTGATTAGAGGAGATCCGATCGAGATGCTCCAATTATTGAAACCAGGAGAAGGGTAATGGAGAAATGATTTCCCCTGGTAGAGGGACTTAGGACTAGGAGATGTACGGTGAAGTTAGAGCTAGGACATTCCAAGGACAAATTGGGAAGCACCTTTTTACACAACAGGCAGTAATGACAAGATCTGTCCTCCAAATGGATGTTGGAACAATTGGAGTTTTCAAAACTGGAATGGAGAGATTTTCATGGGGCAAATGGAACAACAACAACTGAAAACACTGGATAAGAAAACTCAGTTGCTCTGGCAGCATCTGTGGAGGAAGAAACAAAGTTAATGTTTTGAGTCCACTATGACTCTTCTTCCGCCTCCAGTACTTCCTGACTTTTATCTCTGTGTAGGGATTTGCTTCCTAACCTGCTTCAGTTTTCTCCAGCATTTTCTGATTTATTTCAGGTTTCTGACATGTGCAGTATTCTGCTTTTTGAGCAGGGTTAAATGAAGTTGAGCCAGAGGTATTACAGTGCAGATGGGTGACCATTCAGTGCAAGAAGTCCATACTGTATTAATCTGGCTGAATAACTGAGCAAGGGCAGAATGTCCTGCCCCTGCCTTTAATTCTGAGGATGGCTTCAGTCGAGTAGGTGTTAAGTAAGAACCTGAGAAAATGAAAAACTATTAAAAAAACAAAAATTGCTAAATCATAGTGTATCTAACTGTTATATTTAACATCAAAAAGAAACTATGAAGTATTACTGAAAATGTAGCTCTTGGTTAAAATAACGCACATTTATTCTGTAAAATGAACCTTGGACACTAGGGGCATTCTCACTCAAAAGATCATCACCATTATTAATCTTTAAATGTTCTGTACATTCATTCATAAATTGTTGCTGGCTGGGCCAATATTTATTGCTCATCCCCAGTTGCCCTTGAGTTACATCTTTTTGCAGTTACACCTCCCCCACATAATCAGCACCCCAAGGACAAAGAGTAAAATGCAAAGAATTGGCTCAATTGTCCAAAATGCATTGTTCCAAATGCAGGTACAATTACACCAAGAAATCACAGATATCAAAGCACATCTCCTGCAACTGCCATGCAGCAAACTATTCACAAAACTACAAATCCTTCTGCGGGAGTGGAGAAAAAAATCAGAGCTGTTCCACTTCTAGCAGGTTCGGTGCTCAAACCTGTGATAATTAAACGGGTCTTGGTTGAACATTTAGCCAAGCATTATGCATGAGGACACGGTACCCTTAGATCTACTTACTTGTGGGAATCCTCTCTAGCAATGAAACAGAATTGGAATAAATGGGGTCATTGCTTCGCATTTATAGCTGGACAGTTTCTAAGACAGCAAAAGGTACCCATATTTAAAATAATCAGTTAATGAATTTAATTAATTAAGATCAGTCATAATAAAATTCCTTCTGTTGCATGCATCCTTTTGACTCATTTTATTACAAAACATTGACAAATTGAGATGTAACACAATTAAAAAAATGTTACAGTATGTTGCTTTCCTCATGTTCTCCAGTCAATAAAGAAATAACTATTACTCGATGTTTGGTTTATAAATTTTAACCCAATATTTTCCAAGAGGTCAATAGAGTCCTTTGCATTGTAATTAAATAACAGTTATCCCAAAAGATTCTGATTTAATGATTATTTAATTCTTATTGGTAGAAAGCAACATTGATATATCAAAGATTTCATTTTAAACAAAAGTAAAATAGTATTTTACCTTATTTTCCATGTCTTATCTCTCCTTTTCAAATATCAATGAAATGAGTTTTATTTTTCTGTTCTTCAAATCCTGGAGACTTTGTTCTTCTCAGTTCCTTTGGATTGAGATACAGAATCTGTCCTAAAAGTTGTCCCTATTTAAATTGACGACGATCCCAATGTTTCTTGGTTTAGGAGACTACTGTATAGCCATCTGTATTAGTGCTTGCAGAGTGAAAGAGGAAGAAAAATAAGTTGTCCTACATTTCAAATCCCTCCTCTTTTTACTTCATATGCGAGTGCAGTCAAAAATAAAGCCAAACAAAAAGTGTAGATGTGGTAATTCTCCTCAGTTATTGTACAACCTCAAACCCAGTGGGTTACCATTCAGTGGGATTGAATCTGTTGTGCTCAAGTGGTGAAAACTACTTCAGTGCATTTCAGTCTGAAATAAACACTGTGAAGGTCAGAATGTTTAAAGCAGTTTGTGCTCTAATTCTGGTTAGCTCAGTTGGCTGGATAGCTAGCTTACTAATGCAGAGTGATGCAAACAGCATGGGTTCAATTCCTACCTTGACTGAGGCCATTCTAATGGGCTCTCCTTCTCAACCTCTCTCTCCTTGCCTTAGGTGTGGTGAACCTCGGGTCAAACCACCACCAATCATCTCTCTCTAATAACAGTATAGCCCTATGGTCTGGTAAAACTATGCTGACTTCACTTGTGTTCTAACTTCTCATTGCTGAAAATTATTTCTGGCAAATAGGACTTACATCTTGACATTGTGTGTCAAGTTATATTCAAGGCTGGGGGAGGCAGATTTTTAATCAGTAAAAGAATTAAAGGTTACCAGGATAAAGGCAGCAAAGCAGATTTGACGATTATCATAACGGCCGCAGTCTCATTGATTGGCGGGATAGACTCGATGGTCTGACTGGCCTAGTCTGCTCTTACATCTTATGGTCATGTGGACATCTTTACAAATTGGTTCTGTTTGCTCGATGAATGGTAAATTGGAGGACTTCATAATTTTTGTCTGTTACAAAATGTTTCCATTTAGGAACTCGGTACAATAGTGGGTTCATCCAATTGAGTAGATTTTCCATGTTATTTGGACTCTGTTCTGAGGTACAATAAAAAGAGAAACAGTGGTGAAGACAGGCTGGTTTTAATGTGCAGTCTCAAGGCTATGGGATTGTCTAGCGTTCCTCAATTTAGATCAGAAAATCTGCACATTAACAAGGCCTAAGTTTAGTCTAAGGATCTCAATGAGACTGCCTACTGCAGTAGAATGGAGTATTTGAAGAATCCATACACCAAATTTTCTGATGGGACTTTGGGACTGTAGGATCTGCAGATCACTCTGGACAAGTCAGTTTAGCAGAGAGTAAGCTCATAGAATCATACAGCATGGAAACAGACCCTTTGGTCCAACAGATCTTGCAAGATTTTGAACTAGTCCTTCACACAAGTCCTTCCACTTTTCTCCAGCAAATACCAGAGGCATTATGCCAATGGCCAGGAGCTAGGGTATTACCTCCAAAGACCCTATTGAGGGCCAGGCCTGGAATAAGCTGCTGCCAGCAATCAGTATCCCATGGGAAATAACCCTTCCCTGAGAGTGAGATTCTGCTGGGAGAGAGTCTCTGATGGGCTTGAGTCTCCAATGGGAGTAACACCCTGCTTACAGTAAGGTCCTGCTGGGATTAAGGTCCAACTGGGAGTATGACCCTGCTGGTAGTAAAGGTGTGGGTTAAGGTCTTTCTGGGAGTATGGTCCTGCTGTGAGTGAGAACTTGCTGGGAGTGAGTCCTTACTGGGAGCACTCTGTGCTGTTGTGTCTGTTGGTACGCAAAAGAGTTGGGCTCCTTTGTTCTTAGGATGAGTCATGGACAATGAATTAATGTAGGTTTGGACCTAGAAGGAGATCCTTCAGAGAACAATCTGTCCCCAAACCCCTCACCCAACCATTCAATTCTGAATCCAGACTCTGGCCCAGACAAATGGGACAAAAGTCTCCTTTGTTTGTGAGGGTTCAATGTGAATTACATTGGGACAATCTCATCCTTGTCTTCCTAATGGATAGAGACCCACTGCCCTATATGGATCATACTGACGTAACAAAATAATGTTTCAGCTCCCTGATCCCCCGATAATATTCTCTCCTTCTTCAGTTCTCTGGTCCACAGTGGCATGACATGGTTATAGTAAGGTGCTCATTCTACCCCTCTGGAAGGGTGTTAGAGGAGGCGGGAGCTGAGTGGGGTTTGAATCCAAAACATTTGACATCAATCTTTTCCAGCCTGACCTGCACCCCACCTATCACCCAATGAGAGGTCAGTCGCTGTGACAACATACACTTCTCTCTGCACGTCACATCCTGCAGCTATTTGATTTGATTGATTTATCGTTGTGTGTATTTTGTTACAAAATATGGTGAAAAGTGTTGCATAGTGTTGTTCCTCTCTGGCGCCATCTTAAAACTCAGAAAAATAAACCAAAACATAGAATATAAAGTCAGCAAAATAAATAGTGTCCAACTTTACAGCCTTTCCTGTTAACTGCTCCAGTGTGGGCCACGGGCCTGGTGGCCAGGCACAGGCCCACTTCGCTGCTGCTGCCACTGGAATGAAGATCATCCATTCTTCGGTGCTACCTGGCCTCCACTGACGTTCTCTATGAGTCATCACCACTGCAGCTGCTGCCAAGGCCACATTGTACCACACTGGCCCATTCTCAACTCCACCAGCGCAATGAGCCCACTTGCCAATGCAACCTCTTCCAGATCTCGTACTGGGCCCAAAACCACCTCTCTGCCTGCTTCCATGAATTTGCCCTGGGTGTGGACACCAAACTCACCTCTGATGCTGTTCCCACAAGTCTGCACTGGGCTCACTCACCACCACTGATGCTGTCGCTGCATCTGAGCTCTTCAACCAGAGATGAGTAAAATAAAAAAAAGACACAAGGAAAGAAAGAGAAGAAAGAAAACCAAAAAGAAAATTGAGCCCCTGGGTTCAAATCCACTGCCAACTGGCCTAAAGTATGAATATGGATAGTGAGTGGGAGATCCAACTCCTTTCCATATGATGGCTGACCAGAAGTCTCTCCCGCTCTTATTGCCTGCCCTTGGTGTAACTTGGTGGTAGAATGCTGCAGAATCCAACAAAGTTCTCCAACCTGAGGTGGTCTGGTGTGTAAAGCACAGTTTGTATCTTGTTGTGGAACCTCCATGGAGATTAAAAGCAGCAGCAACAGGAGAAACAGTAACAAGTGGGAGAAGCTGCAAGACAGTAACCCCATTTCAAGATACATTCCTGTCGACCTGACAGGAGTGAACATCTCATACAAAAAAGGACATGTTTTAGATCTGAGGTACTTACAATCCAGAGTGAAAGAGAAATATTTCTGTGAATCCAGAACTAGGGGCTACTGTTTAAAAATAAGTGGTCACCCATTTAAGATAGATAGGAGGAGACATTTTGTCTCACAGAGGGTCATGGGTCTTTGGAACTTCCTTCCTCAAAAGACGGGGCAAGTAGAATTCTTGAATATTTTTTAGGGGCAGAAGTAGATTGATTCTTGATAAGCAAGAGAGTGAAAGCATACTGTGAATAGGCAGGAATGCAGAGCAACCAAATCACCCATGACCTTATGGAACGCCCGACAGACTCGATGGGCTGGGTGGCTTATACCTGCTCCTAATTTGTGCACAATTGCTATAACTGAGAGCTAACCCCCTATGTAGAGAGATTTTTGTGGACAGGCATTTATAATGGCACGGAAACATGACAGGAGTGTCATAATTCCAAGGTTTAAAATCAGAGTGGGACATGTAAAAAAGATGGCTTTATGGCTGTATGACTCACAGCCTTGTAATAAAGATTGAATATATTTAATAAAACGTTGGCCCTTATGTGACTAAAGCATTGCTTCTAAAGGCAACTGTATACGACACAGAAAAATATTTTACCGAAGGAACAACACAGAGAGTCCTAGCTCCCAGGTTAAAAAGTAATGTGAGTCTCTTTCTTCTCCAGCACTTGCATTGAGGTAAAAATGACATGATTGTACCCCAGCTCCCCCACCAGCTCTGATATTCCTCCACATTCTTGTGGTCATTGAAGGAGAAAGAGCCACTGCAATTCTGAGGCTCTTGCTGGGAATGACGGTTGAACTAATTTGTTCACTCCAGGTAAGCTGCTCCAGTAACTGCAGACTGTGCTCATGAGTGTCCCACAGTATTGACAAACCCCCACTGTTCCCCACACTGGAATGTATGCTAATGATTGCTCTGCATGACAGCCTCAGAGAGATTACCTGAATTCCCAGGCCTGGTCAAATATTGCTGGGGCTGCCACAAATTCAGTTCTGCAGTGACTGAAGCTGCCAAGTAGTTTTTTTCTAATGGGGTTGATGCATGACTCAACTTGTCCCTGTCTTAACCAGCTATGGAAACAGAGGAACATGAAGCCCTCTCCCAACTGGTTATCCAAGTGTAAGACCTCTTTCACTCAGCCTTCCTTAAAAACATATCTTACAGATTTAACAAAACATCTCCAAGCTGCAAGGCACTATTGAGATCAAATGTTCGTGGAGCCTATACAAAGCCTCATTACAACATGTGGAGTAGAGCAACAAGGTAAAATTGGTGGCAATTTGGAAGTTGGAAATAGCATTTTTCCCTCAGGTATTTCCTTCTCATCCCAGATCCGATGAATTGACTATGTTCAGACATTCTGGATGTAAACTCACAGCCATTTTGTATGTGCGGCACAGGTAGAATCTGCAATGGTTTCAAATTAATAGGCACTGCCAGTGGAGATGTGGTTGACAGAAACATTGCAGGCACAGAATGACTTGCCAACCTGAAAGGCTGACTGCTATCCAAATGTTTCTGCTTGCCCACCCACTAAACTGTGCCACACACCACTGAACTGATCAGCGTGAAGATTGGTTTACATTCAACTGTTCGAGGAAATGAGAACATTGAGTAGCATTCCCTTTGATCTACTGCTGCACAATTTATTCCTGACTAGACTACACTCATGTGGAATGAACTTTTAACAGCTTCAGATGAGAGGCAAATGTTATCTTGAGGTTATAAGTATATTCCAGCTTGAGGGAAGAAGAGCAGAGGGCTCTCACTCTCTCACTCCCATTTTCTCTCTCTCTCTTTTTGACCGTTATAACTCTGTGTGTAATCACATTTTGTGTCTATTGTAAATACTCTGACCCACCATCTGTCTGGTATCTGCACAATCCCAAAGGGAACTGGTACGTTGTAAAATCCTGATTCCCTAAAGGATTAACTCACACTTCCACAACTAATGACATTTTTAACACAAAGAAATATATTAAAAGCTACAGTGTTCAAGGCATCCCATGGAAAAAAAAAATCATTAAACCACAGTGAATAAAAAAGTCAGTTGACGGTCACAGAAGCCAAAACCAATACCTAATTCCTCAGCGCGCATTTAAATTCTTCTCAAATATAACTTGCACAAGTTAATTAAAGCAGACCGTGTCTGAACTTTTTTCCTTCTAGATTTGTTTTACATATCAATCTCCAATAGCAAAATGTTCCAAAATATTCATGGGTGAATGCTGAACAGCAATTTCAAAGTAGCAATTCTAATAAAGAGAGTGGGTCATGCTATAGTGCTGTAGAATGACAGTGCAGGGTGCCATAGATCAACAGTGGTTGAGTTTTGGACAGTGATTGAATCCTTGTCAGACTTTCAACAGGAGCCTGTGTCTGCTTTCAAGCTTTGTACCTGCTGAACTGACCAACAGTCAGATTGCCAAGCTAATTCACATGGCCATTCTATCCACAAGCAGATAATTTTGTACTTCCTTACCCTACGCTTAATGCTGCCCCCAACTACTCCCAGGGTTGGGAACTGGCAAACTTCCCTCTATTTTCTGTTGCCAGGTATGTTGGAGATGACAGCAGCCTCTGATATAGCAACTAGAGCTACATCCTGACTGTCGATATTGAAACATTGTGTGGGAAATATTGACAGAGTAATTTACAATGATAAATTTTCACAGCAGAACATGACCAAAATAATCTGTCAACAAGAAAAACAAATTAGCAGGCTGGATGTGTGGCCCTCCTACAAGTTTTTTAATAATTATATTTACAAAATATGAGTTGATCTCCTACACCAATGAACATTGAGAGTTTAAACTGAAGGTAGAAGTAAGTTAGAGGGTAGCAAAATAGTATGGAATTGAAGAATGCTTTTCAGTCCCTAGTTTAAGATCCAATGTTCTGTCCTTTGTTTGAAATAATACTTTGGCAAGATTAAATGATAGCCCAGAAGCTATACAAAATGGGAGACTTTCTGTGATAGTGACTGAGGAGCTGAGGGATGCAAGATTAAAATGCTACAACCCTGCCTTTGTGGGGGGTGGGGGACTCATAATCATGGCAAAATGCCCCTGTGCTCATGCAGAGGTGACCCATAACATCAGCTCACTACAACATGTCGCAGCAAATGTCTGTTCAAACACCGCTGATGTCATCCCTCCTTTGTCATGCTGGTTCGTCAGTGCTTTACCAACTGATCCTCTCCAGCCCACACCTTGCCCAGTGAGGGGCCCTTTCCAGACATTCACCTGGATTACTAGTCTATGCTACTACCGCTACTCGTTCTCCACAGATTATTCCAGAGTTTCCACTAGAAGTATGAATGTAGAGATGTATAATTGCATTCCTAATGTATTATATGTATTTATATTTCTATAAAATACACACACACACACACATATATATATAATACACACACACACACACACTCTTTCCTTACCATTCCATACCATTGTTACACATCCGGTTACTTTAGTCCAAGAGAAATCCTTTGTTAATGCAGAATTGGCCCAATCTCTGGGACACAAACGTTGGGCAATTATATTCCCTCTTCCAGCTGGTTATTGCTTGATTGTCATTCACTGCATTCGAAGACTCTTTTTCAGTGAAACCAAATGCCTGACATTGCTACATTCGAAGTACAACAAATCAATCCTTGCTACATTAAGTCACACCAAACCTGGGGAGGAAGCTGCTAAAGAAATAAACTCACTGGCTTTCACTAGATAAAATATAGTTGTGTACAGGTATATATCTCCACATATCCATGTGACAGTGAATGAATTAGTCTTCTGGTGGTACAGAATTTGAGTATTTCTTATAAGAGACACATTTTGTGAAAGCTTTTCACTTTGCACTCATCAGGGCAATCTGCAAACCATACTGAAAGGAAAACAATAAGTACGTGAGCATGTAGAGGATTCTGCTGACAACCAAGTTAGGATTGTTTGTCAGGCTTGCAATGAGTACGGAAAATTGGGCACTTTTGTGTACTGAAAATTATTTATATTAATACACAGGACCCTATTATTTGCAGACAGGATGAACATGTCCATGCATTATGCCTGCTTCCATGCAACAAAATAGATGCAAGTAATTCAATGGTTAATTTCGCAAGGTGATGCCTTGAGTAGTCAGAGTCAACTCGCATGGTTTCAAATTTATACAAAGCTTGGCAGTTAACTGTCAGCCATAATCAACTGGTGCAATCTCTATGGCAATACCTCTGCAAATCAGTGCTCACATGCCAACCGATCAACATTCTCCTTTCATTCTGTTTTCTCTTTACTCTGGTAATCCCTTCTGATGAGCACAAAATAATAAGTTTTGATAAAATGTGTCCTTTTTCAGCAATACTCAATTTAATGAATTGTTTGGTTGGCCTATCATCTTTCATTCACTTGTGTTGGTCAATGTTATCATTTATTCAATGTCCTTTCCAATGAAGAAAGCTTGCTTTATTAAATCATAGTCTTACAGTACAGAAGAGGCCTTTCAGCCCATCCAGTCTGCACCAGCAAAATATGTTTGTATTCTCAATATCTTTTTGTGATCAACTAAATCACATTTCATAACATAATATTCTTAACATTTACACAATACAGGTTAATCTTGTAAAAGTCCACACATGATTTATATTTGATGAGCTCATTTTGCTAATAAGTTGTTTGGGGAAAAAATCAAATTGGGAGCTTCAAACAATATTAAATATGTGCTCTTTTCAGAAGTGACAAATAATAGATTATCAAAATGTTTCTTAAGGGGATGTGGGTGTCACTTACATTGTTCTGGTACCGAGTGGCTTCCTAAGCTGTTACAGAGGGTAGTTTGGAGTCACATATAGGTCAGACCAGGTAAGATATTGGAATTCCTCTGGAAAAGGACAATAGTGAACGAGTTTATTTTTACAAAAAGCAACGATAGATTGATATGGCTACATTTCAATCCCAGAACTATTACTTGAATTGCCATAGACTGCCCTGATGGGATTTGAACATGTCTCCAAAGTACTCATAGAGTCCTGACAGTATGGAAGCAGTCCATCCACTCCGTCAGGTCCACACTGACCCTCCAAACAGCATCCCACCCAGACCTACCCAACCCTGTAACTCAGCATTTCCCAAGACTAATCCATCTAATGTGCATATTCTTGGACTCTATGAGGCAACTTACCTAACCTACACATCTTTGGACTGAGGGAGGAAGCCAGAGCACTTGGAGAAAACTCACACAGAGTTGAGGAGAATGTGCAGACACCACTCAGACAGTTGACTGAGGATAGAATCGAACCCCAGGTCCCTGATGCTGTGGGGCAGGAGTGCTAATCACTGAACCACTGTGCCACCCTATTTATTACTACTAACGTTATTTTTATCCATTTAGTATTGCCAATAAAAACAGAAAGTGCAGGAGAAATTCAATTCTGGCAGCATCTGTAGAAAGTAAAACTGAGCTAAAACATCAAGTCCAATATGACTCTTCTTTGGAACTCAAGAATATTAACCTAGGCCTCTGGGGGATTATTAGTCCAGTGCAATGTCCAACAAGCCACCTTCTCCACTTTAACGTGATTGATTACTGTCCTCAATAACCTGATTCCTTTAGGTGAATGGTAAAAGTAGGGTTCCTGATGAAGGGCGTATGCCCAAAACGTCGAATCTCCTGCTCCTTGGATGCTGCCTGACCTGCTGTGCTTTTCCAGCAACACATTTTCGGCTCTGATCTCCAGCATCTGCAGACCTCACTTTCTCCCCGGTAAAAGTAGGGTGTCCATTTAATAAGTCAATGCTCACAGTGATCTTATTATCCTGCCTGCATCATCATGGTGAGAAGTCAAATAGAAATGAGGGTGTTCTGTCTTGGGAGGCAGACAATATATGTCAGCCTAAAACATCCCACCTCGCTGATACATCCCAGATATTTGCTAGTGACCAGCAATGAATCAACAATGGCACAATTCAGCACCCAGAAAATTCTGCTTACAATTGAGAAAGAATAATTGGGACTAAATATGTTTTGGACAGTAACACAGAATAAACAAAAGTAATTCAGCCACCTATTTTACACTCATTTTTTTTCGGATCCATTAGAGTCACCAGATTTGTACATTATGCCCAGGACAGAGGACATTCTCTCCCCTGAATCCCACACAGACACAAACACGCAAAGAATCTGGTGTATCCAGAACTTTTTTATTTAGTCCTTTGGACTCCACAATGTGTCACTGAACTTCTGTACCAGATGTCAGATTCTGCCTGTAAAGTAAGCTGATTGGCTAAGGGCTTTGTTTATAATATTTCCTTGTAATAGCAGTCTCGTTCTGTTCAAATTACAGTTACTGAAACAATGGTTCACTGTTTGCAAGGTACTGCAAGCTTATTCTACCCAATTGGTTTAATTAACGACAACTTTCTAAATGAACAGTATTTGACCATTTGCCAGGGTGAGTTGATTTGAATATCTCCATCTTGACGGATTCTGGAACTGGAAAGAGAAACAGAGTTAACATTTTGTGTCCAGTTTGACTCACCTTCAGGCCCTACAAACATTGGATTAAAGCCCAGGAAGTTCAGACTGGAGGCTCCCAACACAGTGATTTCTCATTCTAGAAACAAGGCTCATGTAGGTGAGCAAAGGTAAGAGTAGATCATTAAATCATCCTCAGTCAAATGGTAACATGAGTCCTGAAGAATGGGCTAATGGGCTGAGGAGTAGCAGATGGAGTTTAATTTAGATAAACGTGAGGTGCTGCATTTTGGAAAGGCAAACCAGGGCAGGACTTAAACACTTCATGGTAAGGTCCTTCGGAGTCTAGCTGAAGACCTTGGAATGCAGGTTTCGTAGTTCTTTGAAAGTGGAATCAGAGGTGGATAGGATAGTGAAGAAGGTGTTTGGTATGCTTTCCTTTATTGGTCAGAGGATTGTGTACAGGTGTTGGGAGGTCATGTTGCGGCTGTACAGGGCATTGGTTAGGCCACTTTTGAAACGTTGTGTGCAAATTCTGGTCTCCCTCCAATCGAAAGGGTTCAGAATAGATTTATAAGGGTGTTATCAGGGTTGGAGGTTTTGAGCAATAGAGCGGAGCTTTGGAGGCTGAGAGTTGACGTTGGCATATGGGACTAGATTAGGTTAGGATATCTGTTTGGCATGGATGAGTTGGACCAAAGAGTCTGTTTCTGTGCTGTACATCTCTATAACCCAAAATGTTGGATAGAGCTGTCAAAGATAGTGGAGTCAAGGGTTATGGAGATAAGGCAGGAAGAGGATACTAATTAGGAATGATCAGTCATGATCATGTTGAATGGCGGTGCAGGCTCGAAGGGCTTAATGGCCTACTCCTGCACCTATTGTCTATTGTCCTGCTCCTCTGATGCTGCCTGACCTGCTGTGCCTTTCCAGCTCTACTTTTTAATCGACTCTGACTTCCAGCATCTGCAGTCCTCACTATCTTCAAATGTTGTCTGGAACCACAGGAAGTCTATCTGGATGGACTCGACCTCAGAGACTTATATTCCAAGGAAAGATTTGGGGCTAGTCGGAATTGGAGGGGGAATAGGAAAAAAAAGGCCCTTTTCACTGATGTACAGAGCAGTAGCTTCAGATAGGCACTTACTCAAGTCAAAACATCTCAATCATGACACAGATTTCTGTTGAAAGTGAGAACAAATGAATGGGATGATCAGCTTTGGTCATATTGAAGGGTGGAGGAGGTTTGAAGAGCTGAATGGTCTACTCTTGCTCCTATGTCCTATGTTTCTAAGACATAAATTCTGGAATGACTCCCTTCAAAGTCAAGAAATGAAATCTGTATTTATCAGAAAGACGCAACTGAGAGTGTAGAAGTGATTAACAAGAATGAGAAACTTCAGTTGAAGAGGATGGTGTGAAGAGGTTGGGTCTGTTTTCCGTGGAGGGGAGAGGGCTGAGAGGAGATTTGATAGAGGTTTTCAAAATCGCAAGCAGGTTGGAGAGAGTAGATAGAGCTGTTCCTGCTCCTGAAAGCAAAAAGAACGAGAGGACACACATTGAAAATGATGTGCAGACAAAGCAAGGGTGTTGCGAGAGAAAAACACCTTTTCACTCAGTGAACGGTTCGGGTCTGCAACGCGCTCCCTGGGAATGTTGGGGGGGGGGTTGGGCGGGCAGGGATTGGAGGGCAGGTTCAGTTGAGACATTCAAAAGGGGCATTGGATGATCGTCTGGATAGAAATGGTGTACAGGGTTTTTTGGGGGGGAAATACAGGAGTTTGGCACTAAGGGATAGAACGAGTGCAGGCACGATGGACAGAATGGCCTCCTTCTGCACCCGGAACAATTCTGCGATATGCGAGCGCTAAATACTATAGAAAAGTAATTCGCAGAATAGTTGCGAATGGGGATCTTGTCAACTATCGCTGGTTGTTATAGGAACCTGCTGTACTATTTGAGTCGCTGGTGTTGCGAGTTTTTTTTCCCCCCAAAGCAAACAAGAAAATCCTGACTTTTTTTTGGTTTTATTTAAGATATTCCACAAGAAGGGTGACGGTGGGGGAGCAGGGAGGAAGTTGCCGGGATCACAGCCCCCGCCAGTTTGACCGCCCTTTCCCGCGGAGGCAGAACCAGGAGGAAGGCGCGGGCAGAGCGGCGGGGACTGGGGCGGGGAGGCGGGAGCGTGTGTGAGAATCAATGCCCAGTACCAGGAGCCAGTCAGTCATTCATTCACTCACTATCTCCAACTGTCAGCACAGAGAGAGAGAGAGAGAGCTTCCAGCACCAGGGAGAGCAAAGCTCAAAGCAGTTCAAACCTCCCCCCCACCCCAAACAAAAACAAAAAAAAGCAGAAATAACTTTTCTTTTTAAAAACAAAAAAGTTATAATTGGAAAAGCGATTGTAATTTCAGCTGCCAGGGAGTGGAGACTGTGCCAAAGCCTCAGTCCAAAGTCGATGGCAATTTAATTCTGCTGGAGTTTGCAAAAGAAAAGGAAGCTTTGTTATTTTGGAGTGAAAAAGGATTCTTCAACTGTATCCATTTGGAAAGAGAGAGAGAGAGAAGGGGGTGAACTTACTCCTGGCTGCATCTCCCCACACATCTCCCCGCCCCTTCCCCCTGCAGGATCGACTGGGGGGTCGGGGGGGTTGGCCTGGGTTGACATCAGGAGAAATCGCAGTGTGGGATTGATCGTAAATCTCGATTAAATCGATTTCTCCTTAGCTCACCCCTCCCCCCCAATCCAAAAAAAGAATCCCCAGACTGCGCGCATGCGCCGGGAGAGCTGCCTTCCAGCGCCGGGAAATTTAAAAACCGTTTGTATCGATTCAAAAAATTCAAAAGAGGAGATCGCAGCATTGGGGAAATCTCTGCAGGTACAGAAAGCTCTTCAGCATCTCTCTGCAAAAGCCCTCCGCAACACAACAAAAAAAAACACCCAAAATCTCTTGCAACTGTGTTGCATTAATCCAGCTCACATTCTCTTCCCTCTCCCTCGCTGTCTAAATGCAACTTTGAAACTTTGTGTTTTTAAAGGACAGGGAGGAGACAGAGAGAGAGAGAGAGAGAGAGTTGCGTGGAGTTTCGAAGGGATTTGTAAAAAAAAAACAAAAAGAAATCCGGTTAATGATTAGCTAATTGCTGCTGTGAAGGTGATTGCTTTGATTTTCAGTTCCACACACCGTGGCTTTTATTTTGTTTGCTTTATTTTCTTTTGTACAGTTTTGTCTTAATACAGTCGCACCTGTGCATTGAACAGAACTGGAAGGATTTGCTCTTTCAGAGGAGTGGAATTAATTTACTCCATAGTCTAAAATGTTGCTATTTCAGCGACTGTATCTGTTCGATTGGTGATGTTTATTGACACTCGAATGTTTGCCTGTTTTTTATTGGGGGGCGGGGGTGTTTCTTTGGGATGAAATGGTTTTGCTGAAATGCTGGATAGCTACAATTTAAAAGCTACGAATGGTAACTAAAATAATTTTGCTTTCTCCCTGCCAGTACAGTCTCTGGAAGGCGATGATAGAAAACGAGATTAGATCGGAGATGTCAGGATTACTAAGGACTTCGGGACATGATCATTCAGCGCAGGATTACAGGTAAAGTCGGGGACACGCTGAGGGAGTGGGTGGGGGGATTAACATAAATAGCAATCACTACTAAAGAGAAAAGGCAGTCATGGTCTCTCTCGCTGTGGTTTCACATTTAACACTTTATATGAGATATGGCGCGATCCGAAATGTTTTCCAACACCCGATTTTTCACACGCATGGCGCGAATAGGTTCAACAGAAAACAGTCAAAAGAAAATTAAATCTGCAAGTATAAAGGGGTTCAAGTTTAGAAGAGTGCGGTCAGATCTTTCAGAGGGCCGAATGGCCTCCTACTGTAACTTTCTTAAAATTCTTCATTCCCATTCTGAACTTTTGGGGGCGGGTTGCTGTGACTTCACTTTAACGACAACACCGTTCTAGAAATGAAAGTATCGAGCCATGGAAATGGGAAACTGGATAAATCTGGGTGTGATACCGGGGTATTGTTTAGAGTCGTTTCGTTTGGACCATTCCACTGCCTCCCAGCCCATCCCTCTCTCCTGTTCTCCCACAAGGTGTCAGTTCCTCCCATTCCGTTGACCTGAGTCAATCCTGTACAGCAGTGGGACTCTCTCCAAAATAGGTTTCACCTCCCCACCCCCAAAACTTCTGGGACGGAGTGAAGTAGGCGGGACAGGTCTGTTGTGCAATGGAATAGCGATGGGAAAGGATTGACGGCGATGTTTTGTTTCTGGAACGATTTCTGGTAATCCTTTTCGGGCCCCGCTGAAGTTCAGCTCCCAGGCCGTGTCTGAGAGCTCACTGGCCGGCTCCCTTTCCCGCCGCGGCCCGCAGTCGCTTTGATGTGGTGCCAGTGTGTCTTTGACTTACTCCCAGGCAAGGGAAAGTCCCACTTCAGGAGAAATTTCTTCTGTCTGGCGCTCTGTCCGGTCTTAGGAATGCTCTTCCACAGAGACCAGTGGGGGTTGGCTCATTGAATATATTCCAGGCTGGGAGATAGTACTGACAAGGGCGGTGAGGGGCGAGTGGAGTTGAGACCGCAGTCTTGTTTGAGTGGTGGAGTAAGACGGATGGACTGAATGGCCTACTCCTGCTTTGTTATTCATCTGTAGGATGAGTGTTGCTGGCTAGTTCCGCATTTAATTCCAGTCCCCAATTGAGAAAGTGTTGATGAACTTTTAGAGTTAAGAGACGTCTACAGTACAAAAAGAAGTCTCTTCGGCCCATCATTTCCAAGCCAGTCCAAAACAAGCATCCAACTATTCTAACCCCATTTTCCAGCATTTAGTCCATAGGGGCACATTTCTTCAATTTTATGAGGATTTCTGCCTCTTCCACCTTTGCAGACTGTGAGTTTCAGATTACCACCTTCCTCTGGGTGAAAAGAGGGATTTAATTGCATTGAAAACTGTTCAAAGAAGGTTCAATAGACTAATTCCTGGCATGAAGGCTTTGTCTTGTGAATTAAGGTTGATTAGGTTGGGCCTAGACTTGAGCTTAGAAGAGCAAAACTTGACCTTCTTGAGTATTTAAGAAAGTTGGTAAGGACAAGCCGGCGAACTATAGACCTGATGTCGGTGGTGGAAGTGAGGACTGCAGATGCTGGAGATCAGAGTCAGCATTAGAGTGGTGTTGGAAAGTGAGGCGGAAGGTGAGGCATTCTTCCTCCAGGCGTCGGGTGGTAACGGAGTGGTGATGGAGGAGGCCCAGGACCTGCATGTCCTCGGCAGAGTGGGAGAGGGAGTTGAAATGTTGGGCCATGGGGCGGTGTGGTTGATTGGTGCGGGTGTCCCGGAGATGTTCTCTGAAGCGCTCTGCAAGTAGGCATCTAGACTCCCCAATGTAGAGGAGACCGCATCGGGAGCAACAAATACAGTAAATGACGTGTGGACGTGCAGCTGAAACTTTGATGGATGTGGAAGGCTCCTTTGGGGCCTTGGATGCAGGTGAGCAGGGAGGTGTTGGGCACAGGTTTTGTAATTCCTGCGGTGGCAGGGGAAGGTGCCAGGAGGGGAGGGTGGGTTGTTCGGGGGCATGGACCTGACCAGGTAGTCATGGAGGGAACGGTCTTTATGGAAAGTGGATAGGGGTGGGGAGGGAAATAGATCTGTGATGGTGGGGTGTGTTTTTAGGTGGTGGAAATGGTAGAGGATGATGTGATGTATGCGGAGGTTGTTGGGGGTGAAGGTGGTGGGCAAGTTGTTGGAGGGAATCCTGAGGGACAGGAATTACATGTATTTGGAAAGGCAAGGACTGATTAGGGATAGACAACATGGTTTTGCGCGTGGGAAATCATGTCTCACAAACTTGATTGCATTTTTTGAAAAAATGACAAAGAGGATTGAAGAGGGCAGAGAGGTGGACATGATCTAGATGGACTTCAGTAAGGCATTCAATAAGGATCCCCATGGGAGACAGGATAGCAAGGTTAGATCTCATGTAATGTAGGGAGAATTAGCCATTTGTTTACAGAACTGGCTCAAATGTAGAAGACAGAGGGTGGTGGTGGAGAGTTGTTTTTCAGACTGGAGGCCTGTGACCAGTGGAGTGCCACAAAGGTCGGTCATTTGTCATTTATATAAATGATTTGGATGTGAATATAGGAGGTATAGTTAGTAAGTTTGCAGATGACACCAAACTTATGAATAGGAAGGGTTTGGAGGGATATGGGCCGGGTGCTGACTAGTGAGATTAGATTAGGTTGGGATATCTGGTTGGCATGGACGGGTTGGACCGAAGAGTCTCTTTCCGTGCTGTACATCTCTCTGACTCTATGACAGTAAAAGATTTTTCCTCACATTTCCTTGAAACCTCCTGTCCAGTACCTTAAACCTTTAACCGCTAGTCATTGATCCTTCCATCTTGTTTACCTTTTCTACGTCTCCCAATAATGTTTTACATCTAAATTATGTCCCTCCCAATCCCCTCTGCATTAAGATGTCATGAAGCCATTGGTTGTCATTCTGTTCTAACTTAATTTCACAAAGAAATTTACCCTAGCCTGTCCAATCTCTCTTCATAACTAAAACTCTCTAGCCTCAGCGACAGCCTGGTAATTATCCTCTGCACCTTCTTCAGTGCTATCACATCACACCTATAATGTGGATTCCGGAACACAATACTCTAGCTGTGGCTTCACCAACATTTCATACAGTTGCAGCATAACCTCCCTGCTCAAATGCTATACCTTGACTAATAAAGGCAAGTATTCCATGTGCCTTCTTATGAAATTTAACACGTGATATGTTGGCAAGATAGATAGCTCGGGGTGATCTCACCTTCATATTTCCTGCATGGGGAGATGCTGGTTGGATCAAATTTGAGAAAATTCATAAAACTGAAAAGAAAAATTCACCTAAACAATAGCTAGGTTTGAATTTAAAAGAATCTTATAGCACTCACTTTGAGTGTATATTACTAGTAAGAAATTAAACATCAAAATAGTGTTGAGTAAAGTCCAGTCGATCTGGTGGGGGAGTTACTATGTGGTGAGACGTTTATAGGATCAACTCTGCAGTGAAGCTTTGAACTGATATGCTAACACTGCCTTCCAGTGCAGTACTGCAGTTCTGCAGTTTGGGAGCTGCCTTTCTGTGATTCGTGCCTTTGATCAAGGCCATAGTTGAGGCTGGTATTAAACATCCTATCCAATTAGCCAAGAGATCTCCTTGTGCCCTGCCTGACATTTCTTTCTCACATAATATCACCAGCAAAGACTGCTTAAAATCAGACAGGAGGCCATTTGGCCCATCTTACATGTGATAGCTCTTTGAAAGAACAACCTAATGAATCTTTCTCCCTTGCACTTTTCCCATAACCCGGTGATTTAGTCAAAAATGTTAATTAATCATTAAGGTTGCTGCTCTTCTTGAATAGTTGCTGGTACAGATTTATTGTCTAATTAACAGTCAATCACATCATTAATTGTATCAAATGCTTCATGACATCTTAATTCTTTAATAATACTGTTTAAAAACCTGCAGTGATTTTTATCTGAACCTTTTTTGTAAGAGAGGTTCCAATTAGATTAGATGCTCTATCGTGTGGAAACAGGCCCTTCGGCCCAACAAGTCCACACCAACCCTCCGAAGAGTAACCCACCCAGACCCATATCCCTCTGACTAATGCACCTAACACTATAGACAATTTAGCATGACAATTCACCTGACCTGCATATCTTTGGACTGTAGGAGGAAACCAGAGCAAACCCACGCAGACAGAGAGAGAATGTGCAAATTCCACACAGACAGTTGTCCAAGGCAGGAATCAAACCCAGGTCCCTGGCACTGTGAGGCAGCAATGGTAACCACTGAGCCACCGTGTCACCCATGTAACGCAATAATTGATTGAGCATGCATTTGGAGAGGTGGCTGCCTGACTGCGGTAACATTTGGCAGGTTCAGAAAAGATTGCATTCTGTCCTAACTTAATTTCACAATGAAACTGGATTTCCTTTTCTGGTCTTAATGTGATATTTACTTTGCCCTTGAGAAAATGTTCTTATTTGATTGGATGAAATTCATTAATATCAAATGGATACATTCAAGACAGTGCAAAGTTGTTGAACCCCATT
This sequence comes from Hemiscyllium ocellatum, assembly GCF_020745735.1. Lineage (NCBI taxonomy): Eukaryota > Metazoa > Chordata > Chondrichthyes > Orectolobiformes > Hemiscylliidae > Hemiscyllium > Hemiscyllium ocellatum. The sequence goes on from NC_083424.1 coordinate 14,102,604, forward strand.
AGCTATTTGCTGAGTCCTGCATTGTGTCACGGTAAATGATGGAGCTTCTTTGTCATGCAGGATGCTTCACTTATAACATTGCTCAATGGGAAGTTCTGATTTTGCAATGCTGCCTAAAAAGCGTAAAACAGATAGTGTTTACAAGTATTTGCAACTAGACTTTTGTGATTTTAAAGGAGTTACCTAAAATGAGACCTTTGCATTCATATAAATAAGTGTCTGCTGAACCTTTCTCCATTCTGTCAGGGGAGGTGGAGAGTTGTGTCAAATTTGTTGAGGTGGCATAACATATAAATGTGGTATTAATGTGTTTAAAAGTGACTTGTTGGTATTGTGTGTAAACAATTGAAGAAAAAAGTTAGTAATGTCAATAATAATAAAGTAAATCCTCTTTAACGATAAATTTGGGTGTCATTTAGTGCAAAAAGGCAGATTTCCATTAGAGTTCACCTTAGATATTTAATATTGGATGGTCTATTATGAGAGAATTTGTGAGAGAATTTATAAGGAAAGTGGAGTATTTTGTCTCTGCTGTTCTATCTAATGACACACATCATCTAATTAGATCCAGCCAAGGCCAAACGTATAACCTAGTTATGTCCTTTCAACAGAAAACTATTGCAAAGAATTATCATTAAGCTTAAGTCCCTTGTTGGCTGATGGCCCTGTTTCAATGGTGATTGCTGCAGAGAGTGTCAAAGGAATCAGATCAAAGAAGTGGCCAAGTCCAATGTTTGTAAGGAAGCTGGATTACTATGCTGAGCGAAATTATTGTAGCTCTACAGTTGTCAATTCAGAGCCTGCATGCTGTCAGACTTGGCTACTGCACTGAGCTAGTCTCACTCCCTTCATGGTAATCTCAATGTTCGAACAAAAATATATTTTTCAAAAAGGTACAATCAATTAAAAAGCAAACTTATTTTATTTGAGCATAATTCTTTGAGAGTGTTGACTTTATATGTACCTTGTTTAGTCATTATACATTTAAATACCAAATCAGAATTGACCAAAGCTTGGACAAGATCTAGAAAATTGCTTAAATATTTGCTATTGTAAATTAAATAAATATTATAGCATTTTCGTTGGTATTCTTTATATAAGGAAGCATTAAGGTTTTACATTTTGCTCTATGTGTGAACCATACTCTATATGAATGTGGTCATAGAATCCTTGGAGAATATTTTCATACGCATTCACTGAACCAAATGAAATTGTACCCACAACACCACTTGCTGTTTTCCATTGGAACCCTACTTTCATCATCCTCCCAAAAAGCTGTGTTGTTTGAGCTGAAAAAGCTACTGTTTTGTTTTAAATAAACCTGTTCTTTTTGGAGTGAAAATAACACATACTTATTGAAGGACAACATATCTCTCATTTTGATTCAAGTTTTGTTATCATGAATTCTCACCCTCTGTTCCCTGCAGATCAGCTAGAGTGGCAGGCATGATACTGTGCATATTGTATATGTCTCTGCCCCAAGCTGAAATAAGGTGAGTGCACATCTTGACAGCCGAGTGTCATGGAGAGGTTGACTGCCCACCTGGGTTGTATTGAGTGTGAAGGTTTTCCTGATAGCACAGGCATTAATTATGTTTTACTTTTTGTTGCATTGTGCAAGTGGTTCCTTCCCTCAACAACTGAGAGGAGATTGACACCACGGGCGTCTGTAAATGGTTGAGGTATCAGCGGGCGTGAGATGATATTTCAGTTTTTGTGAAAACTATGACCCTGAAGGGTGCAATATATGTAACCGATGGCACATTGGAGCACCAGCTCATGGTATCATAGAGAGTTGGTTTTCTGGGGTAACACAGGAAAATGAAGTTGAGGATTGTCAGATCAGCTGTGATCTTGTTGATGGAGTGGAACTTGCTGGGCCGAATGGCCTACGTATCTCCTACATATTATGTAGCTGCAACCCCATCTTTGTCAAGCTTTCAGTCTCAGTCATGATGCTGTGAGTGATGGTTGACTAATTGAGGGACTAAAATGATCCAGATCATTCTAGTGGACGTGTCAGTAAAAGAAAACTGTACAGCTCCATACACATAAGCTTGACCATTGTGGAAGGAGTTGAACAGAATTAAAAGTCAAGACTTGCATTTACATAGCACCTTTTACAAATCTAAATACCTGACATTGACATCTGGGGTTTGGGGGAGGGTGGAGAAGGGGAAAAATCAGGAGTAGCAATTGAAACTGTTTCTTTTTGTCTTTCCACCCTACAAAAAATAAAATCAGGGCACAGGGCTCTGAGGAGAATGGGTGATGGAGGCTGCTTGATGCAATTTCATGGTAAATCTCAGAATGTGTGTTAATTGCTGCACCATTAGAAGTAAAGAAAACTGGAGAGTAAGTCTAATCTGACTTTCCCTCACTCCTCTTCCTCTTCGAGTCCAGGTGAACAGAAACAGTGACTGAGAACCTGAGGATAAGTCACTTGCGTGTCCCCACTGCCAACAAACAGTGACTAACAAAACCATACTCCTAGGATTATTTAAGTCAAAAAATACTTTGCGGAGAGGCAACTCTTTGAAGAACTGATGATATTCTTGACATAAATATCCATTACATATGAACTTAAGAAAAAATTTGTACTGTTAAAGCAGACAAGTGCTAAAGTATGGGGGAATCAACAATTAAAAATATCCATTTTAAATCTCCATCTTGCAATAATAATTTGTCTCATAAGTTTAAAATAGCTACTGCAGTCACAGTGACCATGAGAATGGAGGCAACTCTTTGAAGAACTGATGATATTCTTGACATAAATATCCATTTCATGTGAACTTAACAAAAAAATTATCCTGTTAAAGTGGACAAGAATAGATTTAATAATCTGACAAGATATCTTTGTCGAAGGGGGTAAGCTATTTTAGCAGTGATGCCAAGTGAAAGACATTGGTGAGAGGAATAGAAGGTAGTTGCAGCTCTTCACTGCATTTCACACCCAGAGATCTCTCAGCAAATGAAGTCACAAGCAAAGGAACAGTCACACTGGAATGTAGATCCTCTTGTATAAATGTGGTTAACTGACCAAGAAAAATCATTATATTCATACACAAGTCCACACCCATTGTTGGATAATCTACATCATTCATCCAATTTCTTTGTGACTGGTTGCAAACTGTTTCTCAGATGTTTTGGAATAATTTTATCACCGTCATTTATGCTTGGGTGAGATTGTCATGAGATAAATTCTGATCTCCCTGCTATTGGAAATATGTTGTTAAACTTGAAAGGGTTCAGAAAACAATGTTGCCAGGGTTGGAGGGAGAGGCTGAAAAGGCTGGGGCTATTTTTCCTGGAGTGTCAGAGGCTGAGGGGTTTATAAAATCATGAGGGGCATGGTGAATAGCCAAGATCATTTTTTCACAATAGGAGAGTCTAAAACTAAAGGTTCAGGGTGAGAGGGGAAGGATTTAAAAGAGACCTAAGGGGCAACTCTCTCACACTGAGGGTGATGCGTGTGTGGAATGAGCTGCCAATCGAGGTTGTGGGGGCTGATACATTACAACATTTAAAAGACATCTGGATGGGTATAGGAATAGGAAAGGTTTAGAGGGAAATAGGCCAAAAGTTGGCAAGTAGGACTAGATTAATTCATGATTTGGAGATACCGGTGTTGGACTGGGGTGTACAAAGTTAAAAATCACACAACACCAGGTTATAGTCCAACAGGTTTAATTGGAAGCACACTAGCTTTCGGAGCGACGCTCCTTCATCAGGTGACAGTGGAGGGCTCAATCCTAACAGAATTTATAGCAAAAATTTACAGTGTGAATACAGTATTACTGTATTCTAACAGATGAAAGGCTTAACAGACAATCAATTTTTCAATGTATAATTTCAGTTACATCACACTGTAAATTTTTGCTATAAATTCTGGGTTAGGATTGAGCCCTCCACTGTCACCTGATGAAGGAGCGTCGCTCCGAAAGCTAGTGTACTTCCAATTAAACCTGTTGGACTATAACCTGGTGTTGTGTGATTTTTAACTAGATTAATTTAGGGTCCCAGTTCACTCAGCCAGATAAAGAATTAATGCCCAGGTTGCTGGCACTGATCTGAATCAGACTGACCATTCAGTCACCAGTGAAGAGTCTTTGACCTGTTGTGGTGACACACACTTTAATCTGGATGTTGTCATCTGGTGCTGTGGATGGTGATGAGAGAGGTTCCAATTCCTTTCTATCATATGTCTGACCAGAAATCTCTCCTGCTATTCCTGCCTACTATTGGCATGTGTTGGAATGATTTATCAGTTGACATTCAGCCTGGTTGGCTGTATTATGAGCACACGTTCCTTGGGCATCAAGTCTGGGAGTGTTTGGTTCAATGGTAGGACTGTTCAAAGCCTCCCTACAATTGATTTAGTATTTGATCATTAGCACAATCTACTTTTCACTGCACCTCCCATCATTGCTGCAGATTCATTTCACTTCACTGGGATACTTGAGACAGAAAACTATTTTTCACCATTCAGGCTGGTTTCAAAGTCAGATCCAGGTGAATGAATAGTTACTGCACAATCCAGTCCCATTCCCAGTTTCATTTGGAGTTTTCAATGCATGTTGCTGAGTCCCAGTGGCTGTGTACAGTAAATACAGCGGCCTTTTGTGAATGAAATCATTTTATTTTTTGTGTTTTGCATTTATTATTCTTTACAAAAATTAATATCTGTTTAAATGGAGAACACTGACAGAATTTGCTAACCTGTGTCAAAGAAGCTGAGATTCTGAAAGGAGCTGAACAGGCACAAACAATTGAAGTGTTGAATCACACCTTAATCATTCTGCATACATTAATTCAACTCTGTCATCGGCACTGGCTCATCGGCATCAAGCTCTGCCCTAAAGGTGAATAATTGGCTACAACCCAAAGTGCAGGGTTTAGGATTTATCTCACATGAAGGATGATACCCCTGTCTGGACTGTCAGCCTCGGTTATGTGCTCAAGACCATGGAGTGGGTTTGAATCCATGATCTGACTCAGAGTTAAAGCTGCTACCCACCCAATGCTGAGGCAGGTAGGCTCCCAGAGCCAAGGCTTAAGGTGCTGAAGTTTAACTAGCTAAACTAGCGAAACCAAATACAGGGCAGAGGTAAACACCTCCTTCTTTAACACTGACTGTTCTTACAGTGTGAAACAGCCCTAGATAGGTTCTCCTTCCAAGTTGAATTAGTGAGCCAGACTGATTGGTTAATGATGCTCTCCTCTGAATTATACCAGCCTGCCTCAGCTATGAGGGTTACCATGTTGGTCTTACATGCCATACACGTTCGGAATTTCCCTTCAAACCTAGAAGAGCCAATTACAGTCTCTTTTCTCTCCCTCCAAACCCAGAGGACGGTATTTAGTTAATCAGACCACCATCAAATGTGGGTTTAAGTCTTCACTAAGTGGACAATAGATGAGCAGTTTAATTTACTATCAAATGGATTCCTGCAGTCATAATGTGAACATACATCTACAGAACACGGTTTCCTCAGCTTGAGCAGCATTCCTGATTTTCTGGTATTTCTCAAATATGCAAGTTCCAAAAGACCTTCAGTATCCATAAGGATTAATTGGAAGCATTTCATTTCAGTAGGATATGCCAGCAGCAGAACACTTGCTTTGTGTCTTCCATATTGCCATTAATGTGATCGGATTAGGCATGGAACTCTGGATATATCAGGGGATGGTCTCATACTTGCAGCCAAACTAGTAACTTTTACCTACCACATGTGTGACATCACTGGGTACCTCTCTTGCCTCTGAGTCAGAAGGTTGTGAACTCAAGTCCCAATCTAAGTCTAAAAATGAAAATTGACAATCAACTGCAGGACCCAATCCTGTGCTTCACTGTCAGTAATGCTGTCATTCATGTCAGATGTTGAACTGAGATCCCATTTGCCTCTTCTGGTGGACCTATAGATCACTTAGAACAGCAGGGAGTTATCTCTGGAGTTCTAACCAATACTTATTCTTTAATTGAAATGATAGAAACAGATCATCTAAATATTTTCATGTTGCTGTTTGTGGGATCTTGCTGTGTGAAAAGATGATTCAAGGGTATTTCATTGACGAGAAAGCATTTTGGACCATCCTGTGGTCATGACAGGCACCATATAAATGGAAGCCTTTCTTTTCAGCAGCTGTCATCTCAGGGTTCATGGATAACCTTCTTCAGTTTGGTAGAATGTCTTCATCAGGGCATTTTGTAACGTTCCGAATCCCTTGATGTTCAGGAAATCTGGATGTGATATTGTGCATGAGACAAACCATTTAATTTAGGTCTTTGTGTTGGTTTATCGCTGAGGTATTGAAGCTCAGCATCAATCAGCATCTTCAGAAGAAGAGTGGGGCGGTGACAATCAAAGTGATTACAGAGATTGTGATGGGCTGACATACCCTTTTTCAAAGTAAAAGCAGATGTAGATGTGAACTAAGACTTAAATCTTTGAGGAATGTTTTATGTTTAGTCTTCAAGTCTCTCATGAGGGCATTATGCCTTCCTGAGGATTTCACTCAGCCTCCATTACTTGTACTTTATCTCTCCAACCCTAAAATCATACTCTGAACCATATTAATACTGCTGATAGAGTCAGATAGTCATACAGCATGGAAACATTTGGACCCTTTGAACCAACCAGTCCATGCTGAACATAATCCCAAACTAAACTAGTCTCACTTGCCTGCACTTGGCCCATATCCTTACTTGAACATACTACTTCATGTTTCAAAGACATAACAACAAGCATCAGTTCATTCATTACAATGGCAGAGTCTGAGAGATACTGGCAAGTGTTCACAGTCCATATTATACATCTTTGAATGAGGGAGATATTAAACCCCTAGAAGAGTTGGGTGAAGGGGACCCATGGCTAAATCTTATCAGAAATTGGCTGTGCCATTTTTGGTGAGTTTCCTGGAGAGTATCTCACCATGAGCCCTGGCAAGTTTCCTTGCACTAACTTCCCAAACTCGCCTCCCTATCTGTCCACCAGCTCCCTACGGTGTCCGACTCACCCGTATTCTCCCACTTGCTGCCGGCTGAAGTACAGGTCACCGTCAGGCCTGCCTAGGATTTCTAGCATCTGTGCCCATTCGTGCATCTGGCTAACTGCATTTCCCAGATGCTCATTCTTGGTACCTTGAATATTTGCCATGTTTACCAGTATGTGGCATGGGGTAAGGGTCATTTTTGGTAGTTCCCTGCCATCAGTCCCTTTTGTCTTTGCTTTGTCTTGGAAGTAACAATTAATGGTCGAGGATATACCATCTTAGAGTATCTACAGAAGGAGCACTGTTCTTGAATTCTAAAAAGGTTTATTGCACGATAGAAATAGGTACAAATACATTTGGACAGACATTACTATAAGGATTTAGGGAGCTGATACAGATACATCTGCCCCTCCAAAAGTTAAATTAGAACTTCTTGTGTCTATCCCACAGACTGTGTTTGAGAGCAATAGAATGGTTGTAGGCAATTTAGCATGTACATTCAGAACTTTATTCATCTCCCTCTGAGCTTTTTTCTGCATAGTTAACCCATTTTACAATCATGTATACAACTTTACCAAGTCTCCAACTTCACAAATGTGGGTGGGGACATTTGGCACTTTTTCTCAGAGTGGCATTTTCTTCAGACTTGGAAGAATCAATGGCTCCTTGCTTGAGGAATGCTGATCCCGGATCTGATCTATGGATGTGTCCATGGCTCGATGATTCTTTTCACTTGAAAATCCTTCACAAAGGATGTAGTTGCTGTGTAGGTATTCTTGTTGGTTCATCACTGTATGTGGTGGAACGTCAATCTCCTGAATTTCCCAGAAGACAGTTGTTCTGTTGAAATATTGATTTTTTTTAATTCTTGTAGTATCCTGGATTTCTGGAACAGGCAATCACCTTCTAAAATGGAAGAGATAGCTTCTTTTTTGCAAAATCCCAGATGCTTAGACCAGGCAGTTTCTTCTTCTTGACGCTGTCCTGAAGCTGAGAATGTTGGTGTGTCTCCCATTGAGTCATTACCTTCCATAAGTTGTTGGGTTGCTGCATAAGTTATATATCTTCAGTCACCTTTGGGTTGTTTGACTGAACCATTTTTTCAACTCTAAGTTGCATTCCTGAAAAGCCACTCCTTACTCAGCACGATCCCTGTCAACTCGTTAACTCATCTGTTTTAGGAGATGGAGAATTGAACATTTTCACCAGTCCTGTGATGGCGGTGGTTTCCTCTGTGTTGACAATGTTAAATAGAACTTTTATGCAAACATAGGAACTAGGAGCAGCTCTTTGAGCCTGCTCTCCCATTCCATATGATCGTGGCTGATTCTCCGTCTCGATGTCACGTTCCCACTTTGTTCTAATATCTACCCTTGCCGTTAAAATCTAAAAAAAATCTATCTTTTTCTTGAAGTGATCTCACTGGATTCTTTCTCACACCTGCTATGAGATTGGGAAGTTAAGTGAAGTACATAATGGTTTGATTCTGGACCAGTGTTTGGACAGCAGTTAGCCTCTGAATCAGTTGGACTCTGAGAAGTTGTCAATTACATCCACGTATACTGATGAAACTGAGGTCGAGACAAGTATGCAAACTCAAAAGTGGAGCTGTTTGAATGTGAACAATGTGCATATTTTCAACTCTGTCATGGGCCTTGTGTGATAGTGCCCCTTGTAGCATTCCTAAACCTCCGTAAGTTACTCCTGTGCAGTCTTATCACTGTACACTGATACTGTTCTGATAGGACAATAACACTTGGTCCTGTATTAAGCACAAAATCAACAGGATTTTCATTGACATAGATTAACTCTGTGTCTTCTGGCTTGGGTGTCTTCAATGAGGCATCTTGTCCAATTCAGGTAGATATCTTGTCTAATAGTGGTGAGTGTCCTACTTGAATTTCTTTTTACATATGTGACCAGCATTACTTTTGCTGTTCTGTAACATTGTCTTACATCAACTAGAAATGACATACAGTTTTTAATATGTAATATTCCTTAGTGATGGTTGAATGTTGTTTGTACCTGTGAGTCCTGCTAATCTCAAAGCTGACACTGGTTTCAGCATTAGGTCTTTGTCTTGTTCTCTGTGTAGGCTTGTCATAAGCCTCTCTAGAAGCTGTCTATACCATACAAACTGAATAGATTCTTTCACTGGTTGAAAATATTTTGGTTTCTGCTCTCAGGATTTGCCTATAAGAGTTTCTGGTTTCTGCTTTCAGCACAATTTGAATATATTGATGAAAAGTTGAAGCTTTCTTGGACCATACAAAATCTGACAAAGTTTCATGGAATTCCAACAACAATTAATTCTTATGAATTCTGATTTCAAAGCTTCAAATTTACATTTTTTTCACAAATCTGTAAAGGTCTACAGTTTCTGCTGGAAGCGAAACTCTTGTGTTAAATCTTGCTTTTTCACGAATTTTATTGTTCTTAAATAGAATTGCTTATCAAAAGCTCCTGGGACATCTTCAAAATGTCTGTAGCCTCTTTGATGTTTCATCTGTTAATCGTGCCAACTTCAATTGTACCCACTGCGTAGTGTTATTGCCCAGCTTTGGTGGCTGCTTAATTTTGAAGTGATGTTCTAACTTAAGAACTGTCATCACCATGAAGTCCAATCTTGTATCCTATATAGTCCTTTTCTGACCTTGCATCTACTAGGAATCATTATTTCATTCCAGTTATAGAGTCATAGAGATGTACAGCACAGAAATAGACCCTTCGGTCCAACCCGTCCATGCTGACCAGATATCCCAACTCAATCTAGTCCCACCTGCCAGCACCCAGCCCATATCCCTCCAAACCTTTCTTATTCATATATCCATCCAGATGCCTTTTAAATGTTGAAATTGTACCAGCTTTCACCACTTCCTCTGGCAGCTCATTCCATACACGTACCACCCTCTGCATGAAAAGGTTGCCCCTTAGGTCTCTTTTATATCTTCCCCCCTCTCACCCTAAACCTATGCCCTCTAGTCCTGGACTCCCCCCATCCCAGGAAAAAGATGTTTTTCTATTTATCCTATCCATGCCTCTCATGATTTTATAAACCTCTAAAGGGAGGTTAACAGCCCTAGCCTATTCAACCTCTCCCTGTAGCTCAAATCCTCCAACCCTGGCAACATCCTTGTAAATCTTTTCTGACCCCTTTCAAGTTTCACAACATCTTTCCGATAGGAAGGAGACAAGAATTGCATGCAATATTCCAACAGTGGCCTAACCAATGTCCTGTACAGCCGCAACATGACCTCCCAACTCCTGTACTCAATACTCTGACCAATAAGGGAAAACATACCAAACGCCTTCTTCACTATCCTATCTACCTGTGACTCCACTTTCAAGGAGCTATGAACCTGCACTCCAAGGTCTCTTTGTTCAGTAACACTCCCTAGGACCTTACCATTAAGTGTATTCCCGCAAAGATATTTAAGTCTGTATATCTCAGTATTACTATAAATGTGCCATTCTTTTAAGCTTGTACTCTTGTATATGCCAATACTATTTTACGTTGAATAATCGTAAAACTTGTGAGACTTGATACTGCAGTATTGCCTTTATTTGTTCTTCTTTTTAAATCCGCATTTCCATAATACTGCGTTGAGTTCTTCAATAAAGCTTTAAATAATATTATTGACTGCTCTGTAGTAATTTACTTCTTTCGAGTTTGTAAAATTGTTTCTTTCTAAATTTGTATTGGCTTACTGGGTTTTCCAACCTTTTTGAGGGTTTTCCCTTTTTGAACAATTAAAATGGTGGATGCCACACATCTTCTCAGGATTTTCTGCCTTCTGCTGGCAAGATGGAGTTCTTCCATACGTTTGTAGCGGAATGTTTTCCCAGTTTGCATAATCCAAAATATCAGTCACTTTGCTCGACATGAGTTTCAAAGTAAAGCCCTCTGGCAGTGGCCTTCATAAATCTTTCATCAAAATCCCAGTATAATTATAGAGCCCTGACCCTTTACACCTTTAATTTTCCTCGACATTTCTTCTTTCACCAGGCTCTTACACGAAACTGCTTTAAATTCGCTTGGGTTCAGTTTAAATAAATGCTGAGGTCTTTCCGAGGCTGTGGTTCCAATCTAAATATTTTTCAGGCCCTTTCACTATTCCTTGTTCCCCTGGGGTATTTCTAACTTTACATCGTGGAGCCTTAAGATGCTGCTCACAAAGTCTCCATCACGAAGGCCTTAGCATTTCTAAGTGTAACTGGACTTTCTCTCTTTTCCTCATCCAAACATTTACGCCTGCGCTTCTTATCAGCTTCTGGATGAAGTTTTGCCTTTGGAGTGCTGTGCTTGTCATTTTACTGCCTCCATAGCTGATGCTGTATCTCTCTCTCTCTGTTGTGTTTTAGCTGTTAGCTGTCTGTCTGTGTCTTTTTAAAGCATTGATTCTTTTCACTGACTTGAAGTATTTTCTTTTCTAATGGATTTTCTCTTTTTTTGATGGAGGTCAGATCCACACCGGTATAACAATGTATTTTTTTCCAGATGCCACTTCCTGGTACCTTTGTGGTATTTGCTACCTCTACCAGTATGTGGGGCTGTGAAATTGTACACTGCCACCAAATCCTTCATTATCTTTACTTTGTCTCGGGCCTGTGCATGTTAATTGGAGAGAATACACCATCATGGAGTCGCTATAATAGAGGCCGTGTTCTTAGATATCAAGAAGTTTATTGTGTCATTGCAGTGAGTTTTTAAACTTCAGTCACAGGACGAGGACATCGCTGGCTCTGCCAACATTTATTACCCAGAGGGCAATTAAGAGTCGGCCACATTGCTGTGGGTCTGGAGTTGCACGTAGGTCAGACCAGGTAAGGATAGCAGTTTCCTTCCCTAAAGGACATTAATGATGGGGTTTTCCAAACAATCAATGACGGTCATCATTAGACTCTCAGTCCCAGACTTTTATTGAATTCAAATGCCACCATCTGCCATGGTGGGATTCAAACCCAGGGTCCCGGGTCATTACCCAGGTTTCTGGGTTAGTAGTCCAACAAATGCCTCCCTAAACAGTACAGATACTATTGGTCAGGTATAATTAGTAGGACCTTAGGGGAGTTGTTATAGCTACATCTGCTCTCTCTGAAAGCTAGAGCCAAACTTCTTGTGTCTACCCACAGATTTTGTGTGATATGAGTAGAATCAGTGCAGCTGATGGAGCATGAACATTAATCCCTTCAGAACCACTAACTTATACAACATCCATCATGGCAGGTTCTTAATAAAATGCTTTGTTCATAACTTGATCAGGAACTTTGATGATGTTGAGTGATGCCATAGCCCCTATCTTAGGACCTGCATCTTACACTCTCCCCAGGAACTGAATTTAAGGTCAACTATAACTCATGGCGGATGGGGGAAGAATCATCGAGAAAAAAGAACCTTAATGAAAGATCTGGCCACAGTCGAAGTAGTACCATCAACTTGCAGTTTAAACTTATGTTTAAAAATCCTCAAGATCTTTAAGAGGTTGGGAAGATGGAAGATGGGTGGGAAGAATAAGTACCAGGGGATGGTGAGATGGGTCTTAGTTTTGATAAACTGAGGTTGGAAATGGAAGAAGAGTATTCAAGAGGAGGAGAAATAATTTTTAAAAAATTATGAGGAGCAACAGCTGTGTGTCAAGGTTGAGTTATTAAGTACATTCAAAGCTGGGAGAGATTATTAATGAGTAAGGAAATTAATGGTAATGGGGAAAAGGCAGGAAAGTGGAGTGGAAGATTATCAGGTCAGTCATGATCTCAATTAAATGGTGGAGCAGGCTCAATGGGCTGAATGGCGATATCTTGTGGTTTTAAGGAAATGATGGTACTGTTAATGAAATGGAGGGAAGTGAGACATTTTACCTGTTTTTAGGTGATAAGGTTTAATTCCGAGCATGTTATTTCTCACTGCTCCCCTCCCAGAATTTAGTTTATTCTGGAATCTCAGTTATAAATACATGTGAATGCATTTACCATTGATATCTACTCTATGGTGTACAGATAACTGTACATTACATACCTTCCTTGCATTCACAATGTGGTGATTGCATTGGTGTTGAAGCAGAGAGGAACATTAAATATTAAGAAGTTAACCATGGACAATTGGAGCAAACTATTTGACATCTCCATATTCTGTGCCATCAGTGCAGTTTAACTGTGGTTTCATCAGCACACCATTGCTACACTTCCAGGTCATACAAACTCAAATTAACATGCCTATAACTTCCAGGACGTTTGGGTTAAAAATCACACAACACCAGGTTATGGTCCAACAGGTTTAGATTAGATTACTTATAGTGTGGAAACAGGCCCTTTGCCCAACAAGTCCACACCGACCTGCTGAAGCGCAACCCACCCATACTCCTACATTTACCCCCTATCTAACTCTACGGGCAATTTAGCACGGCCAATTCACCTGACTTGCACATCTTTGTGACTGTGGGAGGAAACCGGAGCACCCAGAGGAAACCCACGCAGACACGGGGAGAATGTGCAAACTCCACACAGTCAGTTGCCTGAGGCGGGAACTGAACCCGGGTCTCTGGCGCTGTGAGGCAGCAGTGCTAACCACTGTGCCACCGTGCTGCCCATTAATTGGAAGCACTAGCTTTCGGAGCTCTGCTCCTTCATCAGGTGGTTCTGAAGGAGCAGTACTCCGAAAGTTAGTGCTTCCAAGTAAATCTGTTGGACCATAACCTGGTGTTGTGTGATTTTTAACCTTGTACACCCCAGTCCAACACCAGCATTTCCAAATCAGGACATTTGGGGGTAGTGCTACATGCATTCTCCAGAGTGATGCCAATAGTGAGGGTTCAATTCTTGCACTGGCTGAGGTTACCATTAAGTACCTTTTCAACTTTTCCCAACCTTTCCCCTCGAATCACCAGTTGTCTCTCTCTCTCCCTCTGTCTCTCTGTCTCTCTCTCTCTCTCTCTCAATCTCTCTCTCTCTAATGGGAGAGAGACAGCGTTATGGTTAAGCAGAACTGTGGCAACTTTATTTTGCCCTAATTTTCACCATGCCCATTTTAAACAGCCTCAGTTGCTTTTAAGAGATGTTCCAAATACACTGATTTTCCCCTCAAACACCAAACATCCCCCCCATTTTCTTCTTGGTATTCCACACCACCAATTACCGCTCAGTAACAGCTACGCAGGTAAAATCACCTCTTTGGCTACATCTGAGAACCCATGTGACTGTAGCCCGGGAGATCAATCCTAGTGATGTTCCTCGCGTATTGAAACTGCTATCTGGAGCACAGTAGTCGGGAAGGCAACGGCCTAGTGGTATTATCATCAGATGATCCAGAAACTCAGCTAATGTTTGGGGAACCCAGATTCAAATCCTGCCATACCAGATGGTGGAATTTGAATTCAGTTACGAATCTGGAATTAAGGGACTAACAATGACCATGAATCCATTACCAGGAGGAGGAGAAAACAGCCATCTGGGTCACTAATATGGAAACTGCCATCCTTACCTGAGTCTGGCCTACACATGACTCCAGACCTACAGCAATGTGGTTGACTTTTAGCTTCCTTCTGGGCAATTAGCGATTGGCTGCAAATGCTGGCCCAGCCAGCATGCCCTCATCCTGTGAATGAATGAAAAAAAATCAACATCAGTGAAATATCTGCTGGGGATGTGGAAAGGAGGAGGAGGGAGTGGGTGAGGGATAATGAGGGGGGATGGAGGAGGTGAAACCATTGCTCCAATATTACCGACTGAATGCATTGGTTCTCCAACTTAGTTATTTGTTCCCTGTTCTCTTACTGAGACCGTGATAAGTGTGACCCTGTCCACACAGTCTCGTCTTTTCAATTCTCTGACGGTTTATTCAGCTTCCTGAGAATTGCTGGGCTCAGCAATACCTCGTTCACTTGAAACCTTTGGCATGGGTTCATAAAACTTTGTTCCATAACAACATTCAGTATTTAATCACCAGGAGATTGACAAGTTCAGAAAAACGTACTGATATCAAGTATTGAATTCGACTTTATAAAATAAAGAATAATTTTCTGTTTTATTCACTATCAATCCAGAGATACTAAAGCAATGAATTGTTGAAATGACAAGAGAAACTGAAGACTGTGATATCTTAAAAGAAAATGCAGATACACGGTTTCAAAATGGGTTTCTCCTTACGGGATTAATTTATGAGAAATGACTAGGTGCAGCTGTAGTTGCTGTTAAATTGGTTCCTTTTAAATAATCGGCAACACTTCGGAGAGGTTAAGAATTCCACTTGGAATTGTGAGTGAGCCACGCTGTGTGAAAGAAAGATCTTTGTGGATGAGTGCACAAGGTTTATTTATAGTGGAAAATGTGTACGGTCAGCTCCCACCCATACAACTAAACATTTCAGTTAGTGACGGGACAGAGAATCTAGCAGGCTTGGGGTGGGGGGAATTGGGGGGGGGGAGGGGTTTAGGGCTGATGGGGAGGGGAGAGGGTTGGAGTGTGTACCAGGCTGAGGGGGGAATGGGGCTACAGCAGGTTGGAGGATGGGGGTGGGAGTGGGGATGGAGTGAGCACCAGGCTGAGGGGGAGATGAATATAGCAGGGCTGGGGGGGTAGGTGGGAGTGGGGATGGAGTATGCTCCAGGCTGAGGGGAGAAATGAGGGGGAGGTGGATATAGCAGGGCTGGGGGTGTGGGAGTGGGGATGGAGTGTGCACCAGGCTGAGGGGGGAGATGAGGGGGAGGTGGATATAGCAGGGCTGAGGGGTGGGGGTGTGGGAGTGGGGATGGAGTGTGCACCAGGCTGAGGGGGGAGATGAGGGGGAGGTGGATATAGCAGGGCTGGGGGGTGGAGGGGTGGGGGTGTGGGAGTGGGGATGGAGTGTGCACCAGGCTGAGGGGGGAATGGGGCTACAGCAGGCTGGAGGATGGGGGTGGGAGTGGGGATAGAGTATGCTCCAGGCTGAGTGGGGAGATGAGGGGGAGGTGGATATAGCAGGGTTGGGGGGTGGGAGTGGGGATGGAGTGTGCATCAGACTGGGGGGGGAGATGAGGGGGAGGTGGGTATAGCAGGGCTAGGGGGGTGGGGGGGTTGGGAGTGGGGATGAAGTGTGCACCAGGTTGAGGGGGGAGATGAGGGGGGGATGGGTATAGCAGGGGTGGGGGTGTGAGAGTGGGGATGGAGTGTGCACCAGGTTGAGGGGGGAGATGAGGGGAGGTGGGTATAGCAGGCTGGGGATGGAGCTGATTGCGGGCGAGCAGGCTGAGGGTGGGTTTGATGGAGAGGAGGAGAGGATAGCACGCTGGGCGTGGTGGGGCGGTGGTGGTGTTGGAGAGTGTACCAACACTCTCCAGGGGAAGTTATAGCAGGCTGAGGCTAGGGCTGATGGGGAGGGGGTTGGAGTCTACCAGGCTGGGTTAGGATTGATGGGCAGTGAGCTGAATTGTATGGCTGGATTGGCAGAGTGTGAAGTGGCAGATGGCATTCTCTGTCTGTTAAGTGCACGCTGTCGTTTCTCCCCTTCACTATAATGTAAAGTTTAAAAAACACAATTAAGGGGATAGTGAGAGACACAATAGGCCCACGTGCCTCTGGGTGAAGCAGCTGTTTTAGGAGACAATGGAGCCATCAGCCAAGCAAACAAGAGCCAACTGTTAGCCTCTGGACAAGTCCTGCCCAGTTTTCAAATCATCACCCAGTCTCCCTTGTTTTCTTATGATTTGAACCAATCACAAAACTGGATCTGACGGCTTCCCATCCTGACTTTTATTTTGAATTGCATAGCTCAAAACTAACTGCCTGGTTCCTGTCACTATGGCAACCCTAATTTTATTGTTCTTTAAGTAGTAGGTGCGTTATTAATCACTGAGTGGCTGTAATTGGCTTCCTTTTGAATATTCAAACTGCTTCTCTCTCTGAACTTTAAAGAGGCAGTTTGAACATTACATTTCGTTTCTGCACTCACTGTCCTCCTGAACTCCACACACACCCGCCCCACTGCCCTGTTCAACGTTACAAACTTTAGCAGCAGTGTCTGACACTGACATGATTTCCTCCTGCCTTACCCGAGTGAGGTAATTATTTCAGGGGTTTATTTGACCACTTCCCCCCCCCACACCACCCCCAGTGCCCCAACAACTCAGTCGTCCATGAAGTCAGCAGAACCCACTTCATGAGGACTTTGTCCAATCACAGTCTGCAGTGCAGGGACACCAGAATCAAGGACAAGATTACTGCCTCTGATCAATATCTCCAGAGTGCAAGCATGTATATGTTGGAGTATATTCCTTGGTTTGTGTGTGGCCCTGTGTGTGTACTTTATGGGTTTTCTTCATTGAGTGCCCAAGACCTTAGTACAATGAGGGTCCCAGTGAACAACAACACTGACCTGCTTTTATATAACCCCTTTAACACAGGAGTAAATATCAAACAATTTGATACGTGGCTACATTGGAACATATCAGGACAGGCGATCAGAAGCTTAAGTGACCCATCGAAAATAGGAATGACAGGCCTTTTGAGCCTGCTCCACCAATCAATATGATTATCCTCTTCACTACCCTGTTCCCGCTTTTGCTGCGTACCCTTTGATCCCATCAGGCCAAAAAATGATATCAAACTCCTTGAAAACATTCAATATTTTGGCCACAACCGCTCTCTGTGGCAGAGAATTCCACAGGCTCCCCACTCTCTGGGTGAAGAGATTCCTCCCCGCCCACTCCCATATCTTTGAATTGTGACCCCTGGTGCTGTACTGCCTCGTCTTCAGAAACATCCTTGCCGCATTTACCCTGTCTCGTCGTGTTTGAATTTTAAAGATTTCTACGAGATCCAAACCCTTCCTCTCATTCTTCAGAACTCTAGTGAATACAGTTTTAATTAGACAGTGTCTCTTCATCCATCAGTCCTGCCATCCCTGGAATCAGTCTGGTAAATCTTCACTACACTCTCTCCATAGCGAGAACACCTTTCCTCAGATAAGGAGACCAAAACTGCACATAGTATTCTAGGTGTGGTCTCACCAAGGCCCTGTACAATTGCGGCCAGACATCCTTGCTCCTGGATTTGAATCCTCTCATTATGAAGACCCCCAATACCGTTTACCTTCTTTACTACCTGCTGTACCTGCTTCTTACTTCAGTGACCGGTCAAAAAGGACACCCAGTTTACATTGCACATCCCCCTTCCTCAATTTATCGTCACTCAGATAATAAGCGGCCTACATGCTTTTACTGCCAAATTTATCTCACATTTATCCACATTATACCTCATTAGCCAAGCACTTGCTCACTCACTCAACTTGTCCAAATCACACTGAAGCATCCTCCCCACAGTTCACTCTCCCAGCCAGTGGAGTGCTTACAAACTGGAAGGCACAGTCGAAATTAAACCTCTGTTTGTCAAATCAGCCATGGAATTACTGGGGTCTCTTTCTCTTGCACTGGGAGAAGAAATTGTTCTTTAACATCCAAATGTGGGAATTGTACATCTCTGAGATTCAATGGATGCCAGAGAGCAGTAGGACACCCATCCTCTCTGTGTGAACAGAGACATACAATCAGACAGTACGGAAACAGACCCTTCGGTCCAACCAGTCCAGGCTGAACTTAGTCCCACTGCCTGCACTTGGCCCATATTCCTCCAAATATTTCTTATTCATGTACTTATCTAAATGTCTTTTAAATGAACAACGCCGTGTAAACAAACCGTCCTTCATGTCTTTTTAAAATTTCTCACCTCTCACCTTAAAAACAAGCCCCTCCTCTTGAAACCTCCCACCCTTAGGGAAAAGACACTTCTTTTCTTCTCTCTCTTTCTGTTTTCCTTCTGCATCCAATCGTAATTCAAACTGTTTCATTTCCTTTCCTTTTTCTCCTTGCCATTGTCTCTAATTCATGAAGACTTTTAGCTTGAGGTAGCAATGAAAAGATACTCTGATCTTTGAAGTTATTTGGTCATGAGGAATCAAATCGAATTACGATGTACCTTAACTTCAGTTCAACTTCAACTGCAAGCTTTCCCTCCCACTGTCTTCCCTCCCGTCCAGTACGTCTGAAACCTTGGGGCAGGAAGCAGCGTTTAAGGGCCTGTGCAGGTGGTCACCCATCCGTGATTCAAAGGGTCCGGAACCCCTGACAGTACTTGGTACGCAAACACGAACATAAGCATCACCAGGTTGTGTCTTTCCTTTCTCGTTCCTTTTTTTTCACTTTGGCAAAGACGCAGCCTCCACACTGGGCCTGGCTGGTGATGGGAGGGTGATGCCAGAGGAGAGCAGTGCCCATTGTCCTTTGCATCTTCTGCCGTGGTACTGTGGCAGCCGATGCACCACACCTACGGTTTGCACTGGGCTCCCCGCTGTGAGGAGCCAGCGTCAGAGCCTGACACAGTGCCAAGGAGAGGTGGAACCTGACCAGACGGAAAAAGGAATGTTCACTGGTGTGAAGTCTAAAGGAAACGGTCCTTCAAAAGGGTTTTCCAAAGTATGGAGTGACTAGACAGATATGGCACCATTGTGTACTAAATGGCAGAATAGTGTCAGGAAACAGTAAGGAGTGAAGCAGCATCCAAGCACTGCATTATTTTAGACCACTCGGCAGTAGATAGTCTCTAAGGATAAGCAGTGTGACCAGTATTTTAACATATCAGACTGTGTTGATGTAAAGTGATAATTGATAGCCCCATGAGAGCACTGGCAGAATAAACAGCCTTTGTAGCAGGACACAGCAGCTTGTATCCTCAGTAAAAGTTGAACCTTTCTGCCTTCAGGCCCAGCCTTTTGACCCCCGACCCTTGCCAGCTGAGTGAGGATGACCTCCCAAGTGACCTGCAGTCCTTGTCTTGGCTGACATCTGTTGATGTCCCCCGTTTACAACAGATGGCGACAGGTCGCATGGACTTTAACCTGAGTGCCCAGAATCCAACGTTGACAACGCAAACAGGTAACACTGAAGCAGCAACAACAACTCACATTTACACAGCACCTGGAACATAATAAAACGTCTCAAAGCACTGAGAAGCAGCTCTGGTTTCTGTCGACAACAACAACTTGTATAGCACCTTTAATGTAATGAAACACACTTCCCACAAACATTATAAAAAACTATGGGAGATCCTACATTTCCAGGTCCGCAGTGAGGCAGCTCACCTCAAGGGCAAGTGGGGATGGGCAATAAATGGGGCGGCCTAACATCCCATGAACAAATACAAACAATGACACTCTACCAACTGAGGAGATGTTAGATCAGGTGACCAAATCTTAGTCAAAATGTTCGGGAATGTCTGAAAGTGGGAAAGCAAGGCAGTGTGGTGGAGGAAAGGAATTCCAGAGCTTGGGCCTTCAACCACTGAAGATATAGTCGCCAATAGCAGAGCAGTTACAAAGGAGGCCTGATTGTACAGATATCTCAGAGGGTTCCGGGCTGGAGGAGATTACACTGATAGGGAGAAGCAAGGCCATATAGGGATGTGAAAATGAGAATGGGAATTTTAAACTCAAGCTATAGCTGACAGGGTGCTAAGGTAAGTGATTGGGGAATGGGACCTCTTTCAGGTTAAAACACAGACCCCGCTGGTCAAGAAGTGAGTAATGGCAAAGTTAAATATAGGAGATGTGCTCCCATTGCTGACATTGAAGATAAAATTAAAATTCACCGACTTCTGCTGTTGTGAGTCTCAGTTGTACCAGAGTGCTCCTACTCCCTCTCCTGTCTATGGTGCACAGGAACCCTATAGTCTGATTCTAATGTAAGAAAGTTCCAGTATTGGGTGGGCTATCACAACAGAATAATCATAAAGATGATAATTATAGAATCCTTACAGTACAGAAAGGCCATTTGGCTCATCAAATCCACACTGATCATTCACAGAACATCCCACCCAGCCTGCACATCTTTGGACTGTGGAAGGAAATTGGAGCACCTGGAAGAAACCCAGTCAGACACAGGGACAATGGGCAAACTCCACACAGACTGTTTCCCAAGGTAGTCTCTAGTGCTGCGAGGCAGCAGAGCTAAACACTGTTCCACCCTGCCATCCAGGATGTTATGAGAAGCAGACAGAAATTTTGCAAACGGGAACCATTTATTGTCAATCTCACCTACTGCCCAGTGAGTTACTAAAGACGATTATACAGAATTGGCAGCAGGTTTCAGTTGTTCAGGGTGCACGATGGGAGGGATGAGAGTTGATGGTACAAGAATACAAACAAACATCTAGAGAAACATGGCAGTAATGTTATAAAACTGGTAAAAATCCAGGTCTAAACAGAGACTGATATTATTGTGGACTATTCTTGCATTTTGCTAGTTCCAATTTCAGTTTCCTGAACTGAAACTTATTTACTGAAACTTACTTAACACCTCCCATTGATTCCCTTAGGGCTGGTTCTCCATGACATGTCTAACAATATGACGCCAACATCAGTCCAAGGAGCCATGATCCAGGTACAGGCAACTATGCAGCATGGCATCATGGGATTGAACACCATGACCACACATGGGCAAAATGTAAGCTTGTGCCAATTATTGTTTTTTTGTAGAGTTAAAGAAGAGTAGAAAGGTCTAGAGGAGGCTGTGATTTGCCTTTTTTTAGTGAACACTGACTTCCCAAGCTCCCTCACTGAAATGTGATGAACCCATCATTAGTCTAGGTGAGACAGTTGGACTCTAATTTGTTACTGAGCCACAAATCTGGACTAAGATCAAGAGACATGTACAATTCTTTTTAAAGAAAACGTAACAAAGATCTTTAGCGCCAAGAAAAATATTTGGACTCAAAAGGCTATTCTTATTTGATTGATGAATGCACTGTCCAATCTCCTCAAAGAACACCTTAGTCCATTGTCTCTTCAGACCGGCATCTAATTTCCTACTTGAGTGCAAATATTACGTGCACTGGTATTCCATGATTATATAATTCACAATCCATACAGTTTTTTTAATGAAACTATTCCATCTGGCTTAATTCTAATCACTAACTTTAATTTGGTGTCTAATTTTAAATTTATGGAAACTCTGCATCATTCCACACAGAAATCCACTGACAACTTTAAAAGCAGATCATATAAGGATCAGTAAGGTGCTACAGCAAGGGATTGGAGATTATCACATCAGTATCCATATTCAATCTTCCCATTCAGTTTCAGTTCCCATCTGCAATGTTTGCATAATTAAGAAACACATGCTTAATGAAAAAATAAGTTTATTGAATATAATTGGAAAAGGAGGAGAATCTATCACTTTATAGGGCAAAATGAGTTGTAAGAGACATCTGGAAGGTTTGGCTGGAAGGTCTCGTCGTAAAAGAAGATTAATGCTGCATCACTTGAAAATTGAGGGAAATTTTGCAAATGAGAAGACGCACAGGATAGAGACATGGAAACTCCGTCTTGAGCCAAAAAAACTGTGCACAACGATGAAACACATTTTTGAGGAGAATACAAAAGCTTGATACAGTCTT
This sequence comes from Hemiscyllium ocellatum, assembly GCF_020745735.1. Classification (NCBI taxonomy): domain Eukaryota; kingdom Metazoa; phylum Chordata; class Chondrichthyes; order Orectolobiformes; family Hemiscylliidae; genus Hemiscyllium; species Hemiscyllium ocellatum. The sequence continues at coordinate 14,125,014 of NC_083424.1, forward strand.
TTTGAGTGCTAAATATGATTTTCATTTCACTTAAAAATTAGAAATTAAACAAAACTATTTAGGAAGGATCTGAACCTCAAATCTGATTTTCAATCCTATCCCATTTCTTGCATTTTCAAGTCAATCATTGTAACTGTCGACAACAAAAAAAATCTGACAAAAGAAATATGCAGAAGTTTCATAAATACTTAAAACAGTGGAAATTACCTTTATTGATGAAAACTTTCTCTATTCCTTCCCAACCCCCTCCCCAAACTCCACTTTGATTTTGCAGTACTCTGTTACAGGACAACACCCATCTGGGTTTCAGACGCAGCAGTCCCTTTACCAAGCACACTCTCAGCAGCTGTACAGTCTTTCACAACCTGGCCAGCAGGTACAGTATTCTTTCTTATTACCCTTCACAATTCAGTCAACTTTTATCCTGTAGGATTCAGTTACTTTACTTTGGGCCTTGTGATTAGCCTGGCCTGTGGGATGTTGTTTTGAGGACAGCATTGTATTTTTTTAAAAATATCAAATGGATAAATTAAGTGTGCAAAATGGAAAAAGTTTATTAAAGCTGTGCTTTCCAATCTTGCTCCAACACGAATTGGAAAGTGGCTACTGATCAGCTTTGACTTAGAATGTCCCTGCAATGAGTTACAGCCCAACTGCACCCTCCAGTGGCTGCTAGAGGAATTGCATGTGTGTATTTTTTTTTGGCTGGACCTGCTCATTTGCATTGTATTGTGCCAGGAATTGTATGTAAACCACTAAACTGCGTGTGAAATCTATGGAACACAACATGTAATTTAGAACGATTAAAGTATCGGATAATTGGAAACAGGCTTGCAGCCAAGTTGAGGTCACACAGAATGCAATGGTTTCAAGTGGGAGTGGCCTGGGTGTGATTTTTCTGCAATAAGTAAATTCCGATAGTGAACAGACATTTGTTGAAATTAGAGTCTAGATTAGAGTGGTGCTGGAAAAGCATAGCAGGTCAGGCAGCCTCCAAGGAGCAGGAAAATTGGCATTTCAGGCAAAAGCCCTTCATCAGGAATGGAGGCAGGGAGCCTCCAGGGTGGAGAGATAAATGGGAGGGGGTGCAGCTGGGGAGAAGGTAGCCAAGAGTACAATGGGTGGATAGAGGTGAGGATGAAAGTGATAGGTCAGAGAAGAGGGTGGAGCGGGTAGGTGGGAAGGGAGATTGGCAGATAGGGCAGGTCATGAAGACAGTGCTGAGCTGGAAGGTTGGAACTAGAGTAAGGTGGGGGGAGGGGAAATGAGGAAACTGGTGAAGTTCACATTGATAACCTGAGGTTGAAGTGTTCCGAGGCAGAAGATGAGGCGTTCTTCCTCCAGATGTCAGGTGGTGAGGGAGTGGCAGGTGGAGGAGGCCCAGGACCTGCATGTCTTCGGCAGAGTGGGAGGGGGAGTTTAAATGTTGGGCCAAGGGGCGTTGGGGTTGATTGGTGCAGGTGTCCTGGAGATGTTCCCTAAAGCTCTCTGCAAGAAGGCGTCGAGTCTCCCCAATGTAAAGGAGACTGCTACGGATACAATAAATGACATTGGTGGATGTGCAGGTGAAACTTTGATGGATGTGGAAGGCTCCTTTGGGGCCTTGGATGGAGGTGAGGGGGAAATGTGGGCACAGGTTTTGCAATTCCAGCAGTGACAGAGGAAGGTGCCAGGAGGGGACAGCCGCTGTAAGGGCACGGACAGAGATTGGTGATCTGCTAAGCATCATCATTCAGGCTGTGAGGAATAAACCCTGGGGTTAATACAAATCAAAAGCAAAATGCTGTGGATAGTGGAAATTTCAAGTTAAAAAAGGAGTGCTAGAGAAATTCAGCAAACGTTGGGAGAGAAACAGTTAAAGTTTCCAAGTCTGATATGACTCTTCTTTGCAATTAAAGAGAGACATGGACAAGTGATGGGTTTTATGTTGTCCAAATAGGTGTAAAGGAACAAGTGAAAAAGAGGGAAGGTTAGAGAAGGCTGGAGGGTGAGGGAGATCAAAAGGCAAAGGAAATGTAATGGTTGTAGAGAAGTAGATCCAGATTAGGTGTTTGAAGTAAATATTAGGAGCAGAATGTAGCTCAGTTGCTGACTGCAAAACCAAAAACAAATCAGATATCTGTGAGGGAATGGAGGAAACAAAACAGAGGACAGCGGTCATGACCTGAAATTGTTTGGCTCAACGTTGATCCTGAAAGCTGTAAGGTGCTGAAATAGAAAACGAGGTGCTGTTCCTTCAGCTTGCATTGGGCCTTCGTGGACACTGTAACTGGCCTAGGTTAGAAACTGCAGCACAAGAGCAAACTGGAGTGTGAAATGGTGAAGGACCAGAAAGCCTAGGTCATGCTTGTTGGTGGAGAGGGGACGGTTTACAAAGCAGTCACCCAGTTTGTGACTCCGATGTTGAGGAGACCATATCATGAGCAGTGAAGACAGCGTAGTAAGTGGAAAGAGTACAAGTAAAGTGTAACTAAGAGAAGTATTTGGACAGGTGGTAAAAGAGCAAGAATCGCACCTCCTGCAAATTGCATGGGAAGATTCTATGGAGAGGGATGGCATGCGGGAACGATAGAAGAACAAACCATCCAAGGCCCCAACTGCTTTCCAGGTGAAACAGTGATTTGCTTGCACCTCTTGGCATTTAGATCACTGCCTTCACTGCTCACAGTGCTTAACACTGGAGAGGCCAAATGGAGATTGGGTGGCCTTTTTGCACAATACCCCCACTCAAAGAACTAGCAACCCTTAGATCTTATGGTCTCTTACCATTTCACACACACTATCTTGCTCACATTTCTGCCTTAGACCAACTACAGTCTTCCAGCAAAGGCCAACTCAGGTTAGAGGAACACCTGATATATTTTTTTCCTTTTGAAAACTGTTTGCATTGTTTTAAATCACTTGTACTTTAATGCACCACTCTGTGCCTAAGTGGCACTTCTGCATGCCCTTTGGCATTGCTACCTGACCAAAAAGAGGTGAGTAGAAAAATGAGTGGGCATTAGTTTGTCCCATTTTAGTTATCCGTCCCTATGACGAGACTGGGGAGAGAAGAAACTAATAAGTTAAGGTTTTACTGCCACATTTTGCTATTCTTTTTCCTTTGGTTTTCTGTATGTTGACTTTTTCTGTTGTCTTATGCTCTGTTTCTTACTCTTCAGTGCTCTCCTGGAAATATTTACAGCCCAACTTACCATACACAGTCTCAGTATGCACAGCCCCGACTTGCCACTCACAGTGACCAGGACCTCCAACCCAAGACCTACCCCAAACCCATCTATTCTTACAGGTATGTAATGCCAGCATATTGCTCCCCACATCTGGTATGAGGATGTTGCTTTCAATGTAATCAATAGATGCGTAATCAAAGAAGATGGGAAACTTCTGTCTATAGATGGAATAGTCTGAAGTGATGTTTGGAATGACTATATCTTCACACTTGTAGGTAGCTGAGTGAAGAAATCATAAAATAGGAGCAGGAGTAGGCCATTCAGCCCCTCAGACCTGTTCCACAATTGACAGATCTTGGCCTATCTCCATATGCCTGCTGTTGACCCACATCCCTTTAATACCTTTGCTTAACAAAAATGTATCTACCTCAAGTTTAAAACTTATAACTGATCCAACATCTGCTGCTGCTTCTGGAAGAGAGTACTAAACCTCTATGAACCTTTCCAACATCTCTCCTGAACAGTCTGGTCCTAATTCATAAACTATACCTCCAACCAGTAGAAATAGTTTAACTTTATCAACCCTGTCTTTTCCTGTTAATATCATGAAGACTTTAATAAGATCACTCCTTAACCTTCTACATCTAGTAAAACAGGGCTAATTTGTATAATTTCTCCTCATAACCTAACCCCTGAGGTTCAGGTATCATTCTTGTAAACCCAGTTTGTACTCCTTCCAAGGCCAATCTATCCCTCCTAATGTGTGGTGCCCAGACCTACTCACCATACCCCAAGGGGGATGTAATCATGGTTTTGTGTAACTGCAGCATTACTTCTGTGTCCTTATGCTCCAGTTGTCTAGATATAAAGGTCAGCATTCCATTAGGTTTCTCGATTTTTTCAAGACTTGTTTGTGATCTATGTACCTGAACAGCCCGCTCCAGCTCTTTGGATATCCACTATATTTAACTTCATATGTTTTACAATGTATCTTGATTTTTTGATTTGAAATGGACAGCCTCACATGTGCTTACATTGAACTCTACCTGCCACAGTTCTGCCCATTCACTTAGCATAAAATTATAAAGGGATACTGAGAGACTATCACCTGCACTGACAACAATGCCAACTAACATTTCAAGTATCAAAAATTTGGATATATGACTATCTATGCCATTATCCAAGTTGTTAATAAATAATGTGTATAATTGAGGTCCCAACTCAGAACCCAGTGGGACACCTCTGGTCACATCCTGCCAGTTTGTGTACCTACCCATTATCACTCCAGTCTGTCTCCAACCACAGAACCAATTTCCCAGCCATGTCAGTAATTCCTCCTCCCTTCCATGAGCAGCTACCTTCTGTAACAGTCTCTTATGTGCGAGTTTATCAAATGCCTTTTGGATGTCCATATAAACAACATCCATGGAAATTTCACTATCTTAGTCACCTGCTCAAATAATTCAATGGGGTCTGTCATATATGACGGTCAGGCATAACCGGCCTGTCATGAATCCATGCTTGGTCTCCCTGATTAGCAGCCAATTTTTAAGGTGTTCTATTATCCTATTGTTGATTGTAGACTGTAACAATTTCCCCAGCACAGATGTCAGGCTAACGGATCTGTAATTCCCTGGTTTTCCTCTTTCCTAAAACACAAGTGACATATACGAAAGTGGAGAGACATGTGCATCCATCTACAAAGAGCCCCTCAAATACTTAATTTGCATTGTGCTGGTTTTATCTAATATTTCAAGCTTCTGCTCTTTAACTAATGTCTGCGTTATCTCCCTCCTTTGCAAAGGCAAAGACAAAATACTAATTTAGAACCTTGCTCACATTTTCTTCATTCACAGTCAAGTCACCAAATGCATCGCTGATAAGCCTAACCCTTTCCTTAGTCATAATCTGGCTGATGAAATATGACTACTTGGACGTGTCCGATATAAAATTAACTTGAAGCTATCTGAAATCAGTTCCCAATAATCCAATAACCACTTCACCGAACTGTTCTCAATTTGATACAAGTTGGCAGCCTTTACTAGCAGAACAGACAAGGATGACCACTTTGGGAACTGAAAGTGTGATACTGGTTCAGTAAGGATACCAGTATGTGGTTAAGGGGTTTGGTAGAGTGCAGAGAACCCTCCTTGTGCCACAGATAACCTGGGTGTGTTTAGTACTGACTGAGTGACCGGAATGGTAAAAGGTCCAAAGCAATGACAGCTACAATAGGACAAAACTTGGCAAACAAAAAAAATCTCTAAAGTATGGTTTATGTGCATCATTCTTCTAGCCTTAGACTGTTTCTTGCATTTATTTAATTGACAGCTGCCTGATTGCCATGGCACTGAAGAACAGCAAGACAGGAAGTCTCCCAGTCAGCGAGATCTACAGCTTCATGAAGGAGCACTTCCCCTATTTTAAGGTAGGAGATTGATGAAACATACAGAATCGTCCCATTAAGTTCAATAGTCCAGTAAAGTAGCCATCACAATGGCCATCTCCATTCACAGAAAAAGCACAAGGTTGTTAAGGGGGGATGAATCTTTCAAGATTTTCTCTCACAGGAATCTCTCTTGCTTCTGCCCTGAAATATATGACCAAGGAATTGCAACCCAGAAACTTTATTCTTTCCTTCCAAAACTCAATCTAGCTCTGCTGGCTGCAAAGTTCTTAAACAGAATGATCATAGAATCCCTGTAGTGCAGCTAGTGGCCTCTCGGCCCATCGGGTCTGCACCGACCCTCCAAAGAGCATTCCATCCAGACCCCGCATTTACCATAGCTAACCTGCACAACCCTCTATCGACCTCTGGGTTATGAGTCCAGCATGCTCCTGCTGCACCACTCTGCTACTGCAGTGATTTTAAGCAATTTAAATTCAACACCTCATCAACAGAGATCCTGCGTCTAATAATACCCATAATATGTCATCAAATTGGCAATTCACTCACTCATTGGCCATTTTGGTGGTTTATGTAGGGGTGTGGAGTGTAGGAAGCTTTACTATATATAATGATGTGCCAGATGTTGCTTGTAACAAAAAGAATCACATTACTTAACACCCTTTGCTTAATCAGTATGAATTTTCCATTTGAGAACCAAAGAAAATTGGAAACAGATAGAAAGCATAAACTCTGCACCGTCCATACCAATGCAATTTGCAGTTTGGTGTGGAAGGAGACCATTAGTTCTGAATTTCCCTTTCTGCGTAAGGACACTGAACCTCTATTTCAGACTGCTCCAGATGGCTGGAAGAATTCTGTCAGGCACAACCTCTCGCTGAACAAGTGCTTCGAGAAGGTGGAGAACAAGCTGAGTGGGTCTTCACGGAAAGGGTGTCTTTGGGCACTCAACCCAGCCAAGATCGAAAAGATGGAGGAAGAGATGCAGAAATGGAAGCGCAAGGATCTTGGAGCAATTTGCAGGAGCATGGCAAACCCAGGTAATGATCAGTGGTGTTGAACGACAGAGGGGAGACAGAATTTCCTTCACAAATTGACATATTATGAGCAGATAATGGTGATGTTGTGGCACTATACTCCACTATGTCAGTGCTTTCAAAAGATGTGAGGGACAAATATTGGTAGATGCCAACTTATGTAAGGCTCCCAGAAATCTCATCTTCTAACAACGTCTTTCTTACTGCAGATGAACTGGACAAATTGATATCTGATCGGCCAGAAAACTGCAGGAGACTGTCAAAATATTCAGAGAGAACAATCCACATGGCAACACAGGTTACCAGCACACAAGGAAGCCTTACGATGCCACATCTCCCCCACCAGTCTGTGGCTACCCTTTCCTTGCATCCCCTGCCTTTGCATCACCATATCCAACAGCAACAGCAGCAGACGCGGATTAGCCCTGACTCACCGGCACCGGCTCAGACCCCACCTCTCCACGCCATGCCAGATATCAGCCACAGTCCTTTATCACACCATGGAGCTAGCAGGGTTGCTTCTGATTTATTCTGCATGACAACAGATATGAACACTGACGTTGATGCCCTTGACCCAACCATCATGGACTTTGCATTGCACGGTGAGTGATCTCTGCAGAGATAAATATACATTGAAGCATTGTTTAAATGGAAGTAGACTACTTCCCCATCATTATTCCTTACCGGAAACAATAAACTTTGTGACTGCACTTGGGAAAATACCAACTCTTAGCATGACATTTCAACTAAATCATAAAGAATATTAATAACATACACAGAGAATGCTAGCGAAACTCAGGCAGTCTGACAGCATTTATGGAAAGAGAGTTAATGTTTCGAGTCCGAAATAACTTCTTCAGAACTGAAAGATGTCGGAGTGTTGTTTTTAAATCCTTTTGAGAGAGAGACAGAAGATGAGCAAGAGGGCAGATGGTGTAGTGCAAAAGACAAAGGTGGCGAAACAGAAAGAGATGTAAAATGGATGTAAACTCGAGCCTCAGTGGTTAGCACTGTTGCCTCACAGCACCAGGGACTCAGGTTCGATTCCAGCCTCAGGTGACTGTGTGACGTTTGCACATTCTCCCTGTGTCTGAGTGGGTTTCCTCCAGGTGCTCCAGTTTCCTCCCACAATCCAAAGATGTGCAGGTCAGGTAAATTGGCCATGCTAAATTGCCCATAGTTTTAGGTACGTTAGTCAGAGGGAATGGATCTGGGTGGGTTAGTCTTCAGAGGGTCGGTGTGGACTTGTTGGGCTGAAGGGCCTGTTTCCACACTGTCGGGAATCTAATCTAATCTAAACTAAAGTGGGAAAGGGAGAGAATGGATTCTGTCTGCTAACAGCAAAGTATACAATATTAACAAATATTTGCAAATTGGAATTAGAATGCTCTGCTCCATCTCTCATGATATTAATTAGAGTTGATCAGTGTGCAATGGAAACTGACATGTCAAAGGAATGGAATGTGCTTATGAAGGCAAAAGCTGTTAAGAGATAGGGACTAAATACTGGCTTATTCCAGGGAATTAATTTCCAAGTCAGCAACAGCAGTCACTTTGTTCGAACGTCATAAATGCTTTGGTATTGTCTCATTTTGTGTGACAAATCCATTTACTACACCAGACATCACATGGACCTGAGTGAGATTGCAAATTTAGTACCCTACTGAGTAACTTTGTGCAACACAGGCTCACACAGCAGAGGGCTGAGGGTGTCCAGACCCATTTACAAAGAGGAGCCTTTCATCCTATCAATCAGGATTCCTCAAGACCAAATGGCAGCATGCACCATGTCCACAATCAAAATAGCACCAGTTTTGTATATACGTTGAGTAATCGTTAGTTCCTTCACTTGTTGTCCTTCAAATATATGAAATACCCATGTGCACACTGTTGATGGTGCGATAATTAGCATTTTTATGGTCTGTGCACCATATGTGAGACCATAAACAAAGGACTCAGAAATAGCACACAGCTAAATTGAGGGATTTTTAGTGTTGGGGAATTCTCATGATAAGTCACATACTATTCTGGCTTGGAACCATATTGCCTTCCCATCTTTGTCATTGGGCCAAAATCCTGGAAGTCCCTCCCTATCAGCACTGGGAGGAGCTGCACCACATACACTGCAATGTTTCAAGAAATAGCTCACCACTATCTTCTTAAGGGCAATTAGGACTGGATAACAAATACTGGCACAGCCAGCAGAGTTCACATCACAAATCCTGCTTAAAGACATGTAGTTGTTAGGTAAGACAGCATTTGATGTATGTTGTCTGCCATACTAAAACAAACTGCTGACACTTGTCAGGATCTGCCAATGATTAATGGTCATTGAGATGCTGAAGCAGAAGGAGGGGGATGAACAAACCTATCAGAACAACAGTGCAATGGGTGGAAAGAATCACTTGGATACAACCCGCAGTTATGATCCAACACATCCTGAACTCTATTTAGTTATAACCATGTGGGGATGCACTGAAAGTGATCTGAATACCCCAAAGGAATGGCATCCAAAGTATGTGATCTTAGAATGACACTAATGGAAACAAAGGAACGTGTAACTCTGTGTTGCCATGTCAACTCTTTTCTCGTTAGAGGAATGCTGATACTATAAAACTGGGACCTTTTTAATCCCATTGAAGGCCGCGGTTTTTTGTTGAGCTCACACTATCATTGAGTCTCGACTTAAGCTAAACTGAGCTGGATTCTTTACCTTTTAACCACTAGTGGTGGATCTCAAGCTTCTGCTGGGTGTTTAATATACTGAAGAAAGGCAAATAGTGGAGAACAGCAGACTGTTCGAGAGTAGCTGTCACGCGACACTTCCATCTGTGGCTACAAGACATACTTACATTATATTAAATGTTATTTCAAATTCCTAAAGCCCCGAATTTGTGAAATGGGAAAAAGCTATCACAGGAAAATAGAATTTAATTCATTGGATTGTTCACAATGGTTAATTAAAAATATTAATGCTCAAAAACGTTTAATGCTCCAAAATAAGGTTCCCAAACAATTATTCAAATCATAATTGAAGTTACTGATAAAGATCAGGCATTCCCTTTCCAATTCCACTCAGAAGCTTGGACTTGCACTTGATGTATTTCCCAGGACTTTCATTCTTGAGAAGGGAAAGAATTACTGAGGAGGTTTGTATTGCAGTTTTCAGGAGGCTGAAGCTAAAACACATGCCTAATTTATACTGCATTTCTCAGCATGTATTAGTATGATTCTTGAAGTGTCCCCATGCTGCAGAATTTGAGCTTGCATTTGTAAATTAGTTGAAGAATTAATTTCCCATAGATTTCTTTTGGGTAAAATTGTTAGTCATAAAATCTTTGTTTACTTGACCTTTCCTTCTTTAGACATGGGAACTTCCCTCAAAAACAAGTGTATAATAATCAAAATGTTAAGGTAAAGCTAAAAACAACTCACCCTAAACCAGCATTCTCTCCTTTAACAGGAAATCTATGGGAAGAAATGAAAGATGAGAGTTTCAACCTGGACACGCTCAGTGCATTTAGCACATCTCCACTCCGCCTCTCAGACTCTCCTCTTGGAACAGTAGGTCTCACTCCTGTGTCCAGTGGAAGCGAGAATTCATTTTCTGATCTACAGGTTACCGGTCTTTACACCACCTATGCTAGCTTGGAGAATGTCCCGGCACAATACCTGAACACACAAGGGAATAAGCCAATAGCACTGCAATAAAGCAATGGTTCTCTGATTTGGTGACCTGCTAATAACCAATGTATTGAGGACTAAACATATAACATCAGTGGAAAGAGTTTCCATGCCACTTCTTAAGTTATAAGCTTACATAACTCTCATGTAAGGCTGTATTTTTTTCAATGGATTTGGTTGTCTTAATTCGTTTAGCCTTTGGAAAGAATTTTACACTCCATGGAAGATCTAGCAAACGAAATGCTGCTTTCATATGGAAAAGGCTTAAAAGCTGAATATGAAAAGTGCATTGTCTACTATTGACTTGACTGAAGAAGAGCCAAACTATTCTCATTAAAGAATCGATTTTTTGTAAATAATAAAAGCAAATTGATTAACTGATGACAAAAGCATTGGAGTGAGATGGAAAAACAACAATTGTTTAACAACAAAGTTAAATCTGTAAATTGTTCAGATCCATTGTTTACCTCTCAATGACAGCATATTAATATTCAATTTATAACAAAAGCAATACTATACAATTTTGGTTATGTCTAGTTTGGTTGATGTTTAATACTCAGACTGACAAACATTGTACATATCAGCCCACTATAGCCAATTGACCAAATTTAACATCCAGTGAGTGAAAGCATACCTGGGAAAGCACCCAAACAAAAAAGACCATCAGACCCATGAAGTTGCTTGTTACATAAATAATTTCAAAATTGTTGACACCGTTGACATGATGAAAAATGTTGGATGCTGCTGGTCCTGTTGTTTTTGGATGATAACTTGCAACAGACCACAGTGTAAAATCTATTTTTGAGACAAATTTGCAGAGTCAAGTTTTGAATGATGTTAGTTAGATGAATCTTGAGAAGATTAATTGCAGAATTTTGTATCCTGGTGGAAGAACGAACCCAGAGAAGGAAAAAGGAAGGACTGAGGAAATCACTAGAATCCTTCCTTTGACCAGTGATCCAGTGAAACTGTGATGAATGTAATCATTGGAATCGTTCAGGAGGAGACTGGTTATTGTTCTGTCACCTTTAACTTTCAGAAGCGGACAAATATCCAGGTGTCACCCAAAAGGGTTTTCCCTTTCTGAATTGGATAGTCTACTGAATCGTACAGGGCACATGGGCAGGGTTGTTTCTGTGATTGACTAATAGATATGAACTTTGGAAGACGAAAACTGCTTACCCAGGACTCTCAATGGATGCAAAAGAGAAACAAATTTGAATGCACAAAATTGATTATCATCAATGGCTGAAAACTCAACTTAAACAAATCTTAGTAGATCCTAGAAATGTGAACTCTTTTCCTATGTAAGTGTTCTGTTGCATTGTGATAGGTCAGTACAGTGGAATGTGTTGGTGCTGTTGTGATAGACAGTATTACTGTATGTAAATTTTAATTTATATTTATTGCTTTAAGGAAATGTGAAGACCCGTTTCATTTGAACTAAGCATTGTTTACAAGAATATTTCTTAAAGATAGCATTTCCACTTGTCTGGTTATTTAAGATTTTTTTTAAAAGGTTAAATGGATAGATATTAGTTTCTGAACCCTTCAAACATCATTGGTGGAGTTATTTACAACTCTGGCTGCATTGATGACAACTTTTCTGCTGTTAATGAAGATTGTGGGGACCAGGCTCAGTCCAGCATTTTAAAGGCCACAATCTGAAGTAATTGGGAATACTGAGAAAAATGGACCAGTTGGATGCTCAGCTTGTGGATTTCTTCACAGGGAAGGCAAATTGGATGTATTTTCACCAGGCTCTGACAGACTCTTGGTTAGGACTCTATTGGAAAATTCAGTCAACATCAACACTGTGAGTATGTGGAATATCTTTCTGAAATGTCTTCACAAGACATTCCCAGGAATGAAAGATGCTATCCCTACTTAAAACTATTGGAGGATAAATTGGTATGACCTAACACTTCCATAGATATATAGCAGGGACATCATTGTTCACTTTGGAAGAAAGCTTCTTAGACCATTCTTGTTAACAAAAATAATTGTAAAATTCAATCATGTTTATCAGACAAAATGAGGTCAGTGCACAAAGTAGAGACTTTATGAACCTTAATGTTAGACTTGGATTATGTCAATAGAAAGTACGAAGTGTGGCAATGTCCTGTACATGATTTCATGAAACAGAAAGAAAATAGAATATCCATTTGTTAAAAAAATGAAGCTACCTATGCTGATTACACATATATCCATAATATTAGTCACGTCTAACAGTCTAATATGGCTTGGAATAGATAGAGCTTAATTTTCACTATTAAAAAGGATTCATTTATATAAGCCTTCAAACTTTAGTAAGTTGAAAGGCGGAAGGAGGAATAGAATTAGAGTTCAATCTAGTCTAACTCGTTTATGCTGGCATTCTTATGGTCACCATTTTATGGTTTTAAAGTACTTTTGAAAGGAGGAAAAGAGTTATTTCTTGAAATTAAATAAAATTACAATTGTACCAAACCAACATTTACTAAAAATATGCCTGAAACCTCAAGATATTTTCATACTGGCCAACAACTGGAAGACTACAAGATCTGTTTTCTAAAAAATGTCATATCTTGATTAACCAACCTGATTGATTAGAGGGGAAAGAAATATTTGTTAAATATTTTCCCTCATTTAGATTCAAATATAATTGGCAGATTTTAACTAGGAAGTATGAAATGCTTTATGTAAAATGTCTTAGATATATGAATAAATATTTAACTTAGAAATGGTCCTGATGGATGTTTTGTTTACTGTAACAGGACAATGACTTACGAGCCTTATAACATTCTTCAAATTTAGTATTCTTTATTCTCCTTCCTTTCATCTTCATAAAGGCTGATTGCTCTGGCAATGCATCTTTTCAGCTGGCCAACAACAGATTGGAGTGCAGGCCTACAATTATGCTTTCCTTTCCTTAGTGGTACTGTTTATCTTTTATAATATAATGTAGTAATCTGATGCTGGGCTGTAATATGAACAATTTAAACATAATGGAAACTTATTTAATAGCACAGCGAATACTCTGCAGCATGATCCAAAACTGTTTTTTTTCTTCTCCATATGCCACAACTACATTGGAAATTAAGATCATTGCACATTGTATAAATTTGTTGCCAAAGTGACCTAAAATAATTTGAGCATTGTGGAGTCATGCAGCAGTACTGTTGAAACCACTTAATATTTACACTTGTAAATTCTAAATATGCAACTGGAACATATAAATAATGTTTATTCTCTGCTTTCACTTGAATAAAATAGTTTAGACACAGTTTAAAGTAAGTTCCCTGGAAAACCTGCAGTGCGAGCTTCATTATTACCCTTTAGTGGATTTAAATGGATGGTTCTATTCCCAACAGCCAGCAGACTCTAACACTTCAAATAATGTTGGCCAATAGGAACCATAAGGCTGTTGAGATACCTTTCTGAGAAAGAATATGGCACTTGCAAAATGCTTTGACAATAATATGTTAAAGGCAAAACAGGGCCAAAATTCCAAATAGCCTTGTTACTGTAGTGTAAAATATTCAACTTCATAGCCTGGGTGAAGTCCTTGTCAGAATTGGGTAGATAGAAAGAGAAAGCGGACAAAGAATTGCTTATCCACTACAGCTATCAGGGCCAATCAACAATATCCTGGCTGATTGACAAATATCATGAGAGTAGTCCCGGGAATGAAAAGCTTAATATATTTGATGATTGTGGGTTTTAGCAGGATGGGGGGGGGGGGGCGGAATCTAATTGAAACATACAGAATACTGAATAGCTTTGACAGAGTAGGGAAGATGTGTCCATTGGTAGGAGAGACAAGGATTGGAAGGCATAGCCTTAGAGTAAAGACAAGACCTTTCAGAATGGAGATAAGGAGAAAGTTCTTCAGCCAGAGAGTGGTGAATCTATGGAATTCATTGGCACAGAAAGCAGTGGACGCCATTCATTGAGTATATTTAAGACTGAGACAGATAAGTTCTTGAGTATCAAGGGGATCAAGGGTTACGGGGAGAAAGTAGGAAAATGGGGTTAAGAAACTTATCAACCATGACTGAAAGGTGGGGTAGACAGGCAGGAGGCTGGAAGAACACAACTAGCCAGGCAGCATCAGGAGATGGAGAAGTCAACGTATTAGATGTGGGGTTCTCCCAGCCTCCAGCACTATTCTTTTTGCTTTGATAGTCTGTAACGAAATTGCCTCTGGAAGTCTCGCAGACACATCCATGATGGTTAACAACTACTGGTTCCCACTTTTAGCTCTCGGGAGGGGAGGTAGATAATCAATTACAACCCATGTGAAAGATTCTTCAAATGCAGAAATTGGCAATAAAGGCACTGGTTTTATTGCCGCCTGTGGCTTACCTACTATTTGGCATGTATGACATGTATGGCAAAAGTTGACCACACCTACATCCTTGTGCATTCCAGGCCAATAAAAATATTTTTGTACCTTAGCCTGAGTCTTTCGTACCCTGAGGTGACCTCCTACAGGTAGTTCATGTGATACTCATAACACTTCCGGTCTATGTGCTACCAGCAACACAATCTTGTGCACTTCAGCCCATTTCTCCTCTGCATTAACCTGCTGTAGTCTCCATTTCCACCTTAGGATTCTATCTTTCAGATAATAACGCTCCGGAATATTCTCTGCTTCTTTTACAGAATACACATCCAAATATATTTTATTATCTTGCTGTCGCAGGTCTCTTGGCCTTTCAGAACTAAACACTTCTGTCTGATCCTCTGCCTGTTCAGGTTTTTCCTGCACCATTATGTCAAACAGGGTATCCACTAACTGAACCTCAGCTCCTTCATATTTCTCTATACTTTTCACTTCATGCAGTGATTTATGATAGTGGGATATAGTTACCACACAGTCTGGGAAAATACCAGGACATTTCTGTTTTAACTCCTCAGTTTCTTGGTCTTCCTTGTCTTTTCCACAACAAGGGGTATCACACCCACCTTGGATCCTGCCAAATCATTCCCAAGAACAAACTGAATTCCTGGAACTGACACTCTGTCAATCATTCCCAGTGTAACTTCCCCAGCCTTAAGTTGGCACTCCAACCTGATCTTACACAGGGGAACGCTTAATTTGTGTCCATCTATTCCACAAGTAACAGATCAGAAAGAGTGCATATTCACTCATCCCTTACTATCAGTGACTGGTTAGATCCTGTATCTCTCAAAATTATAACTTCTTGTCCTTTTCCCCCTATCCTTTATGAGTAAACTTTGCCCACAGAAGTGAATTCTTTGTAGAGCTAAGGTACTCACTCCATGCCTGGCCCATGCCTAGGCTGTGCACTCTCCTACAGCTCTGCGGCTCTTCGTGGAGTCACCTTTATTACCTTCACTAATGCCACTGGCTTAGCTTCTTTTACCACATCTTTTCCCACAATGCTTTTCTTTAACGACCAGCACTGTGACTTTACATGTCCCACTTTACTATAGTGGAAACACCTGGGGCCTCAACATAAGTCTGACCTGGTTCCTTCTTTGTGTTTCTGAACTGCTGTCTATATGCTTCATAAGCATTTAAAAAAGCCTGTTTAACCTCTTCATAATCTCTTAACATCTCATCTGACAGTGTGACAAATACCTCACTAGCTCTGCCTACCAGTTTCGTCTGAACTATCCTTACCCATAAATGTTCGGACCCTCCATCTGCCTAACCATTTTTTCAAATGAAGTAGAGAAGGCTTCAACATCTTTCTCATCAAAATATGGCAGAGTTTTGACATTTATATATATCGCTACCTTCTCTTTTAATCTCCATCCTGCTAATTTGACTTTGCTGACTAAGTCGCAACTTCTCAAGTTCAAATTTGTCTCTCCCTTTCTTCTCTCTCTCTCTTTACTCAGCCGAGACCTTCTTTCTCTCTCTTTTTCCTCTCTCTCCCTCTCTTCTCTTTCTTCTTTCTCTCTCCCTCTCTCTTTATTTCTCTTCTAACTCCATTTTCCTCAATTGTAATTTAAGTTTTTCTACCTCTACTGCACTTGTCTGTTTCTCTGACACACTGAAGTGTTTGAGTAACCCCCTTACAATTTCAGCTTTACTTTTTTGTCCTTGGTTAAATCCAAATCTAACTTATTTGCTAATTCTAAAAGTATGGCGTTTTTCTTTCCTTCTAAACTTTCTTGGCAAATTTGAGAATCATCTTCAAATCCCAAACCTTTTTAGCAATTTTAAGAGTCATTTCTCTCACTTTTAATTTAATCAACCATAAGTCACCAAGATTAGTCAAATTGCCTCAATACAGTTTATTTAAAGATCTAGGACACTAACCTACAAGTGTTTGAATCTGCTGGGATTTTTCGTACCCCCAAATCTATTCAAATTTGTCTAAACCAGTTCAAATCCTGACGATGAGCCCCCAAACTGTTACAACACACGGTAACCCTCCTACTTAATTTAAAACCAGCAACACAGAAAAGATTTATCCCGTGCAGTAATCTGTCAAAATTCGAGTGGCCAAGAATTATTTAAGGTAAAAATGAACAACTTTATTTCTTGAATTTGGAGTTGCCAGGGTTGAACTGGGGTGTACAAAGTTAAAAATCACACAACATCAGGTTATAGTCCATTAGGTTAGACCTGTTGTTGTGTGATTTTTAACTTTGTTTCTTAAAGTATAATTAACTAACAACTATTTACAATTCCTTCCTCTAACCTATCTGTTACCTTCCCTTCTACATTACTGGTCCGATAAAACTCCTGATTATGATTTACAAGAAAATTCAAATTTTAAAACCAGCCAGCGGTCAAAGCTTCTCTATCTTCGTCGGTAGATTGGCTCTCCAGGTTAGTGTTGAGGTTTTGCTCTGTGCAAACTCATTCTCTAGACAGGTACCTCTCAGAGAGTTCTGACTAGCAGTCTACATCTGTTGGTCTGGTGGCAGTTCTTCTCCCAACTGTTCAATTTTCCCCAGACTTATACCCTAAAACATCGGATCGTGTCATTGGCTTTTATGATTGTCAATATACTCAATTCAAACTTGACTGGAATTTGGTATTTTTTGGGGTATAATTTAAACTGATTGGCCTAATTCAAATCTGTTTTGTCGTTACTACCCCAGTAGTAGCACATTTTTCATTGTGTCTTATTGAGAACACTTGGTGCTGTCACTGTTAACTTTTACTCTCTTAAAGGTACAGTACACCCACATCTTCATAACATTTTTATTCCAGCATCTACAGTTTTTATGTCCCTGATTGAATAGTGGTGCAGACTCGATGGGCTGAATGGCCTAATTTCTGCTGCTATGGCTTACGGGTCTACATCATTCAGAGATGATGTTGTAATGCTGGTCAGACTTATACAGGCTTCAAACTTCAGTAAGTTGAGAGGGGAAGGAGGAATCGAATTAGAGCTCAAACAGGCCAACATGTCCAGCTGGCTTATGCTGGCACTCTTATGGTTGGCATGAACCTCCTTCTATTGTACTTTTAACAAAAAATATCATTTATCCATTTTGGTCTAAAAGAGTCAACTTCCAGCCTGGGCCTGGACACTCCAAAACCCTGTTGCAAACAATCCAGGAGACAAATCATTCAGGACATTACATAACAATGAGTTTGTTTCTTTCATTTTATTTATTTTTGTTTACCACTTATAAAAATATTGAAGATAGGGTTAAAATGTATGTTTGACTGGCAGTCAAGAATCATCCAGTTAGGGAGTGATGACTTTCATTACCTAATTGGAATGGGAAAGATGGAAACGAAACATTAGTTGCATTGGGTGTCATGGGAACTTGGGACAGGACAACTGGTGGCAGAGACATAAAGCCTCAAGGGCTATATTTAACCAGAATTGGCAACTCTATTCTCATTGGATCATCCTTGATGGACTGTCCCATAAATTAAATCATCCTTCATGAATCTCCTTCACATATCAAAACCTATACATTCTTGACATTGCAGTGACATTGAGGAACCCCAAATATATTTGTACTATATTTACTTCCTTTTGGGGTTTGATAAGAAACTGAGTGGTTAGTATATTGGACTCCTTCATGCTTGATTCAAATGCTACTAAATAAAAACATGATCAAAAGGTACTATGTGCAACTAAAATTGAAAATCTGAACACAAGCATCTGGTCACTCATAGCGTCATAGAGATGTACAGCATGGAAACAGACACTTTGGTCCAACCCGTCCATGCTGACCAGATATCCTAACCCAATCTAGTTCCACCTGCCAGCACCCAGTCCATATCCCTTCAAACCTTTCCTATTCATATACATCCAAATGCCTCTTAAATGTTGCAATTGTACCAGCCTCCACCACTTCCTTTGGCAGCTCATTCCATATACGTACCACCCACTGCGTGAAAAAGTTGCCCCTTAGGTCTCTTTTTATATCTTTCCCCTCTCACCCTAAACTTATGCCCTCTAGTTCTAAATTCCCCG
The DNA here is from genome assembly GCF_020745735.1 of Hemiscyllium ocellatum. NCBI lineage: Eukaryota > Metazoa > Chordata > Chondrichthyes > Orectolobiformes > Hemiscylliidae > Hemiscyllium > Hemiscyllium ocellatum. Next base: position 14,143,717 of record NC_083424.1, read on the forward strand.
ACCCCAGGGAAAAGACTTTGCCTATTTACCTTATCCATGCCACTCACAATTTTGTAAACCTCTATAAGGTCATCCCTCAGCCTCCGACGCTTCAGGGAAAACAGCCCCAGTCTGTTCAGTCTCTCCATATAGCTCAAATCCTTCAACCCTGGCAATATCCTTGTAAATCTTTTCTGACCCTTTTCAAGTTTCACAACATCTTTCCGATAGGAAGTAGACCAGAATTGCATGCAATATTCCAACAGTAGCCGAACCAATGTCCTGTACAGCCACAACATGGCCACCCAACTCCTGTACTCAATACTCCGACCAATAAGAGAAAGCATACCAAATGCCTTCTTCACTATCCTATCTACCTGCAACTCCACTTTCAAGTAGCTATGAAACTGCACTCCAAGGTATGTTTGTTCAGCAACACTGCCTAGTACCTTACCATTAAGTGTATAAGTCCTGCTAAGATTTGCTTTCCCAAAGTGCAGCACCTTGCATTTATGTGAATTAAACTCCATCTGCCACTTGTCAGCCCATTGGCCCATCTGGTCAAGATCCTGTTGTAATCTGAGGTAACCCTCTTCGCTGTCCACTACACCTCCAATTTTGGTGTCATCTGCAAGTTTATTAGCTGTACCTCTTATGCTCGCATCCAAATCATTTATGTAAATGACAAAACGTAGAGGACCCAGAACCGATCCTTGTGGCACTCCACTGGTCACAGGCTCCCAGTCTGAAAAACATCCTTCCACCACCACCCTCTGTCTTCTACCTTTGAGCAAGTTCTGTATCCAAATGGCTAGTTCTCCTTGTATTCCGTGAGATCTAATCTTGCTAATCAGTCTACCATGGGGTTCCTTGGGAACCTTCAGCCTTACTGAAGTCCATATAGATCACATCTACTGCTCTGCCCACATCAATCCTCTTTGGTACTTCTTTAAAAAACTCAATCAAGTTTGTGAGACATGATTTCCCACACACAAAGCCATATTGACTACCCTAATCAGTCCTTGCCTTTCCAAATACATGTACATCCTGTCCCTCAGGATTCCCCCAACAACTTGCTCACCACCGAGGTCAGGCTCACCGGTCTATACTTCTCTGGCTTGTCCTTACCACCCTTCTTAAACAGTGGCACCACATTTGCTAACCTCCAGTCTTCCAGCACCTCACCTGTGACTATCGATGATACAAATATCTCAGCAAGAGGCCCAGCAATCACTTCCCGTGCTTCCCACAGAGTTCTAGGATACACCTGATTAGGTCCTGGGGATTTATTCACCTTTACCTCTTTCAAGACATCCAGCATTTCCTCCTCTGTAATCTGGACATTTTGCAAGATGTCACATCTATTTCCCTGCAGTCTATATCTTTCATATCCATTGCCATAGTAAATACTGATGCAAAATACTCATTTAGTATCTCCCCCATTTTCTGCGGCTCCACACAAAGGCTGCTTTGCTGATCTTTGAGGGGTCCTGAAAATGTGTTGCTGGAAAAACGCAGCAGGTCAGTAAGCATCCAAGGAACAGGAGAATTGACGTTTCGGGCATAAGCCCTTCTTCAGGAATGCTTTGAGGGGCCCTATTCTCTCCCTAGTTACCCTTTCCCACTCAGCTATAATGCAAAATGTCCTTAATACGTTCATGTAAACGTTGCTATTGTGATTGTATTGTAATACAGAATAACACTTATGTCATGGGAGCAGCCTGACCTTCAAACTTTCACTCAGGCATCAGCATGCTTTCCCCATGGAGGACATCGCAAACAGACCAATGTTATGCTCAGATGTATTTTCCTACAAGACACTAAATAGCAAATTGGATTCTTCAAAATTAAATCTAAAATCGCCTGGAATAAATGGTTCAATATAATAATGCATGGCATCCAACATCTCTAAATGTAGCATATTTTATTTGTCAACTTTTATTCGTAAAACAAACACAAAAATACTTAAATTGCAGCTTATAGTTACATTTCTGAAATATGGGTATTTATCCTCTGAGCATATTTTTCTTTAGTGTAAAACAAAAATGATGATAATTGTAAAGACCACAGAGTTTCATTTCCTCTGTTTTGGGTACTGCTTTAAACCAGGGAGACTGTGTAAAAAATGATGGCTGCAGTTCAAAAATCATGCTCACTGGAGCACATTGAGAGTTGTACACAATGTTGTGTTTCCTTGGAACATTGACAGCCAAAGCAGCACAGAGCAGATGGGCTCTGAACTAAGGGATAACTGCTTGGACAACAATGTTTTCATTGGCTCCTTACCAGGTGACCATAGTTTGCCTGTGGCTAGTGCAGCAGGGAAACACCCAGTCCTTAAAGTGAAAGCATTAAAAAAAATTGTCTCTTTCTCTCCTGCATGGGAGTAAGTCTTCAATAACAGCCTTCTCTGTAAATTGCTTGTTGATGCTTAAAAAGTTTCTACAGGCAGGTTTGAATTGATGTGGACTTTTGAGGCTGAATGATTTGTAGTATAATGTTTAACTCACAATTTTTGGACATATATGAAAGCAGTTGTGACTTTAAAGCAAAGACTGCAGATGAATTCTAGCAATTTCTAATGCTTGATGTTATGCAGACCAAGATATCTGCAGAAAAAGTGAACACAAAGGAATTATGCCTCCAATATTATAAAATAAATAAAAGAATAACACCAAATACATTCATAAATCAACATACATTTTAGAACAGAATTTTAATAAAAAACAGCAATAATTAACACTTCCATAACTTACTTGATCGGCATTATTGATGGATGGTCTATGCTGCACTAAACTCACCAATTTTTTAAGCAATGTCTTGAGTGTCAACCTTAGCAATACAATGCACCAGAAAGCTGGAATATGGGTTTCATCTTTGATTCTCCATACAGTGAGCTCTCAATTACTAGTGTTGATTAAAAATGTGATGCAGGACCTGTTGGTGTATTCCATCTGCTATAAGAAAGCTGAAAAAGCAATCCCTTGTTGAAATGGAAAAAGTGAAACAATCGCACCTTGACAACGACTCACTGGTGAATGAAATTCCAGAGGTGGATTGAACAACTGAAGGTGTCAAATGAAGGAAAGGTGGGTCACAAATACTCCCAGGTGTGTATGGCTCCTCAGGTAACACTTAGGTAGGAGTCACTGTAGCTAGTTCAATTGCAAGACTGATTATATTTGCACCAATTCAGCAGTGCATAAGTTCTTAAAGAATTATTTAATCCATCAATGGTTTAAAAGCCAATTGACAGTCACAAAGATTATATTCATGCAATAGGATTAATCTGTTACTGTGAAAGTAGATCTTATTAGCCTCTTGGAAAATACAGATAATAAGAGTATGTTACTCCTATAACACATTGTAGTAACATTTCTGCATAAGGTCAAAGTTTAACAGCCAAGATTACCTGAGCTTTATTTCCATCATCACAATTTGTACTAAATAAATGGTTTACAGATTATTTTGTTTTAACTTCTCTGAGATACATGATCTGTGAACTGCACTTCCCAGGCAAACACATCTGAGTAAAAATCCAAGAGACTCCTGCAAAGTTCAGTGAAGAACTTAATATCCTCAGATGACATTTAGGGAAAAATATTTTGTAGATTATTCCTGCACCACTTGTTGAATTAACATACAATGCTGAGGTTTAGAGGATCATGCTTGAAGACTGTATGTGACCAGATTTCACAGGAATAACAGCGTGTAGTAAATGTCAACATGTCTCAAGGTAAATGACTGCTTTGGTGCATTGTTGTACATAGAGCCAGGAAGAAGAGCTGTTTAGGCACTTGGTGTGATGAAGACTGTATTTCCATTACTATCTGTTTGAGGGTTTTCAGGCTGGCATGTCAGCAACACATGGCTGGAGAAAGGCACAGTTCCTGAGCATTTTTAATATGATGTTGAGGTGTGCATGTTATTCAGATCTCACTGAAGTAAGACATCCAGTGGTCAACACTGTTGGGTTTCATTCACTCACGGCGATGCTGGGCCATCCATTGTTGTTGTGAGATGAGTGATCTGTGTGCGTTGGGCTGGGGTGATTTGTTGCATCATGTGGATAATACAGTCCATTGCAACCTCTGGATTTGCCTGAACTAAGCTGAAGTAGCAACAACACAAAAAACACAATATAATGTTTAATACATTAAGCTTTGGTTGAATTATCTCAATTTTTTTTCCATCTTGCCTGTGCATTCAGGGAGAAAATGAGAAAAAGAACTCTATGAGTTCATTAGATACTTGGCATAAGTATAACACTGGTCATAATTTACCTTTTGTAATTTGAACCTGTCTTATTCTTATGATTTAGAATAATATTACAGATTTGCCTTTTCCATTTTCTTGATTATTTTAAATACTTCCATATGATCACCTCTCAGAAATTCGCTTTTAAAAGTAAAAATTATAAGTGTCTCCAGTTTTACCTCATAATCTAGACCCTGGCTCCAGGGTTCAATGCTTCAGTGTCCCTTTGTTGCTTTAGTGATAACATACAGTCTAATCAGAGCACTATATAGTTTGATCACTAATTCCTCTGATTTATTTTCCAGCAGTTTGGACATACAGTTGTACTTAGTCATAGAGTCATAGAGCTGCACAGCATGGAACCAGATCCTTTGGTCCAGCTCACCCATACTAGCCAGATATCCTAAATTAATGTTTGCAGAAGGATTTATAGCTCGGGTGCTAGTTGCCGTGGTTGTGGGTATGTTCACTGAGCTGGGAAGTTGGTTTGCGGACATTTCGTGCCCTGTCTAGTAGCCCTGTGAAATGCTGCTGTACTGTGCTGGAACCGGCAACTGGAAGCAGCAGAAACGGAACAAAATAAATTCCAGAAGACAATACAGCAGCACTTCACAGGAGGCTCCAAAGCACTGGAAAATGTCACCTAGACAGGGGACATAACCTCTGCAAATCAACATCCCAGCTTAGCGAACAAACCCCAACTGTAGCATGCAAAATTAATCTAGTCCCATTTGCCAGCATTTAGCCCATATCACTGTAAAATCTTCCTATTCATATACCCATCCAGATGCCTTTTAAATGTTGTAATTGTACCAGCCTCCACCACTTCCTCTGGCAACCCATTCCAGACATGCACCACCCTCTGTATGAAAATATTGCCCCTTAGGTCCCTTTTAAATCTTTCCCCTCACACCTTAAACCTATGCCCTCTAGTTCTGACTCCCCCTACTCCAGAGAAAAAACCTTGTCTCTTTACCCCATCCACTTTTATAAATCCCAATAAAATCACCCTTCAGCATCCAACACTTAAGGGAAAATAGCCCCACCTTATTTAACCTCTCCACATAACTCAAACCCTACAAATCTGGCAACATCTTTGTAAATCTTTTCTGAACCCTTCCCTTGGTCATTGACTGCAGAGCAACAATCGACTTGTGGAGCACACCAAATCACCTCAATGTAGTTTAGCTTCTTCCAACATTATTTCAACATCATTCATGCACTTCACAGGCCGTGTGCAAATATTCAATTCACCCAATGCTTTATTTTGTTTGCATTAAATTTCTCTCCAAATGGGGGTACCTAACCTGTATTTTTCTGTCATTGCCCTGGGAACATGCTTTTTCCTTGCGATAGAGGAGTCTAGTGTAGGGAGAAACAGATGGCGGGAGAAACAGATGGCGGCACGGTAGCACAGTGGTTAGCACTGCTGCCTCACAGCATCAGAGACCTGGGTTCAATTCCCGACTCAGGCAACTGACTGTGTGGAGTTTGCACATTCTCCCCGTGTCTGCGTGGGTTTCCTCCGGGTGCTCCGGTTTCCTCCCACAGTCCAAAGATGTGCAGGCCAGGTGAATTGGCCATGCTAAATTGTCCGTAGTGTTAGGTAATAGGGGTATGGGTGGGTTGCGCTTTGGCGGGTCGGTGTGGACTTGTTGGGCCGAAGGGCCTGTTTCCACACTGTAAGTAATCTAGATTGGCACATCACTGGTAAAGCCACATCCCTTCACAATAACCTTAGGAGTGAAGACACATCCTTTGAGGTCAATCTTCAGCTCAATGACAAATATGTTTTTTTTGGGATGATTTCAAATATTTTTAAACATCTATGATGCAAATGGAACAAAGTCAGAAGTCACATGACACCAAATTATAGTCAAACAGATTTATTTGAAATCACAAGTTTTCAGGGGTAACCTGATGAATGAGCTGTGCTCCAAAAGCTTGTGGTTTCAAATAAACCTGCTGGACTATAACCTGGTGTCGTGTGACTTCTGATTTTGCCCACCCCAGTCCAACACCTGCATCTCTACATTTGAAAGAGTTTAATAAGTAGACATTTAACATACTTATAACAGTTTAAAAAGTCAGCCAAAGTTTATTCCTTGGGTATCAATGTTACCCAGTTCCCCTTTCTCAATCCCATTCCCTATATACACTTCCAAACTGCCATTAGAACCCTCCCATCCTCCTAGCTCCCCATCCCTCTTCTCAGTATCCCCCACAACTCCTTCTTTCCAGCCCCCTTCCCCTCATCACCTTCTTCAAACTCCATACCTCTCCAGTCTTCCTCTTCAACCTCCCTCCTCCTCCTCCCCCCCTTCCACTTCCACTTCCCACCTGCTTGCTCCCTGTGGCATCTCTTCCCATTTGGCGTCCAGTTCCAAAATCCTAATGATGCTGGAAACAACGTAAAGGAGTACCGGAGAAACTGGAGAAAGAGTGACCAAAGAAGAGGAAGAAACAGGGAGCTGAAGGAATCATAAAGATAATTTTTATTGTCAATTTTAATAGTTAATAAAAACAAAGCTCTCAATCACCCTGTCAGATGGATTTACTTTTCGCTAACCTCTCTGACATTTACCTATGCTTATGAGACCAACATTTTTAATATAAAAATCCCTCAAAGTTCTAAATAAATAAACACCATTCTTGAATTAGTAGTCCTAATAGAAATGATAGAGGCATCAGCCTCTGAAGCTCATTGAATCAGCTTCCAGATTTTAACTTTCACTGCTATTGAGAAATAAAAGTTTAGGCCTTTTTGTCCAACACATTCTGTAATTTCTGCTCTTCCCAGTTTGGGGTCATCTATAAATATGACTATATTGCACCGAGTTTCTGAATCAAGATCATGTATTTAAAGCAGCACTAGCCAGGAGCACTCCTTCAGTAATTCTTCCTAATTTGCATTATTCCTCCAACAAATAAAATATAACAAAGAATTGCAGACAATGGAGATCTGAAATAGACAAAAACAGAACTTGCTGGTGAAACTCAGCAGATCTGGCTGCATCAGTGGACAGAAAACAGAGTTAACATTTTGAGTCCAGTGACCATTGTTTTTCTATCAAGTATTTATTTCTTAACTTTTTAACCTTCACCACAGATTGTTTTGAATAGCCAACAATATTTTTGGGGTTCTTATTGTATAGATAATTCTCAAATCTTTTCCCAATACTTTCATTCCATGTAAAATAATGAAATTGATTAAGACAAATGGGTCTATAGCTTCTCTTGTCATAGAACATAGAACATAGAAGGATACAGCGCAGTACAGGCCCTTCGGCCCTCGATGTTGCGCCGACCGAATCCTACCTAACCTATACTAGCCCAATAACTTCCAAATGCCTATCCAATGCCCGCTTAAATGACCATAAAGAAGGAGAGTTCACCACTGATACGGGCAGGGCATTCCATGAACTCACAACCCGCTGTGTGAAGAATCTACCCCTAACATCTGTCCTATACCTACCACCCCTTAATTTAAAGCTATGTCCCCTAGTAACACCTGACTCCATTAGCGGTAAAAGGTTCTTAGTATCTACCCTATCTAAACCCCTAATCATCTTATACACTTCTATCAGATCTCCCCTAAACCTTCTCTTCTCCAATGAGAACAGCCCCAAGTGCCTCAGCCTTTCCTCATCAGATTTTCCTACCATTCCAGGCAACATCCTGGTAAACCTCCTCTGCACTCGTTCTAAAGCTTCCACATCCTTCCTATAGTATGGCGACCAAAACTGCACACAATACTCCAGATGAGGCCTCACCAGAGTCTTATACAACTGCAACATGACCTCAGGACTCCGGAACTCAATTCCTCTGCCAATAAAGCCCAGTACACCATATGCCTTCCTCACAGCACTATTTACCTGGGTGGCAACTTTCAGAGATCTGTGTACATAGACACCAAGATCCCTCTGCTCATCCACACTACCAAGTAGCCTACCATTAGCCCAGTAATCCATCATCTTGTTATTCCTACCAAAGTGAACGACTTCGCACTTAGCTACATTGAATTCCATTTGCCACATTTCCGCCCAGCTCTGCAACTTATCTATATCCCGCTGTAACCTACCACTTCCTTCCTCACTATCCACAACTCCACCGACTTTTGTGTCATCCGCAAACTTGCTTACCCAGCTTTCAAGTCCTTCCTCTAGATCATTTATAAAGATAACAAAAAGCAATGGTCCCAAAACAGATCCTTGTGGTACACCGCTAGTAACTGCGCTCCAAGATGAACATAATCCATCAACTACTACCCTCTGTCTCCTTCCAGCCAGCCAATTCCTAATCCAAACCTCTAATGTATCCTCAATGCCATACCTCCGAAGTTTTAGCATTAGCCTACCATGGGGAACCTTATCGAACGCCTTACTAAAATCCATATACACAACATCTACTGCTTTACCCTCATCCACTTCCTTAGTCACCTTCTCAAAGAACTCAATAAGGTTTGTGAGGCACGACCTGCCCTTCACAAAACCATGCTGGCTATCCCTGATCACGTTATTCCTACCCAGATGTTCATAAATCTTATCCCTTACCATTCTCTCTAAGACTTTGCCCACCACTGAAGTCAGACTCACTGGCCTATAGTTACTAGGGCTATCCCTACTCCCTTTCTTGAACAATGGGACCACATTCGCTATCCTCCAGTCCTCTGGTACTATTCCCGTTGACAATGACGACATAAAAATCCAGGCCAATGGCTCTGCTATCTCCTCCCTAGCTTCCCATAGGATCCTGGGGTAAATGCCATCAGGCCCAGGAGACTTATCTATATTCATCCTTTCCAATATTCCCAAAACCTCTTCCCTGCATATTTCCAGGGCATCCATTCTAATTATTTGTGATTCCATATTCACATCAGCAACAGTGTCCTGTTCCTGAGTGAATACTGATGAAAAGTACTGATTTAATGTCTCTCCAATCTCCTCCGCCTCCACACACAACTTCCCACTACTATCCTTGACTGGACCGATACCTACCCTAGTCATCCTTTTATTCTTGACATACCTATAGAATGCCTTTGGGTTTTCCCTAATCCTACCAGCTAAAGACTTTTCATGTCCCCTTTTCGCTTCTCTTAGCTCCCTCTTTAGCTCCTTCCTGGCTACCTTATAACTCTCAATCGCCCCAACTGAACCTTTACGCCTCATCTTTACATATGCCGCCTTCTTCCCTTTCACAAGGGACTCCAATTCCTTACTAAACCACGGCTGCCTCACAAGGCCCTTTACACCATGCCTGACTGGTACATACCTATCGAGGACACGCAGTAGCTGCTCCTTGAACAATCCCCACATCTCATTAGTGTTCTTCTCTTGAAGCCTGTTTTTCCAATCCACACATCCTAAGTCATGCCTCACTGCATCATAATTTCCCTGCCCCCAGCTATAGCTCTTGCCCTGCGGCGCACGATTATCCCTCTCCATCACTAAAGTAAAAGTCACCGAGTTGTGGTCACTGTCCCCGAAGTGCTCACCTACCTCCAAGTCTAACACCTGGCCTGGTTCATTACCTAGAACCAAATCCAATATAGCCTCCCCTCTTGTTGGCCTGTCGACATATTGTGTCAGGAAACCCTCCTGCACACATTGTACAAACACCGACCCATCTAATGAACTCGAGCTATAGCTCTCCCAGTCAATATCTGGGAAGTTAAAGTCCCCCATAACAACCACCCTGCTACCTTCACTCTTTTCCTGAATCATCCTCGCAATATTATCCTCTACTTCTCTAGGACTATTAGGAGGCCTGTAGAAAACACCTAACAGGGTGACCTCACCTTTCCTATTTCTAACCTCAGCCCAAACTACCTCAGATGGCAAGTCCTCTTCCATCGTCCATTCCACTGCTGTGATACTGTCTTTGACAAGTAATGCCACGCCTCCCCCTTTTTTACCCCCATGTCTGATCCTACTAAAACATTTGAACCCTGGAACGTGCAACAGCCATTCTTGTCCCTGTTCTACCCACGTCTCTGTAATGGCCACAACATCGAAGTCCCAGGTACCAACCCACGCTGCAAGTTCACCTACCTTATTCCTTATACTTCTGGCATTGAAGTATACACACTTCAATCCACCTTTCTGGTTACAGGCACCCTCCTTAGAGATCGCTGCATTATTCCTAACCTCCCTACACTCAAGGTCCTGTACCCTAAAGCTACAGTCCTGGTTCCCATGCCCCCGCGGACTTAGTTTAAACCCTCCCAAAGAGCACTAGCAAACCTCCCCCCAAGGATACTGGTGCCCCTCAGGTTCAGGTGTAGCCCATCCTTTTTATAGAGGTCCCACCTTCCCCAGAAAGGACCCCAGTTGTCCAGAAACCGGAATCCCTCCCTCCTGCACCATCCCTGTAGCCACGCATTTAACTGCTCTCTCTCCCTATTCCTCGACTCTCTATCACGTGGCACGGGTAACAAACCAGAGACTACAACTCTGTTTGTTCTAACTCGGAGCTTCCAACCTAGCTCCCTGAAAGCCTGTCTGACATCCTCACCCTTCTTCCTACCTATATCGTTGGTGCCAACGTGGACCACGATCTGGGGCTGCTCCCCCTCCCCCTTAAGGACCCGGAAAACACGATCAGCGACATCACGTACCCTTGCACCTGGGAGGCAACATACCAAACGTGAGTCCCTGTCGCCCCCACAAAACCGTCTGTCTGTACCCCTCACTATCGAGTCCCCAAGAACAATTGCTCTACCTTTCTCCACCCTACCCTTCTGAGCAACGGGGCCAGGCTCCGTGCCAGAGGCCTGAACCTCGTTGCTTGCCCCTGGTAAGTCATCCCCCCCACAAGTATCCAAAACGGTATACTTGTTCTTGAGGGGAATGACCGCAGGGGGTCCCTGCACTGGCTTCCTCCTCCCACTCCCCCTCACTGTCACCCATCTATCTTGAACTTTCGGAGTGACTACTTGCCTAAAGCTCCGATCTATGACCTCCTCTGCCTCCCGAATGATCCGCAGTTCATCCAACTCCAGCTCCAGTTCCCTAACACGGGTTTGGAGGAGCTGGAGATGGGTGCACTTCTTGCAAGTGTACTCAGCAGGGACGCTAATGGCTTCCCTCACCTCATACATGTTGCAAGAGGAACATTGCCCTCTCTGCACTGCCATCCCTCTAAAAGTAAGCTTTCCTTAAAAAAAAACAACAAAAACCAACTAAATCTAAAGAAACAAACAAGGAAAATGCAGCACTTACCCGCTAGTCACAATTGGTCTTATTATTAGGTTAGAGGAGGTGGAAGGGTGGGAGGCACTACTCGTGTACTGCCTCGGGTGACTCGCCTGCGCGTTTAAATAAGGGGAGAGAAAAAAAAACCTTACCCAGGTAACCTAGCGCGCCTTCCGGGTCTGCTACCGCTTTTTTAAAGGAAAACTTTAAACTTTTAACTATTAAATAAACGACCAAACTTACCCACCAGCCGTCGCGAAGTCTTCCGAGAGACTGAGGCCTAAAACTCGGAGCCCGCGTTTAAATAAGGGGAGAGAAAAAAAAACCTTACCCAGGTTTTCCTATTTGTGGATATCTCATTGTATTGACAGATAAATAAAGCCATAAGAAGAAAACAGGTCAAGGGGGGGCTCATTATTATAGGGAAAGAATTAAAAAACAGAGGACCAACAGTGAGTAGCACGGTGGCACAGTGGTTAGCACTGCTGCCTCACAGTGCCAGAGACCCGAGTTCAATTCCTGCCTCAGGCAACTGTCTGTGTGGAGTTTGCACATTCTCCCTGTGTCTGCGTGGGTTTGCTCTGGTTTCCTCCCTCAGTCCATAAATGTTGTTAGATGTAGGGGAAAGGGTCTGGGTGGGTTGCTCTTTAGAGGGTTGGTGTGGACTTGTTGGGCTAAAGGGCCTGTTTCCACACTGTAAGTAATCTAAACTTGGATAGGACTTTGGTCAGACCATACTTGGGAGGTCTGTGAATCTTTCTGATGTCCATATTATTGAAAGATTATTAACACCAGAGAGGATGAATATTAAATAACAGAGATTATGTCAAAGCTGATTACATCTGTTTGGAAAAACTGAGCATGACTGGACACCCTTTTTCTTGAAAAGACGCTGAGGAGGAACCTAATGGAATCTTCAAGATTATGAAAGGAATTTGTAGAGTAGGGTATTGTTTCACTATGAAAAGTTTTAAAAATAGGACCATAATTATAAGTACTAATAAATTGAATAGGGAATTGAGGAGAAACTTAATTAATGTAGAGAGTGGTTAGAATGTGAAACTCAGCATCAGATGGTTTGGTTGAGGTGACTATCAGATTAATTTAAGAGAAAACTAAATTATTGCAAAAAAAGGAATTGAAGATAATGCTGATAGTATTTAAATGAAAGTTGAAGCACAAACATAGGAAAGTAGCAGCTGGACTGGCTGCAATTCTCATCTTCAGTGATTACATCATAACAATTTTCAAAACCTCACTGTCTCCCTCATCTATCTCTTGGATAAATTGGGTTAGCAATGGGAATCACTATTCATTGATATACATTGCCAGATTCCAGGGGGAAACCAATTACTCCTTCTTGACTCTTAAATCACATGAAAAACCAGGATTAGGATCAGTTTTAAACACACACACAAATTATTTTAAACATTTTACCTGGCCTTCAAGTCAAAGATACTTTTCACCACCCAAGTACCCTTGCTGCTGTACTGCCGTTTATGAGTACACCTACCTGCGAATGTGTTTTATTGCATAATCACGTTTCAGATACTTGATGTTCTCTCGTATCACAGAGCGAGTGTCATCCTCATCATTAAGATGTTTTTCCAACCACTCCACTACCTTTTGATTGTTATCCCATAGATACGCCTGCACAGACAAGCAAGAAGATCTAATAAAAATCAATCAGACAATGCCATTTGGAAGAAACATGATCATAATATTGATGTAGTTGTTCTATTCTGTACAACTACATCGTTGAGTTGTAGAAACTTGCTGACTAAATTCAGGACAAAACTCAAGGGACCAGGTCTTCCTTGCATTGTTAACCATATCAAAACCAAAAAAAACAGATTGCAAGTATGATCTCTGTATTTGGAGTATTTGTTATCCTTCAAAACCTTATAAAAGTAAACTTGATCACATACACATGTACAACCTAGAGTGGGAACGCAGCTTTATCTGTTTCCAAATCCTTAGCCCGTAAGTCAAATAGATTATGGAATATCTATGAATGCTAATTACAGGCCCAAAATGTTCTTATTGACAGGCTAACTCATTTTTCCAAATCATTCCATAATAAGGCAATTAGTATTGAGGTCTTCAATGTCAATGTGCCAATTAAAAGACACCAGTTGGTTAATCAATAATGTATACCCATTATATGAAGATAAGACTATATACAAATGATACTCACTGGGAGGCAAATGCATAGTACAACTGACTCTTAATCCTGCTGTTTATAGTCATGGGGCTAATATATCATATCCTGTTGAAGTGGTGGTGATTGGCAGTTGTTTAAACTCTGCTATCTTTTACATATATAAGCAACACATTAAGTTTAGAATATGTTAAAGAAAAATGAGAACATTTATTTGAATAAACCTGTTGACCTGATTTGTTTAGAATTAGATGCTCAAAATTTAATTACTGCTCATTCTCATGAGTGCACTTGAGGTTTAAAGCACATAACATGGCTATTTGATCCATTGTACATCTGCCAGCTACACACTAAAGCAATCACTCTCATTTCCTCATTCATAATCATTTGGTTCGATTGTTTGTCAACTTTTGCCTTAAAGTATACAAAAATCTGTAAGTCTCTCAGAGGAAAATAGAAGTAGCAGCCAGATTTTGGGCACCAAGAATGAATCTTCTGTTAAGCGGGGTTTGTCAAGATTCAAAAAAGTAATTGTTATAGGAGATTCTAGAAAGGCTCTTCTTTGTCTAAGTTGCTTGTTATCTTCTCAAAGAATTCTAACGAATTTGCAAAGGCATGATCTCCCCTTGATGAAACTGTGCCGACTCAGCCCTATTTTACCATACATGTCCTAGTACTCACAATCTTAAACTGAATTGAACTAAAATCTTACTAATGACCCGACGTCAGGCTAACTGACCTACAATTTCCCATCTTCTGCTTCCCTCCCTTCTTAACAGAGGTGCTCCATTAGCAATTTTCCAGTCCTCTAGTGGTTCTTGAAAGATCACCACCAATGCCTTCTCAGCTATCTCCTTCAGAACTCTGGAGTGTAGTCCATTTGGTCGGGGTATTTATCCACCTTCAGACCTTTCAGTTTTCCCAGCACCTTCTCCTTAGTGATGCCACTGCACTCAGCTCTACCCCCTGACTCTCTTGAAGTTCTGGTATGCTGCTGATGTCTTTCACTGTGAAAACAGATGCAAAGTACTTATTCCGTTTCTTCACTATTTCTTTGTACCCCATTGCTACTTCTCCAGTCTCATTTTCCAACAGTCTAATGTTAACTCTTGCATCTCTGTCACATTTTGGACATCTTAAAAAAAGACTCTTGCAATCTTCTCTTATACTTGCTAGCTTACTCTTATATTTCCTCCCTTATTGCTTTTTTTAGTTTTTAAAGGCTTTGCAATCCTTTGGCTTCCCACTAATCTTCACCACAATATATGATTTTTCTTTTGTTTTAACGCTGTCCCTAACTTTCCTAGTCAGCCATGGTCACGGTTGCCTCGTCCTCCCCTTAGTATGTTTCTTCTTCCTTGGCATGAATTTCTCCTGTGCCTCCCGAATTACCCAAGAAATCTCTGCCATTGACATTCCACTGTGTTCTCTGCAAAGCTCGCCTTCCAATCAACTCTGGCTAGCTCCTCCCTCATCTCTTTATTGTTATCGTTACTCAATTATTATACCATTACATCGGACTCCAGTTTCTCCCACTCAAAATGGAGGGTGAATTCAATCATATTATGATCACTCTCTAAGTGTTTCTTCACATTAGCTCCCTAATCAAGTCTGCCTCTTTACACACCACTAAATCCAGAATTGCCTATATTCCAGTGGGCTCTACCATAGGTGCTCAAAGAAGATCATCATACAGACGTTCCATGAATTAATTTCCTTGAGATCCGTTACCAACCTGATTTTCCCATTCCACCTTCCTATTGAAGGCCCCATGATTTTTGTAACAATGTCTTTCTTGCATACTTCTTCTATCTCCTGATTTATTTTCTACCCCACATCCTGACTACTGCTGGGAGGTTGCACATAACTCCCATCAAGGTATTTTATCCTTTGCTATTCTTCAACTCTATCCACACAGATTCTATGCCTTCTTACCCTATATTACTTCTTGTTATTGATTTAATTTTATTTCTTACTAACAAGGCAACCCTTTCCCCCTGCCCATGTGCCTGTCCTATCGATAGGTTGTGTAACCTTGGATATTTAGTTCCCAGCCCGCCCCTCTTGCAGTCACGTCTCTGTGTGATACCCACAACATCATGCCTGACAATTTCAATCTGCGCTACAAGCTCATGTTTATTTTGTAAAATGTGGACATTTAAGTATAAAACCCTCAGTCCTGCATTGACTGAACACCTTCTCAGAGATGTCCCCTTATCTGCTGTGCCTGAAAATTCATGATCATTTCTATACTCTCTGTCCTATTACTTGTTCTGGAAATTTTAGTAACTTCTGTTAAGCCCTCCCCCTAACCACCTTAACTTTTTCCATAACATTGCATTTAAGATAGATGCTTAAATGAGAAAGCAGATAAAATGGTAGGAAAGAGGAGCTTTATGGGATTAGGACTACTGTGTGTTTTGGGTTAATATCAAAGCAGAGATTACTGGCTCAATGTTGTACATGCTATACAAGTCCACGAAACAGAACTAGTATGTACCTCATGTGCACACTGGACTCAAGACAGAAAACTTTTCAAAATGTTGAAGTATCACCACCTTAACGAATTTCAAATTTAGAAAGACTGGGCTGATAACACCTTCATATAAGCAGTGCTATCTATTCTCCACTGACCTTGACAGTTCCCTCTGTCTCTACAAACCACCTCCGCAGCATTGACTGAATATGGCCATCACTCAGCTCTGGATTGACTTTTATAATCTCTTGTTTCACCATTTCTTCAAGCAGTAGACGGCGGAGACGCCAGTAGAAGAACGTGCGCACGGTCTTCCACTCGAGGATATCCTGAATCAGAACAAAAAGCTACATTCAGATCCAAATAAGCTTGACAGCAGCACTGGGAACTGTGCTACAAGAAGTCACCCTTTTGCTACAAATCATCGCATCAGTGAGGGCAAAAAATAAACAGCAACTGTGGAGGTTATAGGCACATCTCATTACTTCTTCCTTCCAACCAGCCCCACACCCAAACCAAAACGCCAAGCTTTCTTTGAGCACCTCTTACCCCAATCCCTAACAACTGCAGAAATTGGAAATGCCTTTAGAACCATCAAGAACAATCTTGAGTCTTAGGTTAGGATGCCCATGGGGAAAATAAAGAAGAATGCAAAATGTGTAACATACAAAGACAGTGAAATCTTATTTCACATGAAGTGAAGAAGTTCAGTTTGAATCAAAGGCATTTGCTAAACACCACAAATAATTCTTACCCAGCCAAGGCAATGCAGCATACAAACTTGCAAGAATATGAGTGAATGGCAAAACTTTAATATCATGGATCTCTGAACCAGTAAGATCTTCCAAGCTACAACCTATTAAAAGTTTTTAATGCGATCCTAATGGGTTATGTAAGGGTTATCTTTCAGCCTTTCATTGAGGTAGTTTTCCCTTCTCCTGTAGTCATTATCTGCAGATGATCCCTGATTTATGAACGTCCACTTACAAAAGCTCGTACTTTCAAATGCAATTCCATATAAGGTTGTATCAAAATTAATCTTAAAATTTCAATGTGCATATATTTCCTCGTACTTACAAATAGCTATTTTATATCGTCCTGCATTGTGTTCTGACACACATACAAATTGATTTGTGATGGGTTATAGCATGGAGCCTGTTTACATCCCAGGGCTGCCAATATCTTTCTTGGAAGACTTAACATGATGAAGACCGAAAGTGCTGAGCAATCAACTGAAGACCTGCATTTTCCCAGAGGCTTCCACTTTTCAAGGTCAAGGTCAGGATGTTATCCTATGGACAACATCAGGTACAAAGCGTGCCCTCCACTCCTACCCTGTATTCCACTCACAAACCCCAGCTCCCATCCTAAGTAACCTGGTAAATGTGTTGCTGCCATAAAATCCCTCTCCCCATAGGGCAGTGTGGATGAGGACCTCATTGTAAAGGAAATCATGGCTGTTAAACAATATTCTACACCACAGTACTTCTGCCCCACTTTCCAATTAACTGCCCTGTAATAAGATCAAGAAGATGAAGGTGAAAGCCTCTTTCACCGTAATAACTCCTTTCTCCTGCATCCGGCCAGGTGTATCATGAAGATTGGCAAACTGGGTTGCCACTTGGTGGTAAATTGGAAGAAGGAACTCTTCTCGAGCTTTCAATTTGGCTTCTAACTCCTTACGGATTTTCTGTGACAGCTCCAGGGAACCTACAAAAATTAAGCAAGCCCAGGTCAGCACATCAAGTTATAACATAGACGAGGAGAGGTGCCCATATTTAAAATGGGGACACTTTGATAACAGAGTGCGCGTTTTTCTTACCCAACTGGTCAGCAAGGCCTGAATAAATGGCATCAATTCTCCTCATTGTCTTCACCAAGTCTTTCCGTCTGAACTTGATCTCCACAGTGCCTTCAGGCTCTAGCACACCACCCCTGAGGCATGAGAAAAGGAGAAAATTCCCTCGTATTCCTAGGTTTCATGTTTAATCATAGCAACAATCAATAGCTAATTTTGATAAGGGCATCAAATTTGTGTTTGCAGTAAACGAAAAACTAAAATGCTACCTCTCCCTTTCAGGAGAGACCTCATTTTTCTAATCCCACTCAACCTTTTTAGGTTCTTCAGTGTAAAGCACTACCCTAGGACATAATCTGCTCCTTATTATTATAAAGCACACAGTATGGTGAATAATGATGTTGCGGGATAGTACAATTTGGGTGATAGCAATTTGGCAGCCATTTTGCATTTCTCTTACTTCCAACAACTGTGGAACTGCATTCAAATGAAGATAATGGTTTTACTCATTCATCTTTTTTCTTATTGCCAACTTGCTGCTCTCTTCTGCAAGCACATTGCCTTCATTTGGATGCAGTTCCAATAGTTATTGGAAGTAAGAGAGATGAAAAATGGCTGCCAAATTGCTATCACCCAAATTGCACTATCCCACAATGTCATTATCTTCCTGACTGTGTGCTTTATAATAATAAGGAACGTATAATTCAATTTCATGGCATACAATACCTAGTGAAACAAGAGCTGAAAATGTGGTGCTGGAAAAGCGCAGCAGGTCAGGCAGCATCCAAGGAGCAGGAAAATCGACGTTTCGGGCATGAGCCCTTCTTCAGGAATGAGGAGAGTGTGCCAAGCAGGCTAAGATAAAAGCTAGGGAGGAGGGACTTGGGGGAGGGGCGTTGGAAATGCGATAAGTAGAAGGAGGTTAAGGTGAGGGTGATTGGCCGGAATGGGAGTGGGTGGAAAGGTCAGGAAGTAGATTGCAGGTTAGGAAAGTGGTGCTGAGTTCGAGGGTTGGGACTGAGACAAGGTGGGGGAAGGGGAAAATGAGGAAACTGGAGAAATCTGAGATCATCCCTTGTGGTTGGAGGGTTCCTAGGCGGGAACCCTCCAACCACAAGGGATGAACTCAGATTTCTCCAGTTCCCTCATTTCCCCTCCCCCCACCTTGTCTCAGTCCCAACCCTCGAACTCAGCACCATCTTCCTAACTGCAATCTTCTTCCTGACCTCTCCGCCCCCACCCCTACACCAGCCTATCACCCTCACCTTAACCTCCTTCCACCTATCGCATTTCCAACACCCCTCCCCAAAGTCCCTCCTCCCTACCTTTCATCTTAGCCTGCTTGGCACACTCTCCTCATTCCTGAAGAAGGGCTCATGCCCGAAACGTCGATTCTCCTGCTCCTTGGATGCTGCCTGACCTGCTGCGTTTTTCCAGCACCACATTTTCAGCTCTGATCTCCAACATCTGCAGTCCTCACTTTCTCCTAGTGAAACAAGATACTATATTGTCCCACCAGCTAAACTACATACGTAGATTTTTCTCACCGTTTATTCTTTGAGGGATATAGGTATCATTGCAAAGACCAGCATCTGTTGTCCATCCCCAGTTTCCTTTGAACTGAGTGTTGCTAAGTTTCAGATGGCAGTTAAAACACAACCACATTGCTGTTTGTCTGGAGTTGCATGCAGGCCAGACCAGGTAAAGACAATGGATTTCTTTCCCCAGGAGATATCAATGAACCAGTAGGGCTTTTACAGCAATCGATGATAATATTATAGCCTGCCAGCTATAATGGTGAAATCTGAACCCATATCCCAAGAAAATTATCTTGACCTTCTGGATTGCTAGTCCAGAGACATCACCACTATGCAACTGTCCCCCATTTAACCTATCAAAATTGGCAATAATGCAAATTGCATATTGACCTTCACAGGGATAGGATTTCAGCACAGGAGCAGGAACGTCTTCTGCAATTGTACAGGGCCTTGGTGAGAACACGCTGGATTATCATGTGCAGCTTTGGTCTCCTTCTCTGGAGATGACTGTTCTGACTATGAAAGGAGTGCAACAAAAGTTTACCATACTGATATCTGGGATGGCAGGACTGGCACATGAAAAGAGGAGAAAGTGAGGACTGCAGATGCTAGAGATCAGAGTCAACAGTTTGGTGCTGGAAAAGCACAGCCAGTCAGGCAGCATCCGAGGAGCAGGAGAATCGACGTTTCGGGCAAGAGCCCTTCATCAGGAATCTGATGCCATTCCTGATGAAGGGCTCTTGCCTGAAACGTTGGTTCTCCTGTTCCTCGGATGCTGCCTGACCTGCTATGCTTTTCCAGCACCACACTCTTGACACATGAAAAGAGTCTGGATTGATTAGGATATATTCACTCAAGTTTAGAAGAATAAGGCGGTGGGTGGGGGACAGGATCTCATAGAAACAGATAAAATTCTACAGGACTAGACAGGATAAATGCAGGAAGGATTGTCCCAATGATCACGGAGTCTGGAACCAAGGGTTACAGTTCAAGGGAAGGCCAATGGGAGTGAGGTGAGGAAAGACTTCTTCACCCAGAGAGTGGTGAGCCTGTGGAGTTCTCTGACACAGAAAGCGGTTGAGGTCAAAATACTGAATATTTTCAAGGAAGAGTTAGAAATAGTTCTTGGCTAAAGAGACCAAATGGTATGGGGAGAAAATAGGAACAGGGTACTGAGTTGAATGGCTAGCCATGGTCATGTAAAGATTAGATTCCCTACAGTTTGGAAACAGGCTCTTCGGCCCATCAAAACTGGCTCAAAGGTAGAAGACAGAGGGTGGTGGTGGAGGGGTGTTTTACAGACTGGAGGCCTGTGACCAGTGGAGTGTCACAAGGATCCTCTACTTTTTGTCATTTACATAAATAATTTGGATGCGAGCATAAGAGGTACAGTTAGTAAGTTTACAGATGACACCAAAATTGGAGGTGTAGTGGACAGCGAAGAGGGTTACCTCAGATTACAACAGGATCTTGACCAGATGGGCCAATGAGCTGAGAAGTGGCAGATGGAGTTTAATTCACATAAATGCGAGGTGCTGCATTTTGGGAAAGCAAATCTTAGCAGGATTTATACACTTAATGGTAAGGTCCTAGGAAATGTTGCTGAACAAACATACCTTGGAGTGCAGGTTCATAGCTCCTTGAAAGTGGAGTTGCAGGTAGTTAGGATAGTGAAGAAGGCATTTGGTATGCTTTCTTTTATTGGTCAGAGTATTGAGTACAGGAATTGGGAGGTCATGTTGCGGCTGTACAGGACATTGGTTAGGCCACTGTTGGAATATTGCATGCAATTCTGGTCTCCTTCCTATCGGAAAGCTGTTGTGAAACTTGAAAGGGTTCAGAAAAGATTTACAAGGATGTTGCCAGGATTGAAGGATTTGAGCTATAGGGAGAGGCTGAACAGACTGGGGCTGTTTTCCCAGGAGCGTCGAAGGCTGAGGGGTGACCTTATGAAGGTTTACAAAATTATGAGGGGCATGGATAGGGTAAATAGACAAAGTCTTTTCCCTAGGTCAGGAGTCCAGAAATAGAAGGCATAGGTTTAGGGTGAGAGGGGAATGATATAAAAGAGACCTAAAGGGCAACTTTTTCACACAGAGGATGGCACGTGTATGGAATGAGCTGCCAGCGGATGTGGTTGAGGCTGGTACAATTGCAACATTTAAGAGGCATTTGGATGGGTATATGAATTGGAAGGGTTTTGAGGGATATGGGCTGGGTGCTGGCAGGTGGGACTAGATTGGGTTGGAATATCTGGTCAGCATGGACAGGTTGGACCAAAGGGTCTGTTTCCGTGCTGTACATCTCTATGACTCTATGATTCTAACAAGTCCACACCGACCCTCTTAAGAGTAACCCACCCAGACCCATTCCCCTACATATTGAATAGTGGAGCAGGCTCGAAGGGCTGAATGGCCTACTCCAGCTTGCATTTTCTAGGTTTCTGTATTTCAGGTGATATTAGCCAAATGAATATATGAGAGAAGAGGAGAAAAATATCCAAACTGACTTAGCATCATGCAAATATTTTGGTAGGGGCATGATACATTTACCTGACAATGGAATCTTTTATCAGTACCTGCTTTCTTGGTCCGCATAGAGTTCTATGTAAAGTGGATTGATTGTAGGATCAATCACTGCCCACGAGCCACCTCGGAGTTCAGCATGAGGTGGGATGTATACGAGCACAGGCTGCTGGAACTCCCTTAAACTATCTACGATACTGGCACCAAACTTCAGAACCTGATCATACATATCTGATGAAAAAGGACAAGAAAGGAATTCAGACAGTCCGTTTTGGATTCATCATGAACTCAGCAGATGGGCAACCATACATAGTATTTCCCCTGAGGATTAGTCAAGTTTCTGTTGCATTTTATGAAAATGAAAAGAAGTAGAGAAATTTCATTTCATATGATAGGTCTCTACAACCTTTAAGTGTAGCTGTGCCACATAAACAGATAATTTTTCTGTTAACAGACCTACTTTTCTAATTTTTCACCGCAATCTTCACAGATAAAACTATGTGTAAGATTTCACCACATTGTGAAATTCCTAGTCTCCTTTCTGTTTTGTCTTTTATGTCCTTTTGTTGCTGATTAATTTACACATTCCTTTCTGTAAATATTTGTAGAACTATTTGCTCACGTGGAAGGAAAGTTCTGAGACAGACTGCTTGTTTCTGTGTTCTAACCTCCTTTCTACGCAATGTCTGGTGTGAAGTAAAGTATTAACAGCAAATAATATAGACGAATTGGAACTTATGGTAACGATTAAAGTTATTTAGAATACTGTCCCTTTTTAAAAACATTTCATATCTCTTTCCTAACGATATTTGCTGTCCTTACTATAACCACTGAGGAATATGTCACTAAGTACATTACTGATTATCATGTAATGTTCTGTTTAGCACATGAATGTAACAGTTATGATCCGTAATTCTGAAATAACTTGTTTACATAAAATCACAGACCTTACCTTTCATTCCACCAGAAAACCCTCTCCAGTTAGCAAATACAATAAGGGGAAGCCGTTCTCGTTTAAAGTCCTTAATGACCTGTGCAGTTTTGAAAGCTGAGTCTGGAAACCATACCTGTCCAGCTTGCTGAACAATCTGTTGAATCAAACAGAAAAAGACCATCAGTTGAATAAATTGAGAAATTCACTATTTGAGGACTGTAGCAGCACATTACTCTGCCAAAATTTGCTGTCAAAATAACAACAGCAAAGAGAGATGTGAAAATTCAAAATTTTGAGTCCTGTCTGCTTCATGAAAACTGCATCTCGCTCGCTGATTCACTGTTCAAGTGCATTGAATGGCATAAGTTTCCAGTACTTGCCTGCATATTTACCACAGAAAATTAGGAATATCCATTCTGTCCAAGTAGCCACTTAATAACATAAATGTCAATTACTGCCAGTCAGTCAATCTCTCTGACACTGGAAATTAATTATTATAAGTGTGGACTTTCATTTTTTTTCATGTTTCAACTACGATTGGAAACTTTGAATTTTAGAAATATATTTCTATCTCTCCTTTCCCCTTCTCTTAATCCAAATTTTCCTTCTCTCTGTTAATTTCTCCTTCTGTACCTCATTTGACATTGAATTCACCATTCAAGTGTTCACACCATGTGTTGTTCAACTGCAATCCTTGAAAGTGATTGATTTCAAAGATATGGTTACATGCTTTGATTGTTCAAATCCCAGATGCCCTGTTGAAGGCGCTGCATTGCATAACTGCACGTTAGAAACAATGTGCACTGCAAAACTTAACCAAGATGAAATGGGAAAGGGCAAATCTAATGAAGAAATGGTGCTGATGATTGACTGATCACAGCAAATTTTGGACCATTAATTTGTTTTCTTCTCCTGCTCTGGAGTTTTCGAAAATTCCTCGGCAATTTGGAGAACTTTAATTTCACTTGCGTTCTATATTAGACCCTCTTCTGCTGCAAGATAGCACTTGAACTGAATCGTTATTCACCAACCTGATAGCCTTTTTGCTTCCTGCCCAGTTTTCATACATCAGCCAAGGTTGGAAATGCCAATAGGCTATTTCACTGGCTTATATAACCAGGTCCAGGGGTTACATTAGGGAAAAGTAGATGGGGCCTGGGCCTCTAGGGGGCTTGAGATCTTTAGGTCAAGGGCCTTGTCCAGGATCAGCACTGGGGCTGGTGATATCTGTCCCTGCCCCCAGTAATAACTATCCCTCATCGGACTGAAAGTCGGCGAGATACTTAACGCAGCAGACATCATGACCATGTTAGGCCATAATCAACTGTGGAAATTATCTTCAAAGAGTGAGGTGCTGGAAAAGTACAACCGGTCAGGCAGCATCTGAGGAGCAGGAGAGACGACGTTTCAAGCATAAGCTCTTCATCAGAAGCTTATGCCAGAAATGTTGACTCTTCTGCTCCTCCGATGCTGCTTGACTGGCAGTGCTTTTCCAGCACCACATTCTTGGACTCTGATCTCCAGTATCTGCAGTCCTCACTTTCTCCTTTCTCTTGCAAAACTCATTAGACTGTGATCAGAAGCAGGTTAAAAATAAAATCAACTTTTTTGAACACGTCTGGTGTAAGTGGGTTTTAAAGTTGGACCTTCTATCCCAGAGGTAAAGACACTACCTGCATGGTGACCCTCAGGTCAAACCACCACCAGCTGTCTCTCTCTAATGACAGTGCAGCCCAGGTCCTCTGAGACTATAGCAACTTTACCTTTACTCACACTGGTTTCCCCCTCACCCCCACTCCTCAGCTCAGATATGCCAAACACAGCACACCAATTACTGCTCAGTTAAGATCAACTACCGAAACATTAGTACAGATTAGTTCAGCCAAAGGTGTTTGCTTGAACTGAACTAATTCAGGCAGCTTAGCCATCCACATCAGTAAAAGTTGATATTTTTCCCAATTAATCTAAAACCCTCCTTCTCCAAAATGATCACCTACTCACTTTTGATTCTGATTCTGGATCAGCTGGATCTGCTGGATTCGTCAATTCAACTGTTCGAGTCTCCACAGCGATAACCCCCACAGGGATCCCACCTAACCTGTGCAAGGTAATCATACGCTCAAATTCAGGATCACTTGAACTAAATAGTAGCTTTTAAGCAGCTACATGTTACATGGATTGACTGCCTGCAGATTGGGTGTTTTTTGAGCAAAATGGAATGTATCCGCAAATACAATTCTGCAAATGCAAATTCACCCCATAGACTTATATGTGTATGCGCGTGCTTGAGAGAGAGAGAACGTGAATGTGTGCATGTGAGCATGTGCTTGTGAGTATGTGCATGTGAGCGTGAATGAGAGAGTGTGTTTGCATGTGTGCGTGCATAGAGTCACACTCATGCAGACCCTCTCTTGTACACACGCTCTTTCTCACACACACATACACCCTCCCTACACTCACATCAACACACAGACCCTGTTACAGGCTTATACTCCATCACACTCACACACTCTACCAAGCACGCACACACTCAAATACACATTCTCTCATGCGCACACACACATGCAAACACTCACATTCTCTCTCTCATGCACACACATACACATATAAGTATATGGGGTGAATTTGCATTTGCAAAATTGTACTTGCGATACATTCTATTTTGCTCAAAAAACGCACAATTTCAGGCAGTCAATCCATGTAACATTTTATAAATTCCTATTTTGGAAATAGAACCAGTCTGACTTAAGATTGGGATATAGACAGACTCTAACCTCATACATTTAATGCATTTCTGAGCTGAGATGCCACCTTTTTTTATAAAACCTTAAGTTACCTCGAGAATGTGACTTAAAAGAAGTTCTGGGATTTACATATAAATGAACTGAAATCTGCAACACATTTCTAAAAGATGAAAGACTTAACAGCAATCTAGATTTGTTCAATATGTTGTTTCAGTTACACGACATTTTGCTATAGATTCTGTGCCTTATTGATCCTGCTGCTAATGAAAGAGTCGCGCTCCGAAAGCTAGTACTTCCAAATAAATCTGGTGGACTATAACCTCATGTGGTGTAATTTTTAAAAGTGTCATTTAGTGACATTTTGCTGAATTAAAAAGTAAGTTTGCTGTTAATTCTAATATGTTATGTATCATCCTCTTTCATTCCTTCACACTCTGAACTGTGTTGGTGGTCTCTTTCCTATCTTTAGCCTGAAAACATTAGACTGGATTACTATTTACTGGTTCTTACCTTGCTCTTCCAACAATTACTGTCTGAGCCCAGGGTTTCATGATTTCACTGAAAGATCCATGGTCAAAGAAACCACTCTGCCAGGCACCCTTGATATCTGCAGATGAAGACAAATCACAAAAGAAGTAAATTGTTGTCCTCAATTAGTCATGAAGTAGTACAGTCTTGTCAGTGCTTATCGTTTACCCAACCATGTTTGCTAGATATTCCCCCATGCATTACACTCATTTGACAAGTAGCATGATGTAGTTTCAACAGCTTTATGCAGACCTCATTTTTTACCCTAGGAATTTTTAGATACAAACGACATGTCCTAAATTAAATCTGGTCTTCAAAACATCACTGATTGTCCAGAATAATGAAATTACTCTTACTTGGATGAGGTCTGCCAGCTAGCATCCATCGAGGATCATATGGAGTCTTGGTGGGGACAAAGTCAATTTCCCTCTCGGGACAATCCTTTGGGGAGACTACAGGCACTGGACTTGTGTTGTTCTAGAGCAACCCAATAAAACAAGCATTCATCCAACATGTAAAAGACATGGTACAACGTAGCCTGATAGAAATTAATATTTAATCTAATCAGAGGTAATTCCTTTACAGAAGGGCAGGGAAAGCATGTGACGTATATATTTGGAATAACAATATAGGAACAAGATATCAATATTGTTATTGTCCAATATGGCCTGAAGGGATGTCTGAGATGTAATGGAACAAGGGAACAGATGTTAGACATATTAATTAAAAGTAAATGGGTGTGAATTGAATATACAAATATGTCAGGCTATCAATCAGAGGCACAAAAGCTCTATGAAATATAGTTAATCGAAATAATACTCTCAATTTAAGTATGGATTTTAAATCTGTTCAAAAACATTTTGCCTTCCGTTTATAACAGTGTTGGGGGAGAATTGTTGAGCTGAAATGTAAAGTTTTGGGGTAAGATTATCCACTCCGGTTTTCTGCAAGTAAGCCTTATGGCCAGTGGAAGAATGAAGTGGCCATGTGGACCTGGAGTTACTTCTTTACCAAAGAGGAACCAAGAACAGCCTTAGTATTTTTGATGCCATGTAAAAACAGGATAAAAAGCAAAGTATTTTTCCAAACTGCAACCGACTAACTTGAACCTGAATGAAAGGTGGACTGACTGTTAAATTAGTGACAAAATTGAACAAACCAACTGAGGATTGTACTCTGGCAGAGTACAAAATGGGAATTCAACAAATTGTTTGCAAGACAACAAAATAATCATTTGTAAATTCCCTCTGTGCTGGCATTTAAAATTATTGCCAAAGCATCAACAGTGGATAGACATTTACTTTTGATGGTAATTTCTGAATAAACGTGCACTGCTAGGACAAAGGTCAGAAGCACTATATAAAAAAAATCCTAGGAACGAATTTCTTTCCAGCAGGTTTCACATTGCAAACGGACATTCAATTTATCCTCTGTTTTACTGTTGTGCTAATGTTAACAAATTGGTGAGACTGTCTAGACTTGGGTCGTAGGTGAAAGTACAAAAGGAGAATTTTAGGTCAGTTATCCAAAGAATGTGTAGCTTTATCAGGTATTAAGTCGGCTTTATATTGGAAAAATTCCTGCATTTGAACTTAGGGAGATGTTGATTGGAGGCTTCATTTTTCCCAGGGTAGAAAATCAGATTAAAAAGCTACTTTAACATGTTTTATGATAGGAGGCTTGGAAAGTCAAAGGCCTGAGAGAATATCCTGCATCAGACTTCTGTCAACCTTATTACATGTCCCATCAAAGCCTCACAGCTGAGGAAACAAGGGCGGTGAAGAAATTCACCCCCTTAAAAAAAGGAATAACATTTTTTGTAAGTGAGTGAGGCTTCTGTAGGTCTGAAACATTTGTTAACTTTTAAATGGTGAGGGTCATGGGGAATTGTCCTTAAAAGTTTCTCTCCTTACCTCTGAGGAAGTGAACTTGTTTGAACAGTTTCACCCATTATAACCTTTTGAGGAAGCATAATGCAGGAACATATAACAAAATAATAAGAATGAATCTTGATCCTAATTTGTTCCAATTCAGCTTATAAAGTGCTCCATATGGATAACATTCATACTGCTAAAGTTCAGTGTAGGTAGATAACACTTAGAGACTTAGAAGGCATTAAATTAATCTTTTTCCTTTTTTTAACAGGTTGTATTTACATAACTGGGCTACAAACTTGAATCATCATACCTTAGGCATGTAAGATAGCCACTGTAAGATGGTATAAACACCCTCAAAGTCATCAGGGACAGTTGTATGTGATATACCATTGTTGTGCATGATATGCACTCCACCCAGCTGATTGTTGGATGTGTACACTTCCCGGCCAAGAACCTGTTAGGAATATTGGACATATGTTGGGTTGAGAGAAAAACAAATAATTTTCTTTAAAATTATTTGGAAATATAAATTTGCATCAGAGGTAACTGCAATTAGTTTACACTATCATAAACAAACTAACGTAACTGCTGGGGGTTGACCTACCAGAGGAAAGCCATAGTGGTCAGTTCTCTGGCACTGAGCCTGACACTGTGGCCCTGAAGGGAAGGGGGCAGAATAGAAAAGCACTAGTGGTAGGAGACTCGGTTGTTAGGAGAGTTGACAGGAAATTTTGTGGTCAGGATCGGGATTCTTGGAAGAATGTTGCCTCCCTGGTGCCAGGGTCCGGGATGTCTCCGATCGGGTGTATAAGATTCTGAAAGGGGAGGACGAACAGCCAGAAATCGTGTAACGTATTGGCACTACTGATATAGCCAGGAACAGGATTGAGGAGAAGGAGAGAAGCAGGCACAATGGGAGGATATTTAATTGGGGAAAAGGAAACTATGATGCTATCAGACGTGAGTTGGGAAGCATGGACTGGGAGCAATTGTTCCATGGAAAGGGCACCATAGACATGTGGAAACTGTTTAAGGAACAGTTGTTGTGAATGGTGCATAAATGTGTTCCTCTGAGACAGGCAAGAAGGGGTAAGATAAAGGAACCTTGGATGACAAGAGCGGAGGAGCTTCTCGTCAAAAGAAAGAAGACAGCTTACGTAAGGTGGAGAAAGCAAGGGTCTTGCTCAGCTCTCGTGGATTACAGGCAGGCGAGGAAGAAGCTCAAAAATGGTCTGAGGAGAGCCAGGAGGGGGCACAAAAAAGGTTTGGCAGGAAGTATTAGGGAGAATCCAAAGGCATTTTACACGTATGTGAGGAATAAGAGAATGATCAAAGAAAGAGTAGGGCCGATCAGGGATAGCATAGGGAACTTATGTATAGAGTCTGAGGAGGTAGGGGAAGTCCAAAACAAGTTTTTTGCTTCTGCCTTTACTAAAGGACCTTGTAGTGAATGAAACCATTGAGGAGCAGGTAAGCATGCTGGAATGGATAGAGATTGAGGAAGCTGATGTGTTGAAAATTTTGACAAACATTAAGATTGACAAGCCGCCAGGGCCAGACCAGATTTGTCCTCGGTTGCTTTGGGAAGCGAGATATGTGATTGCTTCGCCGCTTGCGAAGATCTTTGCATCCTCGCTCTCCACTGGAGTCGTACCTGAGGACTGGAGGGAGGCAAATGCAATTCCCTGCTTCAAGAAAGGAAGTAGGGAAATCCCTGGCAATTACAGACCAGTCAGTCTCATGTCTGTTGTCTGCAAGGTGTTAGAAAGGATTCTGAGGGATAGGATTTATGACCATCTGGAAGAGCATGGCTTGATTAACTGCAGTCAGCACAGCTTTGTGAGGGGCAGGTCGTGCCACACTAATCTTATTGATTTCTTTGTGGATGTTACTAGAAAAGTTGATGAGGGTCGAGTGGTGGATGTGGTGTATGTGGACTTCAGCAAGGCATTTGACAATGTTCCCCATAGTTGGCTCGTTCAGAAGGTCAGGAGGAATGGGATACAGGGAAACTTAGCTGTCTGGATACAGAATTGGCTGGTCGGCAGAAGACAGCGAGTGGAAGTGGAAGGAAAGAATTCTGCCTGGAAGTCAGTGGTGAATGGTGTTCCACAGGGCTCTGTTCTTGGGCCTCTACTCTTTGTAATTTTTATTAATGACTTGGATGAGGAGATTGAAGGATGGGTTAGCAAGTTTGCAGATGATACAAAGGTTGGAGGTGTCGTTGACAGTACAGAGGGCTGTTGTAGGCTGCAGCGTGATATTGACAGGATGCAGAGATGGCTGAGAGGTGGCAGATGGAGTTCAATCTGGATAAATGCAAAGTGATGCATTTTGGAAGGTCGAACTTAAAAGTTGAATACAGGATTAAAGACAGGATTCTTGGCAATGTGGAGGAACAGCGGGATCTTGGTGTGCAGGTACATAGATCCCTTAAAATTGCCACCCAAGTGGACAGGGTTGTTAAGAAAGCATATGGTGTTTTGGCTTTCATTAACAGTGGGACTGAGCTTAAAAGCCATGAGATCTTGTTGCAGCTCTATAAAACTTTGGTTAGACCACATTTGGAATACTGCGTCCAGTTCTGGTCTCCCTATTATAGGAAAGATGTGGGTGCTTTGGAGAGAGTTCAGAGGAGGTTTACCAGGATGCTGCCTAGGATGGAGGGCTTATCTTATGAAGAGAGGTTGATTGAGCTCAGACTTTTTTCATTGGAAAAAAGAAGGAAGAGAGGGGATCTAATTGGGGTGTACAAGATAATGAGAGGCATAGATAGAGTTGATAGCCAGAGACTTTTTCCCAGGACAGAAATTGTTAACACGAGGGGTCACAGTTTTAAGATGTTTGGCGCAAAGTATAGAGGGGATGTCAGAAGTGGCTTCTTTACGCAGAGAGTTGTGGGAGCATGGAATGAGTTGCCAGCAGCAGTTGTGGAAGCGAGGTCATTGGGGATATTTAAGAGACTGCTGGACATGCATATGGTCACAGAAATTTGAGGGTTCGTACATTAGGTTTACCTCACATGAGGAACAATGGTCGGCACAACATCATGGGCTGAGGGCCTGTTCTGTGCTGTACTGTTCTATGTTCTGTGTAAGTTGAAAGTCAATCAGAGGAAAATATAGTAACCTAGAAAGTCAACTTCTATGGCAGCAAAAAAGAAAAATCAGGGTGAGTGACTTCTTCTGGGATATAAGAAAGTGCTTGCTGCCAATGGCCAAACAGCACTTCTCAGTTAGATAACAGCATTCTTCTACGTGAAATCTCCTACTTCCCCAAAACATGCTTTGGCATCTTACTACATTTAACAGCTTTCTTTATGTTATTGGAAGGAGACCAGCACAGTACTCAATCAGTGGTAGTTCTTTTTGTGCCTCCTTTCTGCTCACTTCCAAACTAATAGGAAGTCCCTCATTAAATTTCTAGGATTCTTACAGCAGCAGGTCCCAATGCTTCACACGTAGTTTTGAGTATGATTTGAAAACAGATTATATGGATCAAAGCACAGCAACCCAGATTAATCTTTGGAAACTTCAGTTCCATTATTGATTCTCACTATATGAATTATTTTCACTTTCGAGAATGGTGAAGTAGGCATCCCCTGTTTCATGTTCTTTGTACAGGTGGATTGTTCAACCCCATGATCCATCACATCATCTGGTCAAGGCTGTGGGAATGGAAATTTCAGTGATTTAAATCCAGCTCATAAAGGTTCAATGGGATTTTTGCTTCTACTTTGGCACATTGTGTTAGTTATTATAGGAACTTGCGCACTTTATTCTGACCTTGTTCAGTGCACTGGCTCCAGTGAGAATGATATGGGAATTTTCCACTTGGATCACACGTTGTCCCAACCTCACTAAGTATGCTCCAATTCCAATTGCACGACAAGTCACCTGTAAAATAACAAATGGGCTCAGTGGATGAATGACTAATGGCCTTAATAGCAGTTGGAGATGATATTGACAGGCACTGGGGAAGAAATTCCTTTAAAATGCACTTGTCACAAACTAGTGAAATTCTACACTTTGTTATATTAGTCAAACTTTTAACCCAATTTAAAACAAGGAATAGAGATTTTAACCATATTAAGCAATCCATTATGAATTGCATGCAGGTCAATTTGTACTCCAAGCCTTAGAAAGTGGATTTTTTTTAGCTTTAGTTCATCATAGTGATGCGCTCCCCAGCAACTATCCTTCTGTACTGTTTGCTAAATGCTTGGGAATCATTATCGTTTTAGACACATACTTAACTACATTTTTCTAACAGAATTCTCTCCTGAAGACAGTCAAATTGCATAAATTCCATTCATTAGGTCACTGATTTCCCAACAAGGCTTCAGAGGCTTCTGTCAACTCCATTAAAAAAAAGATATAAATATAAAAATTCCCTTTGACTAGAAACACTGATATTTTATTGTTTCAATGCTCATTTAGATAACAGTAAAAAGGTTTTGATGCTAATTTACTCAGTTTTGCAATTTATTTCTTTCTCTAAACATTTACTGTTTGTTACCCCCTTTCCAGGATTGTACTCAAGCTTCCTACTCTACAAGGTTGTTGCAACTTAAAAAAAAACTCGTTCCATTCAATAAAGTGCTAATGACTTTCTCTCCAATGATCAGTGATGTCAACCATGTATCAGTTCCTTGTTTCTCAAAAACATTTCCTAACATAGTATTATGGACCTGAAAATTATTTACAATACTCAGGTCTCTCCCATGAACCACCAATACTGAGCATGAATAGATAGACACTATCATTTCACTCATAGCAAAACTTCAATGGTTAGAAACCTCTAGATCACATAAATACTTCTGCATTAACAATTTACTAAATAATGTACTTGTAACTGAACTTGTATTTATAACTAAAAATAGGAAGTCATATAAAAAACCTTCTGATGTAGAGTTATATCCAGTATTTCACTAAATTAAAATCATATGACCATAACATATAGGAACAGAATTAGACTATTCAGTCCATCAAATCTGCTGTGCCATTTGGTCATGGCTGATGTGTTTCTCAATCCTATTCTCCTGCCTTCTCCACATAATCTCCTTACTAATCAATCTTTGTCTTAAAGACACTCAATGGTTTGATCTCCACAGCCCCCTGTGACAATTAGTTTCACTAATTCACCGCCCTTTAGCTGAGAAAATACCTTCTCCTCTCAATTCTAAACAGTCTGAGGCTGTGCCTTCAGGTCTTTAGTCTCCACTACTAATGGAAACATTTTCTCCAAATCCACACTATCCAAGCCTCTTAGTATTCTGTAAGTTTCAATCAGACCCCACCCCCCCCACATCCTTCTAAACTGCACAGAGTATAGACCAGAGTCCTCAATCACTCCTCCTTCATGCCTGTAATCATTCTGAACCCCCTCCAAGGCTACCACATCCTTCCTTAGATAGATGGCCCACACTGCTCACAATTTTCCAAATGCCTTATACAGCCTCAGAGTGCATTCCTGCTCTTGTTTTCTAGACTTATTGAAATGAATGCTAACATTGCATTTGCCTTCCCAACTACCAGCTGAACCTGTAGGTTAACTTTAAGAGAATCCTGAACTAGGACTCCTATTACCCTTTATGTTTCAGATTTCCAAAGCCCTTCCCCATTTAGAAAATAGTCTACACCACTACTCTTCCTACCAAAGTGCATAACCTTACATTTTCCCCCACTGCATTCCATCTGCCACTTCTTTACCCATGATCCAAGCCTGTCCAAGTTCTTTTGTGGGTGGCACAGTGGCACAGTGGTTAGCACTGCTGCTTCACAGCGCCAGAGACCCGGGTTCAATTCCCGCCTCAGGCGACTGACTGTGTGGAGTTTGCACGTTCTCCCAGTGTCTGCGTGGGTTTCCCCCGGGTGCTCCGGTTTCCTCCCACAGTCCAAAGATGTGCGGGTCAGGTGAACTGGCCATGCTAAATTGCCTGTAGTGTTAGGTAAGGGGTAAATGTAGGGATATGGGTGGGTTGCGCTTTGGCGGGTCGGTGTGGAATTGTTGGGCCGAAGGGCCTGTTTCCACACTGTAAGTAATCTAATCTAACCTTTTGCAGCCTCCATGCCTCTTTAAAACAACTGTCCCTCTACTTATCTTTGTGGCTTCAAACTTAGCAATCATGCCTCAGTTCTTTCATCCAGGTCATTAGTATATATAATGTGAATAGTTGCGGTCCCAATGCTGACGCCTGAAGAATTCCACTGATCACTGGTTGCTATCCTGAAAAAGACCCTTTTATCCCCACTCTCTGCCTTCTACCAGTCAGTCAATCCTCTATCCATGCCAGCACCTTGCTCTTAATACCATGGGCTAAAGCAGCCTCGGCCCTGGAGCTTGCCTAACAGTCTGGATGAGATATCCTGAACTGGCCACCAAGCAGGCGACACAGCCTTTGGGACCCTTGATCCTGGTCACACAGAACAGTGTCTACAGCCCAACTATACTATTCCAAATTACAACCACATTTCTCTTTTCTCCACCCTCTTGAATGGCTCCCTGTATCATGATGCTTTGGTGAGTTGTCTTAGTTGCCTTATAACCTCCTCTTTCGCCCACACAGGGAACAATAATCTCAAACCTGTTGGACAAGCTCAAAGGCTCAGACTCTTTCAGCACTACTTCCTGGATCCCTCTCTCTGCCTCACTTATAGTCACACCCTCTGTTACTGACCACTGACTGAATTTGAGGCAGTTAATCTAAGGGGTGTGACTGCCCCCTGAAACTTAGCTTCCAGGTAACTCTCCTCTTCCCTGAGGTGTTACAATTAATTTATATAATTTCTATGCATTCACAAATATGTTTCTTACATTTTTAACCATTTATTTTATTCCTAATGGTAAATTTATAACTGTATCATTTTCCCATTCTTATGAAGTATTAGATCTGTCAATGTCTTGTTGACAATGTCATAAATTGTTAACATTTTTATCTGAAAGAATGAACTGATCTCCACCCTAAAACTTGAAATTATTTTTCAGTCCTCAAAGTTGACTAATTAAGCAATGACTTAAACTTGTGTTTACTTTGTGACAGTAAAGGGATGCAGCTCCATCTAAACAGCAGAACACCACATCGTGGACTATATGATGTAATGTTCATATCGTTATTTGGCATTCCAACAATTGACTCTCTGAGAGTGTTGCCAATAGTAAAGTTTGGGTTGTGCAGTAGGACAGTCTGTTACACTTACCAGACTGATGGTGACAATTTCATTGTAAGCAAGGGAGGATTCTCCTGCAATGGTTCCAGCTCCTCGCAGGTTCTCTACTCCCAAGCCTTCCTCTTTGCCAATAATGTCAGTGATAACATATCTAGAAAACAGAATACAGTCAAGAAGGTCACATGCCCTTTCCCGCACAGGTAATTTTGTTTAAGGGGCCAATACTAATGATAATGCATGTAATGTTTGGCTAAAAACTACAAACATTTTCCCTCAATAGCTCAGCACAGAAAAATACCCACTGCTTCCACATCTTTTAAAGAGAACTGATGACTACCATCACAATTCAGTCAATAGTCTTGTAATAAACAGTTTTTGACCCACACTATTTTAGTTGAAGGAATAGAAAATGCACAACCTAAATCTACCAATATTCCTCTAAGGCAAGTGTTGGTTCTTACATGAATTTGATGCCTTCCCTTAATTTCAGAAAATGATTTGTCTCCACTCATCATTTCCTTGAGTTGCTGGCATTTAATCTTCATGCAGTGATGCACCAGAATTTGGTATAACAACGTGCCATGCTACTATAATAGAACTGAATGAACTTCCCAACCCTTCACCATAAAACTGTTTAAATAAAGATTGCAAAAAACAAGTGATATTAAGTTTATCGTACTCAAATAGAAAACATTGAAATTATATTTTACTAATGCTAAATGGTCCCCAAAGGAAAGAATTATTGCTCTTTATGATTTGAGGTATAACTTAGTACACAAATGACTCAGAGATGATGAGCCCTTGATCAATAATAGATTTATTTATTGATTCTGGATTTATGCATAGGATTTGACCGCAGCCAAAATCTGAGGACAAGTGTCAGCCATCAGGAACTTTCATATCAGATGGTTTATTTATAGATAGATTCATTCACAGTAGCAATAAAATGTGGCCATTCAAGAAAAACTCAATAATATTGGATCAGGTTATTACCGCACGGAACAGATCCTTCCGTCTAACTCATCCATGGCAATCAGATATCCTAACCAAATCTAGTCCCATTTGCCAGCATTTGGCCCTTATCTCTTTAAACCCTTCCTATCAATATACCCATCCAGATGCCTTTTAAATGTTGCAATTGTATCAGCCTCCACCATCTCCTCTGGCAGCTCATTCCACACATGCATTACTTAGATCCCTTTTAAGTCTTTCCCTTCTCACCGCAAAACTATGCCCTCTAGTTTTGGACTCCCTTACTCTACAATAAAGTTGCCATTGTCCAAGAGGGCTCTCTCTCATTGCAGAGAGATGACTGGTGGTGAGTTTAACTGAAGGATACCATGCCTTAGGTAAGGGACAAGGTTGAGATGGCAGGACTTCATGGTGACTTCAGCTTGTACAGGAATTAAACCCACACTATTGACATCACTCTGCATTGTAAACCAGGCATCTAGCCAACTGAGCTAACTAATGTCCTTCAATTACTGATACAAAGGAGTCTCTAATACATTGTACAGATAGAATGATCTAATGTGGAGTATGGGCTAGATTTTCATTCTGATCAGGGCCAAATTGATGCATGTGAATGGGTAGCCATCCCAGTCCATACCAGAAACAGACATGTACCAAATGGCTAGAGATGGAACATGCAGGCAAAACTGCTAAACAACTGTGTCCACCTCTGTTTAAAAGTTCAGCCCCACAATTTTTTGATTTAGGAGAGTGAGATTTGAGGAGTGATCACACACAAAGTATTTACAACACAAAAACACTCTGATTTATCGAACAGATCCAACCTTTTCATTCAACTCTGATCAACATATTCTTTTCACCCTTTTATGCTTCCCTGGCATTTAAATACATCCATGTAATTCATCTCAAGTAATCCTTGTGATGGCGAGTTCCACATTCTAATTACTCTACAAGCAAAAACGTTTCTCCTGAACTACCCTTCTGGATTTATTATTGATTGTCTTATACTTATTGTGCCTAGTTGTGGTCTTGCCTGGAATTGGAAATAGCTCCTTCATCTCTAATAATTTTTTGTCACCTTAAAAGCCTCAATCATATATCTCTAAATAATGTATTGATGTACATTGCCCTCAGTAGTTAATAATGGTTATTAACTGGCTGATGTGAACATACTGTCTCCTGCATGTGAGCCAGTACTTTGCTTCAAGCTGCTATGTCAGTTAGCAATCAGTAACTGGATTGGCTTTTTATCCCCAGTGCTTCAAGCAGGAGTAGATAATCTCAACATAAAAAATCGATTTCCTTGCAATGCAGTTATTTGAAGAGTGAAAGAATCATTAAAACTCTGTATTCAAGAACACTAAAACTTTGCTCCACTTTTGTCATTCACTCCATCTGTTTTTGTTCATCAGTATAACCAGAGATGTTACACAATGTTGTCCCTTTTTGGATATTTGCAGTCTTGACATTAATTTCAGATATTCAAATTTTCCTGTATATAATACCCACCTGTACTCTCCATCCTCCTCCACATGTTCACAGTGCACAGAGTTAAAAGGGCTAATTCTCGTGTAGTCCTGAGGTGTCAAGTATAAGTATCTGAAGCCCTGAAAAACCAAATGAATTGTAGAAAAGAAGCATATAAAATAAATAGTCCAAATGGTCTATTTATATTTCAGTACTGCAGGGCTAAATGTCACAACAAAATTATAATGTAATTTTATCTTTGATTCATTGAAAAATTGTTCTAAATATCCAATGTAATCAAATTTTGACTATAAAATAACGTTTATTTTAATTGAGGGAAATACTGCACTGAAATATTATAATTACCACTTCTGAAATGGTAAAAGCTTTCAATGCCTCTTCTATCTATCAGTGCCTTGAGTCAGTTGTATTACACACCCCTTTAGTGAAACTAATTCATTTACAAAGTATTAATAGAGTTAGCTGGACTGGTTTCTAGTTAGGCTGAACATCCTCTCTCACAAAAGATAGACACCTATAGAGTCATTAGTCATAGAGTTGCACAGTATAGAAACATACCTTTCGGTCTAACTCGTCCATGCCAACCAGATATCCTAAGTTAATCTGGTCTTATTTCAGGGAATTCAGAGTCAGAATAATCTCCTCCATGACTGATGATTGCTTAGGTAGGTCAGAGTCAAGAAATCATCACTCAAATTTGCCTGGTTTTATCTTTTTTTTTGCCTCTGGCAGGCGATCACTTTATTTTGAGGGTTGGGAATTTTTTATCACTACTGTGATGCAATTGAGTGAATCCAGCAGGATGCCCAGAGATTCTTTACCTGCCCATCATTGTTAATATGCTCATAATTTAAAAAAAAAGGCTACAGCAAAATTTGTTTTGAGCCATACATTTACAGCACTGTACCAATATTCATTTAATCATTCACACAATGTGGGTGTCACTGGTAATCAAATATCATCATTGATTATCATCCCCAATTTTCTGGTCAGCTGCCATTTTGAATACAAATGAGTGACAATGCCAGACCATTTTAAAGGGCAGTTAAGAAGGAACTACATTTATGTGGGTCTGAAAGTCACATGTAGGACAGAGCAGCAGAATTCCTTTCCTGTAGGACATTAGCAAACTAAATGGATTTTTATGACAATGTAGTAGTTTCATGGTCAACATCAAAACTAGCTTTTTACATCAATTTTCAAGTAATTGAAATTGAATTCCCCAGCTGCTTTGTTGGGATTTAAAATTAATTCCTGTAGGTGGTCAGATGACTAGTCTAGTATCAGTACCACAATGTTGACATACCCAACTGACCATGCACAACGAAGAACATAAGAAACAGAAACATGAATAAACCATCCCGCCCCTCTAGCCCATTATACGTGCAATAAAATCAGAGTTGATTTTTTTATCTCAACCCCACTTCCCTGACAATTGCTCACATCCTTTAATTTCCTGTGAAATCTCCGTTGATATTAATTACCTTAAGTCCCTTACTTTTATCAGGCCCTTTAATACCTTGTATTTTTGATATGTAATTTGTGCCTTCTTCTGTCAAAATATTTGTTTAATTATTACTGGTATATCACTACCATTTCCTGATTCACCATGATAACTTCTGGGACTATTTTTACTCTGGTTACCCACGTCCTTTTTGTACACTTTAAAAGGCAACCTATTTCATTTTTCTGGTTAGTTTACAATTACATTTTTATTTTCTCCTTCTTTAATTAACATTTTGGTCACTCTTTGCTGGTTTTTATTAACACTCTTAAGCCTCAAGATTACAGAATCATAGAACAGAATCTCAGAATCCCTACAGGGTAGAAAGAGCCATTTGGTCCATCAGGTCTACATGGATCCTCCAAAGCGCATCCCACCCAGACCGAGATCCCGACCCTATCCTTCTAATCCTGTTAATGGCTAATCCAGCTAGTCTACATATCCCTGAACACTAGGGGGCAATTTAGGATAGCCATCTATCTAACCTTATACCTTTGGACTATGGGAGGAAATCACAGGACCTGGAGAAACTCCATGCAGTCACACAAGTATGTTTAAATTCCACACAGACAGTCGCCCAAGACTGCAATTGAGCACAGATCTCTGGTGCTGTTAGGCAACAGTGCTAATCACGGAGTCACTGTACCACCTCATTATGTTTCTCCTCTTAATCAAATACTATCTGTAACTTCCCTAGTTCTTCAAGAGCTAGTCGTGAATTGAACCCAACCTTTCTATAACACTCTTTGAGTCATACATTTAATTCCATAATCCTTTTGAATCTATGCTAATTGGCACATGGTTCAGGTAGCAATCAGATATTACCACCTAAGATATTTTTTGATTTAATTTGGACCCTAAATCCTCACTCCGATTCATCAGAATATTGTTCAAAGTCTCCAAATGCGGAGGCTCTTATTTGGAACACAATGTTTTTCCCCATCCCACGTTCTGTCTGTTTCCAGACTCTAGAGGTAGCTTTAACATTGATATTGGGTAGGCAACACACATCCACAGCACTCACACACAGTTGCGCAGAAAAATGTCTATCCTTCAAAGTCTGCCATGAGATTGCACATTCCTTTTCGCTACCCCAAATTGAATGGCTTCCTGCATGTTGGTGCTTTCATCAGTTTGTCCAGCCTGTGGCCATTCTGTTACTCATACAGCCAAGTAACAAGAACTTCTTACCTGTTGGTCAAAATCAAGAGCCTCAATCACTTCGGGGCTCATATCCATTCAATGGAAAGAAGGTGACCTGGAATTGAGCAATTCTTGAAGCAGAGAGAGAAGGAAAACAGATTTACCTTGTATGGATCATCTGGATCTTCCCAGGCCACCTGAAACATGTTCCTTATCTCTTCAGCAAGGCCAATCCTGGCACCACTGTTGGCTGCGATATAAATTCTAGGAATGCCTTCTGCTCTGGCTAGTTGAGATGCCCGCAAGAATAGCAAATCCTCCTCAGGGCCAAATGAACCAATCTTATAAGTGAGATCATTACAAATCACAATAATGTCACGTCCTTCGGGATATTCTGGAGTTTTTAAGTTCATTTTCCAGGCCACCATTCCTACCTGAGGGAAAGTCCAACACAATCGTATTTAGTTCTTAGAGGAAATAACTGTGTCAACGATTGAAGAAATATTGGTTGATATGGAAGGGAATAACAAATGTCTGAGTAATAATTGCATAGAACAACAAATGTCTGAACAATAATTGCATAGAACATGAAAGCGACCTGTAGGAATACAGCAATGAATCTAACAGTAAGATTTATAAAGAGAACTAGAATTGTTTAACAACACCATGATTGAAAGTGTGGCAAGTGGAGTTGTAAATTCTTCAAGGAAATTAGAATCAGATTCTAAGCCCTTGTAAGGAGATGGTAGCCATGATGTGGACGTGCCGGTATTGGACTGAGGTGGACCAAGTTGTGGGCGGCACGGTGGCACAGTGGTTAGCACTGTTGCCTCACAGCGCCTGAGACCCGGGTTCAATTCCCGACTCAGGCGACTGACTGTGTGGAGTTTGCACGTTCTCCCCGTGTCAGCGTGGGTTTCCTCCGGGTGCTCCAGTTTCCTCCCACAGTCCAAAGATGTGTGGGTCAGGTGAGTTGGCCATGCTAAATTGCCCATAGTGTTAGGTAAGGGGTAAATGTAGGGGTATGGGTGGGTTTCGCTTCGGCGGGTCGGTGTGGACTTGTTGGGCCGAAGGGCCTGTTTCCACACTGTAAATCTAATCTAATCTAAAGTCAGGAGTCACACAACACCAGGGTTGTACCTTAACAGGTTTGTTCAAAATCACAAGCTTTCACAGTGATGCCCCTTTGTCAGGTGAAGATAGTGCACTGCTCCTTCACCTGATGAAGCTCTGAAAGCTTGTGATTTCAAACAAACCTGTTGGACTATAACCTGGAGCTGTGTAGATTCTGACCTTGTTAGGAGATAAGCGCATCTATGCTATTATCTCAACCATGCCATGTAGTTATATGTTGCCATACAAAACTTTCTTTGCTAGAGGAAGTTTCTCCTGAAATTTCAACTGGGGTTTTAGTAAGTATTTCACATTTATATTCACTAGTTTCACAGTTAAAAAAAGGAATTAAGACCAAAGATGTTCACACACTACACTAGTTGGTTTAAAGCCGCATGTTATATGTGCCATGCTGACATAAAATCTAATTTATATTCAATGTAATAAGAAAGATTGTACGGTTTACCAATTCAAAGTATGCCGATCACAACATCTATTCATTACTTTTATCTGGACCCTTTCTTTGTTACTAATGTTTTCAATTTTAGTTACAATGTGCATTTTGGGTCTCAGACCTCTCCCAAATTGCTCAATATAACAGATGTGAACAGTACATACCTCATTACCTCCAGCAATCCTGTTCATATGCACGAGTTGACCCTGAGAGTCTAGAACAAGTTCTGTGCACAGGAATGGTTCCTTAGGACACTCTACATCAGACCCCCACAGCTTAAAGAGAGCCTTTTAGCCAGAGAAGGTAAAGAAAAAATAGAAACATTTTTAGTCTAAATTTTCGATCAGATTTATTATGACACAGAAAAACAAACTTCCAGTCATATTAAATAACCTTTGTTGAAGTTTAGTAAATGTGTCAATGTTGCTCATCAAATACATAAAATCACATAGTGATAGATATGTACAGGATGGAAACAGACCCTTTGATCCAACTTGTCCATGCCAACAGATACCTTTAATTAATTTAGTCCCATTCGCCAGCATTTGGCACATATCCCTCTATACCCTTCCTATTCATGTACTCATCCAGATACCTTTGAAATGTTGTAATTGTACCCACCTCCACCACTTCCTGTAGCAGCTCATTCCATACATGCACCACCCTCTGCGTGAAAAAGGTGTCCTTTCAGTCCCTCTTAAATCTTTCTCTTCTCACTTTAAACCTATGCTGATGATATCAGAGCTGTGCTAAAGGAGGATACTATGGAGGGCTTGGGTGGAGAGGCATTATGGGTGGAGCTGAGAAATAAGAAGGGTGCAATTACATTGTTGGGGCTGTGAGGTAGAAGAACAAATAGGTAAACAGATTAAGGAAAGATGTAGAGGCAATAGGATAGTAGTGATGGGAGATTTTAATTTTCCCAACACTGACAGGGATACACTTAGCGTCAGAGGTCTGGTTGGGGTAGAATTTGTAAGAAGCGTCCAGGAGAGTTTTCTAGAGCAGTATGTCAATAGTCTGATGAGGGAAGGGGCCATATTGGACCTGGTGTTGGGGAATGAGCCAGGACAGGTAGTAGAAGTTGCAGTGGGGATTTCTTTGGGAACAGTGACCACAATTCTATAAGTTTTAGAATATTCGTAGACAAAGATGGAAATGGTCCTAAGGGAAGAGTACTAAACCGGGCCAAGGCTAATTATATCAAAATTAGGCAGGAGCTGGGAAATGTGGATTGGATACAGCTATTTGAAGGGAAGTCCACATTTAATATGTGGGAGGCTTTCAAAGATAGGCTAAAGATAGTGCAGGATAGGCATGTTCCGTTGAAGGTAAAAGATAGGAAAGGCAAGATTCATGAACCATGGATGACAGGAGAAATCATATGATTAGCCAAGAAGAAAAGGGAAGCGTACACAAAGTCCAGGCAGCTAAGAACAGAATGGGCCCTGGAGGAATATCGGAAGAGTAGGATCAGTCTTAAACGAGGAATCAAGTGGGTTAAAAGGAGTCATGAAATAGCTTTAGTGAACATCCCAAAGCATTTTATTCTGATATAAGAAGCAAGTGGGTAACCAGAGAAAGGATTGGTCTACTAAAGGTTAATGAAGGAAGGCTGTGTGTCGTATCTGAGAGAATGGGTGAGGTTCTGAATGATTACTTTGCATCAATGTTCACTGAGGAGAGGAACATGATGAATGTTGAGATAGACGTTTGATTAGTCTGGATCACGTTGACATACATAGGGAAGCTGTGTTGGGTAGGCTAGAAGTTATTAAGGTGGACAAATCCCCAAGACAGGATGGATCTATCCCAGATTGTCGAGGGAGGCGAGAGAGGAAATAGCTGGGGCCCTGACAGATATCTTTGTGGCATCCTTAAATACAGGCGAGGGGCCAGGGGACTGGTGGGTTGCTCATGTTGTCACCCATGCAAGAAGGGTAGTAGGGATATTCCGGGTAACTACAGACCAGTGAGCCTGACGTCAGTGGTGGGAAAGTTGCTGGAGAAGGTACTGAGGGATAGGATTTATTTATATTTAGAAAATAATGGACTTATCAGTGAAAGACTGCATGGCTAATAGAGTTCTTTGAGGAAGTGACCAAGTTGATAGATGAAGGAAGGGCTGTTGATGTCATATACGTGGACTTTAGTAAGGCATTTGATAAGGTTCCCCATTGTAGACTAATGGAGAAAGTGAAGTCACATGGTGTGCAGGGTGTTCTAGCTAGGTGGATAAAGAACTGGTTGAGCAAAAGGAGACAGAGAGTAGTAGTTGAAGGGAGCTTCTCGAAATGGAGAAAGGTGACCAGTGGTGTTCCACAGGGATCAGTGCTGGGACCACTGTGGTTTGTGATATAATAAATGATCTGGAAGAGGGCACTGTTGGTATGATCAGCAAGTTTGCAGATGATACGAAAATTGGTGGAGTAGCACAAAGCATAAGGACGGTCAAAGAATACAGGAGAATATAGATAGACTGGAGAGTTGGGCAGAAAAGTGGCAGATGGAGTTCAATCCAGACAAATGTGAGGTGATGCATTTAGGCAAGTCTAATTCTAGAGCGAATTATACAATGAATGGAAGAGCCTTGGGAAAAGTTGATGAGCAGAGAGATCTGGGAGTGCAGGCCCATTGTATCCTGAAGGTTGCTGCACAGGTGGATAGAGTGGTCAA
Organism: Hemiscyllium ocellatum; assembly: GCF_020745735.1. NCBI lineage: Eukaryota > Metazoa > Chordata > Chondrichthyes > Orectolobiformes > Hemiscylliidae > Hemiscyllium > Hemiscyllium ocellatum. Next base: position 14,188,246 of record NC_083424.1, read on the forward strand.
GAAGGCATATGGTATACTTGCCTTCATCGGACGGGATATTGAATATAAGAGCTGGCAAGTCATGTTAAAATAGCAGAAGACATTAGTTCGGCCGCATTTAGAATACTATGTACAGTTCTGGTCGCCACATTACCAAAAGGATGTGGACGCTTTGGAGTGGGTGCAGGGAAGGTTTATGAGGATGTTGCCTAGTATGGAGGGTGCTAGCTATGAAGACAGGTTGAGTAGGTTAGGTTTGTTTTCATTAGAAAAAAAGAGATTGAGGAGGGATCTGATTGAGGTTTACAAAATCATGAAGGGTATAGAAAGGGTTGGTAGAGACAAGCTTTTTCCTCGGGTGAAGAATTCAATTATGAGAGGTCACACTTTCAAGGTGAGAGGTGAAAAGTTTAAGGGGGACACACGTGGCAAGTACTTTACACAGAGAGTGGGGGGTGTCTGGAACGCGTTGCCAGCAGAGGTGGTAGAGGTAAGCATGGTAGATTCATTTAAGATGCGTCTGGACAGATGCATGGGTAGGTGGGAAGCAGAGGGATACAGATGCTTAGGAATTAGGCGACAGGTTTTGACAGGTATTTGGATAGGCTCAGGCTTGGAGGGCTGAAGGGTTTGTCCCTGGGCTGTAAATTTTCTTTGTTCTCTTTGTTCTTTGGTCTATGCCCTCTAGGTTTGGACTCCCCTACCCTGGGAAAAGACTTATTTGCCCTATCCATTCCCCTCATGATGTTATAAACTCCTAAAAGGTAAAAACCTTCTAAAAACCTCAGCCTCTGATGCTCCAGGGTCATTTGGAAAATTTAAGTAGGTTAATGACCAAACAAAATATGTGGCATAGTATTGAGTGATATAGATCAGGAAGATCTTTCATCTGTGCTGAACTAGCTGACTTGAGCTGAGGAAACACAATTGCCTTCAGTAGCTCAGGTTACTGAAAAAAGTGAATATTGGTTAAGAAAACACTATATTTTGTCTGTGATAATGAACAACTTGCCAGGAGGCAGCCAGTGGCCATGTATTTGGATTCCACCAATTGAACGGAAGCAAAAAATTGAGAAAAAAGGAAGTAAAGGTTGATATAAATATCATCCATAATATACTTAAATAAATGACTTATCTCTATGGAATGTGACAAAAAGATTTCCTCATGACTTTCCAGTTTACAATACATACACACAGGTATTCACAAAGGCTGTGCCAGATAAAAGGGTACAGGTTCTTTTTAAAATCTGCCAAGTGTTCTGCATTTATGAGAGTTTAAGATTTTTAAGACACATACTCTATATTTAGAAGTCCTGCATCACGGAACAGCATCCACCTCTGTGGAGAATGTATTATCTCAAATCATGTGGCAACTTTTTATATCCAATAAAAATGGGCAAGTTAACAAGCAAAAGGTGCACCGCATTACCCTTAACTTTGACTGAATAGATGGTCCTGTAACATAACCCAAATATGAATGCTTGGGAAGATGTGTTTCCCAACTTATCACATTCTCACTTTATATTATTTATCCAATGGATTCTCACTCTTAACCAAGTAAGTATTTGTGAATATTGGGTTTTGACAGATTCAAGTGAGGATGGGATGAGTCAAAGCCTGGTGATATCCACAAGATATGGATATCCACATATGGTGATATCCACAAGAAAAGGATTCAACACCTTTATGAGGAGAGAAATTTGTTAGCTGAAAATGAAAAGATAACTTACCTGCTGAAAGATTTCAGGAAAGTCATAGACATAGGTTGTTCCCAAGCTCTGTGCCTGGAATCGCTTTGCCTGCAATAGATCTTTGGTGACATAAGGTGTATTCATCAACATTCCGTGGAGAGGTCCCTGCTTTTCTCCATATGAAATAAACATGATCTAAAAGCCATTACAGGAGACAAATTACAATTGTTACTATTCTTCAAAGGAGAATGAATCAATACTGGTATAGAATCCAAGGATCAAAGTGCCCCAGGAAGCCAAGTTCAATTTGTGAATATACGCAAAACTCAGAAGGATCTAATTTCTGTAAAAGTAATAGAGAAGAAAATAGCTAAAATTGATATAAAAAGATAGCTTCCAAGTTATTATAATTTCACTATTCCTCTAAAGAAATTCAGCAGGAAAGCAACACTCACAAGCTTTTCTATCACCAGAGATGAACTTTCCATCTATATCTATTATGACTCATACACCTACCTGGATTGTATTTCTTTCCACCCAGCTTCTTGTTAATTCACTTCTGAGTCTGTCCACCACAAATTAATTCACTTAAATTATGTCATTTTTACATTAGAGCTTCCAAAATATCTTCCACTGGCTCAACAAAAGATTCCACTCTGTTTCTGTGATTCTACCCTCACAAGTTGCCTCTTTCACAACCATGACAAAGCTCCATCTACCATCCATCAAATTCTGTATTCAACTGGTGACCTTCCATCAATTCCAGAAGTCAGATGACACTAGGTTTTAGACAAACAGGTTTATTTGAAATCACAAGCTTTTGGAGCATTGTCCCTTCATCAGAAACTTGTGATCTCAAATAAATCTCTTGGACGATAACCTGGTGTCATCTGACTTCTGATCTTGTTCGCCCCAGTCCAACGCTGGCACCTTCACATCATTCTTCAATTACACCATCTCCAATTTGATTACACCTTCTCTTCTTGTTTTCTGAAGGAACTATTCCCACCATTATATTCTGATTATCCCTTCCAATTCTTCTACCAGATACTTCCTTTCCATTAACACCTCCTATGAAGGTGCAGAAGTGCAAGACACCTATTCATTCCCTTCCTATCCAAAACGAGGTATGTTCCTTCTGGGTAAGATTACAATTTACATATAGTTGCTCAAAACCACAAGGTGCATTTGTTGCTGTGGTGCAGTATTCTCTATAGAAGATAGACCAGAAGCAGACTAGGTGAATGCTTAATTAATTATCTGTTATATCTGCAAGAGTGGGGCCTGAGATCCCTCTCATTTGTCATTTTAATTCCCCTTTTCTTGCCCCTCTGGCAGTTGTCTGTTTCCTGTTCCAGTGATGGTGAAAATTCTGCATATTCTAAGAGCAACATCTATTTTTCTATGAGATACTTTGCACAACCTTCACTTTAATGTTGATTTTAATACTTCAATTTCTCCTTGCCTAAGCCCTGAACTCCTTCAGCTAGTCAAACATTTCTTGCTTCTGTTATAGACTTTAACTTGTTTCCACGTTCTTTCTTCTATTGTCTTATGTCATTAACAAGTGGCTGTTTTCCATATTTCACATATATGAAGATTTCCCTTGTCCTGTTCCTTTTTAATTCTTGTTCATTGCTGATACCCTGCCTTGTGATGAAAAGGTCCCACCTTCAATACCACCTCTATTCTTTTTGCAGAGACCACTGACCCATGGAGTACTTAGTTCTAGTTTCACATTTAAAACAATTGCAATATTTGGCTGTTTCAAGATTGTTTCTCCACTGTTGCAAATTGGGAATTGGAGCTTGCACATTCATTTACATTTTCTAATCTCGAGAACCCTCCATAATTCAACAAGCATCTACCTGTCCAGTCCTAGCATTTGGCACCTCCTTGTAAAGGCTCATATCCAAGTAATATCCAGATTCATTGGTAAGAAGCAAACGGATTGGGATTGCTTTTCCTGTGGGCGTTAGGCGGATATTTATTTTGAGCTCAGCTTGCAGGACCCTGAGTTTCCACAACCTGCTTCCATATCTCATAACCATGTCATGGACAGACTTCTCAATCTGAAAATAAACATTGAAAAATATATAATGTCAAATCAACACAACACAAAAGATTTTATAGTGAGAAAAGAGTCAGACATCCCTTTGATTGTGATGCAATAATGTGCTTTTATGATTTGATAAGTTATTTTGAATAAAATCTTCCATATTCAATAAAGAAAAACACCAAAGTACCGACAATAACTCTCACTTCCAAAATAAAACCACAATTATTGGCCTCACAGAAAATTGTAACTTCAGTCGATTTATTTTGTGATGTGCTTTTCTTCAGGGGAGCAAACAGAAGTTGTGCCCCTCATTCAACATTCTAAGATTTAGCGACTTAATCATTCAGTTAGTTGCACAACACAAGTTGATGATGACTGTGAGTCTTTTATACAAGTTCAGAATTTTTATGAGAGCAGAGATGATCAAATAAGACAGATCAGTGACCACCCCTTACTTCTGTGAGCGTGGTTGGACTAAGTGAGACAAATCAGCGCACAGTTGACATTTCCACTGAAATTCATGGCTCAATATAGCCGAATCAGACTAATTAAAATTAACATTGCTGTTCTGCTCTAGAGACTGTTAATACTTTTTAGCAAATATATGGTATGGCACTATCACTGCATCAAGTTTGGATTACAAGAGAAAACAATTTCTGCGGAATCTACTTCTTTGAGATATTCCAGACAGTTTCTCTGTAGATTTGTAGAAGTTTCCTATTTCATACATAATATCATGTGGAATTCACCATAAGTAAAAACTAAAACAATTGCTTGCTTTTTTTTTTCCTTTTGCTTTAAATGACAGAAAGTGAAACCATGTATGATGACTGGAGTAAGATTCTTGAACTAACAATTCAGACAAACACAAGAAATCAGAAATTTTCAAACCTTGGATGGGTCCATTATCACAGTTGGCACGAAGTTGAGGAAGATATGATTGCAATCAGTGCGGACAGTCTGTTTGTTAAAAGCCACCTCCAATTCATCCATGGCCTCAAGCAGCAGACGCTCTCCCTCATTTTGTAGATATTCAAAAGAGGCTTCCTACATAGCGTACAGTGCAGAAGATTGAAATCACAGCAAATCAAATTCTGGAACAGATGCTTTTAATACGTTTGGAGTTTTTTGAGGATCAGAACCTCCTTACATTTATTCCTAGTTCCCAACTAAACAACAGTTCTCTGAGGTCTCTACAAATACATAATCCAAATTCACCTCACAGGGGTGTGGTCTTGCTATGACTTTTCCTTTCCTGACCAAAGTGCTCCTTTGAGAGAGAGCTTAAAATGACTTGATAGTTAACATAAGGAAATTTCTCATATCCCAAAAGACTGCCTTATATTGAGTCATCTCATAACTAATAATAATGGTCTGATGAAAAAGTTATCAAATCAATCCCATTTTCCCATTGAAGGGTAAGGTCATGCATGCAAATTAGCACATTAGAAATAGCATGCAAGGGGAATGCTGGTAGCTTAGAATTAACTGTAAGAATTCATTTTCATTCCAATTGATTTTTCTTCACCGTATAAAACTCTGTTTTGCCCAATATGCCATGGAACTCAGGCTCCATTTCCCTTTCCACCTTTCTCATATAAGATGATCATTCAGCCCTTCAAACCTGATCTGCCATTCAACCAGCTTTTGGCCGATCTTCTACCTTAGCTCCAACTTCTTGCACTATCCCCACATTTTATGATTCCCCCAGTCTCTAAATATCAGGCGATTAGTCTTGAATATACTTGAGAATTGAGCATCCTCAGCTCTCTGAGGTGAGAATTCCAAAGCTCCTGTACCCTGGGTGAAGAAGGTTCGCCTTGTCTCAGTCATAACTGATCAATTCTTTATTCTGAGAGTGTTCTAGACCATTTAGCCAAGGCAACATTATCCCAGTATTCACCCATTATACCTCTCAAAAATTTTAAATGCTTCACTGAGATATCACCTTTCATCTTCTAAATGCTGTGGAACATCAGGCTAAACTATTCAATTTCTCCTCATAGGGAAACCCTCATTCCTGCTTAAATACATTGGAAATTTGTAAATATTTAGGATATCACAGTAGACACAGCCGTTTTTCCACAACAGCAAAAACATTTTTTAGTTCACCTTTTTCTTTCTACCGCATCATAATCCAATGTCTTTTAATACAATATTTATAATAGTTCTCTAGTTATACAACCATACATTACTTTATATAATTTCCCTCTCCCCACTTGTAAAATTATCTGATCTTTAAAAAAAAATTTATGCATAAACCAAAGCAGTTTTAATACCTGGGAGTGGGTTTAGAGACAATAATAATAATAGTAATGCTCTTGAGAATAACATAGTTCATGTGATGAGAAATGCTATCAACAGACCAAGACAACCAATAGTAAATATGAAAAAATGGATTAAAATTCATAGTTTTTTGATTGCCTTTGGGTATTTGAGAGTGCATATACAAAACTTGCTCTCAAGGGTTGAAAAAGTGAAATAGGGCTCATGATTGGGGAGATTTTCTATATGCTCTTTGGAAGCAACATGCTAGCTAGATCAAATAGTCTTCTTTTTTGCTCTTACATTACAATCACCTTCCTCATCTTACACCAAACATTGACTGGATTAGATTCAAGTTTCGGTGTGAAAGATGCACACTGCTAATTGTCAAAATTATACTTCTGCTAAACCAAATTATGTGCTGAGTCGCAACGAAAATGCCGCATACAGATCCTCTGTAATTCCTAGGTTCTCACCTTAGTGATGAGGTCAGGGTGACGCACTATCGCTCGGACAAAGAACCTGTAGTCAGTGACTTCTGCTCCTTTCTTCACCTTGGCAGCACCTAAATACAGGTGCATCTTGTGATTACCACAGGGAACAGCAGTGAGGTCAAAGTTTCGCATTCGGTTAAGTTCCAGCTGAAAGGCTAATGCCGGGTCCAAATGTCGATAAATACGATCCTCTGCAAACTGGATAGAGATTTTAAAACACAAGGACATCACATACTTATAAATGAAATAGTGTTCATTCTTATTTCAGGTTATATATGTCTGCTAGAGAATAGTTCAACCAAGGTAAGTATCCTTCTACCATATCACAAAAGTGTCTATTCCTCAAGTTCAACAAGTTGTCTGACCAGGTGGAGTCAATGCCAGAGTTTGATTCACATATGACATCTGCAAATGCAGATTTTTCAACAAATATTACTGAAGAGAGAGATGGTTCACTTTTTTCTTTCTCAATTCCAGGGGTGTTCAATTCAAGCCAATTATAGCAATTCCATCATAGTTGAGATCAAATCCACACTGTTCACTGTATTTGTCCAATGTGCCTTCAATTGAGACAACTGTTTCACACATATTCTAGAGAGTCTTATATTAAGTAAAAAAAACCAAAGGAACTGCAGATGATGGAGATCAGAAACAAAACAGAAATTGCTGGAAAGGCACAGCAGGTCTGTCAGAATCTATGGAGAGAAATTAGAGTTAACATTCGGGTCCAGTGACCCTTCCTCAGAACTGTTCTGATTTCTCTCCACAGATGTGATGAGACCTGCTAAGCTTTTTCAGCAATTTCTGATTTTGTTTCAATAGAGTCTTCTTCCTTTGTCAAAAAACAACACTTACTTAGATGTATTTGATTTGGGTTGCTTGCCTATACATATCTTGCATTTTTAAAATGGCTTTGGGACTCCAATATTGGCACCAAATGAGGGTCTGGGTCTGCACTTGCTGGGAGTTACATCGGAGGAGATGTTCAAAATAAAAACAGAAAGTATTAGAGAAACACAGCAGGTTTGATGGCTTCCGTGGAGAGAGAAATATAATTAACATTTTGAATCTGGTATGACTGTTCTTCGTGCATCCGCAGTATTTTGCTTTTAATGTGAAAGATATTTTCCTGTAGGCAGTCTCTTTTTAATTGGTCATCTCTGGGATTTTTATCCAATTAAGAATGGAAGGTGGGAGATAGATACTGTTGGCCCCATCAGTAGTCGGTCAGTTCTGTAGCATGGCAGCCCCATTAGGGAAAGTGGGCACTGCTGAAGGATCACTCCACCAACAGCAAAATGTCATTGGCCCAAGAAATTTAATAGAGACCTCAATAATTTAAATTGGATGTCCACCTCTATTGGACAGGCAGCCAATTGCACCCAGTCACCAAGAAGCTTCCCAATCTCCACCCTGTGGCTAGGAAGACCCTGCATGTTATCTTTATGAAAATGGGATGAGAAAAATTTCAAGGCATTCGTTAAACACGTAAAGCAAATCGCACCAACATGTATTGCGAAAAAACATGCAAGTTTTCTGACTGTAGTTACAAAACAAAAGTCTATTCATGAATCCATTTAAAGCTTAGTAGTACAGTAAGTGGTTTGGGATGTACAGATTGCCATTTAGTTTAACACTGATCAAACAGGGATCAGAAAGCAGAACTCAGCTGTTGCTTTGCAACCTAACCTCCATAGGGCAATTTGAATTGAGATCAAGTAGATTACCATTGATCATTCCTTTTATAAAAGATTTCAGTTGAGTAAGATATACCTGAGGATTTAACACAGACTTATTCTGCTGAATCATTCAACATTCATTGCTCAAAAACTGTGGGAGGATTGGTTTCTCTATATGCGGATAGTTCCACCTGAATTCATGCAAAATTAAGATTTAATTTGTTTATTCTTGATCCCTTAAATTCAACTGAGTTAGGGAGTGAGGATGGTATGAAGTAAGTATTAATACAGTAGAAGAAGAAATACATTTTGATTGTGCTTAACACAACAAAAGAAAAAGGACAAGTGCAAATGCAGATTAAACAGAAAGATTTTGAAATCTTCAACATTCTACTATTTGAAAATAAATTTTCATTTGAAGTCCCTCTGAGTTGATAAAATAGCAACTTTCCAGTGAGAAGCAGAATGAAATACCTTCAATATATGTTTAAAATGTATAAAGTATGAAGGATCATGCTAAAACAGGTCAATTGGTTACATCTAGTAGAATAGCTTTAAGGTTTTATTTTGGTGATATGATAGTAATGATTAACTTTGTTACTGTTATTTATGAGCAGTCAACATCTAATTGCAGTAATTTAAAATGCAAGACAAGACCAGCAGAGTCACTGGATATGTGACAAGACTTAAAAGCTCAAAGTAAAGACTTTGGATGATACTGGGGGAAAAAGGTTAATTTGCTCAAGATTTTTAAAACAATTTCTGTTTTTCCTAAACTAAATTTGTTCATCTAAGATCAATATGTTCATATTGAAGGCATTACTCTCTGGTCAGATATGGCACAGATCGAAATTCTGTTTAACCCAGCCCAAACAGTCAGTTATCCCCAATCTCAGAAGCTCTTCCAAAGACATCAGTAATATGACATTTCTATTTCCCTAACAAACCACCATTCTGCCTTCTTAGTGATACTGAAAATCAGTGGCAAATAGTGGATACACTTGGGTTGACTGAAACAATTCCTATTAGCTGGAAGAGAGTGGATGGAATGGATTTCTGGAATGGATTTACAAACTCATTAATAACAGGGCAGCTTGAACTGCAGGGCTAGAGTTGGAACATTTCTCATGTTTTAAAATTGTTGCAATCATAACCCATTGATGCATATTTATTGGCTTATTATTAGCAGCAAAATTGCTTAACGTACCTCAGCACTGGCCCTGAAGGTGAAGTACTTGGGGAATTCTCGCTTTCAAGGAAAAGGAGATTGGGAAGGAAAAAGAAAATCAGAATTCACATTGTGAATACTTACAATTAAAGTAAATAATCTTTGATGTAAAATTATTTAAGATGAATTAGCCAGTTTAGAAAATAAAACTTGCCTTCTGCCCAACCAGAAAGGTGATTCGTCTGATTCCATAGTCAAAAAGAAGTGCTTTCTGTACACACAAGGAAAAGGAACAGCTGAAGAAGATTTTGGTGAGCAGTAAAATCAAACTAGAAAGTTAATATCTTCAAAGTTGCCTGCTTTAGAAATTCACTCTGGCTAACTGGCTTCGTTACCAAATAACACGTTCAATGAGCTTGGGTTTAGAAAATGATGCAAAAATTAGTAGAACTTCTTTATGTCATATTTTCTTTTCCTAAATTTAAACAAGTATTGAGAGAAATATCTTGGAATAATATTCCTAACTAGATTGCAAAGATAGGAACTGAAAGAATTGCAGATGTTGTAAGTCAGAAATAAAAACATAAGTTGCTTGAAAAGCTCAGTAGGTCTGGCAGCACCTGTAAAGAGAAATCAGAGTTAACCTTTTGAGTCAGATCCAGTTCTGAGGAAGGGTCACTAGACCCGAAACGTTAACTCTGATTTCTCTTCACAAATGCTGCCAGACCGGCTGAGCTTTTCCAGCAACTTCTGTTTTTGTAAAAATAAAAGCATTACCTAATTTAGAGTGTATTTGGATTTGGAAATTATTAAGTTAGGGTCCCTGAATGTCAAGTTTCACTGTCATTTTTGACTTTTCTAATGTAAAAGTAAATCTATTTTGATACATAGTTATTCAAAAACGTTTAAGATGAATAGCAACAGAAGTATAATTGCCATGAGACAGTACTCCTAACTATAATGACAAAAAGAAAAAAAAGCAACCGAGAGAACACATGTGGTCTCAGTTTAAAATCTCATTCAAACGATAGCACTTTTCACAGAGTCAGGGAGCTGAACTTAATGTTCTGACTCAGTGGAGAGAGTGCTACCAACTGAGCTACAGCTGAAATGGGATAGAGACTCTCCACAAGTAAAATCCACAAGGCAGGTTATATATATATACCTGTGATTGACAGAATTTGCTGAAGATAGGCACCAGTTCATCATCCTGCTCAGAATCAACCTCTTTGAGGGCAACAATCAAAATATGGATAGGTTCCTCTTTCAAGTTCTGTTTTAAAAAAAATAGTTTCAAAAGACTTATTGAATTGAATGGAATTGAATTGAATTTATTGTCATGTGCACTGAGGCACAGTGAAAAGCATTGTCTTGCGAGCAATATAGGCAGATCACAGAGTTAAAAAGCATAGATAAGTAAATAATAGGTAAACAGCAACAAAAACAAAAACACAGGTAAAGGTGAATGTTAAGAGTTTGTGAGTCCATTCAGTATTCTAACAACAGTAGGGTAGAAACTATTGCAAAACCGGCCAGAGCATGTGTTCAGGCTTCTGTACCTTCTCCCTAATGGTAGAGGTTGTAGAAAAACTTTGCCATGGTGGGATGGATCTCTGAGAATACTGGTGGCCTTTCCTTGACAGAAAGGTCTGGTAGATGGATTTTACAGATGGGAGTTTGGCCTTTGTTATTGTCCGGGCCAAGTTCACCACTCTCTGTAACTGTCTACGATTTTGAATGGTACAGTTGCCATACCAGACAGTGATACATCCAGACAGAATGCGCTCGACGGCGCACCTATAAAAGTTGGCAGGGGTATTTGCCATCATGCCAAATTTCCTCAGCTGCTTGAGGAAGAAGAGTCGTTGTTGGGCCTTTATAACCAATGCATCCACATGAAGAATCCAAGAAAGCTTGTTGTGGATGACCACTCCCAGGAGCTTGACACTCCCCACTTGTTCCACCTCTGTGCTGTTAATGTATAGGGGAGCATGAATAATATCCTGCCGAAAGTCAATAATGAGTTTCTTGGTTTTGCTGGCATTGAGAGCTAGGTAGTTCTCAGTGCACCTTTTATCCAGGTCTTCCACCTCTGTCTGTAGTCTGTTTCGTCGTCATCTGAGATGCGGCAAAGTATGATGGCGTCATCAGCAAACTTGCAAATGGCATTAGTCTGGTATTTGGCAATGCAGTCATGGGTATACAGTCAGTACAGTAGGGGGCTCAGTACACACCCATGGGGAGCCCCAGTGTTGAGTGTTAGTGAGGATGAAATATTGTCCCCAGTCTTCACTGATTGTGGCCTGTGGGTCAGGAAACTGAGGATCCAGTCGCAGAGAGTGGGGCTTAGTCTGAGATCACTAAATTTAGTAATCAGTCTCGAGGGCATAATAGTGTTGAAGGCTGAACTGTAGTCAGTGAGTAGGATTCTTACATGGCTGTTCTTGGTGTCAAAGATGTTCAATGGGAGGAGTGAAAGGCAAGTGATACTTATTTATAATTACTAACTGATTTTCAGGTAGGCATTAACAAAGTTCTCAGAAATGGGTCCACTGAAAATCCATATTCACTGCTGCAAATGTATGCTTCTCTCATAGCTAGATGGTGAAAAACTTCACCTTCAATGGTCATTGCGACTGTAGACCACCTTTTCTCATTCTTTCTACAAATGAAATAAAGAATTATATTGATAGCATAGAATAAGGCTACTCAATCCATCTAGCTCTGTGGCACCAGTGCTTTCATTGCCCTTAGACTTGATCTTCCAAGGACCTTAATGTACAACTTTCTGATTCTTCTGACTCAATCGGAAAGATGTTGTGAAATTGGAAAGCGTTCAAAAAAGATCTACAATGATGTTGCCAGGGTTGGAGGATTTGAGCTATAGGGAGAAGTTGAACAGGCTGGGGCTGTTTTCACTGGAGCTGAGGCTGAGGGGTGACCTTATACATGTTTACAAAATTATGAGGGGCATGGATAGGGTAAATAGGCAAAGTCTTTTGCCTGGGGTCGGGGAGTCCAGAACTAGAAGGCATAGGTTTAGGGTGAGAGGGGAAAGATATAAAAGAGACCTAAGGGGCAAACTTTTCACGCAGAGGGTGGTACGTGTATGGAATGAGCTGCCAGAGGAAGTGGTGGAGGTGGTTACAATTGCAACATTTAAAAGGTATCTGGATGGGTATATGGATAGGAAGGGTTTGGAGGGATATGGGCCAGGTGCTGGCAGGTGGGACTAGATTGGGTTTGGATAACTGATCGGCATGGACCGAAGGGTCTTTTTCCGTGCTGTACATTTCTATGATTCTATGACTCTAAATGCCAACATATTCAAAATTCACTGCTTACAACCTGAGCTCCCCCCTCCCATTCATTCATCACCCTGTACTCTTCAACATCTATTGTCTCTTTTCCACTGAATTTTTCCTACATACTTTTGAATTTTATATTTTTCACAAATTGAACCAAAGTGCTTTTAAAAGACATTTTGAGTTCCATTTGTACCACTATTTCTGCTAGGATATGTAATATATTAAACTTTCTGCAAGAAGAAAAATTCTAACTTTCTCTTTTTATTTGGTTATTTTATAAATTAACGCTCAATAATAATCAATTTATCAACTACTTATCAAAATACTATTTTCTCTAAAATCCCAACTAAATTATCTTAGTCCTACTGAAGAAAATCACAGTTTTCATAGACTCCATGAAAGCAAAGCATCCTTAGTTTCATTTTATTGTATCTCTTCTGCACACTCCTCTTCATATGAACATTCTCTCTGAAGATATCCAAGACTGGGCACAATATACTAACCACATAGCCTGGCACTTTTCTGCATTCACATTAAAATCCCAATCCAAATCATTTTTTTTTTCCTCAGGACATCAAAGTTTTTTGTCTTTCCATCCTCCTCTAGTGTTTACGTTTTAGATTCCTAAATTTGATCAGTTTAATACACCCTCTCTCTCTCAGTTTTCAACTTTTTCCTCATGGTTTTCTGAGTTGACTTCCATATTTTAAATTGTTACTTGGAAAGTTTACAAACATATTGCATTCTTGAGCTGACATACGTTATAGACCTGAAATTCCTCAGTGGCATAGTGTCGAGATAACAATCTCTCAATGTCAGCAAAATGAAAGAGCTGGTCATTGACTACAGGAGGAAAGATGGAGGGCACACCCCCATCTGTATCAATGGTGCTGAGGTGGAGATGGTCGAAAGCATTACATTCCTAGGAGTAATGATCACCAACAATCTGTCCTGGTCCACCTATGTGGACATGACAATCAAGAAAGCACAACAACGGTTGTACTTCCTCAAAAGGCTAAGGAAATGTGGCATGTGTGTAAAGACTCTTACCAATTTTTATAGATGCACCATCTGGTTGCATCACGGCTTTGTATGGTAACTACTCTGCCCAGGACTGTAAGTAACTGCAGAGAGTTGTGAACACAGCCCAGTTCATCATGCAAGCCAGCCTCAGAATCAGAAAGCCTCAAGAAGGCAGCCAACATTATCAAAGACCCCTCCCTTCCCAATTATAATCTTTTCCAACCTATACACATACAAACAGATTCAAGAACAGCTTCTTCCTGGCTATTAATTGACTTCTGAATGGACCTCTCAAATTTTAATTTAATATTGATCTCGCTCTGTGCGCACCTCCTCTGCAGCTGTAATCTTCGCTCTGTTCTATTACCCTAATGCATTTTGTATGGTATGATCTGCTTGTACTGCACGCAAAACAACATTTTTCACTGTACCTCGGTTAACGTGACAATATAAATATCAAATCAAATCAAATCAAATAAAGTTAGGGGATCATAACTCACCTGAATGTCTGTTTGGTCAAAGAAGGTGGATCTTGTTTCAGAAAATAGCGGACTGTCCAGAAATGGGTCAGCAAAGCAGGAAATCACTTCTTCAAAGTTTCTTTAGAAGTACAAATATTCAAATTATTGCCAAGTTAATGATAGAAAACATGAAGTAATTTATACTGTCAGTTTGGGTCTATAATTGCGACAGAGACTGAATCTAGTCTGATTTTGTTGGTATTATTTATTGATTACAGGAATTACTTTTGTACAACACAGAATGGAAACAGCGAATGAAATCCCATTACTGGCTTTAAATTTTATTTCATTACCTTTAAAATACATTCAGGAAATCTTTTAATGTCTACTGACTAACAGAGAAATGTAAATTTGATTTTCTAATAATTTACTAGGAAATTTGCGATATTAATTTAAAATTTACAGCCATTTAAAAAAAAAAGCTTTCTTTCTTTCCTCTTCTGAAACTACAGGTTCATTATGGCATATATTTCAAAGATTCCTCAACATCTCAATCAAACAGCTAACATTTGAGTCTATTTGCCAAGTAATAGCAGGCAATCTGCTCAAATACTTGCAAGAAGAATTGTATGGGATGGAGGGAGGATTGAAAGGAACCCAAAGTTGAAAGTGGGAAGGGTAGATAGAATGTGAAGAGAGTCACAAAAGTAGGGTGCAGCAAGGACGCTTGAGCAAAGGAAGCCAGTGTGGATAAGGGTTACAAGTGAGGAAGGTACAACAAGAGGAAAAGTTTCAAGTGTTGGAGCTTTGGATGATATGGGGAGAGGAGCTCAGTAAAGCAGTATTTGAGACACTAGATCAAGAGATAAAGAAAGAATTTTAATTTCTGCAGCAATGAACAGAAAGTAGAGATAGACAATCTTGAGAAAGTACAAGTAATAAATCTTAATGATAGCAAGCCAAAATTTGAAAGTCATCTCAACTTTGGAAATGTAAGCATCATGCAAGTTGTACATCATCTGGTTTGGTCTCTGTGACCAGGGGAAAGTTAGAGCTCAGTTTGTGGCAGAATGATACCCTTGATGTTTAGGGATTGAAAATTCCATCACAAAGATGTGAGACAAGCAACATGTTATACATAGATAGCTCAAACGTTAAAGGTAAAAGTAGACAGTTAAAGTTTTGTGGCATTAACAAACTTGTGAACCACATAGATAGTATCACAAAGGTTGACTATGAACATGAATAAAGGGAGTAGCGCATGGCATGAGAGCTTGGGTATTCAGAGTGACTACAGATGAGAGGGAAGGGAGTAATATGGAAGTGCCAGTTTCAAATTTCAAATTAAAAATGGTATCAATGATTATGAAGCAGTTGTCCAATACAGAGGAACCTCGATTATCTGAATATCGATTATCTGAATTTCAGATGATCCGAAGATTTCAAGGTCCCACAAAAATGTAACATCAGAGATATACGTGTATTTGATTTACCTGTACTGAAGAACATGTGAAAATGCAAAAACAAAGAAACACAAGCAGCTCAAGCATCAGTGACTGGGTATTTTTTAGGTAAGGGTTGTGACACAGCCCTTTGCAAAAGTAAGTGGTTTACGGTATTCCCGACACGTTACCGGGCCGTTCGTTAAAAAAAAAGGCTGAGAACGTGAACGCACGAATGAGGCGGGGCTTCTGTCTTTCTATCGCAAGACTGAGTTCCCTGAAACTGACAAATGCTCTTGTGATTGTAGGAGCTGTTCAGGACCTTGTTAAGTACTGGAATTTCATGGTAAGGGTTTAGTCCTTCCCACTTTAACCTACAATTTGCAGACTGCAAACATTGTTTTGCTTAAATGGCAGACTTATTAAAACTATAAAAGAACAAAGAAAATTTACAGCCCAGGAACAGGCCCTTCGGCCCTCAAAGCCTGAGCCGATCCAAATGTACTGTCTAAACCTGTCGGTCAATTCCTAAGCATTTGTATCCCTTTGCTCCCCACCTACTCATGCATCTGTCCAGACGCATCTTAAATGAATGTAACGTGCCTGCCTCTACCACCTCTGCTGGCAATGCGTGCCAAACGCCCACCACCCTCTGTGTGAAGTACTTGCCGCGTGTATCCCCCTTAAACTTTCCACCTCTCACCTTGAAAACGAGACCTCTCATTATTGAATCCTTCACTCTGGGAAAAGGCTTGTCTCTATCCATCCTGAATATACCCTTCATGATTTTGTAAACCTCAATCAGGTCCCCCCTCAATCTCCTTTTGTCTAGTGAAAATAAAACTAACCTACTCAACCTCTCTTCATAGCTAGCACCTTCCATACCAGGCAACACCCTCTTAAACCTTCTCTGCACCCTTTCCAAAGTGTCCACATCCTTTTGATAATGTGGCGACCAGAACTGGAAACAGTATTCTAAATGCGGCCTAACCAATGTCTTGTACAATTTTAAGATGACTTGCCAGCTCTTATATTCAATACCCTGTCCAATGAAGGCGAACATACTATATGCCTTCTTGACCACTCTATCCACCTGTGCAGCAACCTTCAGGGTACAATGGACCTGCACTCCCAGATCTCTCTGCCCATCAACTTTTCCCAAGGCTCTTCCATTCATTACATAATTCGCTCTAGAATTAGACTTGCCTAAATGCATTACCTCACATTTGCCTGGATTGAAAGCCATCTGCCACTTTTCCGCCCAACTCTCCAGTCTATCTATATCCTCATGTATTCTCTGACAGTCCCTTATGCTTTCTGCTAGTCCACCAATCTTTGTGTCATCTGCAAACTTGCTGATCATACCAGCAGTGCCCTCTTCTAGATCATTTATGTATATTACAAACAACAATGGCCCCAATACTGACCCTTGTGGAACACCACTAGTCACCTTTCTCCATTTCGAGAAACTCCCTTCAACTACTACTCTCTGTCTCCTGTTGCTCAACCAGTTCTTTATCCACCTAGAACACCCTGCACACCATATGACTTCACTTTCTCCATTAGTTTACAATGGGGAACCTTATCAAATGCCTTACTAAAGTCCATCTATATGATATCAACAGCCCTTCCTTCATCTAATAACTTGGTCACTTCCTCGAAGAACCCTATTAAGTTGGTAAGGCACGATCTCTCCCACACAAAACCATGTTGCCTATCACTGATAAGCTCATTCTTTTCTAAATATAAATAGATCCCATCTCTCAGTACTCTCTCCAGCAAATTCCCCACCACCGACATCAGGCTCAATGGTCTGTAGTTACCCGGAATATCCCTGCTACCCTTCTTGTACAGGGGGACAACATGAGCAACCTTCCAGTCCTCCAGCACTTCACCTGTATTTAAGGATGCCACAAAGATATCTGTCAGGGCCTCAGCTATTTCCTCTCTCACCTCCCTCAGCAAGCTGGGAGAGATCTCATCCAGTCCTGGTGATTTGTCCACCTTAATAACCTCTAGCATACCCAACACGTCTTCCCTACTTATGCCAACGTGATCCAGACTAATCAAACTTCTATCTATAATCTCAAGATTCATCATGTTCCTCTCCTCAGTGAACACTGATGCAAAGTAATCATTCAGAATCTCACCCATTCTCTCAGGTTCGGCACACAGCCTTCCTTCATTATCTTTTAATGGACCAATCCTTTCTCTAGTTACCCGCTTGCTTCTTATATAAGAATAAAATGCTTTGGGATTTTACTTAATTCTGCTTGCTAAACTATTTCATGACTCCTTTTAGCCCGCTTGATTCCTTGTTTAAGACTGGTCCTACTCTTCTGATATTCCTCCAGGGCCCGTTCTGTTCTTAGCTGCCTAGACCTTATGCATGCTTCCCTTTTCCTCTTGGCTAGTCGTACAATTTCTCCTGTCATCCATGGTCCCCGAATCTTGCCTTTCCTATCCTTTGCCTTCAACGGGACATGCCTATCCTGCACTACCGTTAACCTATCTTTGAAAGCCTCCCACATCTCAAATGTGGACTTCCCTTCAAATAGCTGTGTTGAATCCACATTTCCCAGCTCCTGCCTAATTTTGATATAATTGGCCTTGGCCCAATTTTAGTACTCTTCCCTTAGGACCACTCTCTTCTTTATCTATGAGTATTCTAAAACTTACAAAATTGTGGTCACTGTTCCCAAAGAAATCCCCCACCGCAACTTCTACCAATTGTCCTGGCTCATTCCCCAGTACCAGGTCCAATATGGCCCCTTTCCTCATCAGACTATTGACATACTTGTTAAGTTATAGATTTAAATCAGCATTAGATCAGTATGGCTTCCCTTGTTTAAGGTAAAATCGATTATCCGAATAATTGATTATCCGAATAAAACAATGCATGCTCATCTCGTTCAGATAATCGAGGTTCCCCTACATTTGCTTATGCCCAAAATTGCCATTTCTGTTACTAAAACCAATCAAAACAAGCAAAAAGTCACAAGTAGTTCTGCAGAAACTCAGGAAGTCTGGTAGCTTGAGATTTACCATCGAGAGTCCAATATTATTCTTCTTTAGAAATCCACAGTTCTGAAGAAGGATTATATTGGACTCAAAGTTAATTCTAATTCTCTCTCCTTGGTTGCAGTCAGATTTGATGAGTTGGTAAATGATATTACTGACAAATGGTCAGTAATATTTGTGCCATACAAATGATGGCTAATGACTATCTCGATCAAGAGAGAATCTTATCCTCTTCCTTTGACTTTATTGGCACTACCATCATTGAATATTCCCTACTATGAACATCCTGGTGACTATCATTGACCAGAAGATGAAATGGACCACTCAGAAAATACTGCAGCTCCAAGAGCAGGCTACATGTTGGAAGAGTAATTTACCTCCAAACTACCAAAACCTGTTCACATCTACAAGTCAAGAGTAGGGAGTGCAGTAGAATAGTTCCCTACTGCCTGAATGAGTGCAACTCTAATAGCGCTCATGTAGTTTGACAGCATCTATGACAAAGAAGCCCTCTTGAATGACACGCCATCTAATGCCTTCAACACTCTCCCTTAACACTAACATACAGTGGCAAGTAAGTGCAAGATGCAGTTCAGAAACTCACCAAGACTTCTTCTACAGCATCTTCCAACCCTGTGACCAACTAGAAGGATAAGGACAGCAGAGGAATGGGAACATCACCACCTACTTTACCATTCAAATCACACACCATCCTGACTTGGAAACAATATCAAAATACTATCAACACTGCTGGGTGATAACCTTGAAACTCCCTTCCTAACACTGCTGTAGGTGTACGTACACCACATGGACTTCAGTGGCTTAGGAAGATGGCTCATTGTTGCCTTCTCAAAGGCAAATATCTGTGGGCAACAAATTCTGGCCTTGCCTACAATGCCCACATCCTGCAAAAGAATATTGTTAAAAAATATTTTCTATAAAACTAAAACTTAACTCTTGAACATTCTTAATTGAGACAATACTCACTTAACTAAATCTTCAAATGTTTCAAATGCAACTAATACTCCCATTCGCTGGCATACAGGAGACGGCATGCCCGTTTTGAAGAGGTCATTGCTTTGTCGATTCAGCTCATAGTGAACTGTGCTGGTTGGAACACACATCCTACAGATTGAAAAAAAGAGCTAATCAGATCTACACAAGTGTATGCAAACAGAGATATTTTGACCTTGTTTATGCTAGCTTCAGTGTGCTACATTGGGTTAATGCAGAACCACTTACAAAAGCTCATAATTCTAGACTAACAAATTTCTTTCACTGTTGACAGTTTGAGTGAAAACAGCAACTGAGTGAGAAAAACATAAGCACAGAATGCTTTGAAAAGGAAAGATACCTTAAGACATTCCTGGTAATGGAACATAATGATACAAAAACAACAGAATGTCTTAGACTCTGTACCACAAACTAACAAATGATTATAGTAGTAGTGTTTCCTTTTTAAACCTCAACACCAAAACATTACTTGGTGCATTTTAATTTATTTATATTAGCAACTTCATATCCTTTAATATAAATTATTATTTTCCACTCTTCAATTCTGTTGTGGAAATGTAACGTATAAAATGAAGAATCATCAAGTATCAAGTTTCATAGTATGGTGACTACTTTGCTTGTTTACTGAGGTGGTTTTAAAAATTTATCAAGAGAAACAACTTGGATTTACAGCAAATGGCCAACAAAATTTCACAGCAGAGTTATTAAAAAAAAAGTAGCAAGCCACAAAAGTGGGTATTGGCCAAATAGGGATAAAAAATAAGATTGGTTTTAAGGAACATCTGAGAGGAGGCAAAAGAGAAGGAAAAGTTTAGGGAGAGAAACCCCAATCTTACACCACCCGACCTATTTTTTTCTCATTCATCGTTGATGAAATTCACCCTTAACCACACAGCAGTCTCCAACTTTAATTGTCCCACGATTTAGAATTTCTCCTCTCATATAAACTTCTAACAATGAAAACTCCTCTCACATAACCAGTGCTTTTGGAATGACTTTACTCTTTTCAATGCTGGTTATGTCATTTGTTCTCAGAAATAATGAAATAAATAATATTGATGAATAATGAAATATGACACAACCAATTTCAAAACTAGCTAAAAATCGTTGAAAAAGAGAGCAATTTCAGGAACTTGTCAGATTCATGCACGTTTGAAATTTTTGCACGCATTGAATAAGAGTTTGCCGGTCAAAACTTGCAAGTTTTTGAGAGGTAGGGAGGGCTTGATTTAAACTGGATTACAATTAACACATCCTGACTTCAGCTTGTGCTAGACAACAAAGAAAGTAAAATACTTTTCATACCGACAATAATCCAATTACTGACATGGACCAATAGAGATAGAATATATCTCTGGAGAGAGACAAGAATGAGAAGGTGCCAAGTGAATTTCTCTTTATACTATTCAACAACAGCATTAGTCTGAAAGAGCTGACACAAAACTTGCAAATTATGCACCATTTTAGTTTAATTATTAACACAAACATAGTTCAATTATTTTATTAGTTTACTTTCATATTTATTAAGAGAAAGTAATCCAGTTACATTCATTATCACCCTGGTGTGGTATTTTTGAATCCATTCAATTCAACTTAATTCAAGTTGTAAAAGCTTAACAATGGCCACAGTCAATCCTGGTCTTAGGTTCCACTTTCCCTTTATTTTTCACCAGTTCAGTTAGTTATTCACCATTTGCAAGACAGCACTATTTTCTTATGATCCATGCAATAAGTAGATGAACTTTACTCTACCTGTATAGGGTAGGATAGCTTCCTCTGAAATTGAACATTTAACATACAAAAAGTTAAGCTACATAGTAAATGTAGTTACAATCACTTCAGCCAAAATAACATACAACAAACATACTATTTGGTAAATAAACATGCATTCAGTGCATAAACCAACAAGAAGTTGAATTCTTTTTCTAAAAAATAACTTATTTGTAGCACTTCAATATCTGGGAGTTACCATACAATTTGCAGCATTGAATGACTCCACCAAGGCCTAAATGATCAGTTCAATCATTAGTCCACGTGGGGTTAGTTGATATGAGTCTGGGATGTATGGGGGATGGCTAACTAACTTCAAATCTTGTGTGCTTTGAACTAGTAAGATCATTGACAATAACCGACTTGCCAATGCTCCGTTTGGGTTCTGCCAGGGTCACTACACTGCTGACCTCATTACAGCCTTGGTTTAAACATCGGTAAAAGTGCTGAATTCCAGAGGCAAAATAAAAGTGAATGCCCATGACATAAAGGCAACATTTGATCTAGTGTGGCATGAAGGAGGTCTGGCAAAACTGAAGTCAATGGGAATCAGTGGACCAACTCTCCATTTATTGGTGTTATCCTAGCACAAAGGATGATGGTTGCAATTGTGGGAGCTCAATCATCTAAGCTGTGCAGGTGTTCCTTAGGGCTCACATTGCCCAACCATCTTCAGCAGCTTTATTAATCACCTTCCCTCCGTCATAAGATCAGAAGTGGGAACACTCACTGTGGTTGCACAATTTTAAGCACCATTCAGGATTCCTCAAATATTGAAGCAGTCAGGGTCTACATCCAGCAAGTGTTAGATTGAGCTAGCTGAGAAATGGTGTAACATTCATGGTACATTTATACCAAACAAAGATTTCTCAGGAAGAGGAATTCTCGCTATATTACGTTGACATTCAATGACATTCTTACCACTGAATCACCTACTATCAAGATCTTAAGGATGACCATTAATCAGAAACAGAACCGGGCCAGCCATATAAATAAATTGCTTACACATGGCTTCAGTGATTTGCTACATTAGCAAGTGCATTGATGACGCCACTGTGTCCAAGACCAGCACTTCTCACCCCAACCAGAAGCCGTGGATGACCGCAACGGTGTGCATGCTGCTGAAGACCTGTGATTCCACCTTCAGAGGATACGACAAGGCGGCCCTAACAACAGCGACCCAGACCATCAAAGAGGCAAAGTGTGCATACGGACAGAGAATACACAGCCACTTTCAGGACAGCGGTGATACGCACAACATGTGGAAGGACATCCAGGCCATCACCAACCACAGAATAGCATCGCCTGCTTGTGCTGGTGATGCCTCTCTCGTGGATGAGTTGAACAACTTCAATGAATGGCTTGAGGCACGAAATAAGGAGGCAGCGAGCAAGTCCAGCTACCCCCAACAACCAGGTGCTGCATCTTACTGTGGCTAACGTGAGGAAAACCCTATACAGAGTCAACCCATGGACCAGATAACATCGCTGGCAGAGTGCTGAGAGGATGCTTTGATGTACTGGTGGATGTTCTCATGGATATCTCTTTTTTAAGATGCTCTCCAGTATGGAAACAGGCCCTTCAGCCTCCCTGCACTGTGTTATAGTTCCAACGTGCTTCAAGGCTGGTACCATTGTCCCTATGCATCCTGTCTCAACAGCCGCGTTGCGCTAACACCCATCATCATGAAGTGTTTTGAGAGGCTCATGAAGCATATTAAGACCCACCACCCCCCTCACTGGACACCCTGCAGTTCACATATCATCCCAATTGCTCAACAGATGATGCCGTTTCCACCACCCTCCATCTAACTCTCATGCACTGGAGAAGAAGGACATCTATGTCAGATTACTGTTCATAGACTTCAGGCCTGCATTTAACATTATAATCCCTCAGCACCTGATTAGAAAGCTGAGTCTGCTGGGCCTAAATACCTCCATTTGAAACTGGATCCTGGACTTCCTGACTGGGAGACCTCAGTCAGTCTGGATTGGGAACAGCATCTTCAACACTATTACACTGAGCAAGAGGACCCCCAGGGCTGTGTGTTCAGTCCACTGCTGTTCACCCTGCTGACATACGACTGTGCAGCGATGCACAGCTCAAATCATATCATCAAGTTCGCTGATGACACGACTGTAGTGGATCTCACCAGCAGGAATGGCAAGTCAGCAAACAGATAAGAGGTGCAGCGACTAACAGACTAGTGCAGAGCCAACAACCTGTCTCTGAACGTGGACAAAATAAAAGAGATATTTATTGACTTCAGGAGAGCACGGAGTGACCACTCTCTGATGGACATTGACAGTTCCCCCATGGAGATTGTGAAGTACACCAAATTTCTTGGCATTCACTTGGTGGAGAATCTCCCCTGGTCCCTCAATACCAGCTCGACAGTCAAGAAAGCCCAGCAGTGTCTCTACTTTCTGCGTAGGTTGAGGAAAGCACACCTCCCATTCCCCATCCTCATCACATTCTACAGAGGGTTCACTGCAAGTACACTGAGCTGCTATCTCACTGCTTGGTTTGGGAATTGCACCATCTCAGATCGTAAGACTCTACAACTGATAGTGAAGATAGCTGAGAAGATCATTGAGCTATCTCTCCCCTCCATTACAGACATTTATACCACACACTGCATCCAAAAGGCATTGCGGAAAATGCCACACGTCCCTTACTCAAATATTTTTTCCTCCTACCATTTGGCAGGAGATAGCGGAGCATTCCATCTCTCACAGCCAAACTGTGCAACAGTTTCTTCCCCCAAGCCATCAGGCTCCTAACACAGTATGATCGGACTCTTTTCCATCTGAAATTTTTTGCACGATTTCAAGTTGCTGCTAGAATAATGTCTATTAATTATCATTCCTTTATTACACTGGAATTTGCATGTCTTGCCCTACTTAAACACTGTATGCTGCCCTTTGTATGATAGTGTAGTTTGTGCTGTCCATGTAGCACCTTGGTCCTGGAGGAATGCTATCTCATTTTTACTGTACCAGCTGCATTTGGTAGAAATGACAAATAAAAGCTACTCTACTCTACAAGAGAGGGTTAGAGGCTGGACATGCTGCAGTGAGTAATTCAGCTCCTGATTCTTCAAATATCGTCTACCATCTATAAAACACAGGTCAGGTAAGTGATGAAATACTCTCCACTTGCTTAATTGATAACATCTCCAACAATGATCAAGAAGCTAAACACCATCTAGGACAAAGTAGCCCACTAATTGGCATCCCGTGCACTGCCTTTGATATTCACTCCCTCCACCATCTATGCACAGCTGTAGCAGTATGTGCCATCTACAAGACGCACAGCAAACCTCACTAAGGCTTCTTCACCAGTCCCTTCTAAACTCACAACCCCTATCCAGGGTTAGGAAGAGAAATCATGGGCCTTTCTGTTTTTCCTGTTCCAGGGTCCCTTAGCTCCAGCTTCTGCTGCAGAACCTTTAATTGACGCAGCAACTTCCACAGATTCTATCTTTCTAAAATATGGGGATAGACCTGCACTGATTGGTATCAGAGGGTCATTGCACTGAAGTCTGGGCTGATACAGAAGGCACAGGCCTTGGTGCTTTGCATGGATAGCAGCACTTCTCCAGCATCTTGTCTCTACGATCTGGAAAGCATGGGAACACAACTACCACAAACCACACTCTATCCTGTTTGGAATCGTATTGCTGTCCCTTCACTGTAACTTGATTAACAACCTGGATCTCTGGTTGTAAATTTGCTTGCTGAGCTGGCAGATCTGTTCTCAGATGTTTCATCACCATGCTAGGTAACATGATCAGTGAGCCTCCATTGAAGCACTGGTGTACTGTCCTGTTTTCTATTTGTCTTGGTCTGTTATGATGGGTGATATCACTTCCGGCTCTTTTTCTAAGAGGTTGGTAAATGGGGTCCAAGTAGAATCATAGATTCGTAGAGATGTACAGCATGGAAACAGACCCTTCGGTCCAACCCGTCCATGCTGACTAGATATCCCAACCCAATCTAGTCCCACCTGCCAGCTCCCGGCCCATATCTCTCCAAACCCTTCCTATTCATATATCCATCCAAATGCCTCTTAAATGTTGCAATTGTATCAGCCTCAACCGCATCCTCTGGCAGCTCATTCCATACACGTACCACCCTCTGCGTGAAAAAGTTGCCCCATAGGTCTCTTTTATATCATTCCCCTCACACCCTAAACCTACGCCCTCTAGTGCTGGACTCGCCGACCCCAGGGAAAAGACTTTGTCTATTTATCCTATCCATGCCCCTCATAATTTTGTAAACCTCTATAAGGTCACCCCTCAGTCTCCGACGCTCCAGGGAAAACAGCCCCAGCCTGTTCAGCCTCTCCCTGTAGCTCAGATCCTCTAACCCTGGCAACATGCCTGTAAATCTTTTCTGAACCCTTTCAAGTTTCACAACATCTTTCCGATAGGAAGGAGACCAGAATTGCACGTAACATTCCAACAGTGTCCTAACCAATGTCCTGTACAGCCGCAACATGACCTCACAATTCCTGTACTCAGTACTCTGCCCAATAAACGAAAGCATATCAAACGCCTTCTTCACTATCCTATCTACCTGCAACTCCACTTTCAGGGAGCTACTCTAGTTCAGGTGAAGACCATCCTGTTTGTAGAAGTCCCACCTACCCCAGAAAGAGCCCCATTATCCAAGTTGGGCTCTATCTGCAGTCCATACTTTCGCCCTGAGATCTAATGGAGTATACTGCTTTTGATCTGGTCAGATATGGATTTGTATTGGACATGATCACAACACAGGTCACTTGTGTTGTAGATAGAGTTCCGGTGTCAATGCCAGGCAATGCCAATGTCTAGGAATTCCTGTGCATGTCTTTGTTTAGCCCGTCCCAGTGTAACTGATGTCCCTTGTTGTGTGTGTGTAAGGATATTAGTGATAGTTGGTGGTGACCTTTGGTGGCTAGTTGGTGCTCATATATCCTGGTGGCTAGTTTCCTGCCCATCTGTCCAATGTAATGTTTGTTGCAATTCTTGCAGGGTATTTGTATATGATGTTCGTTCTGCTGGTTGTTGGTACAGAGTCCTTTAGATTCATCAAGAGCTGTTTCATTGTACTGGTAGGGGCCGGAGTAGTCTAGTCGTCATCGCTGAGATATCTTTTTTTAATATATGGTAGTCTGGCTAGAGTCTCTGGGCGTGTTGTGTCTACTTGCTTAGGTTTGTTGTGTACAACCTGAACCACAACCTGAGCTACAAATCTTCACAAATATTGCAATATCCTGGAGCTCCCTTCAAACTGTGCTGTGCGTATACAGTAGTTAAAGCAGATTCTGAAGAGTAATTAGACATGGATAATATATTTTCCACCTCCTCCATTATGTCCTCCAAGTGCACTGTCTGAAAACCTTGAATTTTTTTCTCTCCCATATTGTGCCACTCTTTTTCAATGTCAGATTCACTTCCTGCTTGATTGTCAGCACCTGCTCTAGCCACAATGCACCACTCCTTTGTAATGAAATGCAGGTTAGCTATAAATGATATGAGTAAGATATGACTTTGTGCTCCCTCTGATGTATACAGACAATAAACAGCTTGGCTAATACTAGCTGAAAAGAGGACGTAACAGGCATATTGACAAACTACCTGCATAACATTGAATAGGAACAGTTAATTGTACACTGCGATCCCATGTCCATTTTCAGAGGCTACCCTCCACTGACTGCTCTGCTCACATACAGAACTCAATACAGTACACATTCACCAATAACAAAATTGAGCACAACCAATGGAGGGAAAACATTTTTGAATCTTAACAGTTCTGCAACAAACAGCATTTGAGAAGAACAAGCAATACATGCACATGCACATGCACGTTATTTATTACTTGGCAAAGTTTAGTCTAACTCCTGCAGTACCTGTTTGGATGAGATGAAGGAAGTAAGAACTGGAAATCCACCACACAAATGCCATTACGCAGTTGATGGTGCTGTACGCTGTTCAGTTCGTAGGCAATGTATGCTCTCCGCACATATACCTTTCACACAAAAAAGGAACGTATGTCATATGGTAACTGAATATTCAGTGTTAAACCAAAATTCTCTTGAACAGATAGAAATGAAAGATGAGTTTAAAGACCTCAGCCACTGCCAATTCAGCAGAAGCTTTCACTCATCAAATGGGTGAAATGAAGAGCAATATTTTTTCTTCTCTACTTTTTTGATTATTCAAATATTTGTTGAGGTTTTCACACAACTGAGTTCTCTTAATAAAGACCGTTATCAGATCTTTCCCAATGGATCAATGTAAAACCAATTCCACATCTGGAACATTCTGAGCTATTTGTTCAGAGCCAGAATGACAGTGGTGGTGCTTCAGTTGGTGTTAGCAACCATAGACTAAGGAAGGTGAAAGTGAATAAAGGGGAAGTGTTGAAAAATAAGACAATCTTTTTCAAGTGCTCTCTAATGTCTGGATGATGTAATGATTATAAGGTGAGAACCTCAAATTACTATTGACATTTTTATGTTGTAATTCCAATTTTTTTTTTAGAGAGAGCTGATACAGCCAAAAAAGAGCTACAGCTGAAAATAAGTGGCTTTCTGGAGAGGGAGAGACCTATGGAATGTTACACCTAAAGGTCGGGAGGAAATTTCAAACAATAACCTTTTAAGGAAGAAAAGGTAAAATTTATTGCAGATAATATACCAAATGACAGGCACAATTCATGTTTTGCTCTTTGAACATTACACAAAGACAAGAATTTTAAAAGCCAATATGAACTGTTCCAGAGGGGGTACTAGTGGAACCTGTGTATGCTAGTTGACTAAGATTTACGTGTAAGCCTGCATTTGAGTTTTAGCATACTGGTAGGGTTGCAGTCAAACAACACTCCTGTGTTGGAGGAAAGGGACTCTCCGTCCTAGGACAAGCCAAACAAAGACACACATGAGAATTCCTAGAAGCATGGCATTCCAACCGGAACTCTATCAACAAATACATCGAGTTAGACCCCATCTATCACTCCTTGAGAAAAGGAACAGGAAATGACTTCACCACAGGAAATAACATCACCACAGGAAATGACATCAACAACCCAAAGAAACCCAAACATATAAATAGAAAGCAGGAATTCTCAGCATTGCTTCGCCTGAGGCCCACTGAAGATGTTATCTAGTAGGGTAATGAAACGTCTGGAAATGAACCTTGCAGCTCAGTGAGCAAACCTACATCCAAAACCTCAACCTGAGCTACGAATCTTCTCAAAACTCACTATGCACAGTTCGGACACTAAGATATAGTGAAGAATAGCTAAATATGCTTCAGTATAATGAGGCAGTCATCTGATTACAAGTGGTGGGAATCAGCCCACAATTTAGAAACAATCCTAACTACTTAATGCTTTGTAACAATGTAAGCAATTATATTCATTGTTTTGATATTCTTGGCATAATGCTCTAAGTGCGTATTGTAGCAATTATCATTGTGAGTGCACAGTTATGAATTTGCATCATTGATTAATGAATGAAGGATCAGAAAATATTATTCACCCGAAAGGCAGGGAATCACTTAAGGATTCTGAAATTGATATATTTTGCTTGAAATATGTGTAATCATCTGGGTGAGATTTAAAAGACCACATTTGGCATTACAAAACAATAATAGTCAGTGGGCACAAGAGGAAAAAATTGAAAACAAAAAACAACTCTTATGTAAAATGGGATTTAATTTTAAAAAATAAGTAATCCAGCATCACAAATGAACCATAAAATATTTTCAGTAAATTATGATTTACCTCAAGAGCTGCCATCCGTACAACTCTATTGACATGATAGAAGAAGTTGGGCAAAACATCAAAAATAGAGGTCTCTGAGAAGATCAGTTTCTAAAGCCAAACAACAATAGAATGAATGATTGGTCCATTAATCTCTTCTTGGCTGAACAAGATAAAAATATAATAATCTAAAATTCTAAAAAATAAATTGTACTCTTTACATTCCAGACAATTGTCATATAGTTCAATTGCATAAGT
The DNA here is from genome assembly GCF_020745735.1 of Hemiscyllium ocellatum. Taxonomy (NCBI): domain Eukaryota; kingdom Metazoa; phylum Chordata; class Chondrichthyes; order Orectolobiformes; family Hemiscylliidae; genus Hemiscyllium; species Hemiscyllium ocellatum. The sequence continues at coordinate 14,217,629 of NC_083424.1, forward strand.
AGTCACACACACTTCAATCATTTTGGAACAACTACTTTATTAGATTAGATTCCCTACAGTATGGATACAGGCCCAACAAGTCCATACCAACCCTCCGGATAGTAACCCACCCAGACCCATTTCCCTCTGACTGATGCACCTAACACTACGGGCAATTTAGAATGACCAATTCACCTAACCTGCACAACTTTGAATTGTGGGAGGAAACCGGAGAACCCAGAGGAAACCCATGCAGATACGGGGAGAATGTGCAAACTCCACAAATATATGACACATATTGGATCCCTGGTGCTGTGAGGCAGCAGTGCTAACCACTGAGCCAACGTACTACCCGGACAATAAATCTAGATGTTACAAAATGCAATAATCCCCAGCAGCTGGTTGCTAGGTAAACAGGCAAAAGTCACCAACTTCAGCCAACTATCAGTTGTGCCAACCCCTACTGATGTAACAATTATCATGAATGATAAAGGTCAATCAACCATCATTGATCATTCTATCCAGAGACGTCTCTCAATCGTAACATTTTAAATAATTCCAGTTTTTGTGGTCTGGGGATCCCTAATTTATGAACATCCAAATTAAAAATGCAATTCATATCCAGGGTGTAATTTTAAAGATCCATCATATGAGCACTTCCTGTATTTAGGAACTGCTCCTTTATATTGTCCTGCATAGAGTTCCAATTTGTGTACAAAACGACTTGCAAACAGACTCCAGAATGGAACCTGTTTGCATCTCAGGATTGCCTGCATTTCAAAGTTTATTCCGCACAATGACAGCTTTAGTGCAAATTGATTAACATGTTTCCTAGATTACAACAGTAGCTACAAAGTTAAAAATCACACAACACCAGGTTACAGTCCAACAGGTTTAATTGGAAGCACACTAGCCTACGGAGCGTCGCTCCTTCATCAGGTGGTTGTGGAGGGCTCAATCCTAACACACAGAATTTAAAGCAAAAATTTACAGTGTGATGTAACTGAAATTATACATTGAAAAATTGATTGTCTGTCAAGCCTTTCTTGGACAGGCAGCAGCAAAATGTGGCTGAACAGAGGCTGATAGCTAAGTTCGGTACCCATAGGGAGGGCCTCAACCGGGATCTTGAGTTCATGTCACATTACAGGTGACCACCATTGCACTATACACACACTCACAGACACTCCTCGACACACATGGACACACACACACATATACACACACACGGACACACACACACACATGCGCACAGACACCCACACACACCCTTACACACACACTCCCACACTCAGACATGCACCCCCTCACAGACTTAGAACATAGAACATAGAAGGATACAGCGCAGTACAGGCCCTTCGGCCCTCGATGTTGCGCCGACCGAATCCTACCTAACCTATACTAGCCCAATAACTTCCAAATGCCTATCCAATGCCCGCTTAAATGACTTAAGATACTCTGCACTCACTACACACACACATACGCTTTCTCACACTCACAATTTGGATACAGCAAGATTCCATAAACAGCAATGAGACTGTGACCAGATAATTTAACCTGAACATTGTTCCTGACCAAGGAGGTAGATGTGAAGGCAAGTGCTTTCAGTCTTCTATGGTGTGCCATGTCAAAGAACAGCCTCAGAAAATCTTTTCATTCTCGGAAGGGTATTCACTTGTTGCCATGATAATAAACATAAGAACTTATGAAATAGGAGTAGGCCATACAGCCCCACAGGCCTACTCTGTTGCTCAGTATGATCATAGTTTAACTCCTACTTAAACTCCACTTTCTAATTCAATCCCCGAATTTCTTAATTCCATAGCATCCAAAAGTTATTTCAGTTACTTGAGAAAATAAATTATGTAACAAAAGTTGTTCAATAATCAAATCAAAATAGAACTCTAATGCTACAGTCTCAAACTCACTTTTAGATTATCAGGACAGAACTGGTGGCCATACATATCGATAGCAGACAAGAAGAGGGACTCCACCTGATTATGCCGCAACTCATAGGAGGGCAGGTGTGATGCAATCAAAACCTAAAAACATTTAAAGAACAATTTTAGCAGAAAGAAGCAGTATAACTGATTTCAGCCAAGATCACAGTAAGATACCACTATTTCATTCACGATGATTGAGAAACTAGAAGTCATCCAAGAACAGATCAGCCCAGGATGGAGGTACAATCACATGGTGCTAGCATTGAGGGTTGTCCAGCAATCTCTGCCATGTCAGTTGTTAGGTAAGAAGTGGTTTATGTTTAAATGTGATGGTCCAGAAGATTGAGTAAGCTGCCAGCCATATGGGACAAGGGGAACAAAATGATGGTTTGCATAGGATACATTTGAAAGTTTAGTGATTGTAACAAGGTCATCAAGGAGCCCTGGCTGACAGATAAAAATAGGAATGTCAGATATTCTGACACACTGACAGTTGCCTTCGAGGGAGCAAGATCAGTATCAAGGACTTTACACATGTAAATAAAGGGTGACTTGGTGACGGGATACCAGCCTCTGTGGAGTTATTTAATCTACCACCACTTAAATCACTGGCAGCAGGAGAGGAAGGCAAGTAGAGCTCAAACAGAAAGTGCTGTTTTCTTTCACTCATGTCCCAGAGAAAATTTACATTGAACAAATGTTTCCTTAAATTTCCAGTGCCGCCGACAGTCATCGGAACAAACCAAATTAGATTAGGCTAAAACATTTTATCCACAACAACATACATTTCCTCCAAACATATTGAGCTCAGTAGTGAACGGAATATCTTGAGGCTAGGTGTTTATCCTTCTCAGATCCAAGATGATTCAAGCAGGAAAATGGGGGCAAGTAGAGTAAAATCCAGGTTAAGAATTAAAATGTAAATCTTTTATTATGACAGGTAACACTGAAAAAAAACAAGGGAGGGAATTGTGTACCCGTTTTGGCAACATCATTAAGATGGACAAACAGGAGGCACAAATATAAATATGGACACTTACACAGATTGGCTCATTTAAAAATTCATTTAATCATATTTACAAGACAGCTCTTTTTTTTCAAACCTTATAACTTCCCCAAAACAGGCACGTGCTGCAGTTGACCACTCTGACTATGTGCTGATGAACTAATCAAACAAAGTATAATGTTCCAAGAAGTAACTCAGAGACCTTCCCCTCTTCTATGGGCAATTGTGTGGCTATCACTAGCCTTTCTAAAAATGTATCTTAGATCAGTCAAATGGGAAAGTACACTGGTGCAACTATGGTATCCATGCATTGACGTCTATCACCTGGCTTTGTTTAACTCCCATTTTCCACTATATGTCTAATTAAAATAATTGTGTTAGCTGTTACGAACCACAATTAAAGTCCTGCAGGTTGTTAATTATCTGACTAACAGGTCACAATTTACTTCCATTCATTTCTCATGAACAAATATTTTTGTAAAATGGAAACAAATGTCCCCCTTCCACTTTCTTGGTTTTCTAAAATTTGAATGCTCACTCCTGCACTGCCATAAGTTTAATTTTCTTTTCCACATATACTATCAAAACCACGTTATCTGTTTTCCAGTTATGCAGAATCTCACCTGCCTGGATCGTAGAGCCACCTTGGCATTCTCCATTTTGCTAAGTTGTGTTAGTTCATTTAAAATTACCATCAGTTCTTCTGTCAACGTGGGATCTCGAGAACAAAGTTGGTCCTAATAAACAAGCAAAATACAGTGAATCATGTTCAATTGTTCCCACCAGATGTAAAATAACCTACAATATCATAGAACATCTCCTCCATTAATTAACACTTCAATATATCTGAAACACAAATATTCCACAATGTAGCATTCTTGTTAATAACTGGAGAGGGTTCAGAAGAAATTTATCAGCATGTTCCCAGGAATGAAGGGTTTGAGTTATAAGGAGAACCCGGATAGGCTGGACTTCCTTCATTGGAGTGTAGGAGGTTGAGAGGTGACCTTATAGAGGTTTATAAAATAATACGGGATATAGATAAGGTGAATAGCAAGTGTCTTTCCCTCGGGTGAGGGATTTCAAAATTAGGAGGCATGTTTTTAAGCTAAGAGAAAAACGATTTTAAAAAAGACATGGGGGCAATTTTTTTTACACCGAGAGTGGTTTGTATGTGAAATGAACTTTCAGAGTGATGGATGCGGGTACAGTTACACCACTTAAAAGACATCTAGATAAGTACATGAATAAGAAATGTTTGAAGGAATATGGGCCAAGTGAGACAGGTGGGATTAGTTTACTTTGGGATTATTGTTAGCATGGACTAGTTGGACTGAAGGGTCTGTTTCCATTCTATATGACTCTATGGCTCTACAACTGTCTGACTGAGGGAGCATCAATGAGCCATGGACACTAATGAAAAGCCAAGTTGAATCCTGCTCTGATCGTATCCAGCAACTCTTAACAGGGACAGCAAATTATCAGTCATCGCCTGTGCTAAGGGATTGGAGGGGAAGCAAGGTTTCTCTTTCTTGATTGCTGTGCAATAATGTCTATCTGGAAACATGCACTTGTACCTGCCAGGTGAGGGCAGGATGAGCTTAGGAGAGGTACTACTGTAATGATCATTTATGGAAGTAATCAACAAGGAAATTACAATGATCTGGTCATTGCTAATAATTATTAAAATATGCAACTTTTCCACCGATTTTCAAGATTTGGATAAAGATTTTACTGGATGTTGAACTGAAAATATTGGTTTACAGTTATTGGGAAGATTTCACTGCAGGGGACATCAATGTTGCTAGGTCAGAAAACCTAGACTGGACTAAGTAAATGGATAAAACTCTACTCAGGTTCTGCTCATTTTATTGTACTTACAATTAACATGATAACCAGGATGTTTTTCTTGGCCACCTGTGCATGAGAGAAGATGCAATCAAGTACTGGTGTCATATCAGGTTTGTACTGTTCCCTCAAGTTGATCACACATTTGTCATAATGAGCTGGAAAATAAAATTTTTGAAAACTCTACATTACTGTCTAGAAAAATAAAACCAAGTTACATACTTGAGAACAACAACTGGGAATTGGGAATTTGTTAATTCTTAGTTTTTTTTTCCAGATCACTTTGTTAAAGTTTTAATTTATTCTGTTAAAATGATTCTAAATGTTTGGACTGAGACAAAAGCCTGTTGGAAACATGGAGCACAGGCATTTCTCACCAGACCCTACTTTTCTTTTTCATAATATTTGAGGCATTGTTTTAATGCTTTAAAAGACATTTCTATTTATAGTTTTATGAATATTTTACAATACAGTGTGTTGCTATACCATTAGTTTATCCATGGAATAGTAAAATGCAAGTTAGTACCAGATTGTTCATATTTGATTGGACTGTTCAATCTGAATAAGTTAATAACATGAAAGCACACAGAATAGGTAGTAGCAAAGAGAGTTGAAGGTTAAACTCATGTAGTGTGTTCTTAATAAATTCCAAATGTATATGATCAAAGAAACATGGTCAGAAAGCTTTCTGCTCACCCCCTGTGCCACAGAAAGGCACATTATTAGAAAGGGGGTTTGAAAGAGATAGGACCTAAATTCTCAAACATTTCAATTTGCATTAAAAATTTGGGAAAAAAATGCAACATAAAAAGAGAATGCCAGAAACATGCGGTAGAGGGAAGACAGGCTAACATTTCTGGTGGATGAATAACCATTGTTATAAACTGGGCATAGAACAAACAACTATGTGAAGTTTCTGTGGGACATTTATGAAGTATAACCAAGTGATATATGGATTCAATCCAGTGTTAAGAAGATGCTAGGAGGCAGAAAAGCACTTTAAATTTGCCATGTACCCACCCAAGACTGTGAAGCCAAAAGGAGTGTAAGGTCAGCTCTTGGTTTTATTTTAAAAGCTAACTTTATTTTTACCTTGTTGAAACTGTGTTTCCACATTCAGATACCTCCTCAGCAGGTCAAGGACAACTGATTTCATGTGCCCACGAATCCCACTTCGATAGCTGACAGAAAAAAATGGAACAAATTAAATATACATTTTGCATAATGTTGGGAACCCAATGAAACTGCTATTCCTACCCATTATAGAGGAGGAGGCACATGGTCAAAATACATCCGTTAGCTGCAAACCAATAACACAGCTGGCAGCTGGAATCTTCCAGTTGTTCATGCTTGACTAATTTAAACATTAATGTTTATGTTAATTTCTTAAATCACAAATCAAATAGCAATGAGTAAATGTCAGATTTGATTAATTTTATTTGGGAAAATTTTGAGCAAGTGTTACTTAATTTTATGAATGTTTCAGAAAGTAAATCACCACAATATTATTCCTGTCAGTAGCTTTTCAGATTTTATTAAGATACCTGTTCTCTTTCAGTTTCCAGACCCTTAATAATATGTTTTCCCACCAGCTAATACATCTATTATCAAACTTCCCCTTTATGGTTACGATAGTCTATTCCACCAGAGATGGAACATACTGAATACTGTAATAAACCAAATGTGGCTGGGAGAGGAAAAGTTACGGTCAATTGAGGTATTTAATTTTTTCATTGTAAAATACCAAAGGAAAACTACAATTGAAAGAATATGTTTATTATTGGTTTTCCAGGATGAGGAAGCATGTCTAGTAATTGGGGAAATAGTGATGATCGCAGTTTAGCTTGCTCAATAAAAGATAGCATGGATATTTACTCTTGCTTCAGAAGGTCTGTTTGCAGCTATAAAAAAGTCTAAAAGAAATTAAAAGAAACATCAGCTCCTAAATGGATAAATTGGTGGCAAATTAACAAAGAATGTGATGCCAAAGATGTGATTTAAAAATGCAATTGCAAAAATCCAGAGATGCTGTAAGTCTGAAATAAAAACATAATGCTGGAAATATTCAGCAAGCCTAGCAGCATCTGACAATGGAGAAACAGAATGGGGTGGCGCAGTGGCTCAGTGGCTAGCACTGCTGCCTCACAACAACAGGGACCTGGGTTTGATTCCAGCCTTGGGGGACTGCTTATGTGGAGTTTGCATGTTCTCCCCATGTCTGTGTGGGTTTCCCCTGGGTGCTCTGGTTTCCTCCCACAATCCAAAAGATGTTCAAGTTTGATGAATTGGCTGTGCTGAATTGCCCATAGTGTCAAGGAAGTGTAGGTTAGGTCAGGGGTAAATATTGGTTAGGGGAGTGGGTCTGAGTGGCTTACTCTTCAGAAGATTAGCGTAGACTTGTTGGCTGAAGGGCCTGTTTCCACACTGTAGAGATTCAATGTAGAATTAACATATCAGAATTATTTGATCTTTTATCACATCTGATCTAATAAAGTGTCACAGACCTAAAACATTTACTTTTTCTTCCTCTCCTCAGACCTGCTAGGTATTTCCAGCAATTTTTGTTTCTATTACATAAACAACAGACTGGATTAATAAACTGATATCATATTATGTATGAGATCCAGATCAACATGTGAATAATGTATCAGGAGCTCATCAATGGTAGCTTAATTATACAGATACGGGAATGAGCTGCACACTAGAATCTAAATCAAAGGGTTTAGATAATACTTATGTGGTATACTTGAGAAATTGGAAGAAATTTATGTACAAAAAAGAATTTCAAAATATGCTGTCAAGTTCAAATTTGTTACAGCTACTAAACCTTCAAAAATGACATTGAGTAATAATAATATAGAGAATTTGCTACTCACCGCTGCACCAACTGGACAATGCTCTGTGTGTTCATAAAGAAGACTTCTCTGTCTGCTTTCCGTTGAAGGGTGGCTGCATGGCTATCCAGGATGTTGGCAATCTTAAATTGAAGAAAAGTTTTTCAGAACCAGGAAAGAATGGCAAATACATTGTCAATATGGTACCAAGGCTGATCACTTTGAAAGTGCAAGTTAAAATTCCTCTATCGCCAATTGTGCAAGTGAAATCAGCAAATCTACTGAGAAGTGGTTTGGTTTAAGAAAATAAGCACAAAAACCTCTAACTAGCATCAAAAACTCTACTGATTTAATTAAGGCTCTTCAAAGAAGGAAACCTGGCATTCATACGAGGCTAAAGCTAATGGCGGTGTTGGTGGTTCCATTGATGGGCCATGAAGCCAAAGCTATTTCAGAAGCCCTGACAAGACTGCCAGCTGACATCAGGGCTTTGTGCAGGTGAACCATCATAACAGCATTGATAGTAATGCTACACAGCAAAGATAAGATATACCCAGTGGCAAAATCCTCCAATGTATGATCAGGCAACTTGAATCTATCACCCTATTAAATAGAATAGATTAAAGACCAACAGCAAAACTAGGTGTCCATTAAGTGTTGTGGGTCATCAACAGCAGCAGAATTGGATACCACTATAATTGCAATCTCATAACTGGCATCACCCCCAACCTGACACAACACAACATGCAAAAGTAAATGCCTGCAGCAGTTTTAAGCATACCTAGAATGAGCTGTAAGCCTACAGGAGCTTTCTAAAAACTGGATCCCAGCTCATTATTCTGAGAGATAAAAGTTGTTCTGTCAGGGGCAAAATGGGCCAATCTATTCTTTTTCAAAATTAGTTAAATCTCTGAAAATGACTTGAAATTTTGTTTTTAAAATTGTAGGATGATCTCTGCTCCCTTTAGCCCTATTCCTTTGACAGTCTGACGAGATTTCTCAAGTTTCCTATGACACATGATTCATTTAGCAACCTGTTCTTGGCTTACCTGCTGGCTGGGGAATTGACTGAGCACAGAAGTGATGTTACTGGCATACTGGGCTATCACTTTTCGAATGGCCTTCTCCACACTCACGGGGATCCTGCCTGAAACATTGGTCATAATGTCTTGCAACTCAAGAAGTGGTAGGGAAGGGTCTCGGAGAGTTGTCATCAGTTTTGTGACCCACGTTTTAACCTACGATAGGAAAGGAGGATGGAAATTGAAAGAGGCAAGTTAGTACAAGCATTCCTTGAAATTGATATAAAACCAAAAGCTTGGGAAACCAGACATCTACACTATATTAACACTACTTTAGTACAAGGTAAATTGGCTAAGGGAGGAGTTTCTTTGGAAACTGTAATGCAATATCCTAACCTGCTGCCCAAATGGAAATTGAAAAATGGATAACAAGCTATGTAATGAAAAATCAGAAACATGACAATCTTTCACAGTGTCGTAAAAGATGGAGGTAGAAATGCAAATATAATGGGGTTTGGAAAGGGAATTAAAAGAACCATATCCAAAATTGGATTAGGGTAACATAGTAATAAAACTATGATAGTCCTTCAGGCTTTTTTAGAAAGCTAAGTTCCAAGTGCAATCCTTCTATATTGCTCTTGTGACAGTATTAAGTTGACATACAAGGGAAGTGACTTTACATGTGAGTTTTCCTCCTTAACTGTAATATTAGATTTCAAGACACAGGGCAGAATGAAATAAGGGTCTGAGTGAATGAGCATTATGATCTAGTGCCAATGTCCTTCTTTTTCCCCTATACTCTTGCACGTTATTTTTACCCAAATAATCATCCAATAACTTCTTCAATGCCTCAACTGAAAATGTCTCAACCACGCTTGCAGGCAGTGCATTCCATCCCTTAAATTTTCCATGAGTGAAAATATTTTTCTCCTAATATCCTTGCTACTTTGACAAATATTTAAACCTATGCCCTTTTTTGTATTTCTTTGACAAGTGGAACAATTTCTCCCTGTCCCTGAGCACACAAAATCTTTACTGGAAGGGATGCTGGTGAATTCTGGGATATTCACTGAGTGGTGAGACTATTCCAGGAATAGCACATGGTAAGATAGGGTATAAAATCGGACAATGTTGTAGGGGCAAAGTAGGTAATCAATGAGGGGAGTTTGATGTATAAGGCGTGAGAACTATTGGGCCTTGTGGTGACAAAACCAATAAAAAATATGAACGCAATTTGGACGTAGCCAAAAATGCATTTAAGATTCAACCCATAGAATCTTTTGTGTTTTGATTGCTTGTACCAGATTTTGAAAGACTATGTTTGCACTTTTAGGGGGGTCATCTAGGTGAATTGATGCATCCAAACAGATCAGCTAATGAATAGTTCAGTACAGTTAAACACAGCCTCAAGATTAAGGCAATCTTACATTTTAGGTTTTAAATGATGCTCATACATACTTGGAAAACATAATTGGAAAAAGATTGCCTAATCCATTTAATTAATTGATCAGTATGTGGATAGGCTGAATATAAAAGCAACAAAAATAGAAGTTGCTGGAAAAGCTCAGCAGGTCTGGCATCATCTGTGAAGAGATGTCAAAGTTAACATTTCAGTTTCGGTGACCCTTCCTCAGAACTGATGGCAGTTAGGAAAGTGTCGGTTTATATGCAGAAGATAGGGTGGTGGGGGGAAGGAGTAAGGAATAAATGACAGGTAAGGATAGAGCCCAAACAGAGAGAAGAACAGTCGGACAGACAAAGGAGTTGATAGCAATCTGACTGGGATGGTGAATGGCTGTTAATTGAGACTGTTAGCAGCTAACAACAGTGTATAATGGAAGACTATGACCAACCACAACCATTAGTCTGCCATTAGACACGACCTATTGTTAACCACTAACAGCTATTCACCCTCCCAGCCAGATCGTTACCAACTCCTTGGACTGTTCAACTGTCCTCTCTCTTTGGGCTCTATCCCTACCTATCGTTCACTCCTTTACCTCTCCTTCCACCCTATCTTCTGCATATAAACTGACATTTTCCTAGCTACCATCAGTTCCAACCCGAAACCTTAACTTTAATTTTGCTTCACAGATGATACTAGACCTGCTGAGCTTTTCCAACAACTTCTATTTTTGTTTCTGACTTGCAGCATCCACAGTTCTTTCGGACTTTATAAAAGAAAAGGAGTTGCAAGTTCTACTCTACTACTTACCTTACTGCTGAAGTAAGGTTCAGGCAAACAGTAACCATTCGTAACGTTGACTAGGTTCTCTAGTACACTGTGGAAAACTTGATGGAGTTTCTTGCCAACAATAGCTAATGACTGCTGTGACGCAAAGACTCCTGTGTGCAAGTGGGCCTAGAGAATAAGATTCAGGAAAGCAATGATGCAGCTGTTAATAGTTGTTAAACCAACATTGGTTGGAAATATGGCAGTACCATACAGTTTACTGTTGGTGTGTATTTTCAAGCTTCACATTCTCTTATTGTTTGATTTGATGCCACACTATGACTTTGGATTCAAGATAGATTGTTCAGAGCAAACTCCGGGACTATCTTCAGCCTTAAACTTCAAAGCAACACAATTCGCTAATTCCAAATACTACAATACACAGTAATCATTGACATATGATCTTATCGTTACATTAGGCAAGGAATAATCTATCCTTTTCACATGTTCATATCCAGGTGTTTTTATTTCATTTTGGATTGTTCCAGCTCCATCACACTGCTGTTTATGCTCTGTGATGTGAAGCTCCATAATATTGTTGCAAGGTTACTCCAAGGTCCTGAAACAACTTGAATGAAGTCAAGATTAGAGTGTTGCTGGAAAAGCATAGCAAGTCAGGCAGCATCCGAGGAGCAGGAAAATTGATGTTTTGGGCAAAAGCTTTTTATCAGAAACCCTAGCCACTCTCCCCTACATCAAAGACATCTCAGAAATGACTGCCAGACTACTCAGACCTCTTGGCATCATGGTAGCCCACAAACCCACCAACACACTAAAACAGCAGCTAATGAACTTGAAAGACCCTATACAGACAATGAACAAAACTAATGTCATTTACAAAATACCATGCAAGGACTGTACCAAGCATTACATTGGACAAACAAGCAGAAAACTAGCCACTAGATACATGAACACCAACTAGCCACAAAAAGACATGACACTCTCTCACTAGTCCTCACATACAGATGAGGAAGGACACCACTTCGACCGGGACAACACATCCATCCTTGGACAAGCCAAACAAAGACACACACAAGAATTCCTAGAAGCATGGCATTCTAACCGGAACTCTACCAACAAACACATCGGGTTAGACCCCGTCTACCACCCCCGAGAAAAAAGAAACAGGAAGTGACTTCACCACCGGAAATGACATCACCAACCCAAAGAAACCCAAACATATAAATAGAAATCAGGAATTTTCAGCATTGCTTCACCTGAGGCCCACTGAAGATGTTACCTAGTAGGGTAGCGAAATGTCTGGAAATGAACCTTCCAGCTCAATGAGCAAACCTACATCCAAAACCTCAACCTGAGCTACAAGTCTTCTCAAAACTCACTAAGACACAGATATGCCATACTGCAGGTCCAACTGACAGTCCTAAACTGGTTAATTGCATAATTCTTCATTCACTCCAGAATTATACAGCAAATGTTGTAAAATTAGGGAAATTGGAGGAATCAGAGTTGACCAATCAGATACTAAATTGCCACATATTCAGGTCTATTTGCTTTCATAATTTTTTCTCATTTTAGAGCATTTTGGCTCCGTTCACACTGTGTCATCATGATATAGAACTCCATGAAAATTGATTACCCACTATTCAGCACTTTTCTCACAGTGATTCACCAAGTTGTTTTCCCTCTTAAATCTTTGCAAATCATCCCGATGAATGCAAGATGAGAAATTTCAACAAATTGTGTATTTTTATCAGTGATACAAATGACTCCAAGCTTGTGCAGATTTGTTGTTCACTGTTAAGCCCTTCTCATTCGCAAAATCACCAGCTCAGGAGTAAGGAAAGAAAGCAAATAAAGAAATATCAGAATGGTAATGGAAGAGATAAATGGTTGGGAAATATTAGATAAATTTTCAGAGCCATTTGCGGAAGGTAATTGAATAGTTCTAAATAAAAAGGAAAAAGATATTTTAATAGAAGACATGTTTCCTTACTGCCTCTCCCTCGCCAGATCCTTTCTTCCTGCACAATGTGGTTAGGTGGTCCAAGTAAAATTCTCAATCTGTGTTATATCCCAGCATCTGTTACCTCAAATCTTAGGCACAAGAATGTAAAGCTGAAGGATGAAACTTTATCAAATAAATCTTTACCAATTAACTGAAGATTTAAACAACATGTAGTTTAGAACATTGCCAGCATACCAGTTTATGTAAATGGAGGAGCACTTACTGTATGAAGTTTCTTGGGGTCATCTAATTCCATTTTAGCTACTATGGAACCTTGCTCTAGACAGGCACCTGGTCTCTTTACATAATGCACACATCCTGATTCTTCAACAGCCAAAGCCATCACCATCTTCATCACCTGTATGGATACAAGTCAAGCCAGACTTTTTGAGTTCTGTTGGAAGGTCAATGTTCTGAAGTGTTAACTGTTTCTGACCACAGATGCAGCTATAAACTGCTGAGACTTTCCTACATTTTTCTGCTTTTATTTCAATTCATACTGTACACAACTTTGTGATTTTGTGCTGAAAAAATTTACAATTCCCCCTTTTAACAAAAAGAAGTTCCCTGTTTTCTTTCATATAAAGGCCTCTTGCCAGTGTAAAGCAGAAAATTCTCAACAGTGCTTTAAAACTGACAATTTTTAAGACAATACTTCAAACGTAATATTGGAGGTCATCATAAGGGCCCCTTCAATCAAGAAATTGTAAGTAAGAATTATATAAAAAACACTGGAGTATTTACAAATTGTTGTAAATAGTGTTTGACTTACATGAGGTTGAAAGGTGGGGGTTGGGAATGGGCTTCAGTTCATGTTAAACACACCAAATGAACAATTCCTTTCATGATTCAGTAATAAAAATAACACTGTATGTTTAATAGCTGATCTGTATTCAATTAGCTCATCTCAATCAATCAGTGGTTTAAACAGTCAGTTCACTGGGATCAGAAAATAGCTTAATTTGTTGGGATTACTGTTTATCACTACAGCACTCTTAGCTGAAAGCATGCTAACGTGGGCCATCATGTGGGAATAGGAGTTGACCATGTGAATAGTTGATGAGTGAGGCATTGAAGTGTCAAAATTTAATAGACCTCCAATAGAGTTTTAAATTTTTTGGGTGGAGCAATACATTGTCATGAAGTTTACATACCTCAATCTCTGCATAGCAATGTTTTGCCAAAACATGGCCTCCATCTTCAACAAGGTACTGCAGTAGTTTGCCAGCAGAGGGAGACCTCAACACAGTGGGATCCTTCTCCTTCTCAAACACGCAAGTCTTGTTACCAATAGTGATCAAATACCTGTCAGCACAAATTGTTCAAGTAAATGGAAACAAGAAACTTCAAGCAATATGGCTATGCTTGCAGGATAGGATTTCTTACTTGTCTATCTCCTCTTTCATGTATGTAGTGTAACTATTGCCATCATAGGATAATAAGAGGCCTCCATCACTTAGCCGGTGAACGTCGATCTCAATATGCGAGTTGTTCATAATAGCAACATAAAGGGTCAATGACTGACGGGCTACCTGCACAGTGGATGTGAAAATAAGTAAATCAGAATTCACACAGCAAGAAATGAAATTGTTTCAAACTATTTGACCAAAACTTATGGATAGGGTAAATATGAAGGCTTGGTAACAATTAAAGGGAATATTTATTCTGGTAGGGTGTCTATCTTTTATCAATTTCAAAATGAATAACACAAGGTGAAAAGGAGACAGATATTTTGGCAACATCTGCAAACTATTCACTTCCAAGAGCAGCACTCTAACATTCAAGATTGAAGGGTGAACCTGAACCTGACAGACATCATGCATAATGTTTATTTAACTTATTGTTCAGTTCCCATTCAACAGAAGGCCGCACCAACACTGCCAATAATTCAGAACCAACTGAAAAGTTTCAGGATTATTTTGAGATGGGAAATGATGCATTTGACTGACTGTGAATTAGCTCTCGCATGTAATTGGATGCAGTAACCAATCCAATAACCATTATTCTTTAAACAATTAATCAAAACATGCACAAGTTCAATGAAGGGAGAAGAATGGAAGAAGATTTAACAGAAAAAGCCTTCACTAAAATCACCTACCTGTAAGGAATATTTAGTTTCTTCATAAATAAGCTCCACATCCACTATATTTAACAGGCTGTTTGCTGGGAGAACCTGACCTCTGAATATGAGAGAAGGGAAATAAATTTATATAGTTTCTGAAGAAAATATGAAAATCAAATTCAAATAATATACCATTTACAAGAGTTTCTTATTACTTGATTTCTTCCTTCCCAGAAAGACCAGAGAAATATTAAGGAGGCAAGATTTTAAGGAGTAGTAGCCTTCATTGGTCAGTACATTGATATTAGGAGTTGGGAGGTCATGTTGTGGCTGTACATGATATTGGTTCCGGAATTCTGGTCTCCCTGCAATAGGAAGGATATTTTGAAAGTTGAAAGGGTTCAGAAAAGATTAAAAAGGATGTTGCCAGGGTTGGAGGTTTTGAGCTATAGGGAGAGTCTGAATAGGCTGTGGCTTCTTTCTCTGAAGCATCTGAGGCTGAGGGGTGACCTTGTAGAGGTTTATAAAATTATGAGGGGCATGGATAGGGTTAATAGGCAAGGTCTTTTCCCTGAGGTAGGGGAGTCTAAAATTAGACGGCATCAGTTTAGGGTGAGAGGGGAAAGATTTAAAAGGGACATTAGGGGTAACATTTTTCATGCAGAGGGTGATGCATGTATGGAATAAGCAACCAGAGGGAGTGGTGGAGGCTGGTACAATTACAACATTTAAAAAACACTGGTTGGGTATATGAATGAGAAAGGATTAGAAGGTATGGGCCAAATGTTGGCAAATGGGACTAGATTTATTTAGGATGTATGGTGTCGGTATGGACAAGTTGAACCAAAGAGTCTGTTGAGTAAAAAGTGAGGTCTGCAGATGCTGGCGATCAGAGCTGAAAATGTGTTGCTGGTTAAAGCACAGCAGGTCAGGCAGCATCCAAGGAACAGGAAATTTGACGTTTCGGGCAAAAGCCCTTCATCAGGAATGAGGAAAATGTGTCCAGCAGGCTAAGATAAAAGGTAGGGAGGAGGGACTTGGGGGAGGGGCGATGGAGATGTGATAGGTGGAAGGAGGTCAAGGTGAGGGTGATAGGCTGGAGTGGGGTGGGGGCGGAGAGGTCAGGAAGAAAATTGCAGGTTAGGAGGGTGGTGCTGAGTTCGAAGAAATTGACTGAGACAAGGTGGGGGGAGGGGAAATGAGGAAACTGGAGAAATCTGAGTTCAAATCTGAGTTCTCCAGTTTCCTCATTTTCCCTCCCCCCACCTTGTCTCAGTCGGTTCCCTCAACTCAGCACCGCCCTCCCAACCTGCAATCTTCTTCCTAACCTCTCCGCCCCCACCCCACTCCGGCCTATCACCCTCACCTTGACCTCCTTCCACCTATCACATCTCCATCGCCCCTCCCCCAAGTCCCTCCTCCCTACCTTTTATCTTAGCCTGCTGGACACATTTTCCTCATTCCTGATGAAGGGCTTTTGCCCGAAACGTCAAATTTCCTGTTCCTTGGATGCTGCCTGACCTGCTGCGCTTTAACCAGCAACACATTTTCACCAAAGAGTCTGTCTCCATGCTGTACATCTCTATGATTCTATGACTCCTTGAGTACAGAAATCTCAATTTTTCACAGAAGAGTTTCACAAGAACCTCACTGTCAATGTGCACAGACCCAAATATTAAGCCACTCTCAAAACAATTAAAGCATCTTGAGTTCCAAATTGTCACACTGGACCCAAAATGTTAACTTGGTTTTTCTTTCTCTGTCAGATCTGCTGAGTTACTCGAGCACGTCCCATTTTTACCTCCAGTGCTACACTAGTGCATCCACCTTAAATTTTGAGCCAAACATATGGAGTCACAGTTGACATTCCAATCTTCTGATGCAGAGATGAGAACTGACAACAACTGAGCTACAGCTGACAGTGAAAAGAAGTAACATTTAGATTTCTCTGCTATTATTTTGGACTTTCTCTATTTTTCATTAAGAATTAATTTCAATACCTATTTCTTACAAGAAACACGGCATATTGTACATGACCTTATACAGGTTTATAAAATCATGAGAGGCATGGTTAGAATAATAGACAAAGTCTTTTATTGTCTTTTCTGGTGGGGGAGTCCAGAACTAGAGGTCATAGGTTTAGGGTGAGAGGGGAAAGATATAAAACAGTCCCAAGGAATAACTTTTTCACACAGCAGGTGATATGTGTATGGAATAAGCTGCCAGAGGAAATGGTGGAGGCTAGTACAATTGCAACATTTAAAAGGCATCTGGATGGGTATATGAATAGGAAGAGTTTGGAGAGATATGGTCCGGGTGCTGGCAGGTGGGACTAGATTGGGTTAGGATATCTGGTCAGCATGGACGAATTGGACCAAAGGATCTGTTTCTGTGATACACATCTCGATGACTTTATGAGTGTATAACACAGTTGCAAAAATCAACCACAAATTGCCTGGGTGACTGAGATAAATACTATGCATCTTTCTGAAAAATGTATACAGATTGCCTGTCAATAGAAAGATGGTCAACTGAAAATAAAACAAATATTAAATTTCAGTTGAGGTTGTTGGATTTGCTTTTAGCCTGGCACAACTTATTTGTTGGACTTACTCCCGATACTCTTAAAGCACATTCAACTGAAGAAATTCTTCCTTAGGATGTTAATAATCTGAATTAGCATGCAAGATATTCAAACACTTGTCAATAACCCAGCAACTCACCTCCCCTGTATACACAGAACTTACCACAATAGACAACATCTATAACTTGCCTTTCAAGAGAATGTAGGAAGTTGGTCATACTTATTTGAAAGGCTGAATCTGCCACATGTAAAGCACCACACACCACTCCAAGCATTGTATCTGGTCTCTCTGCCTGAAGGGAAAGAAATATTAATTAATATAAAATATTTGCTTGGTAAAGTTTTGTTTTAATAACAGACAGTTCTTATTTTGCATTTCAATTCATTTTTGCATGTGAATGGCATCTTACTAGGAACACAGACTTTAATTTAAAGCGCCAAGTGGTTAATCAAACATATCAGAATTGAATGAACTGCTCTATTCAAAAACAACATTTTAATTCCAACTTCAGCAAATCATTCCCTACTGTGCCAATCACACTTCCATTCCTTTCACAAGATACTACAGTAAGATAGCACTGAACTGTCAGAATTTAGAAGAACGGGAAGTGAGTTTATCATAATAGTAAAAAATCCTTTTTCTGGATTTAGTCATGGTGCGTGGGCATCACTGGTTAGGCCAGCATTTATTGCCCAGCTGTAACTGCCCTGGAGAAGATGGTGATGATCTGCATTTTTGAAATGCTGACCATCTGGTGTAGACACAATAATAGTGCTGTTCGGAATGGAGTGCGAGAATGTTGACGGTGAAGGAAAAGTGGTATACTGTAATTCAGAGTCAGGATGGTGCATGATTTGGAGAGAAACTTGCAGGTGGTGATATTCCCAGGTAGCTACTGCCCTTGGTTACAAAATGTACAGGTTTGGAAGGTGCTGAAAGAGCCTTGGTGAATCACCGCAGTGCATCTTGTAGATGGTACACACTGCTGTTACTATGCATTGTTGGTAGAGGGAATTAATGAATGTTGATGGTGTTGATGATATGTCAGTCAGAGTTTGGGATAGGAGGGCACATCACGGCCAATAATCTTTGCTTAGGACTTGTGGGGGTGGGGGGGGATCCATTATGTTCAGACTGGGGGCTGAGGCCGGGGGGCCTCAAAAATGCAGCTCATCACCATCTTCTCCAGGGCAATTACAGGTGGGCAATAAGTGCTGGCCTAACCAGTGATGCCCACATACCATGACTGAGTCAAGAAAAAGGATTTCTCTCTCTCCTCCTGGTGCCAAGTAAATGGACATTATCCTGAATGGTACTAAGAACGTTGGTGGAGAGTATTCAAAGACAACCCTGACTTGTACCTTTTGGATAGGCTTCGTGAGGTCAGAAGGTGAGTTACTTGCAGAAGAACTCCCAGCCTCTGACCTGCTTTTGACCCACTGCACTTACATGTCTGGTCCAGTTCAGCTTCTGGTCTAGTCTAGCTCCTAATTCATGTGTTTGTAGCTTTCTCCCAGCATTGTGCCAGGATAGCTTTCAAGATCAAGATATCAGGAAATCTACATTCTGGGACTAGCAAGCGCCACCATGTCATTGTACAATGCAGTAATACACCAGCTACATCAATCCATTTCACAGCTCATAGTACTGACTGCCTATGAGAAAGTGAGGCCTGCAGATGCTGGAGATCAGAGTCAAAAAGTCTGGTGTTGGAAAAGCACAGCCTGTCCGGCAGCATCCGAGGAGCAGGAGAGTCGATGTTTCCAGCATAAGTTTCTTCACCAGAACTGCCAATGGTTATGAACCTTGGATGTATGAAGTGTGGTCGAAATAGAACATAGAACATAGAAGAGTACACCACAGAACAGG
Organism: Hemiscyllium ocellatum; assembly: GCF_020745735.1. Classification (NCBI taxonomy): domain Eukaryota; kingdom Metazoa; phylum Chordata; class Chondrichthyes; order Orectolobiformes; family Hemiscylliidae; genus Hemiscyllium; species Hemiscyllium ocellatum. Next base: position 14,236,976 of record NC_083424.1, read on the forward strand.
CCCTTCAGCCCATGATGTGTGCCGAGGATTATTCCTAATCTAAAATAAGATAACCTAATCTACACACCCCTCAATTCACTGCTGTCCATCTGCATGTTCAGCAGTCACTTAAATGTCCCTAATGTCTCTGCTTACACCACCACCAATGGAAACGCATTCCATGCATTCACAACTCACTGTCTAAAGTACATCAGACACCTCCTCTATACCTTGATCCTAACACCTTAAAACTATGACCCTCTCGTGCCAGTCAATTCTGCCCTGGGGAAAAGTCTCTAGCTATCGACTCTATCCATGCCTCTCATTACCTTGTATACCTCGATCAGGTCACCCCTCTTCCTCCTTCTCTCCAGAGAGAAAAGTCTGAGCTTAGTCAACGTCTCTTCGTAAGACAAGCCCTCCAGTCCAGGCAGCATCCTGGTAAACTTTCTTTGCACTCTCTCCAAAGCCTCCGTATCTTTCCTATAATAGGGTGATCAGAACTGGATACAATATTCCAAGTGTGGTCTCACCAGGGACTTGTAGAGCTGCAGCAAAACCTCATGGCTTTTAAACTTGATCCCTGTTAATAAAAGCCAAAACACCATATGCTTTCTTAACAACCCTGTCCACTTGGGTGGCAACTTTGAGGGATCTATGCACTTGAATACCAAGATCCCTCTGTTCCTCCACACTGCCAAGAATCCTGTCTTTAATCCTACATTCAGCATTCAAGTTCAACCTTCCAAAATGCATCACTTCGCATTCATCCAAGTTGAACTCCAGTTGCCATTTCTCAGTCCAGCTCTGCATCCTGTCTGATGTCAGGCTGCAGCCTGCAATAGCCCTCGATACTATCAACGGTACCTTTGTGTCATCGGCAAATTTACTAACTCATTCCTCAACCTCCTCATCCAAGTCATTTATAAATAACGACAAAGAGCAGAGGCCCAAGAACAGAGCCCTGTGGGATACCACTCACCACTGACCTCCAGGCAGAATACTTTCTATCTACAACCTCTCTCTCCCTTCAAATTCAAACAATTCTGAATCCAGACAGCCAAATCTCCCTGTATCCCATACCTCCTGACTTTATGAATGAGCCTACTATGGAGAACCTTTTCAAATGCCTTGCTGACTGCTTTTAATCACACTATGCTTTTCAAAATAGTCATAAATCCTATTCCTCATAATTTGTTCCAAAACCTTGCTGACCACAGTAATTAGGAGAAAGTGAAGTCTGCAGATGCTGGAGACCAGAGTTGAAAAATGTGGTGCTGGAAAAGCGCAGCAGGCCAGGCAGGATCCGAGGAGCAGAAGAATCGACGTTTCCTGAAGAAGGGCTTATGCCCGAATCGTCGATTCTCCTGCTGAAGCTCCTCTGTTTTCGTCATCCAAGGCTCCTTAATCTTACCCCTTCTTACCTGTCTCAGAGGAACAAATTTTACATCACTGCAACAACTACTCTTTAAACAGTCTCCACATGTCTGTTGTGCCCTTTCTGTGGAACAATTGCTCCCAATCTGTATTTCACAACTCTTGTCTGATAGCATCATTATTTCTTTTTTCTCCAAAAGAAATATCTTCCCATGGTAACTGCTCCTTTCCCTCTCTATGGCTATGGTAAATGTGAGACAGTTATGGTCACTGTCACCAAAGTGTTCTCCCACTGCGAGATCTGACACCTGGCCTGGTTCATTGCCAAGCACCAAATCCAAATGGCCTCTCCCCTCAGTGGCCTGTCTACATACTGAGTAAGGAATCCCTATTGAACACACCTGACAAAAACAGCTCCATTCAAACCATGTGCATTAAGGAGGTTCCAGTCAATATTGGGAAAGTTGAAATCACCCATAACACAACCCTGCTGCATCTGCATTTTTCCAAAATCTGCTAGCCTATGAGTTCTTCAATCCCCCTACTACTATTAGGGGGACTGTAGAAAACCCCCAATGAGGTGGCTGCTCCTTAACTGTTCCTAACTTCCACCTATACTGATTCAGTAGACAAACCTTCCTCAACAACCTTCATTTCAGTAGCTGTGATGCACTCTCTAATTAGCAATGCTACACCCCCTCCTCTTTTTCAACCCTCCCTGTTATTTTTAAATGTTCTAAACCCTGGAACATATAGCAACCATTCTTACCCCTGTGGAAACCCACATCTCCATTATGGCCACAACATCATATTCTCAAGTACTGATCCATGCTCTAAGTTCATCACTCTTATTTCTGATACACCTTGTGTTAAAGCAGACACATTTTAACCGAACTCTTTGTTTCACCACAAATCTGCCAGCACAATTACCTCTGAATCAAAATATTGCATGTTCAACTCATAATCTGAGCACAGAAATTCAAGCTAATGACTCTAATCAGTCTTGAAGGAGGGTTACTGGCAAAGGTATCATGTTTTCCAAAGGGACCTTAAACAGAGGACCTGCCAGTTCTCTTAGCTGGATGTTAAAAAAAAGTGGGGTGGGGGTTATCCTCAGTTTCCTTACAATATTTATCCAGCATCAGATATCAGAAATACAGAAACAATTATCACATTACTGTTTGTGGGTGTTTGCTTTGTGAAAGTCGGATGTTGTATTTCCTATCTTATAACGTGACTACACTTCCAAGTAAAATGGCTGTAAAGCATTTTGGTACATCCCGTGTTTGTGAAAAGTCAATATAGAAAAGTCCATTTTTGCTAATTAGCCTGAACTGGACTTAAGAGTAAAATGTTCAAAGGAACTTAATTAAAGCTATGTCTTATTAAATCCCACAGATTTCATGGTTTCTTTTTCTCATATACACTCACTCAATATTATTACCTGTACTTTATCTGCGATGAGGTGGTCAAGCCAGCTAGTATCAATGGTGTTAAGCTGAAAGCTCTCTGTTTCCAACAGCTTGATCAAGTACTGAACAGTTGTTCTAAAGTCTCCACGGATTGAGAGTTCCTTAAGTGCTAGAACCATATTCCTAAAAGAAACATTGCAGTCAAATACTGGTAAGATTGCAGCATTTCATTCACTGCTTTATAACACAGTTTTTACAATTCTTGTGAAATCGCAAAGCAGAATAAAATGATTTGTTTGAATAAGTTTATTGTCACATGTACTCACGAGTACAGTGAAAAGTTTACAAGTTGCCACTTTGCGTCCGAGGCGCAAAGGCACTTAGGTACTGAATCTTTTTATGAAGTAGAAAAATTAGGAAAACAAAGTTAAAAAGTTAAAATTATAGGTTATATGTTGACTTAAGTAGCTATTTTCCTTATCTGAGTGCCATAACCCCATTATATTTTCGTTATTGACCAATTAGGATTTTTAAGAGATTCATTACATTGCCATGCTGTTGTTTCAGTCTTAAGGACAGATTCAGCTTCCAGGAATGGGGTGAAACTATTTTCTCTGCCAATTGTAGAGTACAACACTAAATGCTTGGAATAGTCTGATCCAAGCTTTTAGCTTTCACAAAAGGTTTTAATCTGTCTCTTTCATCCCAATCAACTTCATTGTTATTCTTTTTCTCTCATGTCTCTTGCTCTGTAATCAGAAAGCTCTATTTTTATAACCCTAGCAATTTTCTCAGCAGCTTCCTCCTGCACAGACTCATTCCACAGGGATTCCAATTGAAATTTCATTTCGCGGAGACAAGTAGTCGCTGAAACGCTTATGATTTTCAATAACATTCTGACTGCTCTCAGTATTTCATGCCACTTATACTTTCTACCATGATCTACAGAATGCATAATCCCAACCTCACTGCAGTTACTTGTCTTTAATGTAGATCACAGCCATTCTGATCCTCTGCCAAGCGGTTAGGGTCCTTGAGATGGAAGCATAGGCTGAGGGGATAGGATGTTGGGGGACAGGGGTATCTCATTGCATAGGCTTCTCATGCAGAAACCTGGATCCAGGAGGTGGACTGAAAGTAACATACTTCCTGAATCCAACCTTGGCTTGGTGGAGCTGCTGAATTACAGATGCTTAGGAAACCCAGCTGGTAATGTTGAAAACAGCCTCATTATTACTTTCAAAGTTCCATCCCACCTCCTTGGCTGCTTTCCCAGATTTCTGCCTCAGTTAAAGCAGAAGCAAACAGATTTTGGGATGGAAGCCCATTCTTCATGCCTTAACAACCTCAACAGCCCCACCTAACCTTAATCCACCAATTTTCTATACGTCAATATACAGCCCTTGGTGTCTATTTGGAACAGGGCTTGCATGTAATTTTCAGATCCAGTACTACCGTGGGCAGAAGTTTTTGAAGGAAATGGAGATCTCTGCTGTCAGCTGGAAAGCCTGTGAAAGCACCCATCAACCCTATTAGGAAAGGACAAACACAATGTGTCCCAGTCAGATGCTCAACATGCAAATGGCAGACCTTCTCTGAGGGGGAGGGGGATGCAGCCGTCATACCTGCTGACCAATCAGAGGGCAATTTCTGTATTGAACATTGCTGCCACTGGGTAAGTAATAGATACTGGCAATATGACACCTGCCTGAGTCTCAGGATCCCAAGCCAGTGGTGAGTGATAGATGGTGAATGATGGTAAGTGTGTGGGGGCTGCAGAATTTGGAGGATGTGGGTTTGGGCATAGGTGGGGGGGTTAGTGGGGTAATTAAATGAGATAGTGAAGTGGGGGGGTGGAGATATAAGACAAGACATGGTCTTAGCAGGGAACAGAGGAGGTGGTAAGTGGAGTTCACAGTGGGGTGGGCAATAGCAGCAACAAGCAAGTCGGTGGATTTCATCTAGCACTACCAGCCTTCTCCCTCGAGATTACATGCCAAGTGAGTAAAGGCCTCCCCCTCTGGAGCCGAAAAGAAATTCTGCACAGGTTTGCTGGTTGAGCCTCTTGATTTGGAAAATCCACTGAACCTTTGCTAGCAGAAGTATTTAGATGATATAGTTCTGGAGAAAGGCTGGATAGGCTGGGACTTTTTCACTGGAGCATAGGAGTTTGAGAGATGACATTATATGAGTTTATAAAATAATGAGGGGTATAGATAGAGTTATTAGTAGTTGTCTTTCCCCTAGGATGGGGGATATCAAGACCAGAACATTTTTAAAATGAGACAAGAGAGATTTAAAAAAGACGTGTGTGGCAAATTTCATTTCTGAGAGAGGGTGGTTCGCACATGGAATGAACTTCCTCAAGAAGTTGTTGATGTGAGTTCAATTCCAATTTTTAAAAGATATGTGGATAATTACACGGATAGGAAAGGTTTGGAGGGATATGGGCCAGGAACAGGTGGTGGGACTAGTTTAGTTTGGGATTATGTTCGGCATGGATGGGGTTGGACCGAAGAGTCTGTTTCCATGCTGTATGGCTCAATGACTCTATATTTAAAGAAACTGTGGTAATAACTTGTGTATTCAACACCAGTCTATGCACTGTCCTATTGGAAATATATTGTTGTGTACCCTCTCAATGCAGCAAGGATAGCAAAGAGTAAAATATTTGACAATCCATTTTGTACTAACGAGATAGCCTCCTCGCGGTTTTCTCCCCAGGAGAAACAGTGACCAAACTGGGAATCAGCAAACTCATGCAGGCCACCAGCAGCTGCCACACTGAAGTATCCCCAGACGTTTTTATTACTGCGGAAATTTAATTCCTGGACTGTTCCTGAACTGGGCTTAAATCCCTGGGTGAGAGAACGAAAGAAAATAAATTAAGTGAACACTCAGCACACTGCTTCAGGTTAAGCTAAGCCACTAGAACAAGGGAAACAATACTTTGGCAATTGAAATCAAGAACAATTTCTTTATGTATAGTCATTGGTACTCAGGATGCTCTTCCAGATAAGGAGTTGGAAGTGAAACCTTAAGATTCACTTCATACATTTAGGTCACACAATGGGAGGAATGCAAGTGTTTTCTTAAATTCTAGATGGATAAGCTCAGGTGGATCAAATGGATGTTTCCATCTGCAATTAATTTTGTCTCTTCTTACTCATTGCTCTCTTTCTTTTACCATCAAGACTAAAAACATATTAAAAAGACAGAATGTAATGGACTCAGGAAAACTAAAAAGAAAGATAAACTGAAAATAATTACCTAATTATGTTTATGGATAAGAAGATACATTTATTAAGGCTAGGAATGAGTTGTACCTCATCAGGATTTTCACTTGTGATCCTGGCAGCAATAACATGACCCCTGAGCCTTGGGATATTTATTGGCTCCTCGAAGTTGATTGCTGAGTCAGCCCAAGGACATTCACCATACAGGATTCTGATATCTTTAAGCCGATGTAAAGGGATCCCCATGGCGATCTGCAATGAAAACAGAAGAATCTCAGCAATTTAAAGCTGCAATAACCCCAGACTACCACAGTATTCTAATTGCTTTACATTGCCAGTGTATTTTCAAACATTAATAATTAATTTAGCAATAATTTAGATTTAGGCAGGGATAAAACAGTGGAATTTCATTGCCTTTTCAGGGTGCATTGCCTTTTCAAGGTGCATGTTCAAATCCATTTTTGGGTCACTTGCATGTCATAAACTGAACTAATTTGGAGTAATCGCAACCCATTCCCGATCAGGCCACAAGACAAAATTGCCCTCAATTCAAGAAATAAAGGTAACTCCTTCCTTGCCCTTACTCATCCATATTCCTGAGAACTCCACTCATCCCACAACCCTCTAAAATTTCTGAGTCATCTGAATCTGGCCTCTAGAGTATATGTTAATTTTATTGCTCCACCATTTTGGCAATGTCATTAATTGCCATGCCCTTAAATTCTTATTCCTTCCATAAATCTCTCCATTTCTATCTCTTCCTATAAGATGCACCCCAAATTTACCAATTTTATCAATTTCTTGGATATTTGCCCTAATATTTCATATGATGATGAACAATATTTTCTATTATAATGCCCCTGAAAATGCAACATAATAAATATTTAGAGACAATTTAAATAGAAGATATATAAATACAAGTTGTTTTTGAAGATTTCCCCCTTGTGTAAGAAGTCACTTCAGAGATAGAAGGCAAATAGATTAAAGAAAAACAAGATGTACATTACCTTCTCATCTTGCTAACTTTATAACTGATCTGTAAATAGTTGCAACAACACTAAATATAAAACTAATTGTGTACAAATTAAAGATTTGTATTGCCCAATACAAGTTTCATTTCTAATTTAAAAACTTAACAATATATCAAAAAGTTGTAACATTCTCATTTTCAAATATCTTAGAGATAATTGTACTCAAAAAATGGCTTTCTAGTAAATTTTTAAATTAATTTAGCATAAACCTTTACAGAACAACCACAAGCACAGAGTCAAACTTCACCATACAAATTGATCCATATTTTACCTGTAGTTGGGCAGCAGGCAAGTTAACATCTGCTACCATCTCAGTGCAGGGATGTTCAACCTGCAGGCGAGGATTGAGTTCCAGGAAGTAGAAGCTGCCATCTGGGCTGTAGAGGTATTCTACAGTGCCTGCACTAACATAACCAACCATTTTGGCAATTCGCACTGCACACTGCAAAATAGTGAGATTACACACAAATTAGCAATTCAATTTTGTGGCTTCTATCAATCACTATAGGTTTCATTGAATTATGCAAAGCACAAGGAGGCCAGTTGGCCCATTGTGTTGTGCTGGTTCATTGAAAGAACTATCTAGATACTAAATATAAAATCTCAAATTTGCCGATGACACAAACCTAGGTAGAAAGGTGAGCTGTGAGGAGAATGCAGAGATGTTGCAGTTGACTCAGAAGGCTGAGTGGGCAAATGCAGTATAATGTGGATAATTAGGAAGGCAGACTATTATTTGAATGACTGCAAATTGAGAGAAGGGAATGTTCAATAAGAACAGGGTGCCCTCGCACGCCAGTCACTGAAAGTAAGCGTGCAGGTTTTTTTTCAAAATTCATTCATGGGATGAGGGTATCATTGGCTAGGTCAGCATTTATTGCCCATTCCTAATTGTCCAGAGGGCAGTTAAGAATCAAACAACAATGCTTTGGGTCTAAAGTCACACACAGGCCAGACTGGTAAGGATGGCAGTTTCCCTCCCTAAAGGTGAACCAAATGGGTTTTTCCTGAAAATTGACAATGGATTCATAGTCAGCACTAGACTCTTAATCCCAGATTTTTATTGAATTTAAATTCCACCATCTGTCATGACAGAATTCGAGCATGGGTCCTCAGAACATTATTGAAAATGTATTGCTGGAAAAGCGCAGCAGGTCAGGCAGCATCCAAGGAACAGGAGATTCGACGTTTCGGGCATAAGCCCTTCTTCAGGAATTATGCCCGAAACATCGAATCTCCTGTTCCCTGGATGCTGCCTGACCTGCTGCGCTTTTCCAGCAACATATTTTCAGCTCTGATCTCCAGCATCTGCAGACCTCACTTTCTCCTCAGAACATTACCTGGGCTTCTGGATCAACAGTCCAGCGATAATACCACTAGGCTGTCACCTCCTCGTAAGGTGCAGCAGACAGCAGAGTAGGCAAACTGCATGTTGGCCTTTGTAGTGAGAGGATTCGAGTACAAGAACAAAGATGTCTTGCTGCAATTATAAGGGCATTGCTGAGGTCACACTTGGAATACTGTATGCAGTTTTAGTCTGAAGAAGGATGGTCCGGCTATAGAATGTGTGCAGTAAAAGCTTACCAAATTGATTCCTGCGATGGCAGGACTGAAGCATGAGGAGAGATGAGTCGATTAGGATTGTATTGACTGGAGTTTAGAAGAATGAGTGGGGACGTCTTATAAATCTTTAAGATTCTTACAGGACTAGGCAGGTTAGAACAGGAAGGATGATGCCAATGGTGGGAGAGTCCACAACCAGGTGTCATAGCTTAAGAATAAGGTGTAAACCTTTTAGGACTGTGATGATGAGAAAGGTCTAAACCCAGAGAGTGGACTCCCTTGGAATTCACTATCACAGAAAGTGATTGAGGCCAAAGCATTATGTGTTTTCAAGGAGGACCTGGATACAGCTCTTGTGGCTATCGGGATCAAAAGATTGGGGGCAGGGTGGGATTAGGGTATTGAGGTCAATGATCAGCCATGATCATACTGAATGGCAGAGCAAGCTTGAGAGGTCGAATGGCCTACTCTTTCTCTTGTGTTTCTAGACTACTCCAGTATTCCCATTATACCCCTGGAACAACAGATCACCAATTTTTGTTTTGAATTAATCATATAATACACCTTTTGAACTAATGACTGAATCTGCTTCCACCTCTTTTTGAATTCCAGATCATAATTATTTGCCACAATATTTCTCATGTGGCCTCTAGTTTTTTTGCCAGTTATGTTAAATTGTGCCCTCCTGTACTGATCCTTATATCATTGGTAATAGTTTCTTTCTGTTTATTCTATTAAAATTTTTTAAGATTTTGAACGTCTCCATAAAATCTCTGTTTAAATTTCTCCACTGGAGCCTAGCCAGTGTATTCTCAAAGGTTTGATAGAATGTCCTTATTTTCACATTTCATATTTCTAATTATAAAGTCAAAACTCCATCTTTTTAAATGAAGTGGTACAGTCTTACAGTATGGAAACAGACTTTTCGGCCCAACTTGCCGAACCAGGTTTCCCAAATTAAACTACAGCCATTTACCTGTTTTTAGCCCAGATCTCTTTATACTTTTCCTATTCATGTATCTGTCCAAATGTCTTTTCAATATTGTAACAATACCTGCATCTAAGACTTCCTTTGGCAGTTCATTCCATATAGGCACCACTTCTCTGTGTGAAAAACTTGCTCCTCAGGTCCCTTTTAAATCTTTCCCCTCTCACCTTAAAATTATTGAATTAATTTTAAATTCCTTTATCCTTGGAAAAATACCTTTGTTATTCACCTTATCTACGCCCCTCATGATTTTATAAACCTCTATCAGGTCACCCCTCAACTCCTTATGCTCCAGTGTAAAAAGCCTCAGCCCATCCAGCTTCTCCTTATAATTCAAACCCTCCAGTCCCGGTAACATACTTGTAAATATTTTCTGCACCATTTTCAATTTAATAGCCTTACGTAAGCCCCAAGTCTCAATGGATCTAACCCCAGTATCTTCTGGACAAGAGAGGACAAAAATAAAATTCTGCAACATTGGTTGAGAGGAAAGATTGTAAGTTTGCTTTTTGCACTAGCTTAATCTTTAATGGCCAGGATTTTGCAGTAATAATAATAGTTCACTAATATTGAAGAGAACCTTTATTTCCTGTCTCTTCTTTCTAGCCTAAGTCCTCTTTTGTTAAGGTCCCATCTGCCTGCTATTAAGCAGGCAAAATATTTTTGAAGAAGAATATGTAAATTATCCTTGAGTGCCTGGCCAATAATTATTGCTCAATTAATATTATGAAAACAGATCATCTAGTCGTTACCACATGGCTTTGTGCAAGTTTGGTGTGTGCAAAAGTGGTTGCTGCATTTCCTACAATAATGATAACACTTCAAAAATAAGCATTGTAAAGTGACTTGAGTCATTGGGAGTTATAAGAAGGTGTTATATAAATGCAAGTCTTTTTGTTCTTTATTTGTTTCCTCTTCACAACTTGCTTTTCCAGCAACACATTTTTCAGCTCTGATCTCCAGCATCTGCAGTCTTCACTTTCTCCTAATTGAATTAACTATTTCAATTTAAAATTCCTGATTCAGTTTCTGTGCACCTTAAGAATTCTTCAATCAGGTTGGTTAAGGAGTTGCATGCCCTGTTTACACAGATTCTCCTGTAACAGGATGAAAGAGATTCCTGACCACCATGTGTTCCAGTGACAAAAAATCTGCGCAAAGTTTATGGCCAAAAAATAAGCTTAACAAATAACTGGAGCCATTCCATTGCCACTGATCACAAAATCAAGGTCAATGTTCAAGCACATGGAATTAATCAGTAGCACTGAGATATTAATAGTCTTATCTCTTTTTCATCAGTACAATGACCTGATGAGCTGTGTTGCAAGATTGTTTATCCAACAGCAATGTTGAAATCACAGATGCCGTTGCAGAACTTTCCCATTGTAAACTACTTGGACACAAAGTCCAACTCTAACTCCCAAATTAATACTTACTTGCTCCATACACTCAAGCACTGATTGAGTTGCTATAGTAACAGGCGCCTCCTCAATAATCTTCTGATGCCTACGTTGAATGGAACAATCCCTCCCAAACAATGAGATAGCATTTCCGTTCTGGTCTGCCAGGATCTGTACCTCAAGGTGTCGTGCATGTTGGGCCATTTGCATGATGAAAATTGGAGATCCTGGAACCTCAGTTTGAACCTGCAGAATAAAACTGTAGATTTATTTCACTACAGGAATGTAAAAGTAACATTTCACTGTAAGAGGCTCAATCTCATTGCAGTTTATGTCACACATATTTTCATTAACGTTGACGAATTTGATCATTTAAGGCTTGTATACAACACTATTGCGACAAGGATTAGCTCTGTAGTGGCTGGAGGCATTCATTTTCTAGATTCAATTAATTAGGAAGTGCACCAAGTAGATACTGCTTCCATAGGATAGAGCTTCACAACATGGAGTGGAAAAGAGAGTATGTGCAAAAGAAAATCCCTCCTGCGACAATTTCTACTGTGTTAAATTGACTGTCAATCGACAATACTTATGAAAGCAGCATTCATGGAGACTTCTAATCTATAGTTTATTTATGCATCGCATTATGGAAATGATGACATCCTGCAGATGTTCTGATCTGTAATGGAACATTGCATTAAAAGATCAATGATATGTCAGTTGCTCTGGGGAAATATTGGCTGGGGTGAATAGGAATACATGTTTTCTCACTAACTCTAGACTCGGTGAAAAAAGACACAGGGCTGAATCTTTTTTGGCCAAGTTGCGATGCATTTAGCTTTTTGGAGTAATTTGCATCATGAGGCCGAGAGAGGTTTCTCGCCATATCTTACCAAACCCACCTCATTATTCAATTCCAGTCCCATCTTACCATGCATTGTTCCCAGAACAACTTGCTACTGAGCGAATACCCATAGAAAAAACTGGCTCACCTTCAGACTGCACCATCTTTAAAAAGCTGTTGCACATCAAGACACTTGCTGAGGGAATGTGGAGACTTCCATACCTGTCAACCAAATAACTATCGCTCTTCATTCCAGTATAACTCTTGCATTAACCTCACTATTGGTGTAATCCATTGCTCACCACTTCTAACTGCTAGCTGTAACACCCTCTCATTCTTTTGTCTGTTAAGTAATGCCAGCACATCTACCACCACCGTGGTGGATCTCCCAGCTCCTCCAGGATTCACCTCCTTAGCATCTAAGGATGATGGTATAGTGTGAAGCTACATTCTGAATTCCCAGCATCCCAGATAATGACACCATGTTGAAACCGATCAGCTTAGAGGATCAGAGAACAGAATCTGATGAGATCCTCACTGTGACAGCTCCATTGCCGCTCAAATAAATGCTCCAGGCTATTGGCAATCAGAGAACTGCCAGAGACTAGGCACCTGCACAGCCCAGACAGAAGATGATCTTGTGGTGTTAGAAATTAAATGACTTAATCTCTGTACACAGGGAGAAACAGACAAGGCAGACAATGCCCCTCATTGCCCACAAGCCGCAGCAGTGCAGCAAATCATTCGACCATCTGTCTACTTCCTTGCACAGGTTGGTGGCTGCCATGGAAAGCCAGGCCCAACACTATCAGAGATTACTGGAGAGGTGCATTCACCCACACTCCACTGCTCGAGCCATTAGGCGCCAAGACTGAAGGCTTGCTGACAGCAGGATGGGAAACTTAGTGATCACTCCAGGATGGCCCTTCTTCTCAAAGATACAGGATGGTGTTATGAGGCACCCAGCCTGAGGAGAAGTCATGCGTAGCCTTCAAAAATCTCCACTCAGGACAATACAAAGGCGACCAGGCCCTCTAACTCCACCCTGCCCATCTCTGTCTGACCTGTGAAAGGTGACACTGAGGAGAGTTGACACCTCTGGCAAGATGACCCTTGGCACATCTGGGCCCATCCAGACACAAGCACCCAACTAAATCTCCATAGCCGATGGGGACTGCTGCCAAATCAGCTACAGATCTAGGGGTGTTCTCTAAAACGAGGTGGGAGGGAGAGGAAGATGATGATCAATTGAGAGCATTTTGCTGGTATGGCTGACAATGCACTGTAAAAGATTTTGCACATTTTTATAAACATCACTGAATTCACCTTACACCTGTTTGTCAGAGTTTCTGTGTGTTCCATGGCTGGAGGTCTTTGCTCAAAGTTTGCTGTAGGAAGCGATAGGAACAAGGCACTTACAGGTCAAAGGGTCACGCTGATACCTTTGAACCTCCTTGACTAACATCCCTATTCTTTTGCAATCTCTATGTTTAAATGTGTAGCTGTCAATTGCTGGTTCAGCCATGTCTGTGGCAGGGAGGTACAAATCATAGAGGAGGGGGCAATGCATTCAGATGGCCAGGGAATAGCAGCTACACAGTTCTATACCCTGCACAGGACATGAATCTGTGTACCATGTTCTTTCCCATTAAAATCCGAATCATTGGTGGGTGCTGCAGCCCCTCCCTCAAGTCAGGTCATTTACCCCACCCACTCCAACTGTGATTGCAACCATTTTCTTGTCCAACGCACTTTTGATGGAAGGCAATAGTATGCGCTCCTCTGCAAATGGCTCTGCCTCAGTGGCTCCCCCAAACATCCACATTTTCTTCCTGATAGGCTTCCCACCTCATACAGGTCTCCAAGCAATCTACATGCACCTGCACCTGCCAACATTTCTCATTCAGCCCCTATCATATGAGGTGATGATACCAAGTGTGATCATACTTTAATCCCCTATTTGAAGCCAGGATCTCCTGACCATGGATGAACCCCTTCCCACATGACCCCCTTCCCATCATGCTTTACCATATTCCCCCACCCCTTGCAGATACTGTTGTTCTCCACTTCACAATTGTCATCTTCCCTCCTGCCTCAGGCTATAGCCGCCAGTCCTGTAGACTAACTTGCACAGTCTCATTCCTGCAACAATGGCCACTCTTATTCCCCCAACTCTTTTCCCATAGGTTTCTGTGGACAAAACTGACTGACTATGGTGCACCATCTTGAGTGACTCAACTGGGTACCCCAGTTGAGAACTGACCAAACCCATGACCGATAGCTGCACATTTCCTTGATTGTGTTAGACCTACATTAGATTAGATTTCCTACAGTATGGAAACAGGCCATTTGGCCCAACAAGTCCACACCGACCCTCTGAAGAGTAACCCACCCAGACCCATTCCCCTACCCTACATTTGCTCCTGACTCATGCACCAAATACCTTGGGCAAATTAATATGCCAATTCATCTGACCTGCACATCTTTTGGACTGTGGGAGGAAACCAGAGCACCCAGAGGAAACCCACACAGACATGAGGAGAATGTGCAAACTCCACACAGACAGTCACCCAAGGCTGGAATCGAATTCAGGTCCTTGGTGCTTTAAGGCAGCAGTGCTAACCACTGAGCCACCGTGCCAGCCGTAATTTCTGGACTGGTTGCTAAGAAGCATCACAACTGACCATGACCCACCATCAACCTGACCCTGAGTAAAAACCTGACCATGATCAATCCCTTGGACTGGTACAGGAGGCTGGCCTTGGTCTGGCCTTGATTGACAGATGATCTCCATGAACTTTGGAGATGACAATTTCCTAGCATTTTGAGGTATGGATGCCTGCACATGCAGTGTGTGCTTGTAGTGTCAGCTGCTGGCACATGGTGCAGGACTGAAATTGATGGCCATACAGCAAGCACCCCCTTAGCTGAGAACTGCAAACAAACTGCCTGGTTGTGTAAATGCACTGATTGGCACAGCAAGGCTAGGCATGGCAAGACAGGGATGATGTGAGCATGCAGCTAAGCACAAAATAAGGGAACAATGGGAGAACAAGCAAGCAGTCTTGAGATGCAGCCTGTTTCAATCCTTGAGCTGGGCACCTGTCCCTGTGCACAAAGTGTCTCTTCTGTAGCCTTTCAATGCTAGTTGTCCGTGTGGCCTGCAAAGAAACTCTGTTCTTTCAGAATATCTTGTCAGTGTATTGGAGAGGTGCCTTGATGGTTGTGATGGGTTGGAAAATGTTGGGTGCCAAAGCTTGTGGTTGTAGGGTGTATGCGGCTAGTGCTGTTGATGTTATTCTGAGCTGCATTTTGTTTATAACAACAAGACAGTCAATTGGAGCAAGAGCAAGTTAAACTGAAAACCACCTGCAAAATTTAAACATGTGCTCTGTCAAGACAGATTTCATTCTGGAATCTGACTTATCCACTATTACTGTTAGCAGAGATAATAGAACTTACAGAAAAGTTATTTGTATTTTAATCGGTCATTGCATGTTGTACAGAATGGTAACATCATGTTTGCTGTTGTTATGGTAGGGAACATTTACTAAAATATGAAACATTTTTTTAAAACCCCACTAAAATTTTTAATTTCATTTCTAATGCAGAGACAATGAACTCAATGGCCTTCTTCAGCACCATAACAATATTGTGACTCTGGAAAAGTTTTTATTCAAATGAAAAATAGCTTTTTGACAAACTAGTTTCCTGAATTTCCAAAAAACTACAATGTTATGCAATACATAAACCTAAATGGGATTTTGGAAACTTCAATGATTTTGATTGTGGTGCTGTCAATGTGATAAAATCCATATCCATCTAGTCAAGCTAATTTTTCTCATTATGATCAAAGTTACATCTTTGTCAGAGCATTGTATTTCAGAATAATGCATCCTCACTGTCCATTTAAAGTGTTGCAGGAACATACTTTGTGGTTACATTTTCAAAACAGGAAACCATGGTGAGTAAAAATTGTTGAAATACCACATAATTTACTTTCTAAAAGAAAGGTTTTTTCACTGGAAATGGATGTCACTGGCAGCTTTTGGTGTCCATCCCTAATTGCCTTTGAACTGAGCAACTTGCTTGATCATTTCAGATGGCAGATTTCTTTCTCCAAAAGGACGTGTGTGAATCAGTTGGGTTTTCTAAACAATTGATGTTAGTTTCATGGCCACTGTCACTGAGACTAACTTCCCATTTCAGGTTTTATTATGTGAATTTCAATTTCATCAGCTACCATGATACAATTTGAATCCAGTTTTCAGAACATTAGTCTGATTACTTTTGGATTACCAGCCCAGTAACATTATCACTTTGCAACTCAGAGACAATATATCATAAAATTTAACTTACTTGTCTGAAGAGGTTAGGAAAATCATCTGCACTATCAACTTTGCGAATGCCCTTTCCTCCACCACCTTCAGATGCTTTAATCATCACTGGATAACCAATTTTTCCTGCAGCCTAAGTATAGATCAAATGAAGGATTTTAAAAAGACTTGCATTTATATCAATGCTTTTCGCATATGTCTCAAAGTACTTTACAGTCAATGATATACCTCTTGAAGTCGTAATATAGGAAACATGGCACCCAACATGCAAACAGCAAACTCTAACAACATGATAATAATCTGACAAGCTACCTTTGTGAAATAAACAAAAAAGCGCTGGAGAAACTCAGCAGGTTTGGCAGCATCTGTGGTGTGAGAAACAGAGTTTGTGTTTCGGGTCCAGTATGACTCTTCTACAGAACTTACTGGATTAGAAATGTTAGATTTTTCCCTCTCCACAGTTCTTCAGTACTTTGTTTTTATCTCAAATTTCCAGCATCCACAGTACTATGTTTACAGTCTATTTTTGTGAACTTGTTTAAGGAATAAATATTCGCATAGATACCAAAAATAACCAGCTCCCCTGCTCTTCTTCCAAATAGTGACATGGGATCTTTTATATCCACCAGAACAGGCAGATGGTGCCTCAGTTCAGCTCTCACCCAAAAGACATTGACACAATGGCGCTCTGTCAGGACTGTACTCTGAATGTCAGTCTAGAACATTGCGATGAGAGTAAGATGAAGCAGCTGCCAATTATTCCAGTGCACAAACTGCTGTTGTTGGGATACAATCCGGAGCAAAGTGACATCCACAGGCAAACTATGGACTAATAATTCACCCAATTATTTGGTTTACTTTAAGCTGACACCAAGTTATAAGCAACCTGAAATAAATATCTCACTTTGTTCACAAATATATTCAGGTACATTTCATGACTAAGACACTAAAAAAGGTAGCATTGGTGTACGGCTGGAATAATACAACTTCACAACAAATCAATTTTAGGTCTGTCCTAATATGAGCTCTTGGTCTAAAATGAATTGTCATTGGAAGATTACCAGAATTTAAACAATCCTTAGATAAGCACATGGATGATTTTGGGATAGTGTAGGGGGACAAGCTGAGAATAGATCACAGGTCGGCGCAACATCGAGGGCCACAGGGCATGTTCTGCACTGCATTGTTCTACGTTCTATAAATAGGATGAAGCAGGATATACCATGGATCAATAACCCTGAAAGAACTGTTTCAATAAAATAAAGGAGGTGCAGATACTTGCAGGAAGAGAACCAATATAACTGGAGATAGAAATGATATGGGCAGAGGCCAAGTGGACAGAAAATCATCTAGACCTCCAGTGATAGGGCCCCAAAACCTTTTACTCACGGACCTAATCTTCACAAGCCTTATCAATTTCCACCTGTAATTAGCTGGATTAAACAGCTAACTGGCTATCTCCCAGTGCCCAGGAAAAAGGTGAGGAAAGCCCAGTGCAAAGAGAGCACTCAAGATTTTTTTTGTAGAGTCTGTAGGAGCAGGAATTCATACGGAAATAAAACTAAACAACATTCTTCACTCGCCCTAGTTTCTCCTGCACAATGTTGGTTAAAATGGCACTCTGATTCTGATGCCATTAATTGTGATCTCTTGCAATAGGATCTGTTGGACTAGGAACATCTCTAGCCAAGGCCTTTTAAAGTCACCAAAGCCCTTAATGTAGTCACCATTGGCTTTTTTCAGTCTGAGACATCTGCATCAGGCAATCAGCAATAAGGAGCCAAAGTAAGTAATTGTCAGATGCTCTGTTCATGTCAGCTGACTAGATCTATTAACTTTTGCTTTGACCTAAACAGTTGATATGAGGGGGTCAGCTCATAACTCAGAGAAAATCCTGACTTGTCCAAGAAAATTCAGTTTTCTTTATTTGTACAATGCTTGTTTCCCCCTTCACTCTGCATTTAAGAAAATTCAATAAGTTTTATATGATGAGTTGAGAATGTGCTGTTGGAAAAGCATAGCAGGTCAGGCAGCATCCGAGGAGCAGGAAAATCGACATTTCGGACAAAAGCCCTTTATCAGGAAGGGCTTTATCACTACACCCCTTCATCACTTTCGCCTAGTTTTATGTAATGGCCTTCTGATAATAAGCTCCAAAGTCACCATTAAACCATGTAGAATTAAGATTATGAATTTAAAAGAAAAATAATAATTGTCTTCCAATAGGTTGGTCATGGGTTGAGAAGCTATCAGACTTACGTTTATAGACAATTTAATTCCATTATTCCTGTGAGGTGTTTCACTAGTGTCTTTAACAGAACTGGAAAAAGGAGATGCTAATCCCCATACTTCGGAGTCCTGAGATGATTATGGCTCTGGCTCTCAGTTCAAGCCCATGAATACCAAGATACATCCTGCTGCATTTCTGCTATTACCAGAGCATCCTAATACAGCTAATGATGGTGGCTTGAGGGTTATTTGTTGTTTGAGAAGGGTAGAGATCTAACATGCTGACATCAGGTGATCTCTTCCCCCATCAATACATTATTGCAAAATTAAAAGTAGACAGAATTTTTAACCGTGGAAATGTAAAAAAATACACATAATATTACTTAATAAATGAAGTCTAATGCATTAGCAGAACAGAAGGAGCTTTGTTCTGCAATTAATGGATGCTACACTTGAGCTGAATGAAGAGAACTTGATAAAATCCAAAAGAACTGTGGATGCTGTAAATCAAACAAAAACAGAAGTTGCTGGAAAAGCTCAGCAGGTCTGACAGGATCTGTGAAGTGAATTCAAAGCCCTTTGACCCTTCTGCTGAGGTAGGCTTGGTTCCAAAATTGCATTAATCTGTTGCTCACTGGGTCACTATTCATTCCTTTCCATCTCCTCTTTTCAGCAAACTACTTACGCAGATGTCATGAAGAAACATTAGGATCGACATATATGCCACATACAACTACCAACAGTTCTTGTCTTTATTTGCTTTGTCACAGTTCCCACCTCCAAACCTTCAGTGGCATCTCGTACACAGCCATTCATGTACACTTCTTTAGAAACATTGACAGTTCTCTTCAGTTTCTGATCTTCCTCTGTCCAGTCAAGAATCAGACCTAAGTAATGCGAAGACAAAACATTTAATGTCTATGCAAATAAGCAAGAGAAACTAAATGGAATTTAATGCCCTCCCTGTTAAATTTGGTAGCAGGGAGGCATTTCAAATGGATGGGAGGATGTCAGCTGGGGATTAAGTTTGGGATAAGTATGTTCATGGAACGCTTTCCTGTCCATGCAGAGTTTATTTAAAGATATTAACTGGGAAAGCTAGTTGATCGTCTCTCCTCCCAAGGCAGGGATATTGAGTCAATTACAGTGCTCCCACTTATGCGCAAAACAAGAAAAGCTAACTCAGCAGACAAAATAAAGCAGGCATCTTTCAGTATATACAGTTCATTGATAGTATTTATACATTAGACCATTGATGGAACTACGCTATAATTCCTGATGGTTCACAATATTTGTCATTATGCACGAAGCGCACTAACCAAAATGATGAAACTCCATCTGCACTGTACAAGGCATATAACGAAAGATAATTCATCGGCCTGAGAGTAATTTGCTTCACAGTTATTGCTGTTCCTAGTTCAAAATTCACCAAAAGTTACTACAATAGCAAGAGAATTTCAACTGGGCTCCAGGAAACGTTTGAAGATTTTGGGCTGTCAAGTTTTGTAAATTATCCATGGTATTATATTTTCTCTGAATAAAGTTAAAATTTCCTGCAAGGCAACTTCTACAAAGTAGATTACAGTGTTATTTTTCCTAATGCTGAGGAGGAAGGATTTCACTGTGCTTTAGTTACTAGTTAAATGCATTTAGTTACTAGTTAAATACATTTTCCAGTGTGGAATTAAGCCATCAGATCTCAAAGATCAATCCCTAGTATGTGTTGAGTTAGTTGATCTCAGTGGTCAGCTCAAGTGAAGGAAGAAATGTAGTGAAACTTCTTTCTTCTGAACGCATCACCTAGCTGCTCATATAGATAAATGCAAGCATTTGCAGCATACAAGTTTCTCTAGAGTCAGAGAGAGAAAGTAGAAAACAGTTAAGTTTTTTTAAAAAATGTAATGACATATTTATCTTTTCTTGGTTTTAATTCTCTGGCTCTGGAGAAGATAGTCTTTCTATTCACTTAGGTGTCTTAACTAGCATAAGTATTAACTTAAATCTGCATCATACATAATCCTACACATGTGCATTTCAGATGGCGAATGGGTCACACTTGATTAGATGTACATGATAGCACAGAGCAAATATTGATACTTCCTTATTTTAAATCAAGTTTAAAAACAATATACAATACTGAGAGGAAGAATCATGTCAAGTATGTCAACTAAGGAGGAACAACAATGTTTGATTGATCATTTTTTTCCCTCCACTCAATAACAGCTCATACTGAAATACTGTAGTTAGCACTCCACCAGTACTCAAATTGTTACCAACTCAGTTGACAACCTATTTTCCTGGGGATGGAACTCTAAATATCCTTCCTTGCTGAAGGTTAAGTCCCATTAAAATCAAAGGCTTCACTAAAGACTTAGAATTGCAGATCATAATGGGTGTGAGTGCAAAGTCATACTGTTCAAGCTAATTTTCTTCCTTAATAATGTAATAATTAAGTCTTAACTGCCAGGATGGACTCTGATTCAAATTATTTTGATAGCTTTGTCAAAATCATACCGGTAATTTTGATCTGCTCTACATTAATGTGAAAATATTTAGCATTTTGAAAGACTGTTGGATAAAGGAAACAAGTGCACAATATAAGTATTCCTTCCACTAACTCATGTTTCCACCGATGTACCAGTGCTATCCAAAAAACAGTCTGTCCCCCTTACCACTTCCACTCCAAGGCAATGTTGGGATCCCTGCAGTCTGTGCGACAATGGAGGAGGCTATTTTATCTCCCAGTGTCCACATAGCCTGGCTTGAAGGACCTACAAGAAACAACATATGCAAAAACAAATAGAGATCAAACTGAGAAAACAGAAAACTCAGCTTGTACTCAAACATCTGTAAACCTTATGCAATGTTAAAAGATGGGATCTACCATCTCTAATCCTTCTACACCTCATGTCAATGTGATTGATTTACTTCAATATGTTAGCATTCTACAGGTAATCACAGGCCAGATTTTAAGAGCAAATAATAGCATAAATTAAGTAAAAATTAATTCTCTCACCGTTTCAATCCTTTCATATAAAAAAAACTAAATCATAATTACCAACAATCATAATGATATCATAAATCCTTGAATTATTTCATGAATGAAATGCCAAATGTATGGAATTAGGCTTATTTAGTATCTCTCAGGCAATCTGTTGGGAGTGGGAAAGATTGGGGTTGGAAGGTGAGAATGAGATGGTAGGTGAGGGGCAGGTATGGATTGATTTTAACACACAGTAATCCTGTGTTCCTCTTCCTTCCTGTGCCACATTAGTTAAAAGAAAGTAACTTTATGTTGACAACTTCCAGCAGTTTCTTTCAGGAAATCTGGTTAGGCTGCGGAGGGAACCAGAAACACTCAGTGGTGCGTGCCAAGCTGTGCATTTCCAAATGACTCAAAATGTTTCTTTCACCACAGATGCTGCCAGATTTCCTTCAATTTTCCAGCACTTTAAGATCTCCAACATGTGCAAAATTTGCTTATTTAATAGGGCATTAGGCTTAACAGGCCAATGATGATGTTCAAGTTGTATGCAATCCATCTTACTTCATCTTACCTTTTATTGCATTGTTCTCTGTTACAGAAAAGGCTTGGTTAACAGAATACTAAGGGAAATTTGGATTCTTAGAGAATTCACCCTAGCATGGGACCAGATGACTTTTCTCAATTCAGTGATTCCTTATTGAAAACAAATCTCACCTAGAAATGCAATGTTATATTTCTGAAGGAGTTCTGGAAGTTTAGGATTCTCAGAGGCATGTCCCCAGCCGGCCCAAACTGCCTAGAAGAACAGAAGAATGCCAATTTCAAACAATGCTGAGATATAGCAAATAAATAAATTAAGTTCATTATTTTGTGGTAATACATTAATGAGATAAAAGTAGCACATCTTAAATGGAGGTAGAATTTCCAATGAAAACACTTTTCTAACCCGATTCTGCTCTTGAAGATTCAGGCTTTACACAACTGCCTACAACATGTGCACCAAGAATGTTTGCTTCTGCTCATTCTCTGATCCTCATGTATTACTTAGCTTTATTTGGGTATATCCATCTTCTGATCTTAGGGTGTAGTCTATCATTATTTGCAAAACACAATCTACCAGCAATTATGTCATACTTTCATATCTAAGACTGAGAAGTTATTTTTGAATTATTTTGAAATTCTCTTCGTAATTTTTTTTCTGAGGTGATTATTTCTTTTGGTAAAGCAACCAAGTTGCCAGTGAAAGCTAAATCTTGTCTGTTAAACCACTTATCTTTACATCAATAATTAGCCAAACTCTAAGGGAGCACAAGAAAAGTAGTAGATCTTAATAGCGTGATGCAGTGTCTCGCCCAATAGATAATTGTGAAGTTGCTAATAGGTCATGCAGCCTCAAGTTGAACACTGCGTTAGGAAATAGCTGCACAAACAGAATTAAAAGAGGGAAGGGAAGTCTAGTGGTAGATCATAACTGGGGGGGGGTGGGGCATGTCAAAGGTGCAGCAATACCATTTAAGTTCATTTATTTTTAGAAGCAGAAGCATGAATAGATGGAAGGAAATATCAAACTTTAAATAAAATTTAAGCATCAAAAGAATCACCCATTTGAAATAATTTGCAACAATACAATGAATTTTAAACTGCAGTTTACCTGCACTGGGATTCTCTTTGCAATGTCCACAATCAGCTCTACATTAGCATAATTATTGTTGTTGGGTCCCCCAGAAACTGGTACATACTGATCTGCCATTTTGATGTATTCTAAAAAGAATATCATTCCACAACAATGAGGTATGGTAATATATAGAATTTAAAATTCCAACGGTTATGCAATAACATAATTAAACAATTTTGTGTATGCATAATTCCTAAAGCATACCTGCATTGGCTTTCAGATCTTCAGGAGTAACCATGACAACAAACCTAACTGCTCTTTCGTTTCGAAACATTTCGTAGGACCATCGGCGGATGGACCGCATACATTTAACAGCTGCAATGCCATTGTTGGCGATCAGAACCTGGCAAGGAATAATGGGCCAAGTCAATGGGGTAAGGATTACACATAGTCTTACCCTCTTCAAAACGTGTAGTGCATGATTCTGTTTAAACCTTAAGTTATTGGTTCTTTTCTGACAATAAGGTGATTTCATTTTCTCCGATGATCTTGTAGCATATGGTGCAACACTGAAACATATGGGCAACAAAGGATGAAATGTGAAACACTAAAACAAACAGAAAATGCTACACAATGCAGGTACAGATACTTACAGATTTTGAGGAAGGCTGTGGAAACTAAGTAATTCTATTTGGAAAGGATTTTTGAAAGAAATACAATTGCAGTTTTCAAAATTATAAAGGGATTTGGCCAATCTGATACCAAATTTATCAAAGACGTTGTTCATTCTGGCAAATGGTTAAAATATTAAGGGATCCAAGTTAAAAATTGGGAAGTATGAAGCATCTGGGATGTAAGATGGAATATTTCCATCCAAACATTGTGTTGGACAAGTTACCAAAGAAGGCTATTAAACAGAATAGTGTATACTGATTAGAGAGAGAATAGAAATCAAACACACATGAACAGTACAAAATGAAGCTGATTTATCAAGATGGGACTCATTTATTGGCCCATATAACTTGTTCCTAAGAATTTTTATCATCTCATTTTCTGTAATTGCTCATTCTCACATTTCTATGTTCTCTGTTACGTATTTATATGCATTTTTATTGCTGAATGTGCAAATATATTTTTCTCTCATAATTCAGAACCAGGATCATTGGGAGAAAAATATACCCCTTCATATTTTCTGTGGCTTCCTACTATGCAACCTACCTTTAAGCACATTCTACAAAAGACCAAACAATTCTGTTTCACAAACCACACACCACTTGCCAAAGTGGTGCATACCTTTTCGATGACCTTGTTCCCACCAAACCGAATGACAAATTCTGCAGGGGAGGCGACCGTGAAATCCCGATGCAGATCCAGCCGTTGTTCTTCCCTGCCCTTCTTTGTCAAGTGCAAGCTTGACATGTTAGATCTGAATCAGAAAAAAAATCAACGATACAGTCATTAAAAGGTTCCCACCTCCTTTCTCCATCCTGAGTAGAACTTAGGGATTGAATTCAAAACATCTTATTTCAACAAAAAAATTGGTTGCTCTTCACTGAGGAAGCATGATTGGCCTACCTCAAGAACTCTGAAAAACAAACAAGATACGGCTTCAGAAAAGGTTATCAAGCCAACTACAGCATATATCTGAGAAAGAACACCAAACAAAAAGCTTATGACCAAGGCCAGTATTACAGATTTCAACAATTTTATGATGTTTTATGATCTCTTTCCCACAATTTAATTTGTGTTTCTGTGAAACTAAAACCCACAGGCCTCAGGGGTAATATACAGAAAGAGGTGGTAAAAGATAATATGCATGGAAACTGATCATGACATGAGCTCTGACAATATTCAATATTTCAACAGCTGGAAACAGGGAGAGTATCGTGTTTGACTCCACTGGATACAAATACAACAGCATGATTAGGGGTCCTGAATGCCAATACCTGGGTAAACAGTGCAGTTCTATATATATATATATATATACACACACTGCTAAACTTTGCACTTTCAATCTAAACAGGATTATATGTGTCCTTTTGCAAAGTAAGTACAAATATAAGTATACTCACACACTTTCATTTCCAGTAACCTTATTTTTCACTTACAAGGTTCAAATACAAATTATGAAGTTTTTTATAGAACATATATATTGCTTTACCAATAATGAATAATTGGTGACCAACTGGTGTTGGATTTTGGGATGCCAGCTGAACAGCAGTATTTAGACCAAGTAAGATAGGAGTTGGGTGTGGAGGTGGTGGTAATTGGGAAAGCAGACAGAGAGAGTCGATAAAGTGTGGCACTAGAAAAAGCATAGCAGGTCAGGCAGCATTCGAGAAGCAGGTGAGTTGACATTTTGGACAAGACCCTTCATCAAATCCTGCCCAAAACATCGACTCTCCTGCTCCTCAGATGCTGCCTGACCTGTTGTGTTTTCTCCAGCACCACTTTATCCTGCAGTCCTCACTATCTCATAGAGAAACAAATAAAATGGTTGGTGAGAGGAGAGAGTAGGATAATAGGGAAGGAGGATGGCACATCTGGGAGCAAAATGTTTCTCATTGAAATGGAAAGATTACAATGAGCAATGCTTCAATTTCTTCACAATTGGAGGGGAGAGATTTACACTTATGTGGGTGAGTAGGAGGAGGAGAAATACATGATACATGTCTCAATTAGGGGAGGCCTCGTGGTATTATTGCAAGACTATTAATCCAGACACTCAGGTAATGTCCTGGGGCCCCAGGTTCAAATACAGTCATAGAGTCATAGAGCTATACAGCATGAAAACAGACCCTTCTGTCTAACTCGTCCATGCCGATCAGATATCTTAAATTAATCTAGTCTCATTTACCAGCACTTGACCCATAGCCCCCTAAACCTTCCTAATCATATACCCATGCAAATGCCTTTTAAATGTTGTAATTGTACCAGCCTCCACATTTCCTCTGGCAGTTCATTCCATACACACACCACCCTCCGCATGAAAACATTGTCCCTTAGGTCCCTTTCAGATCTTTCCCCTCTCACCTTAAACCTATGCTATCTAGGGTTCCCCTACCCTGGGGGAAAGATCTTGTCTATTTCCCTATCGATATCCTTCATGATTTTATAAACTTCTATCAGGTCAGCCCTCAGCCTTCGATGCTCTGACCAATAAAGGCAAACATACCAAATGCATTCTTCACTATACTATTGACCTGCGAATCCACTTTCAAGGAACTGTGTACCTGCAGTCCAAGATCTTTGTCCTGCAACACTCCCCACAACATTACCATTAAGTATATAAGTTCTGCCCTGATTTGCCTTTCAAAAATGCAGTACCTCTCATTTATCCAAATTAAACTCCATTTGTCACTTCTCAGCCCTTTGGCCCATCTGATCAAGACCCATTATACTGGGAGGTAACCTGCTTCATTGTCTACTTTTCCACTAATTTTGGTGTTATCTGAAAATTTACTAACCAAACTTCATATATTCACTTCCAAATCATTTATACAAATGACAAAAGCAGTGGACCCAGCACCGATCTTTGCGGCACACCGCTGGTCAAAGGCCCGGGTCAGAAAAACAACCCTCCACCAACACCCTCTGTCTCCTGCCTTTGACCCAGTGAGTATCCAAGTAGCCAGGTCTCCCTATTTTCCATGTGTAACATTGTTAACCAGTCTACCATGAGGAATCTTGTCAACACCTTACTGAATTTCATATTTATCACATCCATCCTTTGCTTTCCTCAATCCTATTTGTTACTTTTCAAAAAACTCAATCAAGTTCGTGAGACACAATTTGCCATGTACAAAGCCATCTTGACTATCTTTAATCAGTCTTTGCTTTTCCAAATACATGTAAATACTGTCCCTCAGGATCCCCTCCAACAACTTGCCCACCACTGATGTCAGGTTCACCAGTCTGTAGTTCCCTGGCTTTTTTTAAGGACCTTCCTTAAATAGGAAGCCAACCTCCAGTCTTCCAGCACCTCACTTGTGGCTACTGACAATATCTCAGCAAAGGGCTCAGCAATCACTTTCCTTGCTTGATCAGGTCCTGAGGTTTTATGCATTTTAAGACATCCAGCATTTCCTCCTGTGTAAAATGTACACTTTTCAAGGAGTCGCTATTTATTTACCCAAGTTCTCTAGCTTTCATTCCCTTCTACATAGTTAACACTGATGCAAAACACTTTATAAAAATCTGGAGTTAAGACTCTACTGATGACCATGAATCCATTGTCAATTGTTAGAAAACTTCATCTAGTTATTAATGTCCTTTAGGGAAAGAAACTGCTTCCTTTATTTGTCTGGTTGACATGTAATTCCAGTCCCAAAGCAATGTGGTTAACTCTTAATCTGCCCTCTGAGCGTAGAGGGATGGGTAATAATTGCTGGCCTAGTTCGCGACGCCCTCATCCCATGAATGCATTTAAATTTTAGATTAATAAATGAATAAGGACAGTGGCCCAAGGAAGGTTTTCATCTTATTAGGATTTGCAGAGACCTGTGTGGATGAATGGTTTAGGAAAAAGGACCCAGTTCCAAGTGGAGTTGCCAGGGAGAAGTCTGTGTTTAGAGTTTCCTCTCAGCAAGACAGGGAAAGGAATGAAGGCATTGGAAAAGGCCAAGTTGCTGGTCAGCTTGCCTGGTGTGGGTGGTAGGGGTGACCATGTTGCTTCTCAGCCTGGGAAGGGGGCAAGGCAAAGGAATCAGAGTGAACTTTTGAGAGTGTGGGAAAATTGGGAAGGAACCAGTGAATGGTGGAGGAAAAGATATTATAAGCCCAGTTACCCAATAGGGGTTTCAATATCAATTTCAGTATTGTACAAGTTTATGGGATTTCTTATAATTCTGTAACTGCATCAGAGCCTGCCTTAAAATCAATACTCACATAAGTATTTCAGCATTTAGTATCTCATTCCACCTCATTGTCAATGGTTGCATGTCAACTATTCCCTTTCTCACTGACTGTTCAAGGGCAGGAAATTTGATTGTGGGGATGGCTGAAATTGCCACATATTCTACTACAGTTCAGCTCTTGTGGACTGAAGCTAATACTCTATGGGTGTACAACAAAAGTCTCCCATAGAGGTAAATGATGACTTGGCAGTCCGTCTCACAAACAATGCAAATGTGATAGAAAACCTGATGCTTTTACCACGGGGCAAAAGTGAGAAACTTAAAAAATAAAACTGCATTTGCCATTTTAAAACTAATTAATGGCTATAAACAATATTCCGGTTTTACAAATCACAATAAGCCTTAAAAGCAATAACACAAACAACGTGCATCTATAAAACACCTTTTATGTAGAAAACTGATGCCCACAGATGCTGTTGAAAAGTATGGCACTGGAAAAGCAAAGCGGGTCATGCAACATCCGAGGAGTAGGAGAGTCATTGTTTCAGGCATAAGCCCTTCATCAGGAATGATGAAGGGCTTATGCCCAAAATGCCGACTCTCCTGTTCCTTGGATGCTGCCTGACTGGCTGTGCTTTTCCAGCACCACACTTTATGACTCTGATCTCCAATGGTTACCTATCAAGGGAAAATATTAAGCATGATGAACAAACGTCTGTTTAAAAAGTTGGATTTTAAAGCAAATCTTGAAAGAAGAGTGTGAGGAAGAAATGTCAGAGAATGGGACTTAGATGGTTCAAGGATCCTGATGAAGGGCTTTTGCCCGAAACGTCGATTTCGCTGCTCGTTGGATGCTGCCTGAACTGCTGTGCTCTTCCAGCACCATTGATCCAGAATCTGGTTTCCAGCACCTGCAGTCATTGTTTTTACTTAGATGATTCAAGGCACAGCTAACAATATTGGGACTAAGGGTGCAAGCATATCCAAACCAAAGAGTCAGAGAAACAATATTTTGAGGCATTACAGAGCAGGAGGGGATAAGAAGAAATATAAATAGACAAAACAATTTTTAAAAATGGCAACACTGAAAGACCTACCAACATTGGGGAACAGGATTTGGTGCAGCAGACGATACAAGCAGCAAAACTTTGGATTAGTTAAGATTTACAGAGTGTGGAAGACGGTGGCCTTGCTTAGGAGAATATATAAATAGTTGAGATGGAGGTGACAGTGAATGAGATGGGTTGTGGCAGGGACACCAACAGTAGGACTCAAAAGCAATTCTAAGTCAAAAGGCACCTACAAGTTCCACAATTTCACTGTTTCTTTCCACCTGGAGCAGCAGATCACACCAGCGTTTCACTGGGCAATACTCACGAAAACAAAAACATCTAGCAGCATTCCTGATGTCAGTTTGCAATACACAAGTACTTGTAAATGTAAGCAGTAGGGCACTCTTTGGAAGAGCTTCATGAAACAAACTATTAAACTGAAGGGAAGAAGGGGAGCAAATGGCAGTTACAAATATAGTGAAACTTCCTTATTAAAAAATGTAGCTTCGAAGACTGTGAATATACAGTACTGTTATAAATACTGAAAGGATGTACGACCGAATGAGAACAATCATGAGTGCATAATCATAGAATCCCTACATTGTGGGAGCAGGCCATCCAGCCCATTGAGTCCACACTGACCCTTGAAAGAACATCCCATCCAGACTCAACCTATCCCCGTAATCCCATATTTTCCATGGCTAATGCACCTAGCCTGCATACCATGGGCAGTTTGGCATGGTCAATCCATCTGAGGGAATCCTCTGCTTACCCTCCCATCCTTAACTGGACAAGCGCACAGGAGTCTTGAAGAATTAACAATTAATCGGGCAGTTCATAAAAAATTGTTGGGAAAAACTCAGCAGGTCTGGCAGCAACTGGAGAGAAAGCAGAGATGATATTCCCTTTTTCAGAACAGGTTTCTGATTTTTTTTTCTGATTTCCAGCATCCGCAGCTCTTTAAGTTTTTCATTAAAAATTGTGTTGAGTATCAGATAATGTGAAGCAAGGACCTGACATGAGGTCGAAGTGTGTGGTGCTGAAAAAGCACAGCCGGTCAGGCAGTACTGAGGAGCAGGAGAATCGACGTTTTGATCATAAGCTCTTCATCATTCCTGACAAAGAGCTTATGCCCTGTTCCCGGGATATTGCCTGGCCGGCTGTGCTTTTCCAGCACCACAGTCATCTGTAGTCCTCACTTTCTCCTACCTGATGTTGGGGTCCAGACTCCGAACGATGGAGAAAGATGTTCTCCATCTTTGTGAAATAGAAATCTAAGTGTGAGATTCTCCCCAAACCTACTACAGAAGGGATGAAAGTTGACATGGAGTTGATTCTCTTCCTCTTGATAACTTGTTGGAATTTGAAACTTAAATTTTTCTAGGATCTTAACATTTGTTGTCTCTATTAGATTAGATTAGAATCCCTACAGTATGGAAACAGGCCATTTCGCCCAACGAGTCCACACCAACCCTCTAAAGAGTAACCCACCCAGACCCACTCCCCTACATTTACCCCTAACTAATGCACCTAACACTATGGGCAATTTAGCATGGCCATTTCACCTGACCTGCACATCTTTGGTTTGGGGGAAGAAAATGGGAGCACCCAGAAGAAACCCATGCAGACATGGGGAGAATGTAAAACTTCACACAGACACAAACAGTCACCCAAGGCTGGAATTGAACCCGGGTCCCTGGTACTGTGAGGCAGCAGTTACAACCGCTGAGCCACCATGCCTCTCATGACATTGCCATCCTTTAAGAGAAGTAGATTGTACAGAAATGCCCTTTTGCAAGTGAACAAAATTATACCTCTAGAATTGATAGCTGAAAAAGAATTATTGCTTCAATAGATACCAACAATTTTGCACCAGAGAAAGGAGATAAGCCGCCTTACATTTTGACCAACAAGGATCACCTGTTCAATCACTATATCAACATTGGAAAACTAAACATGTTGATTTTAGTTTACTGATTAATATCTAGCAGTGTCCTTGTGGTAAAGGATAAAACAATTAAAAGGTTACAAAATCAGAAGCAGGACTTTAATTTTTTTGGATAAAATAGAAACTAAGGCCTGGATCTTACAACTTTGTGGTTAAGTCTGAATTACATGAAGTTTTTTGGAGGGTTTGTCGCCATATGCCCAAGCAAGTTTTCTCATTGCATCTCATTGCATCTTACCAAATTCTTCTCATTAATTAGTTACCACATCTTTAAGGCGTCTCTCATATCCAATTTACACCCCAATTCACCATGCACCTTTCCCATAACAACTTGTTACTCAATGGATAGCCCAGAATTCATCAGCATTTCTTGCACCTGTGAAAACTTTAAATGCTCATTGGGCACCCTGACAGGTACTGTCCAAATGGTTGCTGACATTTGCTCCAGGCATGGCAGACTGGGGAAAAACCGGAACTGTGCTTTGTATGGAGGTCACAGAGTCATAGATGTACAGCATGGAAACATGGTCCAACTCGTCAATGCCAACCAGATATCCCAACCTAATCTAGTCCCTACTTGCCTGACCCTCTCGTTCCCTAAGGAAAACTGCTCACAATAGGGCAGAAAGAGTCAAGATTGGTGGTGTGCTGCCTGTCATTTGGCTCCTCAACCCTTGTGAGGGGAAGATCCTGATTCTGACTGCCGCAGCATGGCCTGGGCTGGCATTGGAGGCTACATTTGACTTACTGTGCTGAGACCCTAGAGTGAACGCCACATCCTAGCCTTTGTCTTGTCGGAGGTCAACTAACAACTATGGCAACCTTCCTGGCTTTGTGTCTACTACAAAAGCATAGCATGACAGCATTAATACAAGTCTGGTAACTCTGGCTGAGGGGGTGCAAAATAGAGAGCCAAGGTAAATCAAAGCTGGGATGTTGTAAGCATCTGGGTAGGCTCAGAGTCAGTGATGACAGCATGTCAACAGGCCAGAGATGCAGAAGATCCACTCCATGAACTGGGTGCATGTTCCTGAATGCACAGTGTCCTTGCTGCAACATTGCAATGATAGTTGTCACTGCAGCTTAAAATGCAGCACTGAAGTGCATAAGCATCTCATTACTAGATAAGAGATGCCCCACGAGGGTTCTTAGAAGCTGGCACGTATTGGATGCCAAACTCTGTGGATATGGGTGTGTGTGGTTGATACTCCATGGAACATCGTTGGAGCCTGGTGTAACACTGATTCTGCCAGATGATCTGGTTTCCTTGTCGAGTTTTCCCATTGTTAAAGCTGTCTGGTGCATTTGTTAAGATGGGAGGCTGAATATTAATGAGTTGAATTGGGCTATTATCTCTGTTTAATTAGCAATAATCATATTAATTTGCATCTTGCTGCTGCTGAGTGAGAATCTGTCACAATGCTTGTGAGAAGTTTAAAAGATGGCACCTGACAAAAAGATGTGCCTTGTGCACTTGTCACCTCATTCTGCTACACATCTCACCATAGCCCATTTTGCTTACACCCCTATGCAATTCCACTCTTCCAGTGAGAGTCATTTATGGCACAGAAAGAAGCAATCAGTCACTCGAGTCCATGCTACCTCTCTGTAGAGTAAACCATTACATTGCTCTACCTTTTAGATCTGGTTTCTTTTCAAGTACCCATCCAATTTCCTTTTGAAATGATGGATTATCTCTACTTGTCCTAGGTAAAAACAATGACTGCAGATGCTGGAAACCAGATTCTGGATTAGTGGTGCTGGAAGAGCACAGCAGTTCAGCATCCAAGGAGCAGCGAAATCGACATTTCGGGCAAAAGCCCTTCATCAGGAATAAAGGCAGTGAGCCTGAAGCACCTCTCCTATGACTCTTGACCCTTCCAGTAGCACCTACTGTGGGCTGCTTTCTTCATCCAATTCATCAAAACCTATTAAAATCTTGTTTACCTCTAACAAATCTCCCTTCAATCTCTTTGCTCCAAAAAGGAATTCTCCAGGCGAAGGTGTAAAAGAAATTTAATAGAATCATACCAGGGATGCAAGACTTTTGTTAAATGGAGAGATGAGTGAAACTAGTATTTTTTTTAGAACAAGGAAAGTTCCAGAGAGATATGACAAAGGTGTTCAAAATCATGAAATAACAAGATGAAACTGCTTTTGACGGTAGGACAGTCAGTAACAGTGAAGGGAATTACAACTTTACACTGAGTTAGCCACTGAGTATATGCGAAAGGAGTATGTCACACTGATGTCTGTTCACACGGAACCAGAGCCTGAGTTTCTAGGGCTCCGGGTAAGATGTCCTCTCTTACTATTTTCTGTAAATGGTTATATTCAATAGAGTCTGTTGCCGTTTATTCACATGAGTGTAGATCTCACGTTACTACTACAACCAGAGGTCACAGATTTAAAATAGAAGCGACATGAGAGGCAAAACTTTTGCACAGCGTGAATTGATCTGGAATATACTGCCTGAAAGAGTGACAGAAGTAGGTTCAATAATGATTATCAAAAGGGAACTGGGTGAATACTTGAAGGAGAAAAATGTTCAGTTTTGTGTAGGAAAGTGAGACTAATGGGAAAATTATTACAAAGCTTGTACAGACAAAAAGCCTTACTTCTGCTATTTAACAGAAGTTCGAGGCAGAAATCTTCCAGTGTCCCAGCCAATGCTGCTATTTCAATCATCACCTTCAACAAACAAAAACCTGGATATTCATTTAATTGCTTTGTGTGACATTTTAGGTGCAAACTGGCATTTACATTTGCTTCCCCAACAGTCACTGCAATTTAAAAGTATTAATTTTGAATTAGATTTAATCAACCCTGTTCAGACATATTACAACATACCTCCAGGGTAGATAGGACTTGAAACCAGACATTCCAGTTCAAAGGCAGGGACACTATCACTGCACTCCAACAGCTCTAAACAATGTGAAACTTTCATGACATTTTCAAACCAGGCATTGTACAAATGCATTTGTTCCCCTCTTTAGAAGGCAGTCATGTTTATAGACTCATCTTGAGCTGCAGTGGTGAGGGATTGCAACACCATTAAAAGTTGGAGGGTCTAAAGTAATAGAACAGCAAAAAATCCATTGTTACCACTTATGATCATTGTCCAGTGATTCCTGTTGAAAACTTTATGAAGAAAAATCTGATTTCAGCCTTGCTGGTTCTCAACGTCACTTAGTCTGCCAACACTCACTTTTTTAGTTGATATCTAACAAGCATAGGCAAAAGTGAGGACCGCAGATGCTGGCAACCAGAGTTTAGATCAGAGTGGTGCTGGAAAAGCACAGCAGGTCAGGCAGCATCCGAGGAGCAGGAAAATCGACGTTTCGGGCAAAAATCCTTTATCAGGAATAGAGGCAGGAAGCCTCTAGGGTGGAGAGATTAATGGGGGGTGGGGCTGGGGAGAAGATAGCAAAGAGTACAATAGGGGAATAGGGGTGGGGAAAGAGGTGATAGGTCAGAGGGGATGGTGAAGTCCAGTTTCCTCATTTCCCCTCCCCCCACCTTACCTCAGTTCCAACCTTCCAGCTCAGCACTGTCCTCATGACGTGTCCTACCTGCCAATGTCCCTTCCCAGCTATCCGCTCCACCCTCCCCTCTGACCTATCACCTCCATCCCTACCCCCATTTACCTATTGTACTCTTTGCTACCTTCTCCCCAGCCCCACTTCCCCCCCCCCCCCAACACCTACCCACCTCTCATCTCTCTACCCTAGAGGCTTCCTCTCTCCATTCCTGATGAAGGGCTTTTGCCCGAAACGTCAATTTTCCTGCTCCTCAGATGCTGCCTGACCTGCTGTGCTTTTCCAGCACCACTCTGATATAACAAGCATAGATGACAGCAAGGAGCCAACTTTGGTAACACTGTACCTAAGTGTAAAGGCACAATGTTCAGGAAGACAAACAAAATAAAATTTCACTCACTTCAAACTGAATTTCAGCTTTCAGGCAACATTTATCATAATATAAAAATTGATCTTAAAATACATTTTAGAAAAATAGCTTCCAACATGCATGAGAGACTCATGCACATTTTAACTGGAAGAGAAAATGACATAAAAGAATTACTTAAAACAATTGCTTGGCTAGTAAGAAACAGCATTTTAACAGGCATCTGGATTCCATTTAAATCACACATATTTTGCATAACTTCAAAACCAAAGCCATTTTTCACATTTGCACATTTTCCATATTAATCATTAGGATATTGCACTCTGTCATTTTTATCCAGAAGAAAGTGCAACTAGGTAAAGACACTATCCTATTGTAGTGGTTCACAAATCCTCAGTTATGAGTAAACCTTTGCTGTACTGACATACTCCCAGAGATGTCCTCACCTATTTTTCAAAAAATGTCATAAATTCTTCAAATGGAATACAGTCAATCATTGCAGAAAACATTTCTTACTCCTATAAACTAATAGAAATTAACATCCCATTGGGTGAACACTGCATACAAATATAGAAATTTATTGACTGTTATCAGATAATTTAGTGCTTTCCTCAATTCTGGGAATATTAATTTTGGGGTAACCTCTACCTTCAAACAGAAAAAGGTATTTTGCATCCAGAGGAATGGGTCTTAAAACATGGAAAACTTGGAGAAAGAATCATCCCATAGGGCTACAAGTATCTCCTTCCACTGTGAATTCAAAAGATCAGAAATCACGCACCATCCTACATTCGACAAAAACACATTTTCTAAACAAGTTGGACTGATATCTTTGAGGTCACCAGTCCAAATAACACCTTCTAATGGCAACTAGGGCTGAACAATAACTACAATTTTACCATAATGTTACCCATATCCTTCGATAAAAAGAGCATCCTTCAGCCAGTATTACAAGAGGAGCGTGCTGGACCCCTTGCTGAGACATTTGTACCATTGATAGTCACAGGTGAGGTGCCAGAAGACTGGAGTTTAGCTAACATAGTGCCACTATTTAAGAAAGATGGTAAGGAAAAGTCAGGGAAATATAGACTGATGAGCCTGACATAGGTGATGGGCAAGTTATTGGAGGGAATCCTGAGGGACGGGATGTATGTGTTTTTGGAAAGGCAAGGACTGATTAGGGATAGTCAGCATGGCTTTGGGGTGAGGAAATCATGTCTCACAAACTTGATTGAGTTTTATTTTAAGAAGTACCAAAGAGAATTGATGAGGGCAGACTGGTAAGCATGATTGATATGGACTTCAGTAAGGCATTTAACAAGGTTTCCCATGGGAGGTTGATTGGCAAGGATAGGAACTGGCTCAAAGGTAGAAGACAGAGAGTGGTGGTGGAGGGTTGTTTTTCAGATTGGAGGCCTGTGACCAGTGGAGTGCAACAAGGATCAGTGCTGGGTCCACTGCTTTTCGTTGGATGTGAACATAGGAGATATAGTTAGTAAGTTTGCAGATGACACCAAAATTGGAGGTGTAGTGGACAGCAAAGAAGGTTACCTCAGAGTACTAAGGGATGTTGATCACTTGGGCCAATCAGTTGAGGAGTGGCAGATGGAGTTAAATTCAGATAAATGCGCGGTGCTGCGTTTTGGGAAAACAAATCTTAGCAGGACTTATACACTTAATGGTAAGGTCCTGGGGAGTGTTGCTGAACAAAGAGAACTTGGAGTGCAGGTTCATAGCTCCTTGAAAGAGGAGGCACAGCTGGATAAGATGCTGAAGAAGGTGTTTGGTATGCTTTCCTTTCTTGGTCAGAGCATTGAGTATAGGAGTTGGGAGGTCATGTTGCGGCTGTACAGGACATGGGTTACTGTTGGAATACTGTGTGCAGTTCTGGTCTCCTTCCTATCAGAAGGATGTGGTGAAACTTGAAAGGGTTCAGAAAAGATATCCTAGGATGTTGCCAGGGTTGGAGTATTTGAGCTACAGGGAGAGGCTGAATAGACTGGGGCTGTTTTCCCTGGAACGTCGGAGGCTGAGGGGTGACCTTATAGAGGTTTACAAAATCATGAGGGGTATGGATAGGATAAATAGACAAAGTATTTTGTCTTGGTGGGGGAGTCCAGAACTAGACATATGGTGAGAGGGGAAAGATATAAAAGGGGCAACTTTTTTCACACAGAGAGTGGTGTGTGTATGGAATGAACTGTCAGTGGAAGTGGCGGAGGCTGGTACAATTACAGCATTTAAAAGACATCTAGATAGGTATATAAATGGGATGAGTTTAGAGGGATATGGGCCAATGGGACTAGATTAGGTTAGGATAGCTGGTCAGCCTGGATGAGTTGGACTGAAGGGTCTGATTTCCGTGCTGTATATCTCTATGACTCTTTGACTCCATGATTATTAGAGATCTCAACTGAGCATAAATCCCCAGCTTGCAACTTTGTGTACAATAGTGTGAAGGGTAACTCTAAAGGAGATCAGAGACTTCTTAAAAGAATATAGATTTATAAACTAAACCAGATTAGATCGCTTCCTTACCAGGCTTCTCCTGAGGGGCTGACTCAGGAATTCTTTCTGAGGTATGCATTCATCGGCAATGGCAATTCACTACAAGGTCCTGATAATGAGTGATAAGCTATTCAATTATAGAGGACTTCAGGGCCAAACTCCGAGGCAGTTCCACACTAAGCCATACCTCCACGCACTAACATCGGCGATTAGGGGAAAGAAACACCATGTGTTTATTTAGTACATTTTGTGACATCAGAATGTCCCAACAGGTTAATAGGTCAATATTTCTTGAAGTGTAGTGTAGTAACATAGGGCAACAGACCAGCTACATTATACACAACAATCTGCCACAACAGCAGTATTATTGACAGTTTTTCTAGCTCTAACAGTTCACAGATCAATTCAAAACTGTGTGCATTTTGTTCCACTTTTAAATCCTTATCTTCATTAGCATCCAACAGACATCATTCAAATTCATTAGCATGAATATACCTAGCAAAGAAGCATACTCAGGGAAGATTTAGTTTAAAATAAAGACAAAGTAGAGTCACGTGAAGCAGTGTTTACAACATTTTAACTGGCAACTATCCAGCTTGGACCATGAGAATCGTTTTAACTCAGAAACATACATGCTTTGCACAGAAAGGAGACAAGAATGATTTTTCGCATTTGTTAAAAAAATTAACTCACTCACCTCCTTGGGTACTGAAACAATGTAGAAGGTGGGTTGTTCTTCCCTGCCATGGAAGAATTCAAGCTTACATTTTTGTTCTTGGTGAAGTACAAAGCTTTATTCGTTTCCAGCCCCCTAACAACAAGTCCAAAGAGCAGTTACGGCAGCTGAATAACATACTGACTTTTAACTTCCCACCCTTTCATAAACTCAGCAGACATAACATCTGCAACTAGTTTTGCCACTCTGCGGCATCCAAACTCACTCAGGAAGAGGCGGGTTATATACACAGAACTTAACTCTTGCTGATTGAAGCAATTTCCCTCAACTTCGCTCTACTATGTTATCTTGAATCCCAACAATGCAAACGGCTCATTACGGCTGCAGGAAAGGAACTTTTTTTTTAAGAGAAACAAAGTTTGAGCCAACTGCAGTAACCTGATCTCTTCCCACTAATGCCAAATTTAACTTCTCATGCAGCAGTTATCAGTTGAATACAGGCAAGATAATGTTAAAACAAGGACACAGCTACACCTCAAGACTGGCTCTTTGCTCAAACAAACAGAAACTTCTGCTGTAACAAATATGAAATTCTACACTGAAAAAAGTGATCAAATGAACACAAAAATGAAAGACACATTTATTTGACCATTCATGACAACAGGATATCCTAAAGTACGTTTGAAGCGTGGTTACTGTTGTAATGGAGAAAATGTAGAAAATGTAGTTTGCATTGAAAATGTATAACCATCTTACCCTCTTACATTCAAAAATCAAGAGCTCATCAGGTTTACAGGAAAGAACAGTTTTGCAACACAAGAATGAACTATTTAAAGATTCCATTGTTCCTTTAATGAACCAGCTCAACCATAATGATCTGAATGGCCTCATGCTGCGCTGCTGTCATTCTGAGATTCGGTGATGCACTGAACCCTCAATTTTCGCCGTTTCTCGTTTTTTCTACTTCACTCATGGAAATACCTTTTGCTGGTGGTTCAGTAATGTATCACCTGTTAAGCCATTTAAACCAGAACAACCTCAGATTTCATTCCTTTTCTGTAGTGTTAGCTGATATCATCCTGGCTTGCACTGGAGATACAGAATTGGTCCCATCATCTCGAGGTTGAAAAAATGCAATCAGGCTGCTCATGGGCCCCTGCGGGAACATGCATTTGTGCAACAGGTCAGGATGGAATGGAGTTTGAAAGTTAGATCCCTTACAATGAGAATGCCTAAAAACAACAAATCGAGATTTGTACACGAATAATGGAAACTTTCCTGATGCACTGTAAGGCTGTGTTACCCTTGAACTATATTTTGGCATTAGTATAACTTGCAGCTAAGCAGAAGGGAAGATGACTCATCCAGGTCATGGTTCAAGGTGACAAATACATTTCCTCGTTCTGTATAAGTAGTAAGTGATAAGTGTAGTTCATTTGAACTACGTAAAACAAAATTCACAGGTTCAGATACTCTTGTCAGTTTTAAGTTTGTTACTCCTGGTAGCTATATTCAGAGAGGAAGATATTTTCCTAAAATACTTCAAAATCCTAAGTAATAGATAGGTATGTACATAATTTATTTTATTGAATCTACTTTATTTCTTTTAATAATTTTTAATGTTTTATGCTTCAGAACTACTTATAATGTGCAGTTGGTAAAGCAGCAGACACCTCCCCAAAGTGAAACACCTGAGCAGTCCATTTCTTCTTTTAGTTATTTCAATCAACCCGTTCAGACTTGTGATGTCACACCTCCAGGCAGGTGGGACTTGAACCTGGATATTCTAACGCATAAGACGTAGGAACTGAAGCAGACGATTCAGGGCATTCAATCAGATTGTTGCCGATCTGAAAATGCTCAACTCCACCTTCCTGTCTTTTCCAACCTTGGATTCTCTTACGGCTAAAAATCTGCCTTTCTCGGCCTTAAATATACTTATCGATCCATCTAGGCAGCTGTCTGCAATAAAGAATTTGACAAATTCACTACCCCATGAGAGAAGTCCTCCTCATATGTCTTAAAAGGGCAACCGCTTATTCTGAGATGATTCCCTCTGATACTAGACTCTTCCACAAGGGGAAGCAACCTTTCTGCAACTCCCATATCAAGCCCTTTAAGAATTTTGTATGTCTTAATAAGGTTCACCTCTCATTTTTCTAAACTCTAATAAATACAGTAGGTACTCAACCTTTCTCCAAAGGACAGCCCCTCCATATCTGATATCATCTTAGTGATTCTTCTCTAGATCTCCTCTAATGTCAGTATATTTTTCCTTAGATAAACAGCCCAAAACTGCTCCCAGTATTCTTTGTTTAGACTTAGCAAGATGTAGGGACACTACCAGAAGAGCCAGAAAATGTTAATCAACTTGTCCAGACATATGACATCCCTCAGGGGCAACGTGGATTATGAACACAGAGAGTCACTACCGTTGCTCCATAAGATCCCAGTTTCTTCCTTTGTACTATATTGTTAAATTATTTCAGGCCACAACTATTAAATTGCATTGAAAAATAATTGTCTTCAAAACAGCTGGCATAGTTCGCTGATTCATTAACCCTGCAGATTAGATTTTATTTCAAGAATCCAAATTTCACCATTGGCTATGATGGGATTTGAAACAATATCCCCAGAACTTCAGCTTGTGATTATGGATTACCTGCGACATATGGATGGCACGGTGGCACAGTAGTTAGCACTGCTGCCTCACAGCGCCAGAGACCCGGGTTCAATTCCCGACTTAGGTGACTGACTGTGTGGAGTTTGCACATTCTCCCCGTGTCAGCGTGGGTTCCCTCCGGGTGCCCCGGTTTCCTCCCACAGTCCAAAGATGTGCAGGTTAGGTGAATTGGCCATGCTAAATTGCCCGTAGTGTTAGATAAAGGGGTAAATGTAGGGGTATGGGTGGGTTGTGCTTCGGCAGGTCGGTGTGGACTTGTTGGGCCGAAGGGCCTGTTTCCACACTGTAAGTAATCTAATCTAATTACTATTATGCTACCACTAATTCAATAAAATCTTGAATTAAAAGCTGTTCT
Source organism: Hemiscyllium ocellatum (assembly GCF_020745735.1). Classification (NCBI taxonomy): domain Eukaryota; kingdom Metazoa; phylum Chordata; class Chondrichthyes; order Orectolobiformes; family Hemiscylliidae; genus Hemiscyllium; species Hemiscyllium ocellatum. Next base: position 14,277,957 of record NC_083424.1, read on the forward strand.
AATGGTAACCATGTAACCATTGTCAATTGTCATTAAAATCCATCTGGTTCACTAATGTCTCAGGGAAGAAAATCGGCAGTCCTTGCCTAATCTAGCCCACATGTGATTCATTCCTGACAAAGGACTTCTACCAGAAACGTCAATTTTCTTGCTCCTCGGATGCTGCCTGACCCGCTATGCTTTTCCAGCACAACTCCAATCTTGACTCTATATGTGACTCAAGTCAGCATTGTGGTAGATGCTTAAATGGCTCTCAAGACTATTTCAGAGGGTAACTAGGGATGGGTAACAAATGCCGACTTGCCAGTGACACCTACATCTCATACAATAATAAAATATTCTTGATTCTGAATGACAGAGAGATTCAAGATCTCGCAGTCTTTATCATGAGATGGCCTTTTAGTTTTAGTGAAGTTCCTTCATCACCAGAGGGAAATTAAGAAACAAACTTGTAAGGAGATCTCAGCTATCTGTAAGAATAATAGGGTGGTTATGGTAGGGGACTTTAACTTTCCAAACATTGACTGGGACTGCCATGGAGAGGAATTTCATAAGTGTGTACAAGACAATTTTCTGATTCAGTATGTGGATGTACCTACTAGAGAAGGTGCAAAATTTGACCTACTCTTGGGAAATAAGGCAGGGCAGGTGACTGAGGTGGGGGAGCACTTTGGGGCCAGCAACCATAATTCTATTCATTTTAACATGGTGATGGAAAAGGATAGACCAGATCTAAAAGTTGAAGTTCTAAATTGGAGAAAAGCCAATTTTGACGGTATTAGGCAAGAACTTTCGAAAGCTGATTGGAGGCAGATGTTTGCAGGTAAAGGGACGGCTGGAAAATGGGAAGCCTTCAGAAATGAGATAATAAGAATCCAGAGAAAGTATATTCCTGTCAGGGTGAAATGGAAGGCTGGTAGGTATAGGAAATGCTGGATAACTAAAGAAATTGAGGGTTTTGTTAAGAAAAAGAAGGAAGCATATGTCAGGTATAGACAGGATAGATCGAGTGAATCCTGAGAAGAGTATAAAGAAAGTAGGAGTATACTTACGAGGGAAATCAGGAGGGCAAAACGGGGAAATGAGATAGCTTTGGCAAATAGAATTAAGGAAAATCCAAAGGGTTTTTACAAATATGTTAAGGACAAAAGGGTAACTAGGGAGAGAATAGGGCCCCTCAAAGATCAGCAAGGCGGCCTTTGTGTGGAGCCACAGAAAATGGGGGAGATACTAAATGAATATTTTGCATCAGTATTTACTGTGGAAAAGGATATGGAAGATATAGACTGTAGGGAAATAGATGGTGACATCTTGCAAAATGTCCAGATTACAGAGGAGGAAGTGCTGGATGTCTTGAAATGGTTAAAAGTGGATAAATCCCCAGGAGCTGATCAGATGTACCCGAGAACTCTGTGGGAAGCTAGAGAAGTGATTGCTGGTCCTCTTACTGAGATATTTGTATCATCGATAGTCACAGGTGAGGTGCTGGAAGACTGGAGGTTGGCAAACGTGGTGCCACTGTTTAAGAAGGGCAGTAAAGACAAGCCAGGGAACTATAGACCGGTGAGCCTGACCTCAGTGGTGGGCAAGTTGTTGGAGGGAATCCTGAGGGACAGGATGTACATGTATTTGGAAAGGCAAGGACTGATTCGGGATAGTCAACATGGCTTTGTGCGTGAGAAAGCATGTCTCACAAACTTGATTGAGTTTTTTGAAGAAGTAACAAAGAAGATTGATGAGGGCAGAGCAGTAGATGTGATCTATATGGATTTCAGTAAGGCATTCGACAAGATTCCCCATGGGAGACTGATTAGCAAGGTTAGGTCTCATGGAATACAAGGAGAACTAGCCATTTGGATACAGAACTGGCTCAAAGGCAGAAGACAGAGGGTGGTGGTGGAGAGTTGTTTTTCAGACTGGAGGCCTGTGACTAGTGGAGTGCCACAAGGATCGGTGCTGGGTCCTCTACTTTTTGTCATTTACATAAATGATTTGGATGCGAGCATAAGAGGTACAGTTAGTAAGTTTGCAGATGACACCAAAATTGGAGGTGTAATGGACAGCGAAGAGGGTTACCTCAGATTACAACAGGATCTGGACCAAATGGGCCAATGGGCTGAGAAGTAGCAGATGGAGTTTAATTCAGATAAATGTGAGGTGCTGCATTTTGGGAAAGCAAAAGGACTTATATACTTACTGGTAAGGTCCTGGGGAGTGTTGCTGAACAAAGAGACCTTGGAGTGCAGGTTCATTGCTCCTTGAAAGTGGAGTCGCAGGCTGGTAGGATAGTGAAGAAGATGTTTGGTATGCTTTCCTTTATTGGTCAGAGTATTGAGTACAGGAGTTGGGAGGTCATGTTGCGGCTGTACAGGACATTGGTCAGGCCACTGTTGGAATATTGCAGTCTCCTTCCTATCGGAACTTGAAACGGTTCATAAAAGATTTACAAGGATGTTACCAGGGTTGGAGGATCTGAGCTACAGGGAGAGGCTGAACAGGCTGGGGCTGTTTTCCCTGGAGCATTGGAGGCTGAGAGGTGACCTTATAGAGGTTTACAAAATTATGAGGGGCATGGATAGGATAAATAGACAAGGTATATTAGACAAGGTATTTTCCCTGGGATCAGGGAGCCCAGAACTAGAGGGCATAGGTTTAGGGTGAGAGGGAAAAGATATAAAAGAGACCTAAGGGGCAACTTTTCCACGCAGAGGGTATTACGTGTATGGAATGAGCTGCCAGAGGATATGGTGGAGGCTGGTACAATTGCAACATTTAAGAGGCATTTGAATGGGTATATGAATAGGAAGGGTTCGGAGGGATATGGGTTGGGTGCTGGCAGGTGGGAATAGATTGGGTTGGGATATCTGGTCAGCGTGGACGGGTTGGACCGAAGGTTCTGTTTCCATGCTGTACATCTCTATGACTCTATGACCTTCTAATCTGATAAGTGATAGATGCAATTTAATTTGTTTGAGTTATCTTAGTTGATCCGATAACTAAAATATCGAACTCTGGATCTAATTAAAACTTTTTTGGGTTGTCCAAGGGCTCTATCTTAGGATATCAATCGTGTGGAAACGACTTCAACACTGCAAATTAGCTGTTCATTGAGTATTTAACCTAGAAAACAAAGAGGAAAGCTGACCTCATTATTCTGACAGTGAATATTTCCTATGATATTAGTACACCTATGGAGAAATGGAATTCAACACGTATACTCCTGTGAGAATTTTATATATATGTATACAACTACTGAGAGATTTTTTTTAGATTAGATTCCCTACAGAGTGGAAACAGGCCCAACCAGTCCACACTGACCCTCCGAAGAGTAACCCACCCAGACCCATTTCCATCTGACTAATGCACCTAACACTATGGGCAATTTAGCATGGCCAATCCACCTGACCTGCACATCTTTGGACTGGCTTCCTTATCTGGAGAGTTATACTCTGAAAAGTTAGGGTGATTTTTAATAAAAGTTGTGCTCTTACAATCCTTTGTGTGATTAATCAATAAGTTGTCCATCTAGCTAACAACATTTAAACTTGGACCTAGGTTGTAGTAAGGACTGATTTAATCCAAAATCATTATTTGGGATTTAGGCTAAAAATTGGACAAGTAGTTTTGCTGAGGATCACTGATGCATTTGGATCTATGCTCAGTCTTGCACATAGTCAGAACTGAACTAAATGATTCTGAAGGGTTAATAATTTCTCAGATTATAAAATACATGAGGATATTTTGCTATCTAAGTGCAATAAAGATGACAATTTTCAAAGTTGACAATGAACTTTAGGGTCAAAATATTATGGCTAAGCATTCATGGGGATATCTCTTAAACTTTCAGTCAAACTGGCTTGAATTTGACATATTGTGCTGTGATTTGAGTTGACCTTTTCTTCACTTAAAAATGCTGCATAAACAGCTTTCCTTCAGTGATCTCCTAACTTTTGTCTTTACCTTCAGATGCCCCACCCTAAACATTGTCTTATTAACATACACATTACACAAGAGTCTCAATTCCTCATTTCTGGGCCTTGAATAGCAACTAATTAAGATTTCAAAACTATTTCAAAACTTCCACAAAAGCTATGAAGTCCATAGGATCCCTCTCTCAATTCATCTTGAGCTAACCCCGTACTTGAAAGGGAATGGGTGGAGAGAAACAATGGTCTTTACAGGCAGTCTTTGTTTAGAATTGCAGTTGTATTGACCAGCTGGGGCATGCGCCAAGTCTTGGGAGGAGCGTATCAGCAAAGTGAGACAGAAACTGGGCACATGGAAGCTCCGGTCGCTCTCCATCGCGGGTAAAAACCTGGTCATCAGGTGTGAGGCACTGGCATTACTAATATACGTGGCACAGGTCTGGCCTATTCCCAGAACCGCTGCATCACCTGGGCCATCTTCCAGTTTATATGGAGATCAAAGATGGACCGGGTCCTAAGGGACACAATGTACAAAGATCTGGGCAACAGGAGAAAAAATACACCCAATGCCACCCTCACCCTGATGGCCACCTTTGTGTGTGACTGCATCAAGCTGTGCGTGGATCCCCGGTACGCAAACACCAAGTATCACTACATACTGAAGTTCTACCTGTCCCCGATGTTGCGAAGGAGGGGCCTGGCCTCGCTGCCATGAAATGCTCCGAGTAGTTGGACCGTTCTGTATCACCTGTCCTTCGTGGAGAAGTTTATGAAGAAAAACACCTTTGACCACAAGTCCATCAGGAAGTGGTCAGCATGTAGTGTCCTTGAGACCCTTCGGGAAAATGAGAGGGCGGATCCTATCGAGCGGTTTCCTGAGCAGACTGTCAAAGCTATTTGGCAGAATGCCTCATCGCCAGAACTTTCCTGCAAGCACCATGACATGGCTTGACTGGTGGTGAGAAGGGGTCTGCCTGTGAGATCATTTATGCACACCCGGACTCTCAGCCGCACCACACGCTGCCCTCGAAGTGGCTGCGGGGGGGAACTAGACTGTCACACACCTCCTTCTGAAATGTGCCTACGCAGAAGAAGTCTGGAGAGGAATGCAGTGGTGTTTGTCAAGGTTTGTCCCGAGCAGCGCCATGATGCGGGACTCCGTGCTCTACGGCCTGTTCCCCCCAGGACGCACACCGAGACCAACATCAACTGTGCCTGGAGGATCATCAACTCGGTGAAGGACGCTCTCTGGGCGGTCCGAAACCTGTTGATCTTCCAGCTGAAGGAGTTGACCCCGACTGAGTGTTGCAGACTGGCACATTCCAAGGTCCAGGACTACGTGTTGAGGAATGCGCTGAAGCTTAGGGCAGCTGCCGCCAAGTCGCGGTGGGGAAAGACCACCGTGTAACGTCTGCCTGCCTAACGAAGAACAGGGGGCCCATGCAGTCATTTGGGTTCCGCTGACGCCTCAGGTAAATATATGGATATATGGTTGAAAAATGTACAGACCTGTATATAAAAATGATAAATTCTGATCTCTGTATGTAAATGTTTATATATGTATGGCATGACCAACTGTACAGACCATCAAATTATTTTATGTATAAAGTATATTTTTGAAATTAAAAAAAAAATCATGCTCCAGGAAGCAGTGGACGTGCACTGCCTGCAGGATTTCCCTGCGGCAGGCTATTTCGACGTGACCTTCAGGAGTGTGAAGAATTGCAAGCAGCTCCTGAAGGTCTTCAAGGAGAAGTAAGGGTAACCTCTGTTCTCCATCTTGTCGACGGTCCCGATGTGTGTGCTTCCTGCGCAGAGGAGTTGGGTTGTACCAATCCAGATGTACAACCCTCACGTCCCAGCAGCAGATGTCCTGACCTTCTTGAGAAGATACGTCCAGCTCGAGGGAGACAGTACCAATGTGGTCAATCCTTTCGGGATCGGGACCAGCAAAAGACAGGTCAGGGTAACCCTGAGGGTCGATGCCAGTGGGAACATCCTTCACCCACCCTCCAGTTTTGCCAACAGAGGAAGCAGAGGTTACCTGACATATGCAGGGCAGCCGAAAGTGTGCCAAACCTGCAGGAGGTCAGGCCACATGGCAGCGGATTGTAAGGTGATCGTCTGCCAAAACTGCAAGCAGGATGGCCACCAGACCAAGGAATGTAAGGAGGCCAAGAACTGTAATCTGTGCGGAGAGGCGGGCCACATGTACAAGGCCTGCCCAAGACGAGGAGCCGCCACCTACGCACAGATGGCCGGAGATGGCAACATGAGCCGTGGGCCAACTAAGACCAGCAAGGTACCACAAAACAGCACAGGAATGGCGTCTGGAGGCACCCAGAAGGAAGGGCAGACTGTAGCGGAGCAGACAGCAGACAGCGGGGAGATGCAGCAGCCGATCCAAGCTCCTTCAAGACAGACCGAGGAAATAGAAGAGGTTGGATAAAAGGAGGCAGAAGATTGGATTACTGTCAAAAGCAGGAAGAGGAAACCTCTCAAGGTCCTCAAAGCCACCCAGCGAAGGGGGAAGCGACACCTACATGACGAGGATACAGGCAGCTCTTCCAACGGTGAGGACGGGTGCAAGGAGGGTCGTTACCAGAGGAAGAGACAGAGCGCCATGAGGACAAAGGAGGGCAGCACCGCCCAAGCAGGGAAAGACGATCCCTCTGAGGGGATGGGTAAAGGCCTCCCCCCACCCGGTGAGAACCAAGAGGTACCCACTGGCCCACAGCTCCAGGTAACTGGGAGCAGCCCTGCTGTCAGATGGAGAACTGGACGGTGCGGACCCTGGGCCTGACCCGAAGACACCAGAGTGGGGAAATGGCTCCAGCGTGGAGCCGGACAGCCACCTCAGCTCTGGGAAGGTCCAGCAGTTTGCCGTCACCACAGGGATGCACACAGTTACCCCTGAGGGGCAAGACCAGAGGCAAATGGACACTGTTAACCTCATAAACTGTTAAAATGGGGTTAAACATTGCCAGCATCAATGTGTGTAGCATCAAATCGGCTACGCGATGTGTTTCTACGATGGCCTTCCTGGCCAACGTTAAAGCCGACGTCCTGTTTCTGCACAAGCGTGGGATACCGCACCTCAGCAGCTATAAGAGATGATCGAGCTTGTGGGCCCATGGGCTGTCAGTTTGGTTGGGGAGGCAACGATAGCCGCGCCTCCGGCCTGGGTAGCCTGTTGCGAGGAAGCAACTTCACTATCTCCAAGGTTAAGGAAGTGGTGGGCGGGCGCCTCCTCGTCGCCAACGTCATGTACAGGAATGCTCCCCTGAGACTGATTAGTGTGTATGCCCCAGTAGGTAAGAGTGAACGGTTGGCCGTTCTGCAGCAGCTTCCACTGTCGCTGGCTACATCCAAGCTGGTCATTCTGTCCGGAGACTTCAACTGTATCATTGATGCAGATGGACGATCCGGCGGGGGGGACAGTAAACTGGACGCCACATCCAGAGCCCTGATGGACACGGTAAAAGATGCCAAGCTGCACGACGTCTTCAGCACCCCTGCAGACGGAGCGCAGCGTAGATACACCTGGTCACGGGCAGACGAGTCTATCCGCTCAAGGATAGATTACCTGTTTGTGCCCCGAACGCTCTCGGTCAGATCCACTGACGTCAAGCTGGTGTTCTTCTCTGACCACTGCCTCCTGCTGGCCAATTGTTACCTACAGGACGAGCACCGGGCGGGTAAGGGAATGTGGAAGCTGAACACTAAGCTGTTGACCCCGAGAAATGTTGAGGAGCTCAAGTGGGACTACACAGGTTGGAGAACCATGAAGCCCCTCTTTGAGTCCCTAGCGGACTGGTGGGAAACAGTAGAAGGAAACATCAAGAGGTTCTTCACCCTCAGAGGTGTTCAGGAGGAGAGAGAGAGGCGGGGAAAACTGTCCCAACTCCTGGGAAGTATGCAGAACCTGCTCCTGCTGCAGATGATGGGGGTGGATGTCATGGAGGACCACAAGGAGGTGAAGGGCCAGCAAGCCTCACTCTTTGCCTCGGAGGCCTCCAAGATAATCTTCCGGTCCAGGGTCCGCTCGGTGGAGCAGGACGGGACGTGCTCGCGTTTCTTCTTCCAGAAGGTGCACAAAGAGAGCTCTGTGCTCAGCAGCCTGAAGGAAGAAGATGGCTAGATAACGTCATCTCAAGCTGACGTCATGAGGATCAGTAAATCCTTCTATGCCAGTCCATATAACATGAAGCCGACCGATAGTGCGGCCTCCCAGTCGTTCCTGTCCTCTATCACGGAGGTCTTAGACGACAGAACATGCAAGAGGCTGGACCAGCTGCTATCTCTGGACGAGCTGACCAAGGCCCTCGAGTCCTTCGGAAAGAATAAAACTCCTGGAAGCGACGGCTTACCGGTTGAGCTCTATTCCGTTCTTTGGGACTTGATTGGCCAGGACCTGCTGGAGGTGTATGTCAGTATGCTTCAGGCAGGTACCATGAGTGAATCCATGAGGAAAGGCATCATCACCCTCATCTACAAGTGGAAGGGAGAGAGGGAGGAAATCAAAAATTGGAGACCAATCTCACTGTTGAATGCGGATTACAAACTTCTGTCAAAGGTAATCGCCAACCGGGTCAGGTCTGCTCTGGAGTTGGTCATTCACCCTGACCAAACCTGTGCTGTACTGGGCAGGAAGATGCTGAGAGTCTCGCACTCCTCAGGGATATGATCGCCTACGTGCAGGACAGAGGGTTGGACACCTGCCTGATCAGCCTGGACCAGGAGAAAGCCTTTGACAGGATATCACACAGGTATATGAGAGATGTTCTCTCCAAAACGGGCTTTGGGGAGGGAATCTGCAATTGGATCAGACTGCTCTACACCAACATTGTCAGTGCAGTCTCAATCAATGGGTGGGAATCAGATAGCTTCCCTGTCAGATCTGCAGTCAGGCAGGGCTGCCCTCTCTCTCCTGCCTTGTTTGTGTACTGCATAGAGCCATTTGTCGAGTCCATCAGGAAGAATGCGAGCCTGAGAGGGGTGACTATTCCTGACAGCGGTGGCCTGCAGGTTAAGGCCTCCCTGTACATGGATGACGTCGCTATTTTCTGCTCGGATCCGCTGTCCGTGCGCAGACTCATGTGCATATGTGACCAGTTCGAATGGGCCTCTGGGGCCAAGGTAAACGAAGGCAAGAGCGAGGCCATGCTCTTCGGGAACTGGGCCGACCAATCCTCGATCCCCTTCGCTGTCAGGACCGACCACCTGAAGATGCTGGATATTTGGTTTGGTGGGGCTACGGCATGCACCAAGACCTGGGAAGAGCGGATCAGGAAGATGAGACAGAAACTAGGCAGATGGGAGCAACGGTCGCTCTCCACTGCCGGGAAAAACCTGGTCATCAGGTGTGAGGTACTCTCAGTATTGTTATATGTGGCACAAGTCTGGACTATTCCCAGAACCTGTGCTGCCGCAGTCACCCGGGCCATCTTCCACTTCATGTGGAGATCAAAGATGTTCCGGGTCCTAAGGGACACAATGTACAAAGACCTGGGCAATGGGGGAACAAACATGCCCAATGCCACCCTCACCTTGATGGCCACCTTTGTGTGTGGCTGCATCAAGCTGTGCGTGGATCCCCAGTACGCAAACACCAAGTGTCACTAGGTACTGAGGTTCTACCTGTCCCCAGTGTCCTTGAGACTCTTCGGGAAAAGGAGAGGACGGATCCTATCGAGTGGTTCCCTGAGCAGACTGTCAAAGCCATTTGGCAGAATGCCTCATCGCCAGAACTTTCAAACAAGCCAAGACATGGCTTGGCTGGTGGTGAGAAGGGCTCTGCCTGTGAGATCCTTTACGCACACCCGAACTCTCGCCGCACCGTACGCTGCCCGCAAAGCGGCTGTGGGGGGGATGAAACTGTCTCACACCTCCTTTGGGAATGTGCCTGCGCAGAAGAAGTCTGGAGAGGAATGCAGTGCTGTTTGTCAAGGTTTGTCCCAAGCAGCACCGTGACGCGGGACTCCGTGCTCTACAGTCTGTTCCCCGGGACGCACACCAAGACGAACATCAACTGTGCCTGGAGGATCATCAATTCGGTGAAGGACGCTCTCTGGGCGGTCCGAAACCTATTGATCTTCCAGCTGAAGGAGTTGACCCTGACTGAGTGTTGCAGACTGGCACATTCCAAGGTCCAGGACTACGTGTTGAGGGACACGCTGAAGCTTGGGGCAGCTGCCGCCAAGGTGCAGTGGGGAAAGACCACCGTGTAACATCTGCCTGCCTAAAGAAGAACAGGGGGCCCATGCAGTCGTTTGGATTCTGCTGACGCCTCAGCTAAATATATGGATATATGATTGATAAATGTACACACCTGTATATAAAAATGATATATTCTGAACTCTATATGTAAATGTTTAAGTATGTATGGCATGACCAACTGTACAGATCATCAAATTATTTTATGAACAAAGCACATTTTTGAAATAAAAAAAATCATGATTTGAAGTGAAGCAACTTTAAGTGAATCATGTTTTCTGATAGAAACCAATAAAACTGGAGTTTAGTTCTTTCAGTCATTTCTTCCTCAGAAGAAAACTACGTGCCAGTTGAAATACTGCACTGTTTCTGTCTGTTTCTAGATGAAATAATTTGCAAAATAGAATAAACCAATAAATAATTTGGTAGAAGGTGGCAAGACTGCAGAATGTACTCTGACTGGGGGGCTTCAACATCCTCACCAAGAGTGGCTCAGTAATTGGTAGGATATACCTGTGGCAGTGAAGGGACCAATAAGAAAGAAAAACATACTTGATTTTTTACTCACCAATCCACCAGGTGTACCAATGTTGACAGGAGCAACTATTGCACAGTCCTAGTAGACTCAAAATCCCGTCTTCACATTGAAAATACCCCCCCCCCCCCTCATTGTACTGTGTGGCATTACAACCATACTAAATGGGAAAGATCATGGGTGATCAGCAGCAGCAGAACTGCACTCAAATGTAATCTGTGATCTCATGTCCCCTAAACTTCCATCACCATTGAGCGTGGGAATCAACACTGACCCAGTGAAGACTGCAGGGGGCATGCCAGGAGCAGCACCAAGTGTGGTGTCCACCTGATGAAGCTAAACTAATAAGCAGAAAGTGACAGACAGAGCTGAGTGATTCCACAACCATCGATTCAGATCTAAGGTCTGCAGTCCTGCCACACATAACCATGGAAAATCAAACAACTCATTGGAAGAGAGGGTTTCATAAATATCCCATCCTCAATTTTGTTGAGCCCAGCATTTCAATACAAAAGATATTTTACTATCTAAGTGGAATAAATATAACAATTGTCATAGTTGACAATGAACTTCAAGGTATTTACAAAGATCTTCAGCCAGAAATACCAATAACCTGCTCACTGCTGTTAGTTTGGGTTCCAATACGGTTACTCAACTCCTGACGTCATTATAGCTTTAATTGAACAAAAGTGCTTAGTTCCAGATGTGAGATGACTGCCCTTGACATCAAGGTTACATTTATATGGCAACAAGGAGCCCTGGTAAAACTGAAGTCATTGAGAATTGGGGAAAACTTCCCCAATTGATGGAGTCATACCTATTGCAGAGAAATATGGGGTTGTGTTGTTGGAGGTCAATCAGAGAGAGCCAGGTCATCCCTGCAGAGGTTCCTCAAGTTAATGTCCAAAGCTTCATCAAAAATATGGAATACATTCAACAAACACAACTTTAAATATCTTCTATATCAACCTGATCATAAACCATTGAAGCAGGTAGGACTGAAACCCAGGCTTCCTGTATATTTATGAACTAACAGTGTTAAAAAGCATCAAGGTACTGTCAAAGCAAATCAAATATTTTCTGTGGATATAGCTGTTAGATTGGCAGGTGGTGAGGGAACCAACAAGAAAGAAAACATATTTGACTGCACACCCACTAATCCACCTGGGGCAGGTGCATCCATGACAGTGTCGGTCAGAGTACAGTCCTAATAGAGACAAAGTCTCATCATCACATTGAGAATACCCAGAGGTAGACAGGATGATGAAGCTTGCCCTCATTGGCCAGAACACTGAGTATAGAAGTTGGGATGTCATTTTGCAGCTGTACAGAACATTTGGAATAATGCGTACAATTCCGGTTTCCCTATTAGAAGGATGTTGTTAAACTTGAGAAGGTTTAGAAAAGATTTACAAGGATGTTGCCAGGATTAGAGGGTTTGAGTTATAGGGAGAGGCTGAATAGGCTGAGGATTTTATCCTTGGAACATCAGAGGCTGAGTGGTGACCTTATAGAAGGTTATAAAATTAAGAGGGTCATGGATAGGGTGAATGGCGAAGGTTTTTTTCCTAAGATGGGGGAGTCCAAAATTAGAGGACATAGGTTTAAGGTGATAGGGGAAAGATTTAAAAATGACCTGAGGGCTAACTTTTTATGAAAAGGATGGTGTGTGTATGGAACGAACTGCCACAGGAAGTGCTGGAGGTGGGTACAGCATTGAAAAGGCATCCAGATGAGTTCATGAATAGGAAGGGTTTAGAGGGAAAAGGGCCAAATGCTGGCAAATGGGATTGCGAGTTGGTTGGCATGCATGAGTTGGACTGAAGTGTCTGTTTCCGCAATGTATGACTCTATAACCTGTTCAGAGATTTTATTGCAAACTCCTGCAGCAGGTGGGACTTCAACCCAGGCCTCCTAGCTGAGAGGAAGGGGTACCATAATTGCACCACAAGAACCTTCTTCTTAGAAGGAGGGACACATTTATTAGAATGGCACTCACCTAATTAGGTTTTAAAATTGACCAGGCTCCATCTGGTGGTATAAGCTGGTCACTGTAAGCAGAAGACGATAAATTTCTATCACTCTGTGGAGCTCAGGACTTAAGTGCAAGTTCAGAACCGGAGCCAGGACAGAAGCAGATATTGAAGACTTTAAAGATAAAATAGTGGATGAGGTGAGAAGCAGTGTTGGGGAAATGTGTGGGATTCGAGAACTGAGTACAGAAGTGGAAGCATAGGGAAAGGGCCTTGAGAGTAACCAGAAGAAAGTGAGGACTGCAGTTGCTGGAGATCAGAGCTGAAAATGTGTTGCTGGAAAAGCGTAGCAGGTCAGGCAGCATCCAAGGAACAGGAGAGTTGACGTTTCGGGCATGAGCCCTTCTTCAGGAATGAGGAAAGTGTGTCCAGCAGGCTAAGATAAAAGGTAGGGAGGAGGGACTTGGGGGAGGGGCATTGGAAATAAGATAGGTGGAAGGAGGTCAAGGTGAAGGTGATAGGCTGGAGTGGGGGTGGGGGCGGAGAGGTCAGGAAGAAGATTGCAGGTTAGGAAGGCGGTGCTGAGTTCGAGGGATTAGACTGAGACAAGATGGGGGGAGGGGAAATGAGGAAACTGGAGAAATCTGAGTTCATCCCTTGTGGTTGGAGGGTTCCTAGGCGGAAGATGAGGCGCTCTTCCTCCAGGCGTCGTGTTGCTATGTTCTGGCAATGGAGGAGTCCAAGGACCTGCATGTCCTTGGTGGAGTGGGAGGGGGAGTTGAAGTGTTGAGCCACGGGGTGATTGGGTTGGTTGGTCCGGGTGTCCCAGAGGCGTTCTCTGAAACGTTCTGCAAGTAGGCAGCCTGTCTCCCCAATATAGAGGAGGCCACATCGGGTGCAGCGGATGCAGTAAATGATGTGTGGAGGTGCAGGTGAATTTGTGGTGGATATGGAAGGATCCTTTGGGGCCTTGGAGGGAAGTAAGAGGGGAGGTGTGGGTGCAAGTTTTGCATTTCTTGCGGTTGCAGGGGAAGGTGCCGGGAGTGGAGGTTGGGTTGGTGGGGAGTGTGGACCTGATGAGGGAGTCACTGAGGGAGTAGTCTTTTGGAATGCTGATATGGGAGGGGAGGAAAATATATCCCTGGTGGTGGGGTCCGTTTGGAGGTGGCGGAAATGATGGCAGATGATACGATGTATATGGAGGTTGGTGGGGTGGTAGGTGAGGACCAGTGGGGTTCTGTCCTGGTGGCGGTTGGAGGGGCGGGGCTCAAGGGCGGAGGAGCGGGAAGTGGAGGAGATGCGGTGGAGGGCATCGTCAATCACGTCTGGGGGAAATTGCCATCTGGGTTGTACGGTATTGGAACTGGTCCTCCTGGGAGCAGATGCGGCGGAGACGAAGGAATTAGGAATATGGGATGGCATTTGTACAGGGGGCGGGATGGGAGGAGGTGTAGTCTAGGTAGCTGTGGGAGTCGGTCGGTTTATAGTAAACGTCCGTGTTGATTTGGTCGCCCGAGATAGAAATGGAAAGGTCTAGGAAGGGGAGGGAGGAGTCTGAGACAGTCCAGGTAAATTTGAGGTCGTGGTGGAAGGTGTTGGTAAAATGGATGAACTGTTCAACCTTCTCGTGGGAGCACGAGGCAGCCCCGATACAGTCATCGATGTAACGGAGGAAAAGGTGGGGGATGGTGCCAGTGTAGCTGCAGAAGATGGACCATTCCACATATCCTACGAAGAGGCAGGCATAGCTATACCCCCAGCTATGGCCAAAAGGTCACAACGACAAGGGACACTTGCAACTCAGTGGCAGGATGGTAGTGTCTCAGAAGAAATTCATCCTCTTCTTCATGCACTAAAGGCATTGAGGCTGCTATATCCACTGTGTCAGTCTCAAATTCCTTTCCGGTTGTTCTGACAATCTGGATATGTTTTACTGATGCTCTATTTGTGAGTCTGCAGCTTTTGTGTGGTCCATGTGCTTGTTCAGGACCTCACCTAACCGAACATTGTACGTCACAGGGCCTGACCTTGTGACAACCATGTCTCTTACTTATGCAGGGCCATTTCTGTGGTTTCAGCACCAAACTTCATCCTCTAAAGTTAACTGTCTCCCTTGCTTAGAGGAGTCTTGTGTCTGGCATTGGTGTTCCTCATGCTAGGAAGCATATGCTGTTGGGCATTCTTCTCCACAGTGCCATCTGTGAGCCAACACTCCCCCGATACCATATGAGGAGGCATTGCGTTACAGCATCAGATCCCACTTGGGACCATGGTGTGCCAATACCTTAGACAATGATAGCTGCTTCTTCACTTCCCTAACAGCTACATCTTGGCTATAGGATAATTTCCTAGGCTGCTTCTGCTTCAATAGCAGATGTAAGGGTGCCAGGAAGGAGGCCAGGTTAAGTATGAACTTTCTGTAATAATTCATCAATCCAAGGAAATACCTAAGCTCTGGTTCAGACGTGGGAGCTGGGGCAACCTTAGCACCTTTACTTTATCTTCCAAAGGTCTTGTCGACATTATAGCCCAAGTTGGTTACTTGGGGTGCCTGGAACACACATGTTTTTCCTTCTAAGGCATATACCGGGCTTGGAGAAAAATCTAAGGACTATGTCCAAGTACTCTAAGTGCTCTTTATTGGTCTTCCCTATTATTAGCATGTCATCCAGATAAACGGTAACATGGGGAGAACCCAGGTGCTCTCCAACGTCCTCTGAAAATGGTACATGCTGTTGATATCCCAAATGGCAGACTCATATATAAACTCTTATACCTGCTAATTGTAGCATATTTCTGGAAATCCTTATCATCATAAGACCATAAGACATAGGAGTGGAAGTAAGGCCATTTGGCCCATCGAGTCCACTCCGCCATTCAATCATGGCTGATGGGCATTTCAACTCCACTTACCCGCATTCTCCCCGTAGCCCTTAATTCCTCGTGACATCAAGAACAATTTTAGCAAGCCACAATTGCGGGTATATTTGGCTCTTGTCCAGCTTCGTGAAGGGCAGTCCCTCTATCAGCTTTGCATGTAAGTCCTCTATGCAAGGGATTGGGTATTCACTCAGCTGCAAGAAGCAGTTTAACATTTGTTTAAAATCCCCACAAAGGTGAACTGACACGTTGGGTTTCACAATCGGTACAACCAGAGGTGCCCATTCCGCAAATTGTACTGGTTCGCTAATTCCTTCACTTTTTGGCCTCTTGATTTCTGCCTTTATTTTTGCAAGTAAGGCAAATGGCACTGGGCGGGCCTTGCAGGATTGTGGAATTGCTTCCTGGTCAACATGGTAAAATCAAGGACTGCAGATCCTGGAAACCAGATTCTGGATTAGAGTGGTGCTGGAAAAGCACAGCAGTTCAGGCAGCATCCGAGGAGCAGGAAAATCAACATTTCAGGCAAAAGCCCTCCTGCTCCTTAGATGCTGGCTGAACTGCTGTGCTTTTCCAGCACCACTCTAATCCAGATCCTGGTCACCATTCAAGGTGTGGAGGTGCTAGTGTTGGTCTGGGGTGGACAAAATCAGAGGTCACACAACACCATGTGATAGTCCAACAGGTCTATTTGCAATCATAAGCATTCAGAATGCTGCTGTTGTGATTTCAAATAAACCTGCTGGAGTATAATCTGGTATTGAGTGACTTCTGGACATGCAAGGTAGTCTTGGCTCCTTTGGTAATTCCCAGATCTTCCTGAACAACATCCAGATATCTAATTAGTACTTCACTCAGGCAGTCATTCTCTAATTGAAAAACGTTGAGCCAATCAGTGGATTTTTATCAAACAATTTCTCCCCAACAAGCTTGGACGTGAGTCTATTACTACAATCTGTGGTAACTAAACCAGCTGCTTCTCATACAAGACCAGAACCAAAGTTGTACGTTTAATCCGTAAAGGTTCCCTGGTTTATGTTGTCAGTCTAGCTGTAAAACTAATGGTTGGAGGTTACAGCAAATTTTGTCAAAGGCTAGTTTTGCAATCACTGATACAACACCCTATTATCAACCTCCATTTGAACCGGGTGACCATTTAATCAGACGTTTATTTTAATTGGCTCTGATTTTGGACATTGCTAATCAATTTATCTTTTCCAGGGTGTGCACACTATGAGTTCCCTTACTCAGTCTAGGTCTAGTGGGATTATTTTGCTGTCTCGAGTCCACATACTGGCAACAACTACAATTGTTTGCCGGCCTGGATCCTGAAGAAAATGTTAACCATTTGGCTGAATCTTTACTTTGTTTTGGGGTTTTTCTGTGATCTGAACCTGGCGTTCCTCTGTTCAGGATATGTCCTGAGTGAAGCAATGCAATTGCTTTCACTCAAGTAGTGTCCCCCAAGCTCAGTCAGCATCACAAGTGTGTCCACTTCCATTGGCCTACATTCAGTTGGGCTTCAACTAATAGGTGCTTTTACATGATTAAGTCCTCATACCAAACCGTCTCTCAGCATCTCATTAAGGGATAAACTAAAGTCACATGCCTCTGCCAGTCATCTTAACCTTGTCAAAAGTCCCGACATGGATTACCCTTATTCTCAATATGCTGAGTACAATCAATAGCATCACAGAATTAGTGGAGGCTTGGGTTGTAATATCCCTTAAACAAATCTATCAACTCATGAAAGCTTATAGAATCTGGTGCTCAGGAAACATTAGGCTCTTAATAACCAAAAAAGCTGTGGGTCCACAAGCTGTCAGGAGAATTATTTAGTGCCTTTCATCTACCTCAATGCCGTTTGCCTGGAAAAATAATGTAGTCTTTATGGCAGGACTGAAAGAGTCAAACTTCCCAAATAACAGCATGATACTAGAAATTCTTACCCTAACTCAATGTCAACTGTTGCTATCACTGAAATACTCCATAGAGGCCAGTATCTCATCACCAAATCACCCTTTCTTTGCACATTCATAGTATTTGACAATAGTCTAACTTCCTCGGAGCCAGTTCTCAGAGTAAGCAGGATGCCTGACACTCCTGTTTCTATCTGTTCCCTGATTGGACCAGATTAACAGCCCCGATCTATGAACTCATATTGTATGAGTCCACCTGGCTGACCTCATTACAATCAATACAGGGTGAATAAGATTTGTTGCAAATTTGGAGTTTTGGATGAGCTGAAGCTTATCCAGGTGGGAAGACTAGGCAATTCTCCAATTGTTTTCTATCTAGGAGGTACACCATCTCATTCCCAATTAGTTCAATCTTGATAGATAATTTTCTAAATGTGCCCATCCCTGAACATGCACTTGAGTTCAGATTTTTGAGCAACCCTGGAATAAAAACCCTTTCTCACGTTCAGGTTATATCTCCCTAAACCAGCAGCTTCAGGGTCAGACCACTGAATGTGTTAGAACATAGTAGGTCATGTGTCTGTGCCAGAAACAAAATTTTAACAGCATTCCTTTCTCTACCCTTCTATTATTCCGATGCTGTTGAATTGTACGAAGGCTGTAACTGTACCATACAATATGTGTAAAATGTATCCTGATCGAAAACTGGAGAAACTTCGTGTTCTCCAAAAAAACTCATAAGATCTGTAGGTGAATAAAGATTGGCAGATCAGCGAATTAGGTTAGTACAACCTGTAGCATTAAGCATGGGAAGTATCAGATTTGATTCCCTGTCTATTTTGAGTTTGTATGACAGAAAATCTGCATTTCTAAACTACGTTTTAGAACTTCAGAACATCCCAAACAGTTGCAGCAGACTAAATACTTATGATTCTTGATAGAATTGGGCACTAAACTCTACAGCACAAGACAAAAGTAATTGCATCCTCCATAAAACTTTGAGGTCAATAAGGAAGCAGCATGAATTACTTTTCACTAGCCTCAATATGTGCCCTTCCAACAATTCTCAAAAAACTTGACATCATGTAGGATTAAGCAGCCCACTTGAATGGCACCCATCCAATATCATCAACATTCAGTCCCTTTACTATCAAACACAGCTTGTACCACCTACAAGCAAAACTGCAACAACTTATCAACTTCCTTCAAAAGCACCTTCCAAACCCACAATATTCACCAGTACAAGAACAGCAGATATATGGTACACCATCACCTATCTATTGCCCTTATCTGACTTGGAACTGTATCGCCATTTCTTCAATGTCACTGGGTCAAAAGCCTGAAATTCCCTTCCTAACAGCAGTATGGGTGTTCCTGGATTCCAAAGACTGCTGTAGTTCCAGACAGCAGTTCACCAGCACCTAATAGTCACAATGCTAATTAGGTATGAGCAATAAATGCTGATCTAGCTAATGATGCCAAGATCCCAACACAAATAAGATAAAGTTTATACTAAAATGGAAACTTTTAGAAAAGAAAGATACTGAAGTAGATCAGATAGATTGTTTTCAACGCAGGCCATAGGGTGAGGGAAATAAGTGCAAACTGATTAAAGATACTTCAGGATGTCATATGATACATTTTCAAACAAAGACAGATTAATGCCGACAATTGTCTTCCTTATGAGGTAGGGACACTAACTTTGATTTAATATATTCATGGAGATTTCATCATATGACTTGCCCCTGGTTGGCCAAAACATATTGGCAATGATATATTGCCTTGCAGTGCTGGAAACCAAAAACATCCATTACCAAATTAGATAATACTTGACTGTCCCCCCATTTTTCAATGCCATTTTCAATATTTTTATGAAGAGAATTTAAAAACAAAAAAAGTCCAGTTTTAAAAATGAATAATCAATAATACTGTCAAATGAGACATACAGTTTTGATTATTTTGTGTACAAGTTATTCTCGTATAACGTGCATTTCATTCATGCGAATTCACTGTAACACAATTAGCAAATGGGGGATACTGATTCTAAAAGCAAACTTTTAAAGTGTGTATTGGTTATAACATGATTCCGGCTCCGTTAGTTTCAATTGTGCTGCTATTGCACAATTTTCTTGTAACACATGATTGCACGTGAATGGAACTACCATGTTATAGCAGAACCGACTGTACTCCAAAATGGAACTCAAGTACAACCAGTTCTTTCACTTCTACTTGTAAGTATTTTTTGACTGGATTTTCTCACGCTCTCCAGCAGCATCTGGAGGATTAATTATCAGTTCCTCCAGAGGAATCTGCGATTATTTAGTATACAAGTTGTTCTAGTATAATGTGCATTTCAATAATGTGAATTCGCTGTAACACAATTGACAAATTGGGGGACACTGATTCTAAAGGGAAAATTTTTAAAGCGTGTATTGGTTATAACATGATTCCGGCTCCCTTAGTTTAAATTTTGCTGCTATTACACAATTTTCTTATAACACCGGATTGCACGAGAATGGAACTAGTGTATTATAGCAGAACTGACTGTACTTCAAAATGGAACTCAAGTACAACCAGAATATCCACTTCTACTTCTAAGTATTTTTTGACTGGTTTTTCTCGAGTTCTCCAGCAGCATCTGAAAGACTAATTATCAGTTCCTCCAGAGCAACATGGGAAAGGTTTGCTTGCCAACCATCTATATGGGGGCATTGAGGAACTTTCAAGAAGCAGTTAGGTATGGCTCATATGGTGCATCATGAACCAACTGACTCTCTCATTTCTGGGATCTCATTTCGTGTCATCCCGTGCGCAATGGGGAAGTGGGGATGGAGGAGGTGGGTTTTCCGAAGTCATAAATATTTAACAACAGGCGTCTACAATGTTTAATTAAGCGAGATTGCAAAATTCCCTAATTGAGTTACACTCACTGTTAAATTGAGGTGATGGGACCTTTACCAAGATGGCGGGATCTCGCTCTGTTCCCGCCCCCTTCCCCCTTCCCGCCCAACGCAAGGAAAGCGGACAGCGGACAGCCATGTGAGCATGCGCAGTCTGCCATCGACGGTGGAAGTTTGACACCAGTGTCTTTCTGACCCGGAGCCGGAAGTGACAATGGACTTGTTGCTGGAGTTTGTGTTTGTTATGAGAGGAAAGAGGTTGTATTAACCTGTATGTACTAGTGCGAGGAAATCTCCATCATTATCAGTTGTAATAATATATTAGGGTTATTCACATGCCAGAAAGAAGAGAAGCTCAGGAGCACAAAAGGAGGTTGTGGCCTGTTTTTATTGTTCGTTAAATTCCGTTTTGAATTCTAAGATGTGAGGTCCATTCCTTATGTGAGTATTTTGTCTCCTGTGCAGAGAATGTAATTGTTATCCATATGCTCCGAAAGCTAGTGTGCTTCCAATTAAACCTGTTGGATTATAACCTGGTGTTGTGTGATTTTTAACGTTATCCATATGCACAGCAATTTGTCTGACATTGGTAATCCTGCGTTTTGCAGTATTGTGAAAACATACTGACTTGCTACCATAAGGTTGTTCTGACAGTTTGTTCTGTTTGTTCTGAAAGGTGTAAGCAATCATAATGCAGTAATATATGTGCATTTTTTTTTTTAAAAATGCTTTTAATTGGACCTTTTTCTAGTGAGTTTTCTGATTATATTGGTGTGTCTTTTGTTCCATAATGTAATTTGGCTGAGGTTACTACAAAGGACTCTCCTCCTTCGCCTGATGCATAGTGACCTTCAAATTAAACTACCACCAGTCCTCTCTCTAACGAGAGAGTAGTTTATAGTCCAGTGAGACTATGATAATTTTACCCTTTTTATGTGTAACAGTTTTGCAATGTTTTATACAAGAAGCATGTGTAGACCTTTTAATAGAAGTGGTCATGAAATGTGCAAGATGATTTAAACAATACTAGTGCTGTAGATGATATAACATTATCATGTTTATTTCTATTATATATTTAATTATCTAGTATAGCTCATGGAGTTACAAATTTAATTAATATATCACATGCACAGTAAAAATTAAGTCTTGAAAGTATATCATAAAACTTTAAAATGTTTTAGATTTTTGCATGCCCAAATGTGGATTAAATTTTTCAAGAGTTCCTGTCATTTATATTGGGGTCACTAGAATTTCAGAAAGCATAATGGTGACTGGTTTAAGTTTGTGTTCAACATTGGTTGTTTCTCAACACAAATCAATACATTTATTTGATCTGAGTGTTTTGGGAAAAATGGTTTGGGATGTACAACATGAAGTTTTTAAAGTTAGGATGTATATCTGTCGCACGAGCGTCATACACATGAGACTGTTTGTTTGATTCCCTCTTCTCCCAACATCGTCCTTTGTAACAAGCTAAGTGACAACGCCGATAATGGACCTCTTGGAACGTTTGCAAGCTTGTAAAGATTCAGATATTCATAAACGGTGTGGTCTATCAATATAAATTTGAAATACTTAATTTCTGGTGTGCAGAACAATTATTTCTAATCGCTATTAAGTACATATTAATTCCTAACTTCCAAAATTTGTTCCCTTCAGAGCAACAGGGTATTCCTACACTGTCTTTGTACGTGTGTATATACATCCTAATATGTGTATTCGATCACAACCTTCTAGGTTATTGTCAGTAAGTCTCAGTATGAACTTTCATGAAAATAAACAGTGCAGAAATATGCCTAATTGATCAATTAAAGCTGTAGGATCATGCAATAATTATACAGGTACACAAAACTATGCTGCACTTAGAAATAGTTTGGAGATGTTTAAAAACTATTAAATATTTAGTGCAAAAGCAATGAGGTGGTGATGAATGTTCAGGACTTTTATTAGGTCTATGAAATACATTGCCATAAGTGGCACTTGATGCAATTCCAATCATAGTATTCAAATAGAAGATGAATAAACACTTAAGTATTGTAACAAACAGAAAAGTGGAGCTATCTTGGTTAGCATCAGTGTAAAACTTGCAGTGATGCATAGTAATACAAATGTTCCACTCTACTTATATTTGCATGATTCTCCAAGCTCACATCAGCTGTACCTGTTATCCTACACTAGTTGCTTATTGGGATTGAATATTTGAAATTTAGGAATCGAATCAGTACTATGATGGCCAGAAGCCACTTCAGACTTTAACTTCTTGCCATCGTAACTAATACAATGTCCATGCTCCTTGATGTGTTTCTTATTTGACATATTTTGTTCTTTCTTAAGGTTTCAGTGTGCCAAGACAAGTAGATAGCAATTTTGCTCTGAGAAGATGGATTTGAAGTGATATGGAATCTATCTTTTATCAACATACAGTACCAGCTCACTTCAGGTTCTTCATTGTCTGAATGATTACCTCATGTCTGTGCACTGGGACTGATGAACTGATTTCCAGTCTTAGACAGCACAACATTCAGGTAAACTAGTGTTTTCCTTTACTGACATCTTGTCTGCATTATAAACTTTAGCTTGACAATGAATTAAAGAGCTGCTATTTCTGGCAATGTACTGGTTAACTAGCTGTAAGGTGTGTGGGCAGTGCCAAAATGAGTTTCCTTTTCACCTTTTACTGGAAGTCAGGTACATAAGAACTGAGAATATGTGCAGTTTTTTGGAGCTTAAAGAACCATCATAAAGTCAGAAATGAAAATGTTCACTGGACAGCGAAGAAGGTTACCTTGGAGTACAATGTGATCTTGATCAGATGGGCTAATCAGCTGAGGAGTGGCAGATGGAGTTTGATTTAAATGTGAGGTGCTACAGTTTGGAAAGGCAAATCAGGGCAGGACTTATACACTTAAAGGTAAGGTCCTGGGGAATGTTGCTGAACAAAAAGTTTGTTAAAGATACAGATTTGAGATGACCCAGGGAATTTCTGTGGACTCAACCTTGTAAGCCTTTCTTAGTTCATCCAGGAGGTTGTACTCTTTGGTAATCTGGAATAAAAAAATCTCTTGTTTAGTTTACTTTTTGTCATCCCCTTTATTTACCAATAGCATCACTGTTACAATATAACACTGATACCTATAAGCCAAACTAATTAGGGTCTAATAACCCAGGAGAGTAAATACCAACTCGTCAAGAGCCCTAGCAGACTGCTCTACTGTTGTGTCACAAAGTGGCTTCCTTTGTACAAAAAGTTTATAAAAACACTGCATGTTCTTAATTAGACAGAGCTGAAAATGTGTTGCTGGTTAAAGCACAGCAGGTCAGGCAGCATCCAAGGAACAGGAAATTCGACGTTTCGGGCCAGAGCCCTTCAGCAGGAATGAGGAGAGGGTGCCAGGCAGGCTAAAATAAAAGGTAGGGAGGAGGGACTTGGGGGAGGGGCGATGGAGATGTGATAGGTGGAAGGAGGTCAAGGTGAGGTGATAGGCCGGAGTGGGGTGGGGGTGGAGAGGTCAGGAAGAGGATTGCAGGTTAAGAGGGCGGTGCTGAGTTCAAGGGAATCGACTGAGACAAGGTGGGGGGAGGGGAAATGAGGAAACTGGAGAAATCTGAGTTCATCCCTTGTGGTTGGAGGGTTCCTAGGCGGAAGATGAGGCGCTCTTCCTCCAACCGTCGTGTTATGATGTTCTGGCGATGGAGGAGTCCAAGGACCTGCATGTCTTCGGTGGAGTGGGAGGGAGAGTTAAAGTGTTGAGCCACGGGCTGGTTGGGTTGGTTGGTCCGGGTGTCCCAGAGGTGTTCTCTGAAGCGTTCTGCAAGTAGGCGGCCCGTCTCCCCAATATAGAGGAGGCCACATCGGGTGCAGCGGATGCAATAGATGATGTGTGTGGAGGTGCAGGTGAATTTGTGGCGGATATGGAAGGATCCCTTGGGGCCTTGGAGAGAAGTAAGGGAGGAGGTGTGGGCGCAAGTTTTGCATTTCCTGCGGTTGCAGGGGAAGGTGCCGGGAGTGGAGGTTGGGTTGGTGGGGGGTGTGGACCTGACGAGGGAGTCACGAAGGGAGTGGTCTTTGCGGAACGCTGATAGGGGAGGGGAGGGAAATTTATCCCTGGTGGTGGGGTCCGTTTGGAGTTGGCGGAAATGACGGCGGATGATACGCTGTATACGGAGGTTGGTGGGGTGGTAGGTGAGAACCAGTGGGGTTCTGTCTTGGTGGCGGTTGGAGGGACGGGGCTTGGACGGGGCTCAACGGCGGAGGAGCGGGAAGTGGAGGAGATGCGGTAGAGGGCATCGTCGATCACGTCTGGGGGGAATCTGCGGTCCTTGAAGAAGGAGGCCATCTGGGCTGTACGGTATTAGAACTGGTCCTCCTGGGAGCAGATGCGGCGGAGACTAAGGAATTGGGAATATGGGATGGAGTTTTTACAGGGGGCAGGGTGGGAGGAGGTGTAGTCCAGGTAGCTGTGGGAGTCAGTCGGTTTATGGTAGGTGTCAGTGTTGAGTCGGTCGCCCGAGATAGAAATGGAAAGGTCTAGGAAGGGGAGGGAGGAGTCTGAGACAGTCCAGGTGAATTTGAGGTCGGGATGGAAGGTGTTGGTAAAGTTGATGAACCGTTCAACCACCTCGTGGGAGCACGAGGTAGTGCCGATACAGTCATCGATGTAGCGGAGGAAAAGGTGGGGGGTGGTGCCAGTGTAGTTGCAGAAGATAGACTGTTCCACATATCCTACAAAAAGACAGGCATAACTACTTAATTAGACAGATCACAGTAAAAGACAATAATTCGTAAAAGAGAAGTTAATTGACAGGTCTGCCTGTACTTGACTGATCACTCCTACAGGCCCTGAGCCATTCATTCTGGTGGGAAAAACAAATCTAGCTGAGTTTGGTGCCTGCTGGCGAGATAAGTTCCTATCATAAAGAGGCACCAGTCAGAGCTAATTGGAAGAGTTCATCAAGTAACCTTGCACAGCTCGCATGTCAGATACGATTGTTTTACAAAATGGCTTCTTAGCAAGGAGGACAAACTTTTGACCATAAAATAGCTTCCTGACAGATTGTGTCAGAACTCTTCACTCTTAGGTTTAGAATAATTTTTAAGCTAGGAGCAGGCTCTTGCTTTTTATCTTAAACACAGAATCATTCTGTACCTGAGACTGAGATGTTACCGTATGGTTGTATTTAAACTGATTCATTAGTCTTGAATTAAACATGCTTTTTTCTCAGGTTGTGATTCAAATTCACATAAGACGTAAGATCTGATTAGTTAGAATTGACAGTGGGGTAGTCATGGTCTGTAAAAACAGCAAGTAAGTTAAAGCTTCATCAATATTATCTTTTACAGAGTTTGCATTTCATAACCAGTAATGGCTACTCAAAATCATCATAAAGTGTCAAAATACAATTATATTCAATCCATAGCAAGTAAGCAGAAAGAGTTAATTTTCTACTGGCTTCGGCAGTCTCGCCACTAAAATGATCTCACTCATGCTCTTGCTCTCACTTGTGTGTGCACGCTTTCTCTCTTTTTAGTGTCCTTTTTGAATTGTCAAGTCAGAGACTTGTAACAGAAAAATGTTTTTCCCTCTGCATCTGCCTAGCTTGCATGGGTAATAAGAATCTATTATAATAGGATCTGACCATTAATTGCAAGGCTTTTGATGAGAATGTTTCATTTCGAGATCAGAATCAAACATTATCGTTAATTTCACAAGGTAACAGCCGTGAATGTTATCACTTGGTGTCCTGTTTACACAGACTCACTGATGTTAAGGCAAAAGTTCTTAATTGCCTTAGATCATCCTGTTATCACTTGATGAGAATAGATGTTTTTATCATCTGTATAACTTGGGTTCCCTGTTTTTGTGGCCTGACCCTCCCTGCCTGTCGGCTTTTTTCTAGTGTGCGACAAATGTGTTCTATAATTCAGTATTACATTTTACTGTAAATGTTTAAGGACAAGTTCTAAGGCTATAGACTTTCTCAAGACCTTGGAGTGCAGGTTCATAGTTCCTTGAAAGTGGAGTCACACGTAGATAGGATATGAAGAAGGTATTTGGTATGCTTTCCTTTTATAAGTCAGAATATTGAGTACAGGAGTTGGGAGGTCATGTTGCAGCTGTACAAGACATTGGTTAGGCCACTTTTGGAATATTGTGTGCAGTTCTGGCCTCCCTCCTATCAGAAGGATGTTGTTAAACTTGAAAGAGTTCAGAAAAGATTTACAAGGATGTTGCCAGTGTTAGAAGATTTGAGTTATAGGGAAAGGCTGAACAGGCCTCTGAATAGGTTTTATCTTGACCATCAGAGGCTGAGGAGTGGCCTTAAAGAGGTTTATAAAATCATGAAGGGTGTGAATAGGGTAAATAGACAAAGTCTTTCCCTGTGGTGAAGGAGTCCAGAACTAGAGGGCATAGATTTAGGGTGACAGAGGAAAGATTTAAAAGGGACCTAAGGGGCAACGTTTTAACGTGTGCGTGTGTGAAATGAGCTTTCAGTGGAAATGGTGGCAGTTAGTACAATTTTTTTAGATTAGATTAGATTAGATTACTTAGTGTGGAAACAAGCCCTTCAGCCCAACAAGTCCACACCGACCCGCCGAAGCGCAACCCACCCATACCCCTACATATACCCCTTACCTAACACTACGGGCAATTTAGCATGGCCAATTCACCTGACCTGCACATCTTTGGACTGTGGGAGGAAACCGGAGCACCCGGAGGAAACCCACGCAGACACGGGGAGAACGTGCAAACTCCACACAGTCAGTCGCCTGAGTCGGGAATTGAACCCAGGTCTCTGGCGCTGTGAGGCAGCAGTGCTAACCACTGTGCCGCCCATAACATTACAACATTTAAAATGCATCTGGATGTATATATGAATAGAAGGGGTTGAGAGAGATAGGGGCCAAATGCTGGCAAATTGCACTAGATTGCATTAGGATATCTGATTGGCATGGAGGTGTTGTACTAAAGAGTCTGTTTCCCTGCTGTACATTACTATGACGCTGTGATTGCACAGTGTTCAGCAGCATTCACAAATCCTCAGGTATTAATGCAATCCATGTTCAAATGTAACAAAATCTGAACAGTATCCAAGCTTGGACTGACAAGTGGCACGTAAAATTTGTTCCACACAAATGCTAGGCCAGGGCCATCTCTAATATGAGACAATCTAACACTGTCCCTTGACTTTCAATGGTGTTACCATGACTGAATCCCTCACTATCAACATCCCTGGGGTTACCATTGACTAGAAACTCAACTGGACTCACCACAAAAACATAGTAGCCACAAGAGCAGATCTGAGGTCTAGGAATACTGCAGCAAGTAACTCCCGTCCTGATTCCCCAAAGCCTATCCATCATTTACAAGGCATCAGTCAGAATGAATACTCCCTACTTACCTGGATAGGTGCAGCTCCAACAACAGTGGTGCTTGATAGCTACCATATCCATATACATCCATTCCCTCCACCACCTGCTCTGTCACAACAATGCAAACGATCTATAAGATGATTGCAGAAATTCACCAAAGGTCCTTAGTCAGCACCTTCCAAACTCATGACCACTTCCATCTAAAAGGACAAAGGTAACAGATACAGCGGAGCACTACCACTTTCAAGTTGCACTCCAAGCAACTCATCTCCTAATTCAGATTTGGAAATATATTGCTGTTCCTTTGCTGTTGCTGGGGAAAATCCTGAAATTTCCTCCCTAAGGGCATTGACGGTGAACTTACAGTATTTGGGCTGTAGCAGTTCAAGAAGGCAGCTCACCACCATCACCTCAAGGGCAACTAGGGAAAGGTAATAAATACTGGCCAGTTGGTGATGCCCACATGGTGTGCTTGAATTTTAAAAAAGCTGATAAGCTGGGTTGTAAAGTTGTTAATGTAGGAGGATGAGACAGCATTTTGAATGGGTTGCACCTAATGTAGGATAGAGTTTGAGCAGACATTGGAGCAAGTGTGTGGGAAAACATAACTACTTTCGTGCCTCTAACATAAAATATCCCAAGATGCTTCACAAGAGTGTTCTGAAGCAAAGTATGACACCGAGCCACAGAACACGCGGCACGGTGGCACAGTGGTTAGCACTGCTGCCTCACAGCGCCTGTAGACCCGGGTTCAATTCCCGACTCAGGCGACTGACTGTGTGGAGTTTGCACGTTCTCCCCGTGTCTGCGTGGGTTTCCTCCGGGTGCTCCGGTTTCCTCCCACAGTCCAAAGATGTGCGGGTCAGGTGAATTGGCCAAGCTAAATTGCCCGTAGTGTTAGGTAAGGGGTAAATGTAGGGGTATGGGTGGGTTGCGCTTCGGCGGGTCGGTGTGGACTTGTTGGGCCGAAGGGCCTGTTTCCACACTGTAAGTCTAATCTAATCTAATCTAAAAAAAAAACAAGATATTAAGTCAGGTGACAAAAGCTTGGTCAAGGAGTGTCTTAAAAGACAGAATGTGAAGTAGTAGTCATAAAGCAGAATGTTAGAGGGAGGGGGTGAATAATTCGTAATTTTGATCCCAAACGGTGGTGGAGCCATTAAAATTGGGGATACACGAGGTGTGGGTGTGAATTGGGAGGAACGTAGATATCATTAGGGTTGTGGGGGTGAAATAAATGGGAGTGAGGTTGTGATGGAAAAAGACTTTTGTAGAAATGGAGCCGGGCTGTCTTGATTATAGTCAAGAAGTAAAGCTCAAGGTCAAATGACACATGAAGATTCCACATCCGTGGATACAGCATAAAACGGCTGCTAAAGAGAGAGATAGCATCAAAGGATAAGATGTGCGTTTTCTGGAAGGAGTTAACAGCAATGCTCCATCCAGTCAATGTCCTTGATCCATGACATGCTGTCAGCCACAGAGGTGACAGGCAGACTTGGTGGTCAGCACACATGTAAACATTCACTCCATGCATCCGCTCAACACACAATGTAATCGGGACGAAGGTAACTGCAGCCTTGGCTAACCTAATAACAAACTGGGGTTGCATTGAAGCCATGCTTCAAACTGCTGGTACTTTTATGTGTTTGCAAAGCTCTGTATTAAGTTAACCTATATAAGAGGAAACGCAAAAGGCTGCAGCAGAGTATGTCAGGTATTATTTTCCCACTGAGAGAATTATTTTGGGTCTGTTCTCTTTCAACCTTCAGTATACAATATGATCAGTATGTGAAATTTCCCTGCCAGGTCCATTTAAATGGGGAAAAAAATCATCCAGCAATGTAATTGGATCAAAGGTTTATGCTGCTCGGAATGTTTGCTGTGTCTAATGAAAGAATCCTTAGCATTAATAATAGTGAGAACATCTGGTTCAAGACTTTTTTTTTAGTGGTAAGAGTAGTATGAACTGATTTGTGAGGGTCTTCAAAGATCGCAATTTCCCCTCGGACGTGGTTGACGATCCTCTCCACTTCCCGCTCCTCCGCCCTTGAACCCTGCTCCTCCAGTCGCCACCAAGACAGAACCCCACTGGTCCTCCCCTACCACCCCACCAACCTCCAGATACATCGTATCATCTGTCGTCATTTCCTCCAAACAGATCCCACCACCAAGGATATATTTCCCTCCCCTCCCCTATCAGCGTTTCAGAAAGACCACTCCCTCCGCAACTCCCTCGTCAGGTCCACGCCCCCCACCAACCCAACGTCCACTCCCGGCACCTTCCCCTGCAACCGCAAGAAATGCAAAACTTGCGCCCACACCTTCCACACCCCCCTCCCCCCTCACTTCCCTCCAAGGCCCCAAGGGATCCTTCCATATCCGTCACAAATTCACCTGCACCTCCGCACACATCATTTACTGCATTCGCTGCACCCGATGTAGCCTCCTCTACATTGGGGAGACAGGCCGCCTACTTGTGGAACTTTCAGAAAACACCTCTGGGACACCCGCACCAACCAACCCAACCGCCCTGTGGCTGAACACTTTAACTCCCCCTCCCACTCCGCCAAGGATATGTAGGTCCTTGACCATCTCCATTGCCAGACCATGGCAACACTACGCCTGGAGGAAAAGCACCTCATCTTCTGCCTAGGAACCCTCCAACCACAAGGGATGAATGCAGATTTCTCCAGCTTCCTCATTTTCCACCCCCCCCCCCCCCCCCCCCCAACTTATCTCCATCTCAACCCTTGGACTCAGCACCGCCTTCTTGACCTGCAATCTTCTTCCTGACCTCTCCACCCCCACCCCCTCTCCGGCCTATCACCCTCACCTTAACCTCCTTCCACCTATTGCATTCCCAGTGCCCCTCCCCCAAGTCCATCCTCCCTACTTTTTATCTCAGCCTGCTTCGCACACCTTCCTCATTCCTGAAGAAGGGCTTATGCCCGAAACGTCGATTCTCCTGTTCCTAGGATGCTGCCTGATCTGCGCTTTTCCAGCTCTGATTTGAGAGGGTCGAAAGGCTTATGTTTCCTATTGGTACCAAGAGACAATGTGCTAACTGCAGTGAAGAGGCTTCGTGAGGCTTTAAATTGGAAGTAACTCAAGCATGCATTGAAGAAACGAACATTAACACTCTGGTCTCAGCGATCAACACCATTTCAGAATCTCATGTTCTGCTGTTGAGCACTACCATTTCAGTAAAATTCTTAAAGATTCTGTTGTTACTTTGTTCCCAGGGGCAGCAATGTTTAGCACTACACAAACTTCCAAAACTCAGTTCCTGGACAAAGCCCGGGCTGCTCGAGAGGAGAGGAAAGGGCAGAAGGAGCGTGAACGAGCGACTATTCAGATTCAGGCGGTCGTCAGGAGGTACCTCTGCCGGTGTCGGCTGCTTCGAGAAATCAGGTCAATTGTTTTTACTTTGCAATAATATTTGTAACAATGTGATGTTCAAAAGGCTAATAAAAGGGCAGGGAATAGTCTTGAAATAATAGGATAACATTATTTTAAACATAAACAAGTTCCCGATTAAAAGTCAAAATAGTCAAGGTCTTAGCAAAATCTGTGAGCTTTGTAGAAGCAAAGACCATCTAAGACACTCAAATCTGCAGAAATTCTTTTAAAGCCTCAGTTTTCAGCCTTTTAATTCTGGCCCCTATTGCTATATCCCAACATGTCGTGTAAATCTCAGGTGTCTCCCACATGTTTTTTTAAAAAAAAGCACACTTGCCCAAGGGAAAGCTAGAAGATACTAAAATGTAAGAGCTGAAGCAGGCCATTTGACACTATAGTCTGTTCTGCAATTAATGCTCAATTTCTTTTCCTGCTTTTTCCCCATAACCCTTCACTCTTTTATTAATTAAATATCTGTCTATCTCAGCCTGGAATATTCTTAATAATCTAGCTTCCTGGAAGATCTCCAGCTCTCAAATTATGACTGCTGGTCCTAAATTCTCCCAAAAAGAGAAATGACCTTTCTGCATCTTTCCTGTTAAGCCTCCCAAGAACCTTAGAATCCAGATAATGCAGAAAGAGTCAGTCAGCGCACTGAGCCACGGTGGCTCAGTGGTTAGCACTGATGTCTCTCAACTCCAGGGACCCGGGTTCAATTATTTGTGTGGAGTTTACAAATTCACCCCGTGTCTGCATGGGTTTCCTCCAGGTGCTCTGGTTTCCTCCAACAATCCAAAGATGTGCAGGTTAGGTGAATTGGCTATGCTAAATTGCCTATAGTTTTCAGGGATATGTAGATTAGGTGCATTAGACAGGGGTGAATATAGGGTAGGAGGGAATGGGTCTGGGTGGATTGCTGTCCAGAGGGTGGTGTGGATTTGTTGGGCCGACTGGCCTGTTTCCACACTGGAAGGATTCTATGAAGTCCTATATAGTGAGTACATCTAACCCTATCACAGTGACTGTCTGAAGAGCATCCCAACCAGACCACCCTATCCCCATAACCCAGCATTTCCCATGGCTAATTCACGTATCCAACTCATCCCTGGACACTGCAGGGCAATTGACAATGGTAGATCCACATCTTCAGACTGAGAGAGGAAACGAGCACCAGGCAGAAATCCATGCAGCCACAGGGAAAATGTGCAAACCCCACCCAGACAGTCACCCAAGAATCAAACCTGAGTCCCTGGTACTAATCACTGTGCCCCCACAATCTTCCATGTTTCAATAAGGTCTCTCATTCTTCTTAGCTTCAATAAGGTCTCTCATTCTTCTTAGCTACAATAAGTACAACCTCTCCTTGTAATATAGTATCTCTGTACCCACATTTAACCTGTTGACCCTTCTCTGTTCTGTACCCTGTGCCAGTATACCTTTTCTTAGATAAGGAGACCATAGCTATTCAGTTTTCAAGCTGTGGTCAAACTAATGCCCAACATTATTGTGGAGAAACTTCCCTATTTTTGTACTCTTTGATATAAAAACCAACATTCCATTTGCCATCTGCCGAACTTGGATGCAAGCTTTTTTGTTTAATGCGTGAAGACCCCGATTTATCTGTGCTGCAAATTTCTGCAGTCTGTCTTTACTTAAATAATATTCAGGTATTCTTTTCCTGCTACAGGTCAAAATCTCGCACTTTCTCACATTTCCATCTGCCAAGTTTATGCATAGTCACTTAACCTGTTAATATCGCTCTGCAGCCTCTTTGTCATTCTCACTACTTGTGTTCCCACCCATTTTTATGTTATCCATAAACTTAGCAAGAATATGTTCACTTCTGTCATCCAAGTCGTTAATATTTTGTAAATAATTGTGACTTTAGCATTGATCCCTATGACACTGCAGCAATCACAGGTTGCCACCTGGAAATGCTCCCTTTGTTCTAATTCTGTCTTCTATTTGTTAGCCTCCTTTATCCATGCTGATGCACTACCCCCAACACCATCGACTATTATTACATAGCTTAGTGTGCAGTATCTTATTGAATGCCTTTTGGAAATTGAGCAAGTAGTAAACCTCCCTCGTCAGCTAACTCCTCGACCAAAGAAATACAGTAAGTTTTTCCAGAAACCAAGAAATGAAACAAAAAACAGCAAGTTCAAAAAGTGAAAAATGTATACAAGACAAAAGAAGTCACATAACTTTGTTAGAAAAAAGGTTGTTAGGTAGCTATCAAAATGACCTTGGACTTATGGTTTTGTTTGGTTCAGTTAATTTAAAATTATTCACGAATGGGAATAATTACCTACACGAGTAATTTGACTGTTTAGAACTGAGCTTTCTCAAACTTAAGAATATTACATATTCAAATAACTGTTATAATCTGCATAAATTTCCAAAGCCCCTAATGCCAGGTGTAGCATAGTCTTTCCAGACCAGAAGACCTTGTAGTTTGGTTCTTAAATTAACTGATCTCAAAAGAGCTTGTTATAATAAGCCAGACTGGGAGCAAGGGCAGAAAGCATTCAACGTTTTTCCCATCCGACTCTCTAGTAAAACTTGTCGACAGGAGAGTTGGGTAAATCAGTGTCTAGTTTGGCTGTGGCATTGTCCACATTTTGCATGGACTGAAAATATGAAAATGATCAATGGCAACAGACAGTAGAATGAAAAAGTAAGCTTTTAAAAAGGACCCTGTTGGCATGACTGCATTTTTATCTGGATATTCTGAACAATATGTCTTCAAGATTTTTTGGAATCATAGCACTGCCACCTTTCATAGATGCTGCTTAGTTCAATGAGAATGTTGTGACTTAAATTCACTGTCATACATCTTTAATCTCTGTTATTTCTCTTTCTCTATTAGACCTTAGGCCTTACCAATGTTTACCAATGTAGGCCTTGATATTAGGTATCTTAAAACAAAACCATAAGTATCATCTTTCGAGAGCCACTTGTATATTTTGCTTTATGAAAATCTCATCATTGTTTAATCGGGTGTTGTTGCCTTTACAGATTGGAAGTTGATGATTTTTTTGATACCTATGAAGCAAATTCATCAAAAAGAAGTGCGCTCGCTATATTTAAAATCACTAGGAAGTTTCTGTTTGTGTATCGCATGAAAGAAGATAAAGATGTAAGTATGCTGACAGAAGTCAGTTCTGTCACCTTGGGTGGGGAGAGACAATTCACTAGTTTGTTATTGTTTCAGCCATGTTACTCCTTTTAGAAATTTAGAGTATTGGGCTAAAGAAAATAAAGTTCTAATTTTATTCTGATAATTTGAGAGGAGGTCAGATTTCATTTGTGTCATCCTGTATCAATTTCTAATATTTCACTTAATGTGATCTTAAATATTGCTAAAGCAGATGGACAATTTGTTCCAAGGTCAAAGGAGTGGCTGGGAAATATTACGTTACAGGATGTAGTTTTATGATTGGGGTTGAGGCAGAGATGAAAAATCTTTGTCCTTTTACTTGATGTTACAAATGTTGACACCAAGTATCTGAACCTTTCTGTTCCCCAAAATCAAAGACTGTCATATTGATGAGCACAGAATTCTCATATTTCGCAACTCTTAACCTAATGAATCATGAAGTCACATCTTGTACAACTCGTAAGAACTATCATCATGTTGCTCTATGAATTTATAATTGTAAATTTGACTTCATTGTTCCCCCACTTGCTCAGATATTGGTCCTGGCAAGGCCATCTTTTACCAGCCACCATTAAGTTAAGAACATAGCCTACTCACCTCATCCTATAGTTGCCAATGCCATAAGTGTAATTTCTATTGTTAAAAATTAGAGAAGGCCCCTTTACAACCTCCACTGAGCATCAAAACTAACTTTCTTTTGACAACTTTTGCCAACAAGCTAAAAGAAACGGGGGAGTTGAGATTTTGCCAAACATGTACAAAGTATGGCAATGGCATTGCAAAATTCATCCTCCTAGTCGTTGCATGGGAGATCAATCATTTGTCTATGGAAATTTGGAAAACTATTTATCATGGCTAAAAGTATTGTGCATATAATACTCTATTGTCTATATCTGCATAGCTTGTTTGAGTAATGAGTTGTTATACCTTTTCAGAGACTGCAAAAGCTGTGTCGCTGTATCCTTAACAGCATGGAAGTAGAGAATGAGTCCAAGGTTTGTATGTATTCTTTGAGTAGATTTCGAATGTGTTACTTATTTATTAACTAAACCATAATAATAAATATATTGCCCAATGCAGATCTCGACCTTCCAGATTAACGATCATATTCAGTTCCTAGTCCTATATTGTTCCAATTTGTGTTGCCATCAACCTGCCCATGAAAACTGAGAGCTAATGGTCTTTGCCATCAGTCTAGTCTCAATTTATTTGCCATATTCGATTAAAAAACTTGAATTGAATTGAATTTATTGTCACATATACTTAGGCACAGTGAAAAGCTTTGTCTTATGAGTAATACAGGCAGATCACATAGTTAAATAGATAAGTAAATAATAGGGAAACAGCAGTAAAAACAGGCGAATGTTAAGAGTTTGAGTCTATTCAGTATTCTAACAACAATAGGTTAGAAACTGTTTTGAAACCAGCTGATGCGTGTGTTCAGGCTTCTGTACATTCTCCCCAATGGTAGAGGTTGTAGAAAAGCAGGGTGGGTTGGATCTTTGAGATTGCTAGTGGCCTTGCCTTTACAGCGGGCCTGGTAGATGGATATTCTAGATGGGAGGTCAGCCTTTGTGGTCGTCCAGGCCAAATTCACCACTCTTTGTAATTGTCTCCGATCTAGAATGGTACATTTGCCATACCAGGTAGTGAATCATCCAGTCAGAATGCTCTTGATCGCGCACCTATAAAAGTTGGCAAAGGTATTCACCGTCATGCCAAATTTCCTCACCTGCCTGAGGAACAAGAGACGTAACCAGTGCATCTACATGAAGAGTCCAAGAAAGTATGTTGTGGATGACCACACCTGGGAGTCTGACACTCTTCACTCATCCCATCTCTGTGCTGTTAATGTGTAGAGGGGGCATGAGTAACATCCCGCTGAAAGTCAATAATGAGTTCTTTGGTTTTGCCAGCATTGAGAGCTAGGTTATTCTCAGTGCACTATTTTTCTAGATCTTCTACCTCCTGTCTGTAGTCTGTTTCATCGCCATCTGAGATTTGACTGACTGTGGTAGTATCATCAGCGAACTTATAAATGGCGTTCGCCTGATATTTGGTGACGCAGTCATGGGTATACAGTGAATACGGTAGGGAGCTGAGTATGCAGCCCTGGGGGGCTCCAGTGTTGAATGTTAGTGAGGATGAAATATTGTCCTCCGTCTTCACTGATTGTGGTCTATGGATCAGGAAACTGAAGATCCAGTTGCAGAGAGTGGAGCTTAGTCCGAGATTGATAACTTTAGTAATCAGTCTCGAGAGGATATTAGTGTTGAAGGCTGAACTGTAGTCAATGAGTAGGATTCTTACATCTTGGTGTCAAGATGTTCTAGGAAGGAGTGAAGGGCAAGGAGTAAACTTCAGGGAACTTTAATTTGATTGCTTCCATCAGTGTCCATGACCGGTCTGTAATCCACGCCTATTTCCCCATAAATATTTTACAGGTATGTTGCAATTTGGAAAGGGCACAATGTACAATAGTGCAGACATTAGAACTTAGAAAATACTGAGAAGTAGTGCTAGTGTTATCACTGAGTTGATGCTCCGGTCACTTAAATACCCCACATATTCTTACTAAAGTGTGTTCGTAACTAACTACCTTCAGGAAAACCAATTGCATTTAAGCCACTGATGTATGATGTGTTGTCTCTGTGTGTCGGTTGTTTCGCAACTAAAACTAAATTTAACATGTTAGTTATGTGTAAATTAGTACTAATGTTTTATGAAAGCAATAGAAGAGCTGCCTCTTGGAATTTCATAGAAAATGGATAGCTCAAATTTGTTGTTTGTGTAAGGTAGGAATTTAATTGACAAATGGAAATATTTAAAGGTTTACCTTGCAGCCTGATATCCTGCAGGACTGCAAGTTCACCACATTGTATCTTACCTTGTTGGTGTCTCATTTGTTCACACAGCCCAAGTCAGCATTGCATGAAGTATTTATAGACACCTTTGCTTTTGACCAAATTCCTATTGACAGAGCGTTAAGCAAAATTTGGACAATGCAGTTAATTTATGCACTTAAAATTTTCTTTTTAATATGTTGGTACATATTTAGCAGTATGATGGATTTGTGTTCCTCAAGTGTTCTCAATTTTAATTTGGAACAGGATTATCGACTGATGATTGATTCCATTTTAAATATGTTTCCAATTCTCATGGCTGTTTGTAGGTTTGGTATGTGTCATTAGCACTCTCCAAAGATCTCACCCTGCTATGGATAAAACAAGTTAAAGACCTCCTCTGGCTCTGCTGTGAGTTTCTGAAGCACTTGAAGGTAAATTGAAAACTGCAAATGTAAACGTATAACTGTGTGTGGAGAGGAGGGAGCAGCTGTTGAAATTATTATTACCTTGTTGTAATCTGTAGGATTTCTGTTGGCAATAGACATGAGTATTTACTAAGGGTGTTTTTCCAGCATTTTCTTTTGCACTGAGATACCTCTGGGTCCCTGTCACTAAGCCAGGTACTCCTGTCATTTAAATGTCGTTCACATTCTCACTGAAGTATATTTTAAACAACATGTGTAATGTATTGCTTCTGTAATTCAGTTGTTTCACAACAGAAACTAAGATGTCAGCTAAACCTAAAATTGGTATTCGTGTATCATGAAAGCAGTAGAGCAGCTGTCTCTTGGAATTTAATTTAGAAAATGGATTGGCTCAAATTAGTTTTGCTTAATTAAGGATTTAATTAACAGATGGAAATATTTAAAGTTTTTTTATTGCAGCCTGATATTCTGCAGGACTGTAAGTTCATCACATTGTATCTCACCATGCTGGTCACATTCACAGACACCTCAACCTGGAAAATACTGAGAGGGAAAGGTCAGTGGCAAAATCAACCTCTATAGTGTTAATTCCTGCATTAGTTAACCAATAACTAGACTTTTTCATCAATAGATTTTGTTCTGGACTTTTGAGATGCAGGTAATTAGTTCCCACCTATTTTTGATTTTTTTTTGTGTGGGTTCTGTATTTCTCTCCTATCTCTTGGATTTTGGCTGATCAGTGCATCTGCTCATCTGTCCATCTTTCAGGCTTGTGCTTAGCTCCTATACAACAATACTGCAGTGATTTTAGTTCATTTGTTTCCCCTTCCTCTGAAGAATTACTTTTTCTCTTCTATCAGCACAACTGCAAAAGTAGGAAAAGAGTATCACATTTTCTATTTCTGTTGATGTAAAGGGAATCAGAACAACAATGAATTGGATGCATAATGTTATCACAAGCCCATATGCACATTTTTTTGATGCAACTTATTTTTCTTCCCTCTAATTTTCTCTTCCCCTGCCCTTCTGAAGATGCTGACTTGTGCTGGAGAATATCTAACATGTATAAAACTATATATTCATGGAGCTGTACAGCACGGAAACAGACTGGTCGGTCCAACTTGTCCATGCTGACCAGATATCCCAACCCAATCTAGTCCCACCTGCCAGCACCTGGCCTATATCTCTCCAAACCCTTCCTATTCATACACCCATCCAGATGTCTTTTAAATGTTGCAATTGTACTAGCCTCCACCACTTCCTGAAGAAGAGCTCATGCCCGAAACGTCGATTCTCCTGCTCCTTGGATGCTGCCTGATCTGCGCCTTTCCAGCAACACGTTTTCAGCTCCACCACTTCCTCTGGCAGCTCATTCCACATATGTACCACCCTCTGCATGAAAAAGGTGCCTCTTGGGTCTCTTTTATATCTTTCCCTTCTAACCCTAAATCTATGCCCTCTAGGTCTGGACTCCCCAACCCCAGGGAAGAGGCTTTATCTATTTATCCTATCCATGCCCCTCATGATTTTATAAAACCTCTATAAAGTCACCCCTCTGCCTCTAACACTCCAGGGAAAACAGCCCTAGCCTATTCAGCCTCTCCCTGTAGCTCAAATCCTCCAACCCTGGCAACATCCTTATAAGTCTCTTCTGAACCCTTTCAAGTTTTACAACATCTTTCCGATAGGAAGGTGACCAGAATTGCATGCAATATTCCAACAGAGGCCTAACCATAACTCCTGTACTCAATATTCTGACCAGTAAAGGAAAGCACACCAAATGCGTTCTTCACTATCCTATCTACCTGCAACTCTACTTTCAAGAGCTATGAACCTGCACTCCAAGGTCTCTTTGTCCAGCAGCATTCCCAAGGACCTTACCATTAAGTGTATAAGTCCTGCTAAGATTTGCTTTCTCAAAATGCAGCACCTCGCATTTATCTGAATTAAACTCCATCTGCCACTCCTCAGCCCATTGGCCCATTGTAATCCGAGTTCACCACCTTCGCTGTCCACTACACCTCCAATTTTGGTGTCGTCTACAAACTTACTAACTATACCTCTTATGCTGACATCCAAATCATATATATAAAACTGATGAAAAATAGTGTACCCAGCACTGATCTTTGTGGCACTCCATTGGTCACAAGCCTCCAATCTGAAAAACAACCCTCCACCACCACCCTCTGTCTTCTACCTTTGATCCAGTTCTGTATCCAAATGGCTAGTTCTTCCTGTATTCCATGGAATCTAACTTTGCTAACCAATCTCCCATGGGGAACCTTGTCAAACACCTTACTGAGATCCATATAGATCACGTCTACTGCTCTGCCCTCATCAATCCTCTTTGTTACTTCTTCTTCAAAAAAACTCAATCCAAGCCCACAGCCATGTTGACTATCCCTAATCAGTCCTTGCCTTTCCAAATACATGTACATCCTGTCCCTCAGGATTCCCTCCAACAACTTGCCCACCACTGATGTCAGGCTCACTAGTCTATAGTTCCCTGGCTTATCCTTACCACTTTTCTTAAATAGTGGCACCACGTTAGCCAACCTCCAGTCTTCCGGCACTTCACCTGTGACTATCGATCATCTGGTGTTTTATCAAAGTGACTAATTCTGTGAAGGGGTGCATTACCAGGTTTTTCATAGCTGAGTTCAGAACTATCCATATCCAGTAGCCCGATATGTATTTTCAGGAAGGACTCTCGAGAGACAGATCAGAAGTGAGAATTTGAGCTGTTCACCTTCCATCCTCTCCTCAAAGATTTTGAACACACGTTTTAGAGTTCCAATAGCTCGTTCAGCACAAGTAGAGAATTAAAACTAAATGTTTTATAGAGGACTCTACACTTACTGATATGTAATTTGTGTAATTAGCTTGTATATAGGTTTAGTCTGTCACGTAGGCAACATAGCTTGGAAATAGTAGTCTTCGATTTGTGAGTTGGTTTAAATCAGGTTTAAGAATGTCACACTTAGAGATTCAGTGAACTTGTTTATGTTACCAATACTATTGATTTTCCTTGTTAACAGGAGAAGTCCTGAGGCCTGCCATGAATCACATCTGTGCAAACATCATGGGTCATCTCAATCAAAAGGGATATTACACAGTGCTACAGGTTTGTTCACAAATGCTGCTCAAATTTAGTGTTTAACAACCTAATTGTTGTAGCTACTTTGTGAAGATGGAATGGGACTGAATTTTGTTTTTAAATATATTCTGCCTGAATACCTAATAGGAGCAAAAATCCTATCATCAGATCAAAGGGTCTCCAAAAAGAATGCTGTGAAATTGTCATGTAGAATTTCAATTTGCTGTTTTTTGTTCCTGGGATGTGGGCTTTGCTGGCAAGCTGCATTTATTTTGTCATCCCTAATCACCTGTGAGGCGTTAATAATAAACTGTCGTCTTGAACCACTCCAGGCATGTGTAGGTGTATCTGCCCTGCTAGGAGCCAGAGTGTTCTCGGATTTTGACTTGATGATGAAGAAGGAATGTTAACATAATTGTAAGCCAAGATGATGTGTGGCTTGAAGAGAAACCTGGAAGTGACAGACGTACACCGACTGTCCTCCTAGGCAGCAGAGATTGTGGACTTGGAAGGTTTCAAAGGAAGCAAGCCAGACACACGATCACCACAGTGCTACAGTCTGCTTCCTAATATGAGACATTATGGGTTGTTTGTTTCAGACCATGCTTAATGACCAACAAGGCTGATCAGTTTAACCAGCTAAAACTGGGCTTGCCTATCAGAATACAGCAGCTTGAATTGAAGTCTGTCTCTCCAGGCATGCACAAGTTAAAGCTGATTTCACTGTGTGACTGTAAGATATAGTATTCAGAGTCTTTAATTTAGTAACAAAAAATAAGTTTCTTTATTCTCAGATATTGTTAACAAATGGACTGGCAAGATCCAAACCTTCTTTGTCTAAAGGAACGTTAACAGCTATTTTCACCCTTGCATTACGGTAAGGGAACTTTCAGATCAAACTTCATTTCTGGTAAGCTTGCCATAAAGAAGGCAGTCGAGCTTTCAACAAGAGAAATAACACTTATAGATTCATCAATCTTTTTGGAGAGGCAAATGAACAATGCAAAAACAAATTCTTATTTGAGTGTTTTATCTGAACCCCTTACAAGCATTAGATTGATACAAATATTCTTCCTTTTGTTATTGGTACTTCAGTATAGCTCATGGCCATTTGCAGGCCCAGCTCTTCAAGTTGTAACTGTGTGGTTTCATCTACCTCTGGATATCTATTTGTGGTCAGCTCAGCTGTAGAATGCAGAGGAATCATTTTTGATGCCTCACCTTTTATTGTTCTCCAGTAAAAGACAAGAGAATGGTTTTAGGAGGCAGGGTTAACCCATCTTCCATTAAACAAATAAGGAGTTGTATTAAAATTCATTTATTTTTCCTTGCCTTCCTATCCTTGTTTTGCATTTTGAAATTGTGCCCAGTGGCATTCGTTGAGGTTCGCTATTCAAGGAAATTCACTGGTGTGAATCCAAAACCCATTATTCTGATGCAAATCATTACACCATTTTTGATGGTAAACTTTGAGCAAGGCATTTGAAAATAGTAACTCTCATTTTATCCATCTTATTCTATCTTCCAGTCACATCAGACAATGATTCTCAGTGAATCACATCTGAAATAGCCACTCCGTTTGCCTGCACTCTAACTTGCACACAGCACGATCCTAAAAATAGTAGTGAATGATCATGAATTTGTTTTTAGTGGTAGGTGAGTAAGTAATAATGGCTAATTGATGCAACTCCCTGCCCTCTTTGAATACTGATAGAATTTTGGTTTAACAAACAGGATACTGCCACCTGAATCATGGAGATTATGTGCTAGAGTATGGTTTGATCTCCAGAATCCTTTGATTTCTAGTAAGTAGCTGCACTAGCTGAATCATGCTTTTGCAACGTTTTTGTCTAGGTTGTGGGGGTTAACAAAAAGCTCAAGTGATTTTGCTTTAGATCCAATTCAAATCTGGATGTGCCCTGGTGTTGAAATGGGACTTCCTATTCAAGAGCTTTTGGTTCTCATGCCCAATCTACTGCTGTGCAAGTAGCTATTCCAATTTGGGTGGATCCAGCTATTTTCTCTCCTGCCTAACAGATTGATAGCTTCTGGATGCAAAGCCATGTTTCCTGTGTGTTTAATATGAATGTTAAATATTCTGGCATTGCAGGCTGCATGATAAACAATGCTCTTCTTTTTGAATGTGTTGTATTTTAGGACTAGCACGTAGTTTCTAGCTACTAGTCTTACTGTTTGATGACCAGATCTCACAAAATGAGCTGTAAACTAAAATTCAGCTTGATGAAGAAGTAAGATTATAGCCCAAGATAAAACAGCAGAT
Source organism: Hemiscyllium ocellatum (assembly GCF_020745735.1). Taxonomy (NCBI): domain Eukaryota; kingdom Metazoa; phylum Chordata; class Chondrichthyes; order Orectolobiformes; family Hemiscylliidae; genus Hemiscyllium; species Hemiscyllium ocellatum. The sequence continues at coordinate 14,320,892 of NC_083424.1, forward strand.
TGTATAAAGTTCTAATACCTCAAACTCAAGTTATTTTAGAGCAGCTTACAATCCTTCAAAGAGATTAAGGAACTTTAAATAATTTCTGTTTTTATTTTTTTGGAGCACTTAATGAGATAAACAAGCTTGTGTTTTCTACTAATCTCTGCTCAAATATTACTACAGAAAATTATTATTCCATGCAAGCCAATGAAAGGCTCTGGTACTTAGTTCTTAGACTGCGTATGGGACGCTCAGTAAACATCCATACTTGCCATACGGGCTGAAGTGCTTACCAGGCAGTTTCATATTTCATTCTTTCAGAAGCAGTTGATGAAGGAGAAATCATATATCAATCTTTTATTTAATGTCAGATTTATTGCAGAAGGCAGCATTACAAACATCTCCCTCCTCCTGAGCCAACTCCTAGAAGCCTCTTTGCTCAAGGTTTTTAATCAGTCACTACTTGCATGTCCTTAACCTAAATTACACAAATAATATGCCAATAAAATTCACCTAATGCTTTTTGTTTGGTAGCACAATAATTAATTTTCTAAAGAATTGCAACTTTCTAGAGATAGCATATTAATAAATTAGAGTATAATATTTGGATGTGTAATTTAAGTTGACACTTTTGTTCTATTGTGTAGGTTGATCATTCAATGACATTAAAGACATTAATTCAGCAATTAGTACCCAGTTTAGTGTCACTATCATTAATCCAGTGTATGGGAAGATCTCATCATGCGAGGGAATCTATCAGCATTCTTGTACAGATTGTTTGTGTATTCCTGGGGTGGGAAGGCCCTTGTTCAGGCCTGTGTTGCTGACATTGACTCCACCCACCTGACATCACTCAGCAGTGAGGCCTCGGGTGAATGCTGTAGTGGCAGAGGTCACTGCCTTCTCATTGATACCGTCTTTAAATAGAGCTGCTGGCATCTGATTGACTGGAGGTTTTCAGTGAGTGAGATGTCTACCTCCCAAGGCCCTTGATCCTGGCCAAGTTCTAATTCTGTCCAGTTAAACACCTGAGTGGAATTTAACTTGGTTGCCCTTCTCATAGAGGTTATGTGGGGCTCCCATTGGCTCTCTAGCCAACTGGCAAGTCTCCATCACCTCCAGTAAATCCAGTGCACTTTGTATAATACCTCTGAAGCACCTTACACTATTTTATCACAGATGTTTTATAATTTTAATTTGTGAAGAAAAGTTTGCCCAAATCTTCTGGTCTCTAGATCAACGAAGACCAGATGTATGACCAGATATATATACAGGAATCGTGCAGAAGTTCCGATGTTCTGAATTATTTCAGAGTTAAACATAAATTTCAACGTTCAATAGCAATTCCTCTGCTTTCCAGGATCCTCTTTGAAAATCTTAGACTCTGCATTACAGTTGGAGACTTGGGCTAATGCTGTGGAACTGAACAAATTTGTAAACCAGGAAATGTTAGACAGAAAAATGTAGGCTAATTGTTGAGTAACTCCAGCACTGGCATTTTACAATCTCATGTCTCTGTGCACCTCCCCAACCTCCCTACCTCCACACCGTCCCCCACCCCAACCAAACCAACTGCATGTCTCTGAAGTTCTGTGTCCATGCATCTGCTTACACCCACCCCTCTCCAATTACACGTCTTCTGTCTGCCTGACCTGCCAGCTACCCGTTCACCTGTCTGCCACCTTGCCCACCTATATACTGTACCCATTCATTGACATTAATTATGCTAGTGCAGCAAAGTGGGGTTCCCTGACTTCCCTCTGAATCTACAGTATTATGATAAAATTCTTTGAGAATCACTGCACTGTACATGTCTGTGAAAAGTGGGCTGAGATGTTCGGGGAAGAAAATGTAATGCAGATTTGAGGTTGGGGGATGTATGAACAGAGCAACAATTTAATGATGATCGTTGCTCCTTGGAAAAATCTGAACCATAGTGTTTTCTAATTAGAATTCAATCTCTAATTAAGGAGAAAGAAATAGTAGGACATGCCAGTTAAATTAGATGATAAGTTAGAGGAGAATTTTGTTGGACATAAACTATTTGGGACAAATGATCTGCTTCTTTGTTGTGAATTCCCTGTGTGATATTTTTGGTTTAATCCATTCGTATTCACATGTTTCTTTTAAAAGTTACAGTTTACTTTCTTTTTTCCAGCCCGGTGGTTGCTGCTCATTTCTCAGACAACCTGCTCCGTTCCTTTCTTCTGCACATAATATCAGTCCCAGCACTGGTGACACATCTGTCTACGTTAGTACCTGAGGTATGAAATGTCATAACTAAAACTCTGCTTGCAACTTCTAATCTGTTTCTTTAGATACCTTATTACTCAGTTATATTTTTGAAAAGTGTACTTTTGTCAACTGGCACTCCCTACTCCCCATATTGCTAAAGTCTCTGCAATTTTCAGTTTCATCTAATGTGGACGGGTGGCTTACTCTCACTAAACCTTCAATTTCACAGAAAGAATGCCAGTGGTTATCAAGTACATAGAACATAGAAGGATACAGCGCAGTACAGGCCCTTCGGCCCTCGATGTTGCGCCGACCAAATCCTACCTAACCTATACTAGCCCAATAACTTCCAAATGCCTATCCAATGCCCGCTTAAATGACCATAAAGAAGGAGAGTTCACCACTGATACGGGCAGGGCATTCCATGAACTCACAACCCGCTGTGTGAAGAATCTACCCCTAACATCTGTCCTATACCTACCACCCCTTAATTTAAAGCTGTCCCCTAGTAACACCTGACTCCATTAGCGGTAAAAGGTTCTTAGTATCTACCCTATCTAAACCCCTAATCATCTTATACACTTCTATCAGATCTCCCCTAAACCTTCTCTTCTCCAATGAGAACAGCCCCAAGTGCCTCAGCCTTTCGTCATAAGATTTTCCTACCATTCCAGGCAACATCCTGGTAAACCTCCTCTGCACTCGTTCTAAAGCTTCCACATCCTTCCTATAGTATGGCGACCAAAACTGCACACAATACTCCAGATGAGGCCTCACCAGAGTCTTATACAACTGCAACATGACCTCAGGACTCCGGAACTCAATTCCTCTGCCAATAAAGCCCAATAAAGTAGTTCCTACTCTTTCTCGCTATCTTCAGAGTGCTTAGCTAATATTATATAGGATTCAAACTGTTATCCCTCACAGGGATAGTGTGCTGGAGATCAAATCTATCTAACTAAAAAAAAAATCTATCCCCCTATTTCTGGGGTCATCACCACAAAAGTTTTTTAAAATTTTTATAAGCACGCAGAATTCTCCTGTCTTTTAGATTCAAGTTGACAGAAATCATGGTCAGGGTTTGTGTACCTAACGAGAATTGATATTTATTACAAATAAATAGATTTTAACTGCAGTAAGCCATTATGAACCTTCAGCATGTAACTGTGGTGATGCTGCTGCTCTTTTTACAACGTTATGCTGTCCTCGGTTTTTCTTTCAGAGAGGTTGTAAAAGCAGCAATTCGGAAAAATCTAGTTTTGGGTCTTAGGGCCAGTTTGATTATGGCTAACAGATGCTGCCTTTGGAAAAAGGCTTTCAAGTTTTTAAACAAGCACTTGTACAATGAAAAGGGAGTGGCCAGTTCAGCTTGTCTCTGGTTTGGCTTGATTTGTTTTGAGCGGTCTGTTTGTTTACTGAAAGCAGTCAGTCGGTTGTTGTGAAGCTGCTGAACCTAAAGAAGCAGGTCTGTGCTGATCCTGCCTTTCTGTGACATCTTTTCTTTAAGACCCTGTGTTTCATTTTATCTTTTGTGCCAAGGGGTGTTTATGGGAAGTGTTGCAAGTATTTGGAACAGCATCCTTAAATTGGGATAGCCTGGGTATTTGGATAGTGTGGTGCTGGAAAAGCACAGCAGGTCAGGCTGCATCTGAGGAGCAGGCGTTTGCCCAAAATGTCGATGCTGCCTGACCTGCGCTTTTCCAGCACCACACTCTCTACTCTAATCTCCAGCATCTGCAGTCCTTGCTTTCGCCTAGTGGGTTTTCTGATATAGGTTGTTGTTCTATATTCTGTTCTTCTTTGCGTTTCATTTGGTAATCTTGCAAATAAATTCTGTTTTGTTTTAAACTAAGTAGTTGGGCCAGCTGCATTACTCCTGGAATGTCCACTTACACCTGCTTAAAACAACCAGCAAAGTTAAGGTCTGAACTACTTTCTGAAATGATTTGAAGGGGCTAGCCTGGTCCATAACACTCTACAAATTAAAACTCTAACTCCCTTATAAACTTGCCACACACACACACACACACACACACACACACACACACACACACAAAAATTAAAATGGATATTATGGGTGAGGCTGTTTATTAAGATGATCCTTTTGGCTTCTCAAGATATGCTGCTCCTTGATCTTCCTTCAGGTACTTTCACTTGCTTACAGGAAGCATAGGGTAGTTGATTCGTATACACAGTCGCTGACTTATTTGTGAATAACCTCAGCTTACAGTAACTGCTGAGGAAAAAATAAATTAGCTTTTTTCATCTATTGTAGGGAAAAGGTTAAAAGATTTTAAGGACATTATAGCAGGGCACTTGGATAAGTTAAAGGTAATTAGGCAGAGCCAGCATGATTTTGTCAAAGTGATTTTTTTTATTTTATTGAATTCATGAAAAAGCAACTTGTACTCTGAATAAAGGGGAACCGGTGTTGTACTTGGATTTGATAAGGTGCCAATCAAAAATTATAGCAGAAAATGAAAACTCATGATTTTCCGTATAACATATTGGCATGGATAGAAGATTTGCTGGCTAACAAAAAGCAGAGAGTAGGAATATATGGGTCTTTTTCAGGCTGGCAGGATGTCACAAGTGGTGTGCTACAGAGGTTAGTATTGGGACCTCAGTACAATTTATATAAATGATTTTAGATGAAGGTGTACCCGAGAACTTTGTGGGAAGCTAGAGAAGTGATTGCTGGGCCTCTTGTTCCATGCTGTACATATCTATGACTCTGACTAAGCAATGGTAGTTAAATTTGTTGATGACACAAACAGATAGGAAAATGTGTTGTAAAGAGGAGACTAGAGAGGGATTTGATAGTTAAGGAGTGGGCAAAGATGGTAAATGCAGGAAAATGTGAAATTGTCCATTTTGGCAGAAAGCAAAATGTTATCTAAATGATGTGATGTTGCGGAATTCTGAGATGCAGAGAGATATGTGTGTTCTAATACATAAATCTCAGGCTATTATGCAGGTCCAGTAAACAATCAGGAAAGCTAATAGAAAGTTTTGTTTTATTACAAGAGGATCTGAATGGAAGAGTAAGGAGATAATGCTTCAGTTATGAAGAGCATCCATGAGTATGCACCTTGTGTACTGTGTACAGTCTGCCACTGTACTTACAAAAGAATATTAATACATTAGAAGCAATTGAGAAGGTAGTTTACTAGACTAATACCTGAAATGAATGGATTGCCTTATGAAAACAGGGTAGGCCTGTATCTTCTGAAATTTAGAGTGAAAGGTGTTTTAATTGAAACATACAAAATCCTAAGACAACTTGTCCAGGTGGATGTGGAAAGGCTGTTTACTTTTGTGAGAGACTTTAGAACTACACGTCATAGTTTAAAATTAAGAGGTTGCCCATTTAAGGCAGAAGAGATTTATTTTCTTCCTATGAGAGTATGGTGTCTTTAGAATTCCCTTTCTCAAAAATCAGTAGATGCAGAATCATTAAATATTTTTAAGACATAGGTAGCTGCATTCTTGTTTACCAAAGGAATAAAAGATTACTGGAGATATGCAGGATTGTAATGTTAACATTAAAATCAGATCAGGCATGATGTTTTGAATGATGGAGCACGCTCAAAGGGCAAAGTGGCCTACTCTTGTTTCTTGTTCGTATGTTCAGGCTTGACATTTTTAGAAAGCTCCTTCCCTTTTGGAAATCCAGTGGCTTCTCCCTCAAACATTTGCATCGATGAGCTGTTCAACCATGTGGAGTTAACTACATAGTTGTTGGCAGATAGAAGTCCTTTGTCATTGGTAACTGGTCTTTAGTCTGCAGCCCAGTCTGTTGCTGGCCAAAGCTCCACATGAGTACACTCAGCTTCCACCACAACCCTTGCCACAGCAGCTGTTGTTAAAAAAAAACACAAACAAGGAATATCAGGTCAATTCCTTTTAAAAAAGGTGCAGCAGTCGTTTGACCATCCTTGGCTTTTAAAATAGTCCTTTTCCCATTTCAAACCACAATTAAACATACCAAAAAATAAAAAAAATATCATGGTCTTTACAACAGAAAACACTAGAACTACAGAATGGGATGATCAGCACTTGAAGGTGAATGGTGTCTTTTTTCCCAAGTGCTGATGATGCTGTTTTGGTTTTCTATCATTTTTTGTTTTATTTCAGATTTATTATTTTTGACTTCTGCATTATGGTACACTGCAGTCTGTGCATTATCTCTAGATTCTTCACCTTTCTACGCATATATTGTGGAATTAGTTTTTTTAATGAGTTGATGTATTTCAATTGTGTCTGTAAAGACTGAATTCATTTCTCTCTCTCGGTACATCATAAAAGCAGATACGTCATGCAGACTTTTCAATTAAGGGAAGGATTAGTGGGAAATATTTCCAGTACATCAGAAGCTACTAAAAGCATTTCATTGTTCAGATCAATTCAAAAATAATAAAATACTGAGATTTGATTGGAATCTTTTTTGTAAAGCCCCTTTTTCCCTTGGTACCATTTTTAGGAAACTGTTTTCTGTCCCTTTATAGAATTGTGGAAGTTTTGCCTCAAATTGCTGGCTATTTGTTCCAAAACAAAAATAAATGTCTTTGATGCTATTCAGGTCATTCTTCTGTTTTTGAGAGCAGCTACCTTTGACATACAGGTCGTTCTGCTATGACATGCATTTCATTAGCATGAATTATAACGGGATTGGATAAGGTGAACTTTGTGAATGGGTGTAGCGATTTTCTATTAGTGATCTTCTACAGTGTAACTTTCTATAGTAGTTTTCCATAGCGCAATTTTCTATGACAAAAGTTTGCAAAGGAACACAATTGTCGCATTATAGCAGAACAACCTGTGTGTGTGCTGCTGATTTACTCCATTTCTTTGCATTATATCGTATGATAAATGTATAATCATAGATAGGAAGTTCAGTAGGAACGGTTTTTTGCTGTGATCACGGCAGTTTCTGAGTGAAATTCTGAACTGAAAGTGATGCAGTGTGACTATCTCACACCAAAGTTCTCTTATACCACATCCAGTTTGCTACTAGATATCCTCCTCCACTCCTCACGAGACCTTAATGAATTGTCCCTTTCTCTCAAGTGCATGGCTATGATCCATACCCATGAGCTACTCCGGAAATTCATCCTGTTTTTAAGTCGAGATGAGCAATGTGGCGATATCTGCGTATGCTTGGAGGGAAGCCATACACTTTGTCTTCAGGGTGAGTGTTTCAGGAATATTGACTTATTCAAGGTTACGCTTACATTGGCAAAATAAAAACACTGCATACCAGGTTCCTAGTTATCCTTTATGTCACTTACTGAGTGGACCCCGATTTTGTGTTCTGAAGTAAGATAATACCAGGGCACTCTGAGAGTGATATAAAAGATAATTGGAAGTGACTACATGGCAGGTTTCAGATAAAGTGACTCATACATGATTTCCCTTCCTGAACATCTAATAAAGTTGGGTGCTACAATTTATTTCCAATTTCTAGGGTATTGAGGGCGAAGATAAATTCCCAGTACTCAGCACTGTCAGTGGTTTTTATTGGGAAGCTGCATGTGAATTTGGTGTAACCTTGCATATGATGTCTCCCATGGCTTGACTAACTTACTGATGCTCATTGTTCAAGCTCACCCAAGGGCGGGGAAATGTGACCAAATGTAACAAAGCTGTAAATGCTCATCGAACCAGAGCCTGGTATGAGTCAGGGAAGGTGAAGAGGAAATTGGGAGGGGTACTGAATATTTGGAATATGGAACAGAATAGTCTCTCAATATTGATAAAAGTGGCTGTTCGTTCTTAACTTTAATTTTTTCAAAAATTAAATCTGTCCAATTTGACACAGGGAATCTAATTTATCTGGCCTACCTGTCTGAGAAAGTTTTGGAGGAGGAGACACAACACTTGGTCAGTGTGTTGACTGCCATGCTGTCGTATTGCCAGAAGTATGTATCTCAGAAGAAGTCCAACCTGACACACTGGCACCCAGTACTGGGCTGGTTCTCGCAGACTGTTGATTATGGGTATGTGCTAGCAGTGGATATCTGTATCATCTATGTTTATCTGATAATGTCTGTCATGCTGATATTGTGTTTACTTATTTTGGTTTCTCTATTCATTGATCTCTATAATCTGAAGCTCTCTTAATGGAATCAGTGGTTTAGGATACTCATTTGTACAGTATCTAATGTGTACTTTTGCTTGACCTGGGAGGATTTAATACTAGCACTGTGGGGGAGAAAGTGTCAAAATGTTCCAAGCACCAGAACTTTGTTAGTTTAGTGTCAGCATTTAATCAAGTTTGCAAAATAAAGCTTTCCTACCCTTGGCAATTACTGTTTGCTGTCATTAATTTGCAATTATTCTCACCATCTTGCAATATTAATTTTTTTGATTATTCAGAAAGTTAGTGGGCTGTGGCATTTAAATCCCACCTATGGGTGGTGTCTTAAACTTTCCTTTCTTGTTTGGATTCACTTAAGACTCTTACATTGTGGAAACCTAAAATAATTATCATTGAGTGTGCGTCCAAAGTATGTGTCATACATAATTTAGCACGAAATCCCACCATTTTAAACTGGTTTCACAAGAATATGTAACAATATATGGTTAGAAATATAGATTCGGTTAAGAAATTAGTATCATTATTTTGGTTCATCACAAGCATATTAAAAACATTTAAAGATAAAGGTTGATTTGAAATTATCATGGTAAAATCCATTTCAACTAGCAGGAAAAGAATATACCTAAAAGGGAACATGGGGAATTCATGCGCATGCTATTACCAAGGGTCCTCGATTTTATCAACATCTGACTTACGAACACGTGTAATTATGAATGCGATCCCATGAGGTGATATAATTTTAAAGATAAACCACATGACTGTTTCCTGCACTTACAAACGACTATTTGATATTGCCCTGCGTTGTGTTCCAATGTGCATACAAATAGATTAGATTAGATTACTTACAGTGTGGAAACAGGCCCTTCGGCCCAACAAGTCCACGCCGAAGTGTAACCCACCCATACCCCTACATTTACCCCTTCACCTAACACTACGGGCAATTTAGCATGGCTAATTCATCTGACCCGTACATCTTTGGACTGTGGGAGGAAACCGGAGCACCCGGAGGAAACCCACGCAGACACGGGGACAATGTGCAAACTCCACACAGTCAGTCGCCTGAGTCGGGAATTGAACCCGGGTCTCTGGCGCTGTGAGGCAGCAGTGCTAACCACTGTGCCTCTGTGCCGCCCTGAATAGATTTACGAATGGACTCCAGAATGGATCCTGTTTGAAACTGGGGGACTGTCTGTAATTAAATGAGTGCTTACCACAGACAACAGAAAAACGATAAACAATAATTTAGAAAAATGTGACAATAATTCAATAAAAAGGAAGCCTGACAAGGCAATGATAACTTCATACCTGGGCATGTAATTAAAATATTAATTACAGAATACTGGATAGGTTATGTAAATCTTACAAATCCAGAGCTTTAAGCATTTGTGAAATTGGCTGTTTTGAACTCAGCAGACAAAGTTATGAAGGAATCATGCCTGGTTGAAGTTAACCCTAAAGAGAGTTAAAAGCTACGTATCACTTCACTGCAGAAAATGCCAATGCACGCATTGTCCTCAAGTTGACAGTTTCTTACAAGACAATCAGAAAGGCAGTTTGTGTTTTAAAATAGAAAATCTCTCACTAGTACAGCAAAAGGACCTCTTCTAAAGTTGGATTAAAGACACAAGGTATAGGTATTCTAAACCAGCTTTACACTGAGCCTTTTTCCCCAGATCAGATTACCAACTGAAAGTCTGTTTCTCACTTGTGATATACCAATGCATGTAAGACTTGAGGGTAAAACTTCAGGTGTGGTTCTTTCCTTCAGTATTGACATTTTCACATTGAGTTGGGCTTTTAAAATTCCAGTTTTCACCTGATAATAAAAGTTATGACACAAATAGATTTCATGACAACAAAATGAGAACATGATAGTTGTGTTCAATGCATCATTTCAGAAGTGTCAATCGAGAAAATTTCTCCATGGCTCCATCATTAAGCATAAGAGGTACAGTTAGTAAGTTTGCAGATGACGCCAAAATTGGAGGTGTAGTGGACAGCGAAGAGGGATACCTCAGATTACAGCGGATATCGCAAAGATGTTGTGAAACTTGAAGGGGTTCAGAAAAGCTTTACAAGGATGTTGCCAGGGTTGGAGGATCTGAGCTACAGGGAGAGGCTGAACAGGCTGGGGCTGTTTTCCCTGAAGCGTTGGAGGCTAAGGGGTGACCTCGGAGGTTTACAAAATTTATGAGGGGCATGGATAGGATAAATAGACAAAGTCTTTTCCCTGGGGTGGGGGAGTCCAGAACTAGAGGGCATAGATTTAGGGTGAGAGGGGAAAGATATAAAAGAGACCTAAGGGGTAACGTTTTCACGCAGAGGGTGTTACGTGTATGGAATGAGCTGCCAGAGGATGTGGTGGAGGCTGGTACAATTGTAACATTTAAGAAGCATTTGGATGGGTATATGAATAGGAAGTGTTTGGAGGGATATGGGCCAGGTGCTGGCAGGTGGGAATAGATTGGGTTGGAATATCTTGTCGGCGTGGACGGGTTCGACCAAAGGGTCTGTTTCCATGCTGTTTCCATCTCTATGACTCTGTGCCTCTTCTCAGGTTGAACGAAGCAATGCCTCTAGTCACCAAGCAGTTACAGTTCTTGTGGAGTGTGCGGGTCATTCGTATGCTGTTCCATGATGTGTTGAGCAAGAAACTGGTTGAGACCCAAGACATGGCAAATACTCAATTCTCCAGTCCTTCAAACAACATCCATGTCAAAAGTAAGCGTCTGTTTTAATTTGCATCTTTAATAAAATGCAATCATCTAAAGGCCCATTTTCCCTGATGGCTCAATGCACATCAGAATTGTTCAGTTGACATCAAGGCATACAGACCAGTTTGGTTTTGGACTGATCTCAGCTGAGGTCTCACCAATTCTGAGCTGGGATGGGATGTATTAGCCAGGATTCCTTATGCTTATGGCCTTGTAGCTACTAAGTAAAGATTGCATTTTGCTTATATACTCACTGTCTACACCCATACTTGACAAATCATTGATAGTGAGTTACATGGAGTCACAGACTCCTGAGGCACTATATATCCTATGTCAATGCTGTAAAGAGGCAAGAAAACTAGTAGAAACAGTATTTGGATTTGAAATTAGACAGCTGTATGATGTATCTGGCTGCAACATGTTTCTTTCCTTTCTGGGTCTTGGATTGAAAACTCTACCTGACTATAGAAATAGGTCTCCCCCTTTCCTGTAGCACTAAAGTACCCAACTGAAATGTAGATTGGATGCTCTTCCGAAATGTGTGCTACTAGCAATGTGAAATTGGAAACGTGTTAAATCTCCAAGACCCAATTCCACAATCAGTACCCAGATAAGTATAAAAAGACTTTTCCATATAATGATTTGATTTTCTTTTGCAGATCTCTTTAAACGGGCATTTCAGAAGTCAGCCTCCATGCGAAACATTCTGAAGCCAGTGGGTGGGAAGCGTGTGGACTCTCCTGAGGTGCAAAAGGTCTGCAGTATTTGTGTGCTATATCAGACCGCATTGACTACGCTCACCCAGATTCGTCTCCAGATTCTCACAGGTCAGTTTGTATTTTTGGAATATCCCTGTAAAATCGATCATTTTTGTGTGTATCAGACAAAATATATTGCCAGATGAATAAAGTTGCAGCCAGATATACAGTGGAAAGAGATTTCACCTCATTGTTCAGCTGAAGAGGAAATGCTTTACCAATGTAATTTTCCCCATTGTCCTTTATAATTTATTTATTTATTCAAATATTTATACAGTTTTAAAGCTATAAAAGATTCTGTTTCAATGATCATTTCAACTAGGTCTCTGTTCTTTCTCTTGATTTTTAAAAATTCCTTTGGTGATCATCTTGAATTTGTGCTCTCCAAGTATCAACTCAATGGAAGTAAATTTTGTTTCTTTACCTTTTTAAATACACCAGAATTTAGATCAACTGTACTACATCTGTTACACGTTCCTTTCATTAGTGAAATTTTTAACTAGTTTCATTATTGCTGAAGTCTTTAATCCCTTTTATCATTTTAACAAGTTTCTTCTGTCCCCTTTCTGTTACCTAGGCATCAATCCTAAAGAATGTCCTCAAAACTACACAATACATTTGTGACATTGTCACTGATTCATCCAAGTTTCAAATGACTTTTTTTTTCAAATCAATCTATGAAATCTAGATTCTAAAACAGCTTTTTCAATTTAGTTTTTCATTTCAAGGCATTGTATCTATTGACTGAGCCATTAGGAAAACTAACAAATAATAACAAAAAATATCTTAAATAAAACATTTGAGTCATAAATCGGGAGGTCAAAATATCGCACTATAAGTGATTTTCAATGTGGATTTAATGCTAAGTTGACTGAGCATTCTTACCTATATTGTATCCAGAGATTGGGATTTCTTTGGGTTTTGAAATGTTTTGTATTTCTGTTTCAGGATTGACCTATTTGGATGACTTGTTGCCCAAGTTGTGGGCGTTCATTTGTGAGCTGGGGCCCCAAGGGGGTCTGAAGCTTTTCCTTGAGTGCCTGAACAATGATACTGAGGAATCCAAATCTCTTCTTGCCATGCTGATGCTGTTTTGTGACTGCTCACGGCACCTGATCACGTAAGTTTGAGAGAGGTTTGGGATCAACCTCAGTGCAATGGTTTTATCAGGGACAAACAGAACAATATGGTTTAAACGGGAGCAGAAGTTGAAGATCAGGAGTTCTGCTCTTAAGTACTTCCTAATTTTATAGATGAAATTCGTATGCAAAGCAGTCACTGATATTTTTTTTAAATGTCCCTCCTCTTGCCTGTGCAGTGTCAGTTAGGATCATGCCCTCCAGACACTCTGATGATGTGACTGGGGAGAAATATCAGTAATAAATCAAATCAAATGTTCTGATGCATATTGTAATAGAATGAACATTATCATATTTCTAAACCAAACATGTGTTCACCCCAGAGCTAGCCATTCTTAAAATATACTGGAGACTGGAAAATATGTCCTCCATTTATAAAGTATGTTTTTGCAAATGCTTAGACTAGTTATTGTTACTAGCTCTTTCAATTATGTTTGAGTGACTGACTTAATATTGGCTGCATCATCTTGTCTCTTTTCATTGCAGCAAGTCAATGAAGTGAGAGCAACATTGCAGATTTGTAGAAATCCTTTCAACCCATTTACTTTTAAAATGGTGTTCATGGCACAATGCAGTTTCAAAGAGTGAGCAGATTTAATTTTATTGATTCAAAATCTTCAAACTGAGTTAAATTTGGTTTTGAAATCACACTTTTCTTGTGATGTGTTGTTATAGCATGTCCATTTTTGGCAATAAATATGACCTTTAAAGCCCTGCTGGAAATTTGTTTTCTAATAAAGACTGTTGCAATTGACTCATTATGGTGACAAAGTCGCAATGTTAGCATTTATCATTTAATCCCTAATACCTGTATCAGTTGGAGCTCTGATAGTATTTCTTTACCCCTTCAAACAAACCTCAGCTCCTGCTGGTTATGTTCCATAGTTCATTTGGTAGTTGTTTGGTTTCGTTCTCAGTAATCTTTTAATTTTTCTTTTTTTTTATCTAACACCTTTACCCATTGTCCACTTCTTCCTCTGCTACTACATTAAGTTCTAACTATTATTGCAGGATCTTGGATGATATTGAAGTGTATGAGGAGCAAGTCTCATTCAAACTGGAAGAGCTGGTCACCATCTCCTCCTTCCTGAATAATTTTGTATTTAAAATGATCTGGGATGGCATTCAGGGTGAGTCTATTTCCATAATACCAAGAGTTGTAATTAGCTTATCACAGCAATAACCAAATTAGGTTTATGGAAACACTGGAGGCTGTATTCATAATTAAACATTGATTTCCTCAGCTGAAAGGCCAGTGTTGTGATGGGAGATTGAACAGAATGAATTTGTACTTTCTATAGTTTGGAAGAATGTGAGGTAATTTCATTGAAACATATAAGTTTTTTTCAAAGGTTTGACACAATAAATACTGAGAATTCTGTTTTCCCTTGGCTGTAGAGCTAAGGCTAAAAATCACAGGATAAATCATCTATACATCACTGAGAAGAGAAATTCTTTCTCTTAGAAACTTGAGGTTTTTTTATGATGCATATATAGGACAGGGGACATGGATGTTGCTGGTAGGGCCAGCATTTATTGCCCATCCCTAGTTGCTCTTGAGAACATGGTGAGCTGCCTTCTTGAACTGCTGCAGTCCATGTGCTGTAAGTTGACCTACAATGCCCTTGGAAATTCCCAGATTTTGACCCAGTCGCAGTGAAGGAATTGCAATAGATTTCCAAGTCAGGATAGCGAAGGTCTCAAGGGGAACACGTAGGTGATCTGCTGCCCTTGTCCTTCTTAGTGGAAGTAGTTGTAGATTTGGAAGGTGCTGTCTAAAGATCTGTGGTGAATTTCTGCAGTGCATTCTGTAGATAGTACGCATTACTGAGCATCGGTGGTCGAGGGAGTGGATGTTCGTGAATGTGGTGCCAATCAAGCAGGCTACTTTATCCTGGATGGTGTCAAGCTTCTTGATGGTTGTCAGAGCTGCACCTATCGAGGCAAGTGGGGAGTATTCCATCACACTCCTGACTTGTGCCTTGCAGGTGGTGGACAAGCTTTGCAGAGTCAGGAGGTGAGTCACTCACCACAGTATTACCGTCTTTTGATCTGCTGTTGTAGCTACTATGATTGTGTTAAGTCAAGTTAAATTCTGGTCAATGGTAGTCCCCAGAATGTTGTTAGTGATGGTAACACCAGTGAACATCAAGGGGCAGTGTTTAGATTGTCTGTTATTGGAATTGGTCATTATATTTGTATGGTTACTCGCCACTTATCAGTCCAAGTCAGGATATTTTCACATTTTTGTTGTATTTGAACTTGGACTGCTTCAGTATCTGAGGAGTCGTGTATGGTTTGACCATTGTACAGTCATTGACAAACATCCTCACTTCTGACCTTATGATGGAGGGAAAGACATTGATGAAGCAACTGAAGATGGTTGGGCCTAGGACACTGCACTGAAGAACTCCTGCCCTGGAGATGAAATGACTGATCTCGAACAGCAACAAACATCTTCCCATGTGCCAGGTATGACTCCAGCCATTAGAAAGCTTGCCAGTTTTGCTAGGGCTCCTTGATGGTACATTCGGTTGAATGCATCCTTGATGTCAAGGGCTGTCACTGTGACATCAGCTCTTTAATTTATTTCTTTTGTCCATGTTAAAATCAAAGCTGTAATGAGGTCAGGAGCTGAGTGGCCTTGGTAGAACCCAAACTAGCATCTCAGAGCAGGGTATTGCCAAGCAGGTGCTGCTTGATAGCACTGTTAATGACAACTTTCACCATTTTACTGATTATCAAGAGTAAACTGGTGAGACAGTAATTGGCAGCGTTGAATTTGTCCTGCTTTATGGGTACAGGATGTATCTGGGCAATTTTCCACATTGTCAAATAGATGTCAGTATTGTAACTGTATTGTGAAGAGCTTGGTTAGGGGAGTTATTTGCCCCTGAATTACTCAATGCTCAGAAGTGCACTGAGATTAACAAGTTCTTAGGCAATCAGGGAGTTCATAGTTCTTAAAATAAGGCAGGAAAGAAGGATTGAGGTGGAAGATTAGCCATTATTTTATAGATTGGCAACACAGGCTCTGGCCCCTGTTTCCTGTGTATTGTGGTGAGGGTATCCTTTAACATTTTGAACTTTGTGTTGAAATAAGAAACAATCTTTTCATATCTGAACCCGACATTGAATCCTGTTCAGGCTAAGATGATGATGCCGATGTGGGTAACTCTTATATACTGTCCTAATGATCTTATGTTGGTTGTTCTTTGAAATTAATTTAGCCGCAAGCCTAATCTAGTCATCAATGAATACAAGTGCATGATATAGACTGCTCTTACTTTGGATTATTTGATCCTTAAAAATAATCATGTCCATGCACCTCTAGTTATATTTACTACCCCAAGAAAAGCATTTTAATATATTGAAATCCCTGATATTGTTACATTCCAATCCATGGGATTTTATGGATTTTTCTGTGTTGCCTGACGTTGTTGAGGCCTTAATATTTTTAATCTGCTGATGGATGTTTTTACCAATAATGAACTTCTCATCAAACATGATTAGTTACTGATAAACAACCTTGCCTAACTCCATTAAATCTGAATAAAGTGACAAAGTGTGGGCAGAGCTATATCTGAGAACATTGGATTCAACACTTGGTGATCTATTGGGCTACTGTGAAAATTGGACATATCCAATGCACAGTCTAGTTTCCTTTTATTAAAAATCTCATCATTCCATTCGCAAAGAGCAAAAGGGAAATACTGCAGAGTAACGTGAGCATAACAATGAACACTGGGAAGTTACCTTACTACCAACTTCTGGTAGGTTATATTCTTAGCAAGCAGATTAATATCTGAATTTATCCAACAAATGGTGTTTCTGTTAAACTGAGGAAGTTCAGACCAGTTTTTCTTAAATTGTGTCTGAAGGTTTTGCTTGTTCGTGCAAACATACGTATGAATAAAGAGATGAGAAAGGCTATTTGGTCCCTTAAGCTTCCTCTGTCATTTGATAAGATCATGGCTGATCTGGTTATGGCTTCTCCTACCTTGTCTGCTTTCTGTATCCTTTGATTCACTTGTCAGTCAAGAATCTATTTAACTTGATCTTAAAAGTACTCAATTATGTTGCCTCCACCACTTACAGGGGAATTCCACAGACTTGCAACTTTCTAAGAAATAAATTTTCTTCATCTCTATCTTAATTGTTTTTAAGCTGTACACTTTATCTCGAATCTCTCCCACAAGTGGAAATATCCTCTCAGCATCCATTCTAATGAGACCCCACAGAATCTTACGTTTTAATAAAGTCACCATTCATTCTTTCAAACTCTAATGGATTCAGGCCCCAGCTTGTTGTACAATTTCTCCTAAGTTAGCCCCATGAATCGGTCTAGTGAACTTTCTCTGACCTATATTGTCCACCAACGAAATCAGCCTTTTGTTGTTAATGGAGAAAAGATGGAAACCTAATAAGGGCAAAATCTAGATTAATTTTGTTTTGGATCTCTAGAAAATGCCAATGGAGAGCAACTGGAGCTATTCCATTCTGTTCATGGGTGGCTCATGACCCTGTACGAGCGAGACTGTCGACGGCGCTTTGCTCCCGAGGATCATTGGCTGCGCAAGTAAGCAAACAATGAACTTTTGACAGTGGGTGAGAGAACAATCCACTTATCTGCAATAATTTTCTCCAAAAAATGATGCAAGCACCATCAGGTGGTTAGTCTTTCCTGTCTTGAATGCGGTCTGCTCCCTGATTTTTTAAAAATGACCAGATGTAACAAATGTCTTATGGAAATTACCAAGGATGTACAGGTACTGAAAACTCAATGGGCTGGAAATTATCCTTGTTGCTGATGCATTTCCTGATGTGGCAGGGGGGCTTGTAGTGTCCAGCTGGTGACCTTTACTGCAACCTGTGTGAAATGTTACATGAGAGTGAGGAAGGCCTCTGGTGAGCTGTCTGCCCTTGTGCCTCGTGAGGCTGTAAAGTGGACAATTGAAGGCACCATCACTTCTAGTGGTGAGGCCGATGCTTCCAACAAGCAGCTAGACCTTCTTAGTGAGTCCCCTGAGCTCAACTTTAGGCTTCCTGCTAACTGCCCCACTGGCCTGTTGAACCTGACCCTTCACTGCCTGACTGAAATCTAGGTTTATCTCGAAGAGTGTCTGTAATCGTGCCTGCCTGGTGCTACTGGGATGAATGGCTGCCAGTTCTGTAATGCAGACATTCCTTTCTGATAAGTGTGGAAATCTCACCTTAAAGTAGTAGGTAGTGGGGCATTGGGCCTGCCATTAGGTTTGTGCCCCATCCCCCTTGGTTTTTTCAGTGAGGCGTGTGGCTGTTGGCAGGACCATAGTCTCCCATAAAATTTAGCTCATTGATAAAATTGAAACTGAACAACCGCTGACTAGTGTAATATTGCAAAATAAAAAAATTAGTATAGTACATCTATGCTCATTAGGGCCAAGAGCACAGTACCTGACCTTTTGGGATTAGGCATAAATTTGAAGAGAAATGAAAAATTATCCTTGGGGAAGATTAGAAATTCTACTGAGCTTAGACTTCATTGGAAGGGGGATGCAAATGCTGTCAACATTATTTCTAAGTGGCACAAAGTGCACATGTGCAAAGAGACTCTCTTGATCAAGTCAAATTGACAGAAAGCAGCAGAGCCAGTCCCTGGAAATCCGCTAAATTTCCAGAACTATGATCCAAGACTTGGCAAGTTGTAGATGGAGATTAGGACTAATGAAGAGGAGCTTTCCCTCACTAGTGGTGACGTTTCAGTCGTCATTCCTTCATCATCTGGTGAGGGCCTCTTGCTGGGGAGCCATGCCTGGAGGCCAGGGCTATTGCTACCCTAGTTACCCTGTTCCTGTTGCTCCTGTAGCCCCATCTTCATTCATGTTCCAGAAATGCAGCAACAGCTGGGCACGGCCTCTCTGCTCAGTTGTGTTCCTCCCCAAGCAGCATGGCAGCTAAGATGACACCAACAAGAGGGGAAGATCCTCTTTGTGGGCCCCAGTCTCCACCTGTGCTTCCCCCAACCTCTAACCCTGCAACCACGCTCTGTCTGACCTTTGCCCCCAACCCCCTCCTCATCTCCAGCCAGTGAAAACGAGGAGGAATATCAGCAAGTGCGCTGTTGCGACAGCCACACTGGGGGCCATCTACACATCCACAGCTGCTGAAATCATTGTGAATGGATTATAATAGAATCAGCAGCATGTGCAGACATATTCTTCATACACAAAGGCACTTCTGCAGTCTGTGATAACCTCCATCTTCGCAATCACAGAGGTGATTTGTGTTATAAGAGTTTAGTTGCAGCAACCCATGAGATTTTGAG
Organism: Hemiscyllium ocellatum; assembly: GCF_020745735.1. Taxonomy (NCBI): domain Eukaryota; kingdom Metazoa; phylum Chordata; class Chondrichthyes; order Orectolobiformes; family Hemiscylliidae; genus Hemiscyllium; species Hemiscyllium ocellatum. The sequence goes on from NC_083424.1 coordinate 14,340,127, forward strand.
AACAATTATTCAGATGTCTTTGCCTCTAGAAATAACAATTATAATCTGTAGATCTTATGACTTTGGTGTCAAAACGTTTTGATTCCCACTTTTTTGCCAGAATTCATTCATTAATAACTTTCTCTCTAAGGACAGAAACCAGTTTTCCTTCATCTTGGTATACTAATGATGCCATAGTTTGCACTGAAATTAATGCATTCTAAAATTTAATGTTCCTAAAACAAGAAATTGTGAATTAGAATTGTGGTATTTCATTCCATGCTTTACCATATTTTAGTTGTGTTTTTAAAAAGTTCTTTGTAGATTGCAACCAGTTTAATTATCTATGAATTAAGACCTGGGTGGATATCCTTCATGTTCCTGAGTGGAAATGCTGTTGGTAATTGGGGCACACAAGATAAAGGAGCTGTTACAGAACAATTCCAGAGCTGTTTGGTGAAATACATTTGTATAATTTCATGGCTTTCCTAATTGGAACAATGCACAGCCAATTACTAGCAAACTAAAAATCAGATTAAATGGTCATTCAGCATGTTGCAGATACAGAATGGCTGCCTCATCGGCATTTTAGATAATTTTGCTACTAAATATTTAATGGTTTATACATTAACGATCTAGATGAAGGAAATGAGGGCATTCTGGCTAATTTTGCAGATGATACAAAGATAGGTAGAGGGACAGCTAGCATTGAGGAGGCAGGGAGGCTGCAGAGGGATTTAGACAGGTTAGGAGAGTGGGCAAAAAAGTGGCAGGTGGAGTACAAGATGGGAAAGTGTGGGATCATGTCCTTTGTTTGGAAGAATAGAGGCACGGACTATTTTCTCAATGGGGAGAAAGTTCAGAAGTCTGAAGTGCAAAGAGACTTGGGTGTTCTAGTCCAGGATTCTCTCAAGGTAAACTTGCAGGTTGAGTCAGTAGTTAGAAAAGCAAGTGCAATGATGGCATTTATTTTGAGGACCTGAATATATAAGCAGTAATGTACTTCCGAGGCTGTATAAGGCTCCGGTCAGACCACATTTAGAGTATTGTGTGCAGTTTTGGGCACCATATCAAAGGAAGGATGTACTGACCCTGGAACGTGTTCAGAGGAGGTTCACTAGAATGATGAAAAGCTTAACATATGAGGAATGTTTGAAGGTTCTGGGTCTATACTTGGTGGAGTTTAGAAGGATGAGGGGGGAATCTAATTGAAACATACAGAATACTGCATTGTCTTGACAGAGTAGCTGTTTGGAAGATGTTTACACTGGTAAGAGAGTAGGACCAGACTGTACAACCTAAGAGTAAAAGGAAAACCTTTTTAGCATGGAGATAAGGAGAAACATGTTCAGCAAGTGGCGAATCTATGGAATTCATTGCCACAGAAGGCTGTGGAAGCCAGGTGACTGAGTATATTCAAGACAGAGATAGATAGGTTCTTGAGTATCAAGAAAAGCAAGAGTTATGGGGAGAAAGTGGGAAAATGGGGTTGAAAAACTTGTCCGCCATAATTGAATGGGGAGCAGACTTGATGGGCTGAATGGCCCAATTTCTGCTCCTGTGTATTATGGTCTTATGATTTGATGCACTTTGAGACATTTCAACATAATGATACACCATAAACTCTTGTCTGTACCAAAAAGTTTCCAATCTTGTTGGAATCTACAAATATCATTTGTGCTCTTCCTTAAAACTGATTTTTTTAAGTATTGATTAAAATATGGCTGACACTTTTATTTACATGTTAGGAATATTGATTGAAAGACTGAAACTTTGAATTTCTTTTTGACTAAAGTTTCTCTTTGTGCTCCTTCCCTGCCAAGATGGTTTGGATGTTCTTTATCTGAATGACAAGCTATTTGTTTTATTCATAAAGGGATCTGAAACCTAGCCTGATATTCCAGGATTTGGATAAAGGGAAGAAGAGAGCTCAGTTACTATTGCAGTATATCCCACACACAATTCCACATAAAAATGTAAGTATGTTTATGAATAATGACAAGGTTTGTAGGAATAGTCCCTCTTAATTGAATTGTCCATCTAACAACAAACCTCGTAAGTATCCTGGCTATTGCCTTGAGCAATTTTCCTAGTAACTCTTAGAATAGTATTTTTGCCCATTATATTTTGATTTGTTAAAATATTGCAGCTAACTAATCTGGCACACTGAGCTACATTATTAATGGTCTTGCTGGAGTTACTGTGTTAGAATGCTGCTATTTTAAGTGGGCTGCCAGTAGTGTTTAACTTGAATACTTCAGCATTATCATTCATTTTGATCAGATAAACAGTTCATCCTAAGTCAGTCTTATGTGCTCTGCAATATCATTCACTTAAACAGGCAATACATTTGATGTATTGATGTCAGTACATCATACTTGAAGTGTATAATCTGTTTGCGTGAAAGGTCCCTTTCTGGTAAACTGTGGGGGTTGATGCATAATCAAGAGTGACCCAGATTTCAATTTTCATAAATGGTCTTAGCTGGGAAAAGGAGAACAATCGAATTCCATGACAAAATAAATAAGAGTTCTGCATCATTTAAAATGAAATGCGGCATGGTCATTGCCTTTCTGTCTTTTATTGTATGTATTTTGACAATCTTAATTTTGATGCACTCAAAATTTGTAAATCTAAGATCCTTGTATTCTGTGATGTGCTCTCAGATGGTTACTCATTTAATAATGGTAATAATGTTAAGAATTGTAAAAGGAGGAAAGCCACTTTGAAGGTTTAATTCGAATTTCACTTAAAAGCTTATTACTGTTTACTGAATAATTATTTGATAGTGATCTGAAATAATCATTTTATCTGTGAGTTGTTTTGCTGATTAAATGAAACTTGCATGTCCTCTGTTATCAGAGGGTGCTACTTTTCCGAAACATGGTAACAAAGGAAAAGGAGTCGCTTGGATTGGTGGAGACGAGTTCTGCATCTCCTCATGTCATCCACATTACAATACGCAGATCCCGAATGCTTGAGGTAACATACCCAGGATACCCATTATGCTTTGCTTTAACAGACTTTAATTTTAATATTCCCACTGTTAGACTTTCTTTTCTCTATTTTACAGACACAGTAACGAGGTCAAGACATTCCCCAAATTTTCTCAGATAATATCTAAATTTGGTACTTCAGTCATACTTTTATATTTATACTTTTAGTCATAAATTTTAATTTATTGTTTGATTTTTTTTAAGGAAATGTGACATAGGTGCTGGGTATGTGGGGATATGAAGGAGGAGGAAAGCCCTTTGTATTCCTAACCAAACTTATTGACGAATGCATGCGGATAAAGTCAAAATTTGAGCATATTTTCCAATGTTTCTGTACATGTTACTCTACAGTAGCAGTGGAATAATTGAGTTAACCATTTGTATGTGGAGTTGTGTAATCTTCCAATCCAGTGGCCCCAATATTAGTTCTTAGTGGTTTTTGACATTAAGTATTCATATTTCTAGGAAAATAAATGTAACATTAAGCTTCCAAATACAATACCTGTGTAAATACTGTAGTGACAAGAGATGTAAAGGCGAATGATAATGTAGACCGGATTCTGCCATGGAAAATCAAATCTGTATGCTAGAAGGCAAGCAGCTGCTGTTGAAGTGTCAGATAAATGACTGTTTGTTTAGGCTTGATGTACCACACTTGCAATTCTGAGCCACTGCAATATTAGTAATCCATGCTTAATCCTAAACAGAACAGAATGTTATTACTCTTCTGTTTGAAGCGAGTTTATAAGTTGAAAATTGGTTCTCGGGCTACTGCTGTTACTGCTTTGAAACTTGACAAAGGCACATGCCCAGGACCGGGACTAGGAGAATAAATCAGGGCCCAATAACTCGGGCACAGGTCAGGAGCAGCATGGGCTCGTGATTTCTGTCCCTGCCTTGGAATCTGTCATAAATAAGAACTTAGACTGACCACCTATGTGTGGCTTTAGACTGTGTTGTGTGCTTTAATGCCAAATACTAGATTGCTCAACAGCCATTCTTAATATTGTTAGAATTCTGTAACAAAGGTGAATGAAATTTGTGTTTGGCAGGAATTTCAGTGCCTGATGCCTGCCTTAGTCTGATTAGAAAGGAAGGGAAACACTGTTGAACCCTTAGGGCTTTATGAGAAGCATGGTTTCAGTAAAACTCATTAACTTACTTGGGAACACAGTGGTAGTCATGCCTCTAAATGAAAATTTGTTGTTTTTTTTAATAGACAGAAGAACTGAGGGATCGGTGCTGAAATCTGTTCAGGAAATACTGCAGTAATTGCCAAAGATTAAATGGAAGTGCAAAATGCTGCAAAGCCACAAGTGACTCCAAAATAAGCTTCATAATCAAAATCACAGAATTACTCTCTGCAGGAGGCAGCCATTCATCCATCTCGCCTGCACCAGCTCTATTACCTATTGCCAACCTCCTACGTTTTGCCCATATCCCTGCACACCATTAATATTCAATGGACCATTTAACACCATCAATTGAATGCCTCAATCAAACCTACCTCCACCACATTTCTGGGCAATGAATCCAAGCACTAACAACCCGATGTGTGAAAAAGCATTTTCTCACATCCTTCCTTCATTTGCACATCACTCCAAATCTACTCTTCCACCATCTTATATAATTTACAAGCAGAAACAGCTTTACCCTATCTACTTTATCCACTTATGATTTTAAAAGCCTCAATCAGACCTCTTGGCCTTCTCTCCAGGGAGAACAGTCCAACTTCTTTAATCTGTCCTCATAGTTGAAATTTCTAGAATCATTCTGTTACATCGCTCCTGCACTCTGTTCAATGCATTCACATCTTTCTTATAATGTGACACTGAATAATGTAATATAATAATGTTGGTAATATATGTAATGTTCCCAAAAAGTACTTGTTTCACTGTATGGAGCTTTAAAGACACAATAGCAAGCATTAGATTGTTTGTTAATTTTAACCCAAAAAAATGAACATGTATTTTTTTAAAAGTGTCTTTACAAATTAATGAAACATTGTTCTGATTCATGTCGTAGTCAGTATGTCATATTTTATGAATCAATCAACCATGCAATATCCCTCAAGACATTAGTTCCTACAACATCTTATTATATATTATTTAATGTCACCTTGGCTCAATAGTGGTATTCATTGGTTCTGAGTCACAGGTCACATATTGCACACCTACTCCCTGATTTGACCTTGACATTCCAGTGCTGCATTGTCCAATCTTTTCCATAAGATATCATATCAGGACTTCATCTCTTTTTCATGGTTGGAAAAAAAATCCTATAACACTATTTAAAAAAGAACAAAGGAGTTTGCTAAGAGACCTGCCTAACATTAATTTATGAGCAACACCATTTCAACAGAATGAGTGGCAATTTATCTCTGATGTTTTCCAGGATGTTGGTGTGTTCAAGTTGGCATTTGTTTATTTATAAAGCAACAATAATTGTACTTCAGAAGCTATTCAAAGGTTGTGGACTACTTTGGGATGTTTGGGGATGTGAGGGGCAATAATAAAAGCAGCTTCTTTCACTGTTTTCATTGTTTCTTTAGTAATAAGTTGATAACAGATGTTTTCTTTGTTTCTAGGATGGTTACGAACAGTTACGGCGTCTCCCTGTGAACACTATGAAAGGAGTTATCAGAGTGAAATTTGTGAATGATCTAGGAGTGGATGAGGCTGGGATTGATCAGGATGGTGTTTTCAAAGAATTTTTAGAAGAAATCATAAAGAAGGTTTTTGACCCTGCTCTGAATCTCTTCAAGGTAAATCATTGTTTGGGTAAAATGTGGAAGAAAATGCAAAGGCAGAAGTCACATGACCCCAGGTTATAGTCCAACAGGTTTATTTGAAATCACAATAATGGAGCACTGCTCTAGAAGCTTGTGATTTCAAATAAACCCTTTGGACTATAACCTAGTGTTGTATGAGTCCTGACTTTGTCCACCCCAGTCCAACACTGGCATCTCCACATTGAAGAAAATTAAAATCAAAGGACCTGCTTCATACCTCTGACTGTCTCTTAAAGTTTATTTCCCTCTGCATGATGTCTCAGTGGTTAGTACTGCTGCCTCATAGCATCAGGGATCTGGGTTCGATTTCACCCTTTGACACTCTGGAGTTTGCACATTCTCCCTGTGACTGCATGTGTTTCTTCCTTCCAGATGCTCCGGTTTCTTCCCACAGTCCAAGGATGTGCAGGTTAGATGGATTGGACGTGGTAAATTGCCCTAGTGTCCAGGAATGTGTAGGTTAGTGGATTGGCCATCCCAAATTGTCTTAGTGTCCAGGGATGTGTGGAGGCTAGGTGGGCTAGCCATGGTAAATACAAGGTCACAGGTTTAGGATGGGGGTGAGTATGGGAGGGATTCTCTTCGGAGGGATGGTGTATACTTGATGAGGCAAATAGTCTACTTTCAAACTATACTTATTCTATCAATATATGGAATTGTTCTTGCTTTCCCAGTGTAAATTTATGTTTGTGTGCTGCTCAGCTGTATCTCAACCCCTCTTGGTCTCACTCACTGTCTCTGGTCTCTCTCCCCTCCTTCCCCTTTCTTCCTCTCTGTCATTCCCTCCTTCTCCCTCTTCTTCCTTTCCCCCTCTCTTTCACCTCCTCCTGTGCTCGCTGAATATATGGACTTGGGCGGTCTGTTTTAATTTGCTCAGGTTAACCTTTTTAATCTATGTGCAACTCCAGTGCATTTCTTCCCTACATAGTTTTTTGTTTGTTTTCTCTCTTACAGACTACCAGTGGAGATGAGCGACTGTATCCATCCCCTACCTCTTACATCCACGAGAACCACTTGCAGCTTTTTGAATTTGTTGGAAAAATGCTTGGAAAAGCTGTCTACGAGGTATATATAGGGCTAGCAAACCTTGTATGAATGAGTGCTGGTTAATAATTTGGCCCACAGAAAAAGTCTGATATCTTGTGAAAAGCTAAGATTGATTTATTACTAATTGTCAGGCCTAATGGTCTTTTTATATCTGTGGAAAACTCCTGTGAATTTATGTTTTGTTTGCTTTATTTTGTTTGAACTACTACAGTACCTGCCATTAAAACGACAGGAATGTGAATTGCATTGAAGATGCGGTGATAAAGTCCGGTCGTGGAGTCATACAGCATGGAAACAGACCCTTTGGGCCAACTTGTCTGTGCTGACAATCGCAATCTAATCTAGTTCCATTTGCCTGCATTTGGCCTACATCCCTCTAACATCTTCCTATTCATATGCCTATACAGATGCCTTTTGAATGCTGTAAGTGTACCCACCTCCAGCACTTTCTCTGGCAGCTCATTCTACACACGCACTGACCTCTGTGTGAAAAGGTTATCCCTCAGGTGCCTTTTAAATCTTTCCCCTCTCACCTCAAACCTATGTCCTCTAATTTTGGAGCTCCCCAATCCTTGGAAAAAGACCTTGGCTATTCACACTATCCATGCCTTTTATGATTCTATAAACCTCTATAAGGTCACCTCTCCACTTCAGGGGAAGAAAAGCCCCATCCTATTCAGCTTCTTCCTATAACTCAAGCCCTCCAGTCCTGGCAACATCCTTGTAAACTTTTCCTGCACCTTCTCAGGTTTAGCAACATGCTTCCTATAGAAGGATGACCAGATTTGTATGCAGTACTCTAAAAGTGGACTCACCAATGTCCTGTACAACCGCAACATGACATCCCAACTCCTATATTCAATGTTCCTACCAAAGAAGGCAAGCGTGCCAAACGCCACCTTCACCCCCCTGTCTAACTACACCTCCACTTTCAAGGAACAATGCATCCGCACCCTAAGGTCTCTGTTTGGCAATACTCCCCAGGCCCCTACCGTTAAATGTATAAGTCTTGATCTGGTTTGTCTTACCAAAATGCAACACCTTGGATTTATCTAAATGAAACTCCATCTGCCACTCCTTGGCCTATTGGCCCATCTGATCGAGGTCCCATTGTACTCTTGAGATAACCTTCTTTACTGACAACTGCATCACCTATTTTGGTGTTATCTGCAAACTTACTAACCAAACCACCTATATTTACAATAAAATCATTTATATAAATGACCAAAAACAGAGCACCCAGCACTGATCCTCATTGCACACTGCTGGTGGCAGGTGTCCAGACTAAAAAGCAAGCCTCCACCACCACCCTCTGTCCTACATTCAAGCCAATTTTGTATCCAACTGGCTAGTTCCCCCAGATCCCATGTAATCTAACCTCAATAACCAGTCTACCATGCCGAACTTTGTCAAATGCTTTGTTGAAATCCAAATAAACAATGTCTACTGCTCTGCCTTCATCAATCTTCTTTGTCAATTCTTCAAAAAACCCAATCAAGTTAGTGAGACATGATTTCCCACACATAAAGCCACATGGCTATCCCTAATCAGTCCTTGCCTTTACACGTGCATGTAAATCCTGTCCCTCAAAATCTCTAACAACTTACCCACCACTGTCGTAAGGCTTTTCCATACAGCTTTTCTTAAATAACGGCACCACATTAGCTCATCTCCCGTCCTCCAGCACCTCACCTGTAGCTGTCAATGATGCAAGTATCTCAGCAAGGGGCCCAGCAATTTCTCTCTAGCTTCCAACAAAGTTCTGGGAAACACCTAATCAGGTCCTGAGGATTTGTCCAACTTTATGCATTTTAAGACTTCTAGCACCACCTCTTCTGTAATATGAACATTTTTCCAAACATCACTATTTGTTTTCCCAGGTTCCCCATCTGCACAATGAATACTGATGTATCTCATCCGCCACTTGTGATTTCACACATAGACAGCCACGTTGATCTTTAAGGGGTCCTATTCTTTCCCTGGTTACTTTTTGCCTTTAAAATACTTGTAGAACTGCTTTGGATTCTTCTTAACTCAGTTTGCCAAAGCTATCTCGTGTCCTTTTTGCTGTCTTTATTTCCTCCTTAAGTATACTCCTACTGTCCTTATACTTCTCTAGGAATTCACTTGATCTCAGTTGTCTATACCTGACATACGCTGCCTTCTTTATCTTGACCAGAGCCTCAATTTTTCTAAACATCCAGCCTTTCCTTTTGCACCAACAGGAACATATTATTGCTGAACTCTTGTTATCTCATTTTTAAAAGCTTCCCACTTCCCAACTGTCCTGTCACCTGCGAATAGCCTTCCCCAGCCAACTTTTGAGAGTTTCTGTTTAATGCTGTCAAAATGAGAGAATTATTACTCCAATTTAGAGCTTTAACTTTTTGATCAGTTCTATCCTTTTCCTTAACTATTTTAAAACTAATAGAATTATGATGACTTGCCCTAAAGTGCTCCCCCACTGACACCTCAATCGCTTGCCCTGCCTAATTAATGTTGCATAGTCTTACACTGAGTGAATGTGTATCTCCTTTTAAATCACCCTCAGGTCAATTCAACATTGATGTATAGTTTTTGAAAAATATTTCATTCTTCAAATTTGAATTCGATGATGTTTCCAAAGGCACTTATCACAAGGAAAATGTGAGGATTAAAGCTTCAGCAAATGCATGAATTAAACAGAGAAGTGAACAAGTAGCATTTCAAAATGCTCCATAAGAGAAGATGGCACCTTTCAGACTCAAAGGAAATAACAATGCTTACTTTTATATTCTGCTTTTAATGTGGTCAGTTAAAAATCTCAACACCGTTTATAGTACAACAGGTTTATTTGGAAGCACTAGCTTTTGGAGCACTGCTCCTTCATCAGGTGGTTGTGAAGTATAAGATCATCATCACCGAATGTATAGCAAAAGTTTACAGTGTGATGTAACTGAAATTATAGATTGAAAAAGATCTGGATTGTTTAAATCTCTCATCTTTTAAGTTGGTTTCAGTTCTTCTATATGTAAATCCCAGAACTTTTTTGAAGTTACATTCTCAAGTGAACTTTAACAATAGGTACCATGTCAGCTCAAATAATGCATTGAAGATGTGAGGTTAATGTCTGTCTGTGCCCCAGTGTTCAGACTGATTCTATTTTTAATAAAGGGCTTTACAGAATCTTACATGAATTCCTGCACTTTTTGAGCAAAATTAAATGTAATTCTGCAAGTATTAATTCACCCCACAAACTTATTTGTGTGTGTGGGGGTTCTAGTGTTCGAGCAGATGCTGATAATCAAGTTTGGTATTCATGGGGATGGCCTCAACTGGGACCTTGAGTTCATGTCACATTGCACTATACACTCACACTCTCTCACATGCACCGCAGACCCATACACTCACGCATACCCCCTCTCATTCATACACACACACACACACACACACACACACACACACTCTCTCTCCCTCTCCCTCTCCCCACTAATCACACCCTTGCACAGACATATACCCCTTTACACTCACACGCATACACACACTTTCACACTCACATGTGCACACGCATATATGTTTATAAGATTCTGTAAATCCCTTAGTTAGAAATAGAATCAGTTTGATCATTGGGACACAAACAGACAGACATTCACCTCACACCTTCAATGCATTCTCTGAGCTGACATGGTACCTATTGTTAAAGTTCACTTGAGAATGTAACTTTAAAAAAGGTTTTAGGATTTACATGTGAAAGAACTGAAACCAACATGATCATTCTGAAAGATGAGAGACTTAACAAACAATCCAGATCTTTTTCAATATATCATTTCAGTTGCATCACACTGTAAATTTTTGCTATAAATTCTGTCTTACGATCTTATACTCCATAACCACCTAATGAAGGAGCAGCGCTCTGACAGATGATGCTTCCAAATAAACCTGTTGGACTCTCACCTGGTGTTGTGATTTTTAACTGTGTACACCCCAGTCCAATGCCAGCACCTCCAAATCTTTAATATGGTCAGCTTTGCAAAACATTTTACAGTGGAGAATTGGATACTAGCAACAGTGAAAGTTACAACTAAGGTCATAGTTGAAGGAATAGGTTTTCAGGATGTTTTTTAAAGAAGGATCAAAAATTAGCACAGCAGAATGTGCAGGGCGAGTAGTTTGGAACATTCTTCTGCAATCAATGATTGTTTTGTTCCTATATCTCAATCCTAAGAACCACAAATGCTGGAGATCTGAAACAAAAACAGGAATTGCTGGAGAAACTCAGCAGGTCTGGCAGCATCTTTGGGAGAAAACAGAATTAATGTTTCTGGTCCAGTGACTCTTCATCAGCATCCAAGGACTGAAGGATGCAGGCTCGAATTTGAGCTTGAAGCAGTTGCAGGGCTTGATGAGGCAAGGTTGTGGTATTTGGGAATTGAGAACAAATGTTTCCAATTCAAATCGAATGTACCCTTTTTTCTTTTCACTCTTACAGGGAATTGTAGTGGATGTCCCTTTTGCTTCCTTCTTCCTCAGTCAGGTACTTGGACATCATCATAGTGCTTTGTACAGCTCAATTGATGAACTTCCGTCCCTGGACTCTGAGTTCTACAAAAACCTCACTTCCATAAAGGTAATTATGGGAACTGAAATTTGTAGAAGGAACGCTATTTTACTTTGTCTTTTGTGATGCAATGTCCGAGAAATTGATTGTAGTTTAAGTTTGCTTCATAGAGTCATAGAGATGTTCACCTGCAACTCCACTATCAAGGAGCTATGAACCTGCACTCCAAGGTCACTTTGATTAGCAACACGCCCTAGGACTTACTGTTAAGTGTATAAGTCCTAATAAGATTTTTCATATTCACGTTCTCCTACATAAGTACTGTTCGTCAACAGTGTCTCACAGATGTCCAATTTTGAGTTCCCTTTGAGTAAACTAGACTTACGAATTTAACATGGCATAACTATAGCATTATTACAGAATTACAGTATATGCATTGCAAGCTAGCCATGCATTTTGTTTGGCAGTGAGGAAGTATAGACATTCCTGTGAACTGAGAGAGCTCTGTAATTGAATCACCTGCTCAGTGTATTGCTTCATGACCTTTTTTCCCGTGTCCTCCACATCCACATCTTCCTTTGCTTCTTTATTTTCATCTTTTGATTTTGTTTCATTTTATAAGCTTTCATGTTTTCTTCACTATTTCCCCACATCTTTCTCAAATATATAGTTTTAAGGCCTGGTGCAAAATCTTTATTAAACAATGGAGATGTTTTAAAGACATTATATCAGTGCAAGTTTTAATTAAAGCACTACAATCAACCATTCTTATTGTGCAGTTTTTAAATGTATCATAAGTAGCCTAATTTACAAATCCTAGTTGTCCAGCTAATTTTAACTGTATAGGTTTTCATATCAAAAGTAGAAGTTAATGAGAGCACATTCCAAATGAACTATTTGAAATCTCATGACCGGAAATAAAATTTATCTTTGCCTGAGATATTTGAATTCACTAATTGTGAACACTCACTTTAAACTGCACTAGTGGGGTGAGACTACAAAACAATCAGGGATGTGTTGCATGTGGACAAATAGGCTGTGTTACAAACAGCAGTCCTTTTAGGATGAATGCATATACAGCAATATCAAAGATACCATGCAAAGAAACAAATGGGTCTCACACTGAAGAAAAATAGGAGGGAATATTGCTCATCACTGTTCTTAAAGTCATTTACCAGGATACTGTTGTCATGATGTCAACATCACATTTTTTTTAAAAAACCGTGAAGTTGTATTTGTTACAACTTATTTCAAAGAGCAGTCTGGAGTAAAACCTGACCTCAGAGTAAAGATGAAGGTAAAAGGAGAAAGTAAGATAATGTTTTGCTGATCCCTGCCAGAAATTTTAGACTTTGCACATTATAATATGAAATTACTAAGATGAACTTGGAGGCATTACATCATGATCGTTCCATTATGACATTGGCTGGTGCCAGTTTCTCTCTGGTAACTCACCTTGTATGAACTTTGACCATGTATATTAACATGAGTTTTAGCCTCATCATAAAACCTGATTCTAACTTGAGTGTGCATCCATGTGTGTGTATTTTAGGCAGAGTTACCGATGAGTGAAAATCCTGGCCAATTTTGGTTTCTCGCTCCCAGCCTAGCAGGACTGGTATTAATTATAGAATGTTATGGATTTTCCAAGCTGAGATCAAAGAATTCAGTGCAACCACAAGGTCAAACTGGGATTTTCCTTATTTTGTACAGCTCAGCTCAGTTCAGTAAACACATTTAATGAGAAATTAGTGGTACCAACTGAACTCGAGTGTTTTATTGGTTATTCTACCTTCCAACATTGATTTGCAGCCATCTTGAATCATTGCACCTAGAACACTCTGGGTCTCCCTAAAGCACATAGAACTACAGTGGTTCAAGATGGCAGCTCACCACCATCTTCTCAAGGGCAATTAGAACAGAATCTGTTAAAGTAGTGATTGTATTTATATTTTTCTTTGCAGCGATATGATGGGGACATTGGTGACCTTGGTTTGACATTATCCTATGATGAGGATGTTATGGGTCAGGTAATGCTGTCACAGTTTACAGATAAGTAATAAGCACAAAATCCATAGTACCTGGGTTACAAACTATCCATGGTGCATCAATCTGCTGTAGGATTAGTGGAGTCCTTCTTAAGAACCAGATCTTCAGGCATTGAGTTTCGTACCTGTACTATGATCTGGAGCAAAAATAAAGTTTTAGATCAAATGCAATGTAAAGTCTATGAACAATTCAACCTTTTGGTTTATTATTACCCAGCAATTTTCTATCTTTTCTGATTCTGTAGGTTGGAAATATAAATCGATTTCACATTAATCTTGACTGTTGACCAGTTAATTTATTAATGAGTCTTGGCTATCTTGTTTCAGCCCCTGGTGTTAATGCATCTGTGATGGATAAATATCTGATGAACACACATACCCAGAACTTACTGGGTTTACTCTCCAATCATTGTCAGAATACCTCATGTTTCCTGGGTACTGTTAATGACCTGTCTGCCTTTGGACTGGTAAAAGAGTAAGATTAGATGAAATACATGCTACTAATCGCTGCTCAGCAGCACTGCTTTGAGATTACTCGTATAATGTGGGGCAAGTACTACAAGGCTTTAAGCAGGGTCTGTGGAAATGTTGGCCAGTAACACTCATTAAATTCATTACTCTATTTACTCAGCTTTATTATTGCTGTACAGCTTGGTAACATCCTGACTTTGCATTAGAATCAGTTTGATATTTTTTTTAATTCAACAGCTTGTTTGCCATGAGCTGGTGCCTGGTGGGAAGACTATTGGGGTCACCAATGAAAATAAGTAAGTACGTCTTTGGCCAAATGCAATTTGGAGTGCATTTCTTCAGGAACAGTGTTTGTCAACCCTGTTTCACATTTCAAAATGTATCTTGCATTTTCAAATATAGTTTCCCCTCCTGGGGGATGGGGTAGGGTGTACAGTCGGATTTGATATAATGGGACAGTTCTGTTTTCATGCGATCGCACATTATAAAATCACGCAAAAGCCACACCATATAACCTAATGAATCATGATAAAGCCAATTCGCTTTGAAGGAAGCCACGATATAGTAGAACCAACGGTACGTGAGAATTCTTTGATTATACTTTGGCTCTGGGTACAATAGTTCAGTAGGCTTTACACCCTTTCCTTATTCCAGACATTTTTGGAGGGTGAGGAGCTGCATTTTTGGACAGGTGCCCTAGATGGTAGTGCGGTCTCTTTTCATATCTGTAACATACTGACAATCCTCCTGCAACATCAGCTGACTGAGCAGTACCTGTGCATGAACAGATGTTTTCTATGATGTCCAGTTCAGGCTAATTACAGCACTTTTGAAGCTTTGGGAAATTCATGCCTTGTTTTCCAGATGATTGTCATTCGAGCAGTCATTGGGATCAAATGGGGATATGCATGTTCTTAGTACAGTTCATCCTATGCACCAAATGTATTCTTTTTAATCCTACATGAAAGCTGATACAATTTGACATCTACAAGCATCTGTATCATTAAACCCATGACATCAACTTACCTTTGTCTAGTTGCTGACTGCTTTACTATGCCTTCCCAACGTTTTTCAAATAATTCCAAATTCCCAGTAATTGAGTAATTGCAGTTTCATTAGTTGCTGTTGTAGTCAGTACTATGCCATTTTGTGCTAACACAGCCGTTCAATTCTTCTGCTCTTCCATTTTGAAGTGTTTGC